>NC_064861.1:55871158-56494658 GCF_024139225.1 Suncus etruscus
AATGTTAAGGGTAGTCTTCTATTAATGATTTTCTATAAAAAATGATATTACAGTTCTTGTGAGTAATACATTTTCCATGTTTGTTGAAAGTCAAGACTAGCATCTCCTTTTAAAATCAAAGAAGAAATGGCAAAAATCAACTAACATTTACAATGTGAAAGATCAATTCTTTTTTTGCTTTTGCTTTGTTTTGTTTGGGGCCACACCCAGCAGTGCTCAAGGAGTTTCCTGGATCTCTCAGGAATCACTTTGGACATTGCTCACAAGACCATATAAAATACTGGAAATTGAACTAAGATTAGCTGTGTGTAAAGCAAGAACCTTACCTGCTGTGCTCTTGCTTTATTCTGAAAGAGCAATTATTAATGGTAAAACTTATTCTGGAGTTGGTAATGGGATTTGGAAAAGGCATGGCTTGGGGATGAGGACACTGAGTTCTAGACTCTTTTATTGTTCACCATTAAATTATTTCATAATCAGCAAAATTAAAAAATGAACAAAATGGTACAGTTAGATTTTTGTAACAAAGCTTGTTAATTTACCAATTTTCAAAGATATTACAGCAGACTCTGCTTCATTTTTTGAAATATATCTGAGTCAAAGTTAAATTGCAGATAAAACACACCATATCTGCATCTTTGATGGTTCTAATGTACAGTAGGTAATCAATAAAGGTTAGTTAATTTTTGTAAATTAGTACAGGAGTCATCAGATAAGTTTATAAGTGAAGAAAAGAATATAGAAAAATTCACAGATATATACCAGACCACTTAGTGATGTGTGTGTGTAAACTCCTGCAAGTGCAACCAGAAGCATTCATTTTTGCAGATTTTAATGCTGAGTAGGTTGTGAATATAGCTATGGCTTAATTTTTTTGTTATTGGAGTGACAACATTTTTTTTCTTAGAAATATATCAACAAAAGTGGAATAAGTCCACACAGAAGACTAACATATTTAGATAATATAACTATCTCATCATCTTGGTCTGAGACATAGACCATGTCATAGGAAATTGAGTGCTAATTAAGGTATTTTTATTCATTTCAAATGTGAAAAAAGTGAGTGACATTAATAAAAACTTGTATTTAATGGTTATCATTTTACCCTTGAAACCACTCCTGGGGTATTTAATTTTCTTAAAGATGCTTTATTGAAAATGCTTTTATATTATCATAGGTTATATTCATTCTTGTTAAATATTTTTGTTTTGTTTATTTTTTATGATTTATGCATATGTTTGTTAATATTTTGGACCACATCTGGTATTGGGCAAAGCTAGCTCAGTGCTTGAGTCATTATGATAGCATTCCATGTGGTACTGGAACCATGTGGTACTGGAACCAAGGATCAAACTGGCCCTTCTTCAAAAATAGTGTGTCCCAGTCCTTTAAACTACCACTTTGACCCTTTTATTTGTCACTATTTCAAGACTACATCAATATATTCAATGTTCTAAAAAATCATGTTAGATAATTTTTATTCAATATGATGATGTTCAGTGGAGGGAGAAAATGCAATTTCTGCTCCATTGATATTCAATATAATGAGAAATACATTAATAAAATAATTACAGAAATAAATGTAAAATTTAAGCTGTTGTTTTTAAATATCATTTATTGGGATATAAATCACATGTCATAAAAGTCGCACTTCTAAAGTGTTCAAGTCAGTAATTTTTATTAAACTCACATATTTATTTGTATGTAACAACTATCTAATTTTAGAACACTTTTATAATTTCATAAAGAAAATTCCATTCATTAGCAATGTAATATATTTCCCTTTCCCCATGTATCTTGACAAAATGTCTAATATTGTATATATTAATTTATATAGTATAGACTCTTATATTTCTTTTTTTTCACTTGATTTGTGATTTAAAATTCCATTTTTTCTATAAAATAGAAACAAAACAAGATAATAGGTAAATCTTTATTATTGTATTTCAAAATCATTATTATCAAATAGTGAGGGGAGAGTTGAGGGAAATGAAGATGTAGGTTGGTGTTAATATAGGGACTCTTGTGGAGGAAGGATCTTGGGCATTACAGTAATGTTACACATCAAATTCAAAACATAAGCTTTATTTTAACAATGTTATATAAAGGCAATATTACAACAAATAATAAAAACTAAGCCAACAGAGTTTGTTTGTTTATAGACCACACTTTGCTATACTTAGAACTTACTCATGGCTCTGCTCTCAGGTTCACTCTGGTAGGGTACATAGGAGCATATGGGGTTACAGGGATTGAACTCAGGTTTGGTATGTACAGGGCAAATGCCCTTTTCATTGTATATCTCTGGCCCACAACCAATAATGTGTTTTAAAGAAAAGCAAAACAAAAAAATTAACTCCATAAATTTTTTCTTTTGGGGGGAGCGTTTAAGTCACATCCTGGCTCTGTGCTCAGAAGTTGCTCCTGGCAGGCAAGGGGGAGCATATGGGATGCCGGGATTTAAACCAGAGTCCGTCCTCTGTTGGCTGCATGCAAGGCAAAACGCCTTATCACTGTGCTATCGCTCCGGCCTTTTTGTTTGTTTGTCTGTTTGTTTGTTTGTTTTGGGGGCCATATCCCGTGACGCTCAGGGGTTATTCCTGGCTATGCGCTCGGAAATGCTCTTGTCTTGGGGTAACAAATGGGACGCTGGGGCATCAATCCTCGGTCCATTCTAGACTAGCTTGGCGAAGGCAGATGCCTTACCACTTGTGCCACTGCTCTGGCCCAAACTCCATAATTTTTGAAGAATTCATCAGAAAATAAATTTATATTGCTAAATAGTATTCTGTTGTAGGATTATGCCACAGTTTATTGATCTGATGTCAGTTGAATAATACTTGGATTGTTTCTATCTTTTACTACAAAATTTATATGTAGATAAGTATTGAATTCTCTTGGCTATTCATCTAGGAGTAGTAGTACTGTTGTACTAAGATATAAATTTTCAGTTAGTATTGCAGTTTCCCCCAATAACCCCATCATTACAAAATCCCACCAACATTCACAGAGGCACTAAACATCTTCAAGTCTATTCCACTTTGTATTATTTATCTCATTTCTTATCTTAGCATATCTTGAGTTGCATGTCATTTTGCTTAGTGTTCCAAAATTAGCTCTTTGCCAGTAAAAAATTGCCACCATCTTTCTTCCACTTAAGATTTGTCACATTCCTTTCTTGAGAATGTCTTTAGAAATGCAAAGTTTTGGGGTCGGAATGGAAAGTTTTAATTAACTATGATTTATTTTTCTATTTAAAGTAACATATAGAGAATCATGACCTAATTCTGATTCTTTTTTTGTTGTTTGTTTTGCTTTGTTTTGTTGGGGGAGCACACCCAGTGATGCTCAGGGGTTACTCCTGGCTCCGAGCTCTGAAATCGCTCCTGGCTTGAGGGACCCTACGGGATGCAGGGGGATTGAACCACAGTCCCTCCTAGGCCAGCACTGAACCATGGTCCGTCCTAGGCCAGCACTGGCAAAGCAGACACATTACCACTCTGTGCCACTGCTCAGGCCCCCTAATTTTGTTTTTTAAATATGAAGCTAAAGTTTTCTTCTAAAAGTTACTGAGTTTGAGTATATAATGCATTTGAGTAAATTCCTATGCATTTGAATAAATTCTTATATAATTTTGGTAGATGTTCAAACTTTTTTTTTCTATTGTGATTATTCAGTTTTTCAAGCACTATTTATTCAAAAGAAACATTCCCGCTGACTTTTGGCCCTTTATAAATCATAAATAATGAAAAATCTAAAGATATAGTTCTGAATTTTGAATTTCTGTTTTTTGTTTTTATGGCCACACCTGGTGATGTTCAGGTGTTACTCCTGGGTATGCACTCAAAAATGCTCCTGGCTTGGGGGAACATATGGGATGCCAGGAAATCAAACCGCAGTCTGTCCTAGGCTAGCATGGGCAAGACATGCCTTACCCCTTGTGCCATTGCTCCTGCTCCTAAAGTTTGAATTTCTATCATTTTCTCTATTGCAATAATTTTTATTAGGCTAATTTAATTACTATAGCTTTGAAGATAACTTGAAATTTTGAGGTTTAAGTTCGTTAACTTTGTCTTTTAAAGTTATCTATTAAAACAATATTTTCAGGAGTGAGGTAGGATGGTGTGGGGTCCACAGAGAAAGGAGCAGTAACTTGTTAAGGATAGTTCCAAGGCTCTCAGAAATGTAATTTGTCCAGATCTTCATAATTAGGGGTATATTAACTCTTTCTGAAAAGAATCTCTTTTTAGCCATTATGTCTTCAATTTCTTTCACATCAAAGTTGGTAAAGCCCTCTTCCTTATAAAAAAAATCTTCTGGTTATTAGTGAACATTTCTGAGGTGCCCTGCATACCTTGAGAGTCTAATATTGGGAACAGAAAAAGGTATATATGAATGTTCACTGCAAAGGACTGTGTCCAAGAGTCATGGGGCAACCCATATAAACTACAGTTTGCATGCACTACCCCTAAGGAGGCCTCTGTTTGCAGTCATTGTACACTGAACAGAGACAGTAGAATTATCTTGGGAATCATGCACATGCGAGGCATGCATTCTGACCAATGAACTGTATCTTTCAGCCCTTTTTTGCGGGGGAAAAGAGGCACAACTGGTGATATTCAATGATTACTTCTGGCTCTGTACTCAGGAGTTATTCCCGGCAGTGCTTAAGGAACCACATGGGATGCCAGGATTGAATTCAGGTGGGCTACATGCAAGGCATGTGCCTTACCTGTTTTACTCTCTATCTTTTACTCTATATACTTCTATAAACCTATTCAATTTTTTTCTTAAATTACTATGAAATTTATGCATTTCCATCTATTAATACAGTTGTATATTTATTTGAATATAAAATATGTCCTTACAGACAATACTTTTAGATATTAGTTTTTCTCTATGACAAACCTGCCTTTGAATATGTAGCTATTTTGTAATTAATTTTGGGGGGGATTTCTTAATTTTTTATATATATTTTACTTAAACACCTTGATTGCCTACATGATTGTGTTTAGGTTTCAGTCATGTAAAGAACACCCCCATCACCAGTGCAACATTCCCATCACCAATGTCCCAAATCTTCCTCCTCCCCACCCAACCCCCACCTGTACTCTAGACAGGTTTTCTATTTCTCTCATACATTCTCATTATTAGGACAGTTCAAAATGTAGTTATTTCTCTAACTAAACTCATCACTCTGTGGTGAGCTTCATGAGGTGAGCTGTAACTTTCAGCCCTTCTCTCTTTTGTGTCTGAAAATTATTATTGCTAGAATGTCTTTCATTTTTCTTAAAACCCATAGATGAGTGAGACCATTCTGCATCTTTCTCTCTCTCTCTCTCTCTCTCTCTCTCTCTCTCTCTCTCTCTCTCTCTCACTCTCTCTCTGACTTTTTTCACTCAGCATGATAGATTCCATGTACATCCATGTATAGGAACATTCCATGACTTCATCTCTCCTGACAGTTGCATAATATTCCATTGTGTATATGTACCACAGTTTCTTTAGCCATTCGTCTGTTGAAGGACATCTTGGTTGTTTCCAGAGTCTTGCTATGGTAAATAGTGCTGCAATGAATATAGGTGTAAGGAAGGGATTTTTGTTTTGTAATTAATTTTTATAGGGTATTTGGGCTGGGTTAACTTGGAACTCCTTGAGAAAAATTCTCAGGGTCAATTCTGGCTCTGTGCTCAAAAGTCATTCCTGGTAATGCTCAGAACATATTGTGGTTTAGGGAATGGGCCCAGGGTAAACCACATGCAAGGCAAATTAATAAGTTAATTAATAACTTAATACTTTCTGTGGCTCCTTTATATTTTGTTTATTTATTGGTCATTTATATTTATATCTGCCTCTCATTCTGTTTGCTACATGTTTTACTTATATGTTGATCTTTTATTCCTTTGCAATCTTATTCTTTCTATATATTTTGTAGAATAACATCTTAAGTTCTTTATTTTTCATTTATTATGTAGAAGTTACAATTAATAACTTAATTAAAAAATGTACATAGTTTGGATTGATATCAACTTAATTTTAGTGGCACATTATATCAATAATTTTAGTGCAATTATATCCATTTTCTGTTTTGTACATTATTATCAGAAGAAATTGAGTCTTTATAAATCATCTATCTATTGACACAATACTATAACATTTATAGAGTCATATTTTATATCAGATAGTTACAAATTAGTATAAACTTCTACTGTATCTTATTTATCACTATATAAATTGCCTTGGATTCTACATTTTGTCAGTGTAAATTTGAGTTACTATCAAAAAGTCTCTCTGTGGCTTCTCCTCTAGTATTTCTTATAAAATAGATGTAACATGAGTCTTCTGGTTTTTATTTATTTGTAATATCTTGACTTCTTTCATATTTTAATAAGCTAGATTTAGAATTCTCGGATAGTTTTTCACCATTCAAATTTTCTCTCCACTGTTAGGAGAGAAATAAATAAATATTTATGTATTATATATAATAAATATATAAATAATATATATTTATATAAATAAATGCTCATTAGAAATTAGTTCCTAATTTTCCTAGGTCTCCTGCATACAATGTCTTTTTTTTTTTTTTTAGATCACACCTGGTGATGCTCAGGGGTTACTCCTGGTTATGCGCTCAGAAATTACTTCTGGCTTGGGGAACCATATGGGACACTGGGGATAGAACCCAGGTTAGTCCTTGGTCTACCGTGTACAAGGCAAACACCCTACCACTGTGCTATTGCGGTGGCCCCCCAATGTCATTTTTCTTTTCCTCTCTACTTTAAAATATTTGAACATATTGACCATAAAGTGTGGTACTTTGAATTAATTTAATAAAGAGGTTGGCATGATGGAGCAGAAGTCTTTCATACACCACAAAAGCACATAGGGGAGAGTAAATGAACATTCAAGAAGTCTGTAGTTATTCCCATGACAGTATACTTCAAGAGTGGAGAAACCCTGTATCTCTTAGGCCAAAGGAATTCCCTTTATAATGTCCCCAATATTTACTGTGCCTGTGCAGGAAAAAACAAGCAACAAAACAGAAAACAGTACAAAGTAATCTTTTTTATTTATTTATCTATATTTTTTTGATTTTGATATTGTTGTTGTTTCCAATTGTTTTTCCTTTGTTTTGTTTTTATTTCAGGACCATGATTATTATGTGGTGCTTATCTTTATTGGTGTAGTGCTCACTGGGTTTTTGATTGATATATATATATTTTTTGTATTGTTGTGGTGTTTCTCTTCTTTTTTCCCTTTCTTCTCTCAAACTGATGTTGAGAACCGCTAGGACTCTGCTCATTTTCGGCTTATTTGATTTTTTACCCCATTTTATTGCTTTTCTTTTCTTCAAACAGAACCACATAACTTGAACCCTCTAGTTACACCTCTCAAATTGAAGGCAAAATAATGAAAGGTACCAAGACCAAACAGTTGGATGATCACTAAATAGTAAGCTAGACACAGAGGGGACCACTTATACTAGCAGCCCGGCGGGGGGGGGGGGGGAGGTTTAAAGGTGGAGATATGGGATGCAAGCTGGAAACGGGGGCAGAGGGAGGACAACTTTGGTAATGGGAATTCCCCTGGTTCAATGTTAATATGTACCTAAAATATTACTGTGAAATATATGTAATCCACTTTTGTCAAAATAAAAATTATTATAAAAATAATAAAGAGGTTGGCTTTCTTAGATTTTTGCATGTGTCAAATTTAATATATTTTCAGCATAATTTCTTCAAATAGTTTTCTCATTCTCTTACAAAAATCCCATTTTATATATATTTGTTTTATTTCATTTAAGTAGTTTTATAATTGGTTCATGTTTTAAGTCATGTTAAAATATTCTTTAATTTCTTTGAAATTTTTGAGTTTACAATAAAATTGAGAAAAAGATATAATGATTTTCATTCATACATTCATCTCAATATTTATCAACACCCGACCATGTGGTGCCTTTGATAAAGTTGACAAATATATCTTGAGCAATTATAATTACCCAAATTCTCAAGCTTACATAATAGTTTACTTTAGTGCTGCTGCATTTTCTAAGGGTTTAGACAACTACAAAGTAAAAATGATAGTTAACTTTTAGTGCTGCTGCGCATTCCATGGGTTTGAGTAAGTACAGAATGGTGTATTATTTATATAAATCAGTATCATACAGACTATCTTAATTGCTTTAAAAATTTTGTTCTGGGGCCAGAGTGATAGCACAGTGGATAGGGCATTTTCTTTGTACATGGTTGACCAAGGTTTGATCCCAGGGAATGCCATATGGTACCCTGAGCCTTTCAGCAATGATTTATTTATTTTTTAAATATCTTTATTAAGCATCATGATTACAAACATGATTGTAGTTGGGTTTTACTAATAAAAAGAACACCTCCTTCACAGTGCAACATTATCACCAACAATGCTCCCCATTTATTTTTATTTTTAAAATATTGAGATTTAGAAATTATTCATAGCTGTGTTTTAGACATACAATGTTACAGTACCAATCCCACCACCAGTGTCAACTTCCCTCCACCAATGTCCCCAGAGACCACCCCATGCCACCCACCTTTTCACATCCTGCCATTAAAATAGGTACTTTTCTGAGTTTGGTTGTTAAAGTTTGGGTTTTAAATTTAATTATTGATTTTGGCTTGGATATTTAGTTCTGTCCTTTCTTAAAACCAGTGATTCACTTGAGACCCCCTTAGCCGCTGTACCCCATCATTTTATATGTGTCTTTCTCCTCCACTCAATTTCTTTTTATCTTTGTATTATATTCTAGGGTCTAGAGTATTCTTGACAAACCTCACATAAGCCATTGCATTTATTCATGCAGTTGTTCTAAATATAATTTTTTATAGTTTGTTTTTGGTTTGGACCACACTCAGTGTCACTCCTGGTTCTGTGCTAAGAATCACTCCTGGCAAAGTGGGGGGACTATATGGGATGCCAGGGATCAAACCCAGGGAGGCTGCTTGCCAGGGATCAAACCCAGGGAGGCTGCTTGCAAGGCAAACACCCTACCCACTGTGTTACTGCTCTGGTCCAAACCAAATATAAGATAGACCATCTTGTATTTATTCCTCTTTTTCTGGCTTTCTTCATTTAACATATTATCTTCCAGTTCCATTCATAAATTCATGCAATAAATTGTACGATTGTATCATTCCTTACAGCTATGTAAATTCCATTGTGTATATGTACCACAAATTTGTGATCCACTCATTTGTTTTGGACATTGAAGTTGATTTCTTGCAATAAATATCAATGTGCACACATTATTTTTGATGAGTGTTTTTCTGCCCCGAGTATAAGTACCCAAAAGTGATATTGCTGGGTCATATGGCAGTTTAATTATGAGAACCCTCCATACTGTTTTCCAGATGGTTTGACCAGCAGTATTACTATCATCAGTGGATGAGAGCTTCTTTTCCACTACATCCCAGCCAACACAAATTTTTTTAATAATTTTTATTTTGACCAAAGTGAATTATAAGTCATTCACAGTAAAATTTTAGGTATATAGTGACATTGAATCAGGGGCATTTCCACCACCAATGTTGCCCCCCCCCTCATTCCCAGCATGCTTCCCATATCCTCCTCCTTTGCTCCCCTTCTGCTAGTATAAGTGACACCTCTTTGTCTAGCTTGTTGTAGAATAGGTATCGATCCTGTTGTCATTGGTTTTGGATTTGGTACCTAAGTCTGATCGTTTTGTATTTTTACTCAATGTTCATACGACTGTTTGGTCTTGGTAGCCTCCATTATTTCCCCCTCAGTTTGTGATGTGGAACAAGATTGTTCAAGTTATGTGGTTCTGTTTGAAAGAAAGAAGAAAAAAAGAGGGGATATCAAAAATCGAACAAGCAAAAAGGAAGGAGTCCTTTGAGGCTCTAAATATCTGTTTAAGAGAAGAAAGGTAAAAAGGAAGAAAAGCATAGCAACAAGACTAAAAAAAATCAAACTAAAAATCCCAAAGGCACCACATCAATAAATACAACCAAACAATAATCCCGGTCCCGAAATAAAAACAAAACAGAGCTCAAAAACATTAAATCAAAACAAAGCAAAACAAAACAAATATAAAACAAAAAACCAGCAATAACAATAAAAACTTAATTTGTGCTTTTTATTTATTTATTTATTTTTGCAATTTGTAAATATTGGGAAGATTAGAAAGAGAATTCCCTTGGCCTAAGAGATAGAGGGTTTCTCTGCCCTTGAAGTATACTGTCATGTGCATAACTCCAGGTTCCATACCTGTTCATTTACTCTCCCCTTGTGGACTCCGTAGGGCCTTCAGTACATATTATCATGTCATCTGCAATTTGTTATAGTTTGACTTTTTTTTTCCCTATTTAGATACCTTTAATTTCCTCCTCCTGCCTGATTACCCTTGCTGGGACTTCTAATACTATGTTGATAACAGTGGAAACAAAAGACATTCTTTTTTTTTATTGTGACTGAAGTTCATTACACAGAATTATTTACAGTACATAGTGTCAATGAGTGAAGGGCTTTCCTACCACCAATGTTGTCCTCCCTCCACTTCTGTTCCCAGCTTGTCTCCCACATATCCCTCCTTTACCCCCCAGAATCCTAGTGTAACTGGTCTCCACCTTACAACTTGTTATAGGTTGAGTATCTATTCTGTTTGGTGTTCCAGTCTGGTCATTTTTTATTTACACTACATGTTCATATGACCGGTCCTGGTATCATTCTTTCCCCCCCTCATTTTATGAGGCTGAATGATTTAAGTTATGCTATTCTGTTGGAGATAAAAAGGTTAAGGAAAAGAGAAGAAAAAACTTGGTATCAACTACTAAAATAGAAAGAAAAAAAAATCACTGAATAATATCCACAAAAGTGAAAAAGAAAGGAAAAAGTGGGAGAAAAAAGAGAAGTGAAATAATATCAAAAAAAAACAAAAAACAAAAAACAAAACAAAGCAAAACAAAACCAGAAAAAGTGGTGCAGTGGCAGGGCTTGGTGTTACCCCACCATTTTTTTTTTTTTGTATAGGCACAGTAAGTATTGGGAAAGGAAGGAAATTCCCATGGCCCAAGAGATTCAGGGTTTCTCCACTCTTGAAGCATATTGTCATGGAAACAACCACTGACTCCATACCTTCTTATTGCCATATCCCAGGTTTCTTTTTTTTTTTTTTTTGTGGTGTCAGAAACCTTTCCTTTCAGTTGTGGATGAAAAAATAAGGCCACTGTAGCAAGCAATCTTGGTATTTGCGCAGGTTCTAGGACAAGGCCTAGGATAGAGTCTTTAAGGTCCTAGATGTACTGTTCCAGCATTGTTGCTGTGTTCAGTTTTTTGTATCATGTGTTCCATGTTTTTGCTTGTTCCCTAAGCCGAAGTCTAGGAAATTATGGTTCCAAAGGTTCTGCTCAGTCTCTCTTGTCAGAATTGGGCCTCTGCACTAAGAAATCTTGATTTTTGTAGGAGACCTGGGCTATAGCCTAGGGTAGGGTTTCCCTTAATGGTCTCAAGGTACGTTCTGCCCAGTCATGGTTGTCAAAGTCAGTTTTCTGTAGTTAGCGCTCGTATTTTTCATAGTTCAAAGGACGATACATCTTCTGATTTCCACTTAGTGTTAGGTGATGTGATAGGACATTCTTAACTTGTGCCTGACCTTAGTGGAAAGCTTTCAGTTTTTCACCATATTGGCTATGGGCTTTTTATAGATAGCTATTATAATCCTAAAATATTTTAGCTCCCAAAATTTTATCAGGGAAGGTTCCCATCTCTTCAGTGTTTTGGAATAGTTCAAGAATTAGTGACAGTAATTCCTCTATGAATGTTTGCTAAAACTCACCAGTAATAAGCTGGAGTAATAGTACAGTGGTCAGGCCTTCGCCTTGCACAGGGCCAACACAGACAGACTCCAGTTCAAATCACAGCACCCATATGGTTCCCAGAGTCTGCCAGGAGCAACTTCTGAGTGCAGAGCCAGGAGTAACTCCTGAGTGCTGCCCAGTTTACCAAAAAACAAAAACCAAGAACCCCACACACAAACACACAAAAAAGACAACCCAATATCACCAGTAAAACCATTTAGTCCTGGACATTTATTCTTGGGAAAATTTATTTAAAAATTTTTTTTTCATTTAATCACCAAGTTTACAAAATTTTTTATATTGGTATTTTAGTCATAGAATGTATACCACCCTTTACCAATGCAATCTTCTCAACACCAATGTCTCTCATTTCCCTTCCTCACACCATACCTCAGCTTGTTTCTCTGACAGGTATTTTGACTCTCCCTCACTATCATTGTGTTGATACTTGTCATGTGGTTGGTGCTCTAGTTGCATTCATTACTAGTTTTGGCAAGCTTCATGCCACAGCCTGGTCCTCCTAGCATTCTGCTCCATTGTCTTTGGATATTGTTGCCATACTATCTTTTATTTTTCTTCTATCCTGCAGATAAGTGAGATTATTTTATGTTTATTCCTCTCCCTCTGGCTCATTTCATTGTGCATAATAGTATCCATGTCTATCTATGTATAGGCAAATTTTATGGCTTCTTTTTTCCTAATAGCTGCATAGTATTCTGTTGTATAAATATACCACATTTCTTTAGCCACAAATCTGTTTTTGGATATCTGCGTTATTTCCAGATTCTGATTATTGTAAGTAGCGCTACAATACACATAGGATTGTGTTTTTGTGTTCTTAGGGCATATACTTAGGAGTGATATTGTTATATCATATGGGAAATAATTTTCCAGCTTTTTAAGGAATCTTCATAATGTTTTTCCAAAAGGCTGGACTAGAATGTGTTCCCACCAGTTCCTTTCTCCATGGATCTCTGCCTATACTGGTGACTCTTGTTCTTTGTGATGTGTGCCAGTCTCTATGTTATGAGATGATACTACTTTGTTCTTTTGATTTTCTTCTCCCTGGTGATTAGTGATGTGGAACATTTTTTCATGTGCTTTATGGCCATCTGTATTTCATCTTTGAGGAAATGTCTGTTAATTTCTTCTCCCCATTTTTTCTTGTTTTGTTAGTACCTTATATATCTTGGATATTAGTCCCTTATCAGATAGGGTTTGGGTTTTTCCTAATTCCATGGGTGCCCTTTGTATACTAGTCATTGTTTCCTTTGAGGAGCAGAAACTTCTCTATTTAATGTAGTCCCATTTGTTTATCTGCTTGTTTGGACAGATGTTTGGACCACTTGTTTGGACAGTGGTGATACCTCCTTAACAATACCTTTACTCTCAGTATTATGGAGTGTTTTGCCTACATAATCTTCTAGATACCTTATATTTTTAGATCTGAGCTTAACATCTTTAATCCATCTTGATTTGAATTTTGTGCTTGGTGTTAGATAGAGGTCTGAATTTGCTTTTTGAATTTGGCTGACCAGGTGTTCTAATACCACTTGTTGAATAGGCTTTCCTTGTTCCAGTTTGTATTTTTGCTCCTTCGTCGAAGATTAATTTATTATATTTTGGGGTTCATTTTCTGAATACTCAAGTCTATTTCATTAATCTGAGAGTCTGTCTTTAGTCTAACACCATGCTGTTTTGATGCATATTGCTTTGTAGTAGAATTTAAAGTTGGGGAAAATGATGTCTCCTATATTCTTTTTAATAGGGGTTGCCTTAGCAATTCATAGGCATTTGTTCTTTCAAATTTAATTCTAGAGTAGAGCCAGAGTGATAGTACAGCCATATGGCATTTGCCTTGCATGCAGCCAAACTGGGATGTTTCCAGATTCAATCCCTGGAACCCATATGTTCCCCCAAGCCTGCCAGCAGCATTTTCTGGGGACAGAGTAACCCATGAACACTGCTGTTTGTGGCCCCAAAACATAAAAATAGTAATCATTCCAGGAATATTTGGTCCACTTCTTTGAAGAATGTCATGCCTATTCTTAGTGGGATTGCAAACTCCTTAATGCTGTGCTATCACTCTGGCCCCATCTTTTCCTATATTTTTAAGCTTTGCCAATAAATTATTTCTGTAAGCACTTCTTCCTTCCTAATGAATGCTTGTAATAATATAAATTTTCCTCTTAATAACACTTTTGCTGTATCCCACAAATTCTAATTTTTCTTGTCCAAATTCTTGATTGTTTTCAGAAATCTTTTGATCTCCTCTTTGATTTTTGTCTCTCACCCACAATACAGTTCATATTGAGCTATTTAAATTCCAGTTGTTAAAGTTGCTCTGTGTTTGTTTGTGATTCACTTCTAATTTCACTGCACAAGAGCTATGAAGTACAATATATAACCTATTGAATTTATAAAGGTATGTTTTATGGGCCATCCTATGGTCTATCTTGGAGAAAGACCGATGTGCATTGGAGAAAAATGTGTATCCAGTTTTCTGGGGATAAAGAACCCTACTAAGCCATTCTCTTCCATTTCTTCCTTCAGAGCTAATATTTTTTGTTGCTCTTTAATCTGGGTGATATATCAAGGCATAGCAGGGAAGTGTTGAAGTCTTCCTATTATTATTATTATTATTATTATTATTATGTTGCTATTAATGTCTTTCTTCAGAACTGTCAGCAATTTATTTAACTAATTTTCTGGTCCCTAAGTGAGTGCATTTATATTTATGAATGTGATTTCTTTCCTGGTGCACATATCCTTTGATTGTCAAGAAGTGTATGCCATATCTGTCACTTATAGTCTTTTTTTGTTTTGTTTTGTTTTGGGGCCACACTCGACATTGCTCAGGGGTTACTCCTGGCTGTCTGCTCAGAAATAGCTCCTGGCAGGCACGGGGTGCCATATGGGACACTGGGATTCAAACCAACCACCTTTGGTCCTGGATCGGCTGCTTGCAAAGCAAACGCCGCTGTGCTATCTCTCCGGGCCCAGTCTTTTTACTGCTAATGTCTGTGTCATATGATATAAATAATGTCCAATACTGCCTTTTTAATGAAGTGTTTGCTTGAAAGATAGTTCTCTGACCTTTGACTTTGAGTCTATGTTTGCTCTGACTATTTGAATGTGTTCCTTGGAGGCAGCAAAGTGTTGGATTCAACATTTTAATTCATTTTGCCACTCTGTCTTTTAACATTTAGTCCATTGACATTGAGAGAGATTACTTTCATGGGATTTAGGGTAAATTTTTGGTAAGAATTTAGTATGTTTTTTGGATTGGCTTTACCTTAAAGTAGACTTTTTAGCTCTTCTTTTAAGGTTGGTTTTGAGTTTGTAAATTTACTCAGCTGTTGTCTATCTGTGAAGTTGTGTATCTTTCCTTTAACCTGAATATAAATCTGGCTACATGAAGTACTCTTGGCAAAGCATTCATTTTATTGAGTTTTGTCACTATATCCCACCACTGCCTTTGGGCCAAGAGGATTGCTTGTGACTAATCTGTTGTAAACCTTAAGGATGTTCCTTTGTAAATAATTTCACTTTTTGATCTTTCTGCCTCCAGAATTCTATTCCTATCTGTGAGTTTCATCATTGTGACTAGAATGTACCTTGGGCTGTTTTGTTTTGTTTTGTTTTTGGATCTCCATAGTATGCAGTCATTTCAGGTTGTTTTCACTTAGCATTTAAGGTTGCTTAATTTCATAACCTCTTTCTTATTAGTACTAAATAATACTTCCTCACATTGATGTGCAATAAATTATTTATCCATTTATATGCTGTAGGGCATCTGGTTACTTTAAATTTTAAACATTTTGGCTAAATATTCTAGAAACAAACATATGTACATTTATGTGCTCATGCTTTCAGTTCCTTTGTGTAACTATCAAGAAACACCATTGCATGATCATGTGGCAAGACTATATTTAATTTTGTAAGAACTCACCAAAATAATCTTTTCAAACATCTCTCAAAGTAGTTGAACTGTTTGGCAATCTTACCAGCAATGTATGTCAGAGCCTTTTGGTTCACAACCTTACTGGCATGTGCTCTGTCAAGTGAATGTTCCAAATTTTCCTTCAAAATGTTTGCATTGGAGTATCTCATTTTATTTGCATTTCCTGGATTACATAAGACAGAGAGCATCTTCTCAAATATTTAATTCAGATTTTATTAATTTCTTTATTAATTATGTTTCTGCTTTCTTGTTGCATGTTCTATGTAAGTATATCATCAAATACACCATTCATTTTTTGAGGGAGGCACACCTGGAGGTGCTCAGGGAATATTCCTGGCTCTGTACTCAGAAATTTTTTCTGGAGTCTCAGGTTGGCTATGTGTAAGGAAAATGTCCTACCACTATGCTATCACTCTGGCCCAATACACCATTCTTCTGCCAGTTTTAAGCTACTTAATTAAATTTTAATTTTGGTTGTTACACATTTCTTTTTCACACTTTCTATTTGACTCTCTTTGTAATTTGTCTATCTGAAAATGTACTTTATTTGATCCTGGTGATATTTTTCTAATAGTTCCTTTAATTTCTAGGTGGTTTGACAAAACTACGCCTGCCCAGTGGGGCCTGACTGTGAAAAATTGTGAGTGCTGCCTGTGTGTGTCTGTCTCCTATCCTGTCGTGAGAAACTCTTGGGAGTGGGCCAAAAAGAGGCTCCAGAAGAGCACGGCAGCTCCGCTTCGCTATGCAGCCATGCGCTCTTTCTAAGGAAAGAACACTATCGCAACAAGAAGAAAAAAATCACACTAAAACTGTGCTGGTTCAGTGAAGCCCAGTATTTCTCTCCGGACTGTCTTCTGCTGTGTGCTCGGGAGAGATTTGATCCTGTGATAGGCTTCATCCACGGAGGACTCCACTCCCTTGGAGGCAAGTCGACCCACCCAGAAAGGGTGGAGCCAGAGGACTGTGGCTGTGTACATCATTTAGCCAATGAATACTACCACTACACAAATTGACAATTCTGATGACCAGATAAAGACCAACCAACTAATCAACCTCTCAGATAAGGACTTTAGACAAGCAATATGGAAGATGCTCAAAGAACTCAAAGAAACCATGGATCCAGTAGAACAGAACACTAACAAGAACCAAGAAAATATAAAGACAGAAATCACAAAACTCCAAACTGAAATAACATGTCAACTAACAGGCCTGAAAAACTCAGTAAACAAAGTGAATTACAAAATGGATAAGCTCTGGGACAGGGTAACAGAAGCTGAGAATAGACTTGGTGCTGTGGAAGATGAGATAAATAACAATTCCATACAGCAGAAGAGATTGGAAAAAAAACTTAAAGCAAATGAACAGACAATGGAAAAATTAATCAAAGAATGGGAACAGATGAAAATAGAAGTCTATGATAAGCTCAACAGAAACAACTTAAGAATCATTGGAGTCCCAGAGACCCAGGAACAAAATTTCCAGGAAGAATCAATGGTCAAGAACATCATTAAAGAGAAACTTCCAGAGCAAAAGAATATATGTGATCAAATCCTGTATGCTCAAGGAGTACCAACCAAAAGAGACCCCAGAAAATATACCCCAAGACATATCCTAGTCACAATGACAAATCCCACAGATAGAGACAGAATTCTGAAAACAGCAAGATCAAAAAGGGAAATTACATTCAAGGGAGCATCCTTGAGATTTACAGCAGACCTGTCACCAGAAACACTTAAGGCCAGAAAGCAGTGGTGGGGTATTGTGACTAGACTGAATGAAATGAATGCGTCACCGAGAATACTGTACCCAGCAAAACTTACTTTCCATTTGACAAAATAATACACAGTTTAACATACAAAAAACAAGCTTAGAAACTTTACAGACTCAAAACCAGTCTTAAGAGAAAAACTGAGAGACCTAAATTAAGACAAGACTAACCAAAAGACACACCAAATTTTGATATAAAGATGGCATTAAATCCCAGGACAATTCTTTCTCTCAATGTCAATGGACTAAATGCACCAGTTAAGAGACACAGAGTGGATAAATGGATCAAAAAACTCAATCCAACCTTCTGCTGCCTACAGAAATGCACATGAATAGTCAGAACAAACATAGACTCAAAATAAAAGACTGGAGAAAAATTATCCAAGCAAACCACACCCATAAAAAAGCTGGTGTGGCCATACTAATATCAGATAATGCAAACTTTATACTCAGGAAGGTTGTAAGGGACAAAGATGGACATTTTATATTAATCAAGGGGTATGTAGAACAGGAAAAAATAACTCTCCTAAATATATATGCACCAAATGAGGGTCCAGCAACATATTTAATACAACTGTTGACAAATCTGAAAAATAATATCAATAACAACACAATAATTGTGGGGGACCTCAGCACGGCTTTGTCAACACTGGATAGGTCAACCAGACTGATACCCAACAAGAATATACTAGACCTGAGGAGAGAAATGGAAGAAAGAGGCCTAGTAGATATATATATATATATATATATATATATATATATATATATATATATATATATATATGACACTCCATCCCCAGAAACCTGGATACACATTCTTCTCCAATGTACATGTGACATTCTCCAGGGTAGACTACATGCTGGCACATAAAACATACCTTCATAATATCAAGAGAATAGAAATATTGGCAGGCTACAAAATTAACACACAAAAATCAATGACCTTTCTATACACCAATAATAATAAGGAAGAAATGGACATTAAGAAAACAATCCCAATCACAATAATGCCACAAAAACTCAAATATCTTGGAATCAACTTGACTGAAAATGTGAAAGACCTATACAAAGAAAACTATAAAACTCTGCTCCAAGAAATAAGAGAGGACACGCGGAAATGGAAGCACATACCCTGCTCATTGATTGACAGGATTAACATCATGAAAATGGCAAAACTCCCCAAAGCATTGTACAGATTTAAAGATTCCCATGACATTCTTCAAAGAAGTGGATCAGGCACTTTTGAAATTAGTTTGGAACAATAAACACCCTCGAATAGCTAAAGCAATCATTGGAAAAAATAATTTGGGAGGAATTACTTTCCCCAACTTTAAACTGTACTACAAAGCAATAGTTATCAAAACAGCTTGGCATTGGAATAAAGACAGGCCCTCAGATCAGTGGAATAGGCTTAAATACTCAGAGAATGTTTCCCAGACACACAATCACCTAATTTTTGATAAAGTAGAAATCCTAAATGGAGCAAAGAAAGCCTCTTCAACAAGTGGTGTTGGCACAACTGGCTAGCCACTTGCAAAAAAATAAACTTAGACCCCCAGGTAACATCATTTATGAAGGGTAAATTCAAATGGATGAAAGACCTCGATACCAGACCCGAAACCATAAGATATATAAAACAACATGTAGGTAAAACACTCCAGGACATTGAGACTAAAGACTTCAAAGAGAAAACTGCACTCTCCAAGCAAGTGAAAGCAGAGATTAACAGATGGGAATATATTAAACTGAGAAGCTTCTACACCTCAAAAGAAATAGCGCCAGAGTATAAGAGCCTCCCAGTGAGAAGAAGAAACTATTCATCCAATACCCATCAGATAAGGGGCTAATCTACAAAATATACAAGGCACTGACAGAAATTTACAAGAAAAAAACATCTAATCCCATCAAAAAATGGGGAGAAGAAATGGACAGACACTTTGACAAAGAAGAAATACAAATGGCCAAAAGACACATGAAAAAATGCTCCACATCACTAATCATCAGGGAGATGTAAATCAAAACAACTATGAGGTAC
Source organism: Suncus etruscus (assembly GCF_024139225.1). Lineage (NCBI taxonomy): Eukaryota > Metazoa > Chordata > Mammalia > Eulipotyphla > Soricidae > Suncus > Suncus etruscus. The sequence continues at coordinate 55,890,774 of NC_064861.1, forward strand.
CATCTCACACCCCAGAGATTGGCACACATCACAAAGAATAGAACAAGCAGTGTTGGCGAGGATGTGGAGAGAAAGGAACTCTTATCCACTGCTGGTGGGAATGCTTTCTAGTTCAACCTTTATGAAAAGCAATATGGAGATTCCTCCAAAAACTGGAAATCAAGCTCCCATACCACCCAGTTATACCACTCCTAGGAATATACCCTAGGAACCCAAAAATACAATACAAAAATCCCTTCCTTACACCTATATTCATTTCAGCACTATTTACCATAGCAAGACTCGGGAAACAGCCAAGATACCCTTCAACAGATGAATGGCTAAAGAAAATGTGGTACATATATACAATGGAATATTATGCAGCTGTCAGGAGAGATGAAGTCATGAAATTTTCCTATAAATAGATGTATATGGAATCTATTATGCTGTGTGAAATAAGTCAGAGAGAGAAAGATGCAGAATGGTCTCACTCATCTATGGGTTTTAAGAAAAATGAAAGACATTCTTGCAATAATAACTTTCAGACACAAAAGAGAAAAGAGCTGGAAGTTACAGCTCACCTCATGAAGCTCACCACAAAGAGTGATGAGTTTAGTTAGAGAAATAACTACGTTTTGAACTATCCTAATAATGAGAATGTACGAGGGAAATAGAAAGCCTGTCTAGAGTACAGGTGGAGGTTGGGTGGGGAGGAGGGAGATTTGAGACATTGGTGATGGGAATGTTGCACTGGTGATGGGTGGTGTTTTTTACATGACTGAATTCCAAATACAATCAAGTTGTTTAAATAAAAAAAATTTCTAGGTGGTTTTATATTATTGAAATATACTTTTTGTATTTATACTTAATAATTTCCTGATGTCTGTGTCTATCAAGTTCAATTTGAGTTTCCTCAGGGATTGCACATATATATTTGTAAATAAATCTATATTTGTATATATGGCATTATTTTCTTGGCTCACTGTTCTTTTATACATATATGTATATGGACGTGTTACGCAACATAAAAGCAAGGCTTGTAATTGTAAATAAAACAAACTCTGAATTAATATTGAGAAAGTAAAAGCATTTTATAAGGGTAAAAACATCATTGTATGTGAATGTTGCAAAGTTCTCTACATGGTCAAAGGGAAATAATTCCGACAATATCAGTAGAAACTAGTGAGGAACAGGCATAGAAAGAATCAAGTGTACATATTCTACCTTGCTATTAATCTTTCAACTGAAAGACACAACTTATAGCTACCTCTGTGTAATGAAAGTCCTGGAACTAGAAAAACCCTTACAAGAAATATTTTCTTAAGAAGAACTTGCAATTTACCAAGGATACAATGTAGGGGCCTATAATAGGGACAACCAAAACAGAAGGTAACCATAGATGCATATCTGTAGAAGTACATGGAAATTGAAGGGAGATGAATTTTTGACAATTTTGAGGGCAACTTGGGGCAATTTTGACCTTTGACTTGATGTAATTTACATAAAATTATAGTAATTTATATTATTTTATGAAGGTTGAAATAGTATATTTATTTGACTTGTATCTTAAGGTGATTTAAATATAATTCTGAGTTTTTGAAAAGTAATTTGAGTGAGGAAACTTAAGGAATACATTATTTAAGGATAAATGACCACTTGATTGTGTGCATAATTTTACAGTTTTTTTCACAGTTTACAGGTAGAATGAAATAAGAGGCTTTTGAAAATATACAATTGCCAATATACAAGAGATTGTAATAAGTGAGAAAGATGAGAGGCAAAAGTAATAGGAACCTTTTAATAATGGCATATACTAGCGTTAGTCCAGTGAATTATGGAGATAATTTTAGACAATTGAATAGGAGCCTTTGTCCCCTCAACTGCATGCTAAAATCTACTTCTTCCCACATGTATACACTTAGTAAATATCAAGGAATTAGAAACAGATAAAAACCTAAATAATGTTTGTGAACTATCATATTACATGTGAAAATAATTTTATTTGTGATTGACTTATTCTATAATTACAAGATTAATTGTTATAAGTAAATTCCCATGAACAAAAGACAGTGGACTCAGCAACTTAAATATATACAAATAGTTATCATAAGCATACAAGACAAACAACAAACAAATTAATGCTAAACAAAACCAAAAATTTTTTTTTACTCTTTATTTAATTTATTGGGCCATACTCAGTAGTGGTGAGGATCTTCAAAACTACTCAGAAATATTCCAAGTTCCTCCTGGTCCATATCTAATGGTGCTTGCTGGCATGGCCTTAAGGTTTCAGGGATGAAAATCAGGGCAGTACACATGCTCTACCACTTTAACCAAAAGCTTGGCCCCAAATCTGAGTTTTTTAACCAAGAACACCAGTGATATTAAATCTACCATTATATATATAATGGTCTGTTCTAGGTCAGCCTCTTACAAAGCAAACACCCTACCTATGCACCAACGCTCCGGCTCCTATATAGTTATAAATTTGTTCATAATTCTTTTAGTGATACAATGTTCTAACATCCATCCTTTTACCAGTATACATTACCCAGCATCAATGTATATTTTTCAGTATGTGTGTATAGGGTATGTGTGTGTATGTGTCTATGTGTGTCTGCATTAAAAAAAAAAACTGCTGAGTTTGTGGTTCAGAACTAGAGGGAAGCCCTCACATTTTGAACCCTAGAATTGATTCTGTTTCTTCAATAAATAAAAATTTAAAAATGAACAGAAATAAAAGCTAAATATAATGAATAATAGAATGATAAATAAAAGATGGTAGTGTAGCATGTAATAACTGGTTGACTTTAGAATCAGAAAAACTGGCTGCAAATTGATAATAACTTTTTTTTTTATAATTTTTTTTATTTTTAATTATGAGAACAAGGATGCAAAGAAGGAGGACAAGGTAAAGTTACAGTGGAAGGACAATACATAACATAATTCTCAGAAGTCCCCTTGCTGATATCCCAACTTTGAAATTTCATCCAAAGAACATTAAGATTGTAACACACTATAATATTTCTTAACAGCACACAAGGCAATCTAAAGCCATAAAACTTACATAACTCCTTAAACATTACAGGCATAGCATTTTTTTTTACATTTCCATATTCATGCATATTAGCTTAAGTTAACCTCAAATCTTAACTGGGTTCTTTTTAAGGATTAGAGTCAAAGGAGCACAGCAAAAATGGTGTTAGAGTGGCAATTGTTCTTTGCATAGGCCCACCAAAATATGAGGGACATGGAAAGAAATAACCTTGGCCTAAATACAAAAAGACCCAACCCCTGAAGTTTCCTGGCACAAGACCAACTCCAGGCTCCAGGCACGCTAGATCATCCAATCCAAGACATTGTCTGTAGTGCCAACACACTTATACCTTTCGCACAGTCTCTGTTGTTGGCATCAAGCTTCTGTATTAACGATCCTGGTATCTGTATATCCAACATCAATCCAAGACATTGTCTGTACTGCCAGCACACTTATATTTTTCACACAGTCTCTGTTGTTGGTATCAAGCTTCTGTATTAAAGATCCTGGTATCTGTATATCCAACATTGAAGTCAGGATGTGGAGCGTCCTCTGGTTTCACCTTACAATCAAAGGGCAATGCAGGGAGCCCTGTCCTGTAAGCAAGTCGTTGTTGTTGTTAAGTCTTCTCAGTGTTAATGGAAGTCTCTTTTGAGCAGGACAATGTCTGAGCAGTGTAGAGTCTTCCTTGGTAGAGGATTGCTTCCAGGTGATGCTATAGCCCAGCCTGGATGTTTTGTGGATGGCTTCCCTGGTTCAGGGAAATGCCCTTTCTTCTGAGGTCTGTGCCAGGTCGTTATGTCAATGTTCAGGGTGTAAGGTCCCTTTGCACTACAAGATTTGTCTGTACCAATCTCTATTAGATAGGAACTTATTTATATGTATTCTATTTGCCCATTTTAATGTGCCTATGCAAAAAAGGAGCAATGCCACGTGGTGTTCTTGGCGCATATGGGGGTGATAAGAACAATTATGGTTCAATCATAAGCATTAATCTGGGGGACTCTTTCTCTAAGATTCCTTGTTAAACAGCTCAAAAAGAGAAGATGAAAAGTGGTTAGAATCGTCACTATATAAGACATCATTTAGTAAGAATTATAGCTGTCAGAGAAAAAAACATAAAATAATCTAAAGAAATACGTGTCCATTTTATGTATCTTGTAATAACTTTTTATGTACAGAGTAGGACTTAAAATTATGGCATATTGTTATAATTTTAACATTCTACATACAGACATATATTCACACTTATTTGACTTTTAGAATGCTGAATATTTAGTTCATGCCTGGGACTAGAAAAACTCATACAAAAGAATTATTGAAGTGGGACTTCCCAAATATTTTAGTTTGTATTTACTCTGATAGCTCAAATGCATCTCTTATCGGAAACAGAATATTGGGTTTAGTTTTCTGGTCCATCCTGTTATTAAGTATCTATGATTGGTGAACTCATTGGCATTGAAAGAAGTTATTAAGAGAACAATTTCTTGCCATAATTTGGAAAGTCATATGTGTTTGTAAAGTGTGTCTTGCTTTTTAAAATCTCCATCAAAACTTTATGCAAAACTGTATTTTTGGCTATGAAGTATATTAACTTTTATTTGGCAATAAAGTTTTGTATTATTCTCTTAAAAATGAATATGGATATAGTTATGTAAAGTGAGGGATTCATTGGTGAGGCATTCATTTTATTGAGTTGTTTTTTTACTATAAACCACCATTTTCTTATTGATAACATGGTCTCATTTAATAGATCTCCTGGGACTGTTATTGTATTTTCATTATATATAAGTTATTTCTTTGATTTTGCTGCTTTTCTTAAATATTCTGCTCTTCTTTGGAATTTGTCTTTTTGATTCTGATGATCCTTAGAATTATTTTATTTGGATTTATTTTTGACTTACTCTTTGGGTTACATGAATCTTACAACATGCTCTCATGAACTCTTGAAAATTATCATCTATGGTTTCTTTGACTAGTAATTCTTCATTCCTCAGACATGCATTTGCATTTGAAAATTTCCTTTCCTCAGAAACTTAAGTGATTTTTATATTGTCCCTCTTTAACTCATTCTTTCTTTTTTCTAGAGATTTCCTGCATTATAACTTAAACTTTCCTGAACCTTTTCTAATATGTTGTTATTCTAGTACCAAAACATTTCACTGAGGTTACTGTTATTAGAGGGTGGGGTTTTAGAAATAAATTCTCATACACTTAGGAATAAGTTCTGGTGATGTTCAGAAGCCATATGCATTGCAAGAAATCAACTCATGTTTAACCACATGCAAATCAAGTACCTTATCTACTGTACTATCTCTCTGGCCCTTTGACCAAGGTTTTTGTTTGTTTTTACCAATAATGCTCTTCTGTTTGGTAATTTTGGTTGTAGTTGTCTTGTTTTCAATCTCATGCATTCCTGTATGTTTATTGATTACTTGAACTATTGCTTTCTTGAACTCATTAAAATCCTCATTATGGTGTCTAAAAGTTGTTATCTGAGATGTTACAAAGCTTGTTGGAACTGGTAGAGTCTTCAAGGCTTTTACATTTATTCACTGAGATTTGTAGACTTCTTTGAGTCTTCCTCATTATGTTCAGTATGTGGTTTGTCCTTGCAGTAACACTCTGTTGAACTCAGTTAAAAGCCTCTCTTTGATTTCATTATCATTCATCTTCTGGTGGTTATTATTCAATGCTATTATATAGAAAATCTACATGATAACATATATGCTACATATAAAATGTACAATATTCTCTTTCAAATATTATAGTTTCTTATTCTATAATGAGAAAATTGGGCCTAATCAATAAAAATGCTCTTCATTATAATGTTTTGAACAGTGGTTCCATGTTTTCATGTAAATTTTGGCTTTTTCATGACTATCTCTTCTTTACAATGTCCTCTTTAGACTCTACTTAAAATATGGAGACACTTTTATTTGGTTACTCAATTTATCTAATTATTTAACTTCTGTTGGGGAAAATATTTATAAAGATAATATTTTTTTCTACTTTTAAATTATTTTTAGTATGCAAGTCATAGATAGCTGTGCTACTAGTTTAATCCTAGTTCTACATTCAAGAATTGCTCTTAGTGTTGAGGCTGGAGCCGTGGAGCAAGCTGTAAGCTGCCTTGCCTGCACTAGACTAGGACTGACCGTGGTTTGATCCTCGGGTGTCCCATATGGTCCCTCAAGCCAGGAGAAATTTCTGAGTGCTTAGCTAGGAGTAACCCCTGAGTGTCATAGGGTTTGGTCCAAAAAAAAAAATAATTACTCCTAGTGTTGCTCAAGAGACCATAGGTGGAGCCAGGATCAAACCTATGTCAACTTCATGCATGTCAGGTACCTCACTCAAGTACTATCACTCTAGCTCTAGCACTATTTTTTTTCCTGAATGAACTTAAAAAATTTCTCCCTGAAATGGGCCTAGATTATTTAAAAATTTGGTCATATAAGTAACAGATGTGATGCAATAGAATGCTCAATTGAAGCCTTTTCACAAATCACTGCTTTTTATTGGTTCATGAGGCAAAGTATGGACCCTGTCTAGAACCCATGCAGTGATATGACTTAGATACTCATTCAAGGCATCCCTTGGTGGTAGAAGAGGAGGTCTCTGGTATTTTTCTGTTGTGGCATACATTTAACAAAATTCACCTGAAAAAAGGTATTATATTAGGTCCCCTTGGAAAATATTAGATTTTGTTAATAGTCTAAATGTGGCAGGATATATAGACTGAGATATTTTCTTAAAACCAATTTAGAGAACATTAACCAACATCCCTTGAGTCCATGTCTACATTGTGAAGCAAAGAAATTCCCACTATTAGAGGCAGAAACTTTAAGCTAAAGTCATTTTAAACATAAAACAGAGGAAAGAGGGATCTCTTTCTGAGTTCATCTAGCAGTTTTCCTTTGCAATATTGTTCCCAGGCTTGCTTGACAGCCATCGTGTGGGCATTTAGAGAGCCTGTGAAGTTAATATAGGAGGGAGTGGAAGACTCATTATTGGTTGTTCTGTGCTGTGTCAGGGTTTGGAAGATATCAAGGTATTTTCTGTCCTTCATAATGTTGACATGTTCTTGATATGCTCTTAATTGAGGCCACAGATAAGAGAAAGACAAATTCACACAGAGTGGTTATTGTCCACTCTAATTCTGCAGGTATTTTGCTTTCTGTTTTTATGGTGTAAAAGAAAGAAGAGACCTTTATGATTAATTAGATGAGGGAAGGGGAATGTGGCTTAATAGAGTTCACAGCAAATATTTGCCAGGCATGAAAATGGGAAGGAAAAAAACCTGCTTAACTACCTCACTGGGTGTCTTGGGGATCGGATGGTTTAGTCAATGAAACTGAGATAATTAAGTTTTTGAGTACTTAACAATAAAAAGCTCTGGGGTTCATCCTGTCACAGGGAGAAATAGTTTGCAAACTTATACAATATATTTCAAGGAAAATGTGGATGGGACTGAAGGTGGAGGTAAAAATATGAAAGAAGGATAAAGAAAAAGAAAGAAGAAAGAAGAAAGAAAGAAAGAAAGAAAGAAAGAAAGAAAGAAAGAAAGAAAGAAAGAAAGAAAGAAAGAAAGAAAGAAAGAAAGAAAGAAAGAAAGAAAGAAAGAAAGAAAGAAGAAAAAGAAAGGAAGGAAGAAAGAAAGAAAGAAAGAGAGAGAGAAAGAAAGATAGAATGAATGAAAGAAGGAAAGAAGAAAGAAAGAGAAAAAGAAAGAAGTAAAGAGAGAAAGAAAGAAAGAGAAAGAAAGAAAGAAAAAGTGAGAGAAAGAAAGAGAGAGAGAAAGAAAGAGAAAGAAATGAGAAAGGAGAAAGAGAAAGAGAATGAATGAAAGAAGGAAAGAAGAAAGAGAAAAAGAAAGGAAAGAAAGAAAGAAAGAGAAAGAAAGAAAGAAAGAAAGAGAAAGAAAGAAAGAAAAAGCGAGAGAAAGAAAGAAAGAAAGAGAGAGAAAGAAAATATCTTAGCGAGTATAGATTTCATATAAATCTGTGAAAATAATTTTCAAGCCCTAAATTGGTAACAATATCTATTACTCATTAATTTTCTTCTAACTAGTTCTTTGTACCTAAAAAAATTTAATATTCTACTCCCCTGCACTTCCACAAGATGCTTGTCAATCCGTTTGGTCTTATTATGTATAATCTGCATGCCAGGAGGGAATTTGTTCTCTAACTGTGGTTTGTCTTCCATTTAAAATTATGCTGCTTTTCTGAATTTATGAGCCATGAAATAAAGTTTCTACAATAGCCTCCTGCTTCTTTTATCCTCACACTTCTATTCCATATTGTTTTATGGATCTTGTAAATTTGTTGTTGTTGTTTATTTTGGGGGGAGGGCTATACTTGCTGGTACAGAGGACTTATTCCTGGCTATGCACTCCAGTTGGGCTCATGAGACCATATGGAACACCTGGAATCAAACCAGGGTTGTCCATGTTCAAGGGAAACATATTACTTACTTATAATATCTCCGAGACCCTGGATCATGTACTGAGCACATGTACCTAGAACAACAACAACAAAAGTTAAAAGGACTTTGATAAGGTTGGGCAGGCCCATTGTTCATTAGTTGAGCTATTGCTGGGCAAAAGGCAGAGCTGCTCCTTCTCAAGAGAAACAGTGCACATCTCTTAGGTGGAACTACAATGGCCCTTACAGGAGAAGACTTTGCTTATCTCCTGTCATACATTCATTTTTAAAAATTTTATATAGTTTTCCTATTATATAGTTTTCCTATTTCCTGTAAGGTTTTAGCAGAAGGTAGAAAATTTTCAAAACCATCTCTTTAAATTGGCAACTGGTAATAGTTACCATGAGCTCTAATTTGTCAATAAAGAAAAAAACCAAAAGAGGAAGACTTGGAATAAAATGAGGCTTAATATGAATGGAGTTGTAATTCATAGTGACTTAATTTAAATAGTAAAAGTTATAAAATTATAAAAACATAATAAAATAAAAACAGTTATGTGATAGGCCCTAATGTTGAGCCTCAATAAGATGGGTTTCTTCTGAGTGAATCATAAAAAAATAAACAAATGGATATGTGCAGTCTCCTGTGTGGGAATATCCACAGGTTGCACAGGTCAGCAACAGTCTCAAATAAGGTTGAGTTGCTGGGCAATCATGCTTCCTTCTTTATTTTCTTAGGTTTAAGAAAACAACATACCAAAAAAAAAAATAATAAGGGCAAGATGCAATGAGTGGAGATGAATGTTGCATCATGTAGCTGGCTAATTGCAAGCTCTTCTGGCCTCCAAACACTAGAAAGTTCTGTTCTATTTCTGGTATTAATTTTTACCCACTGGTCTTGTTCTAATTATCTTTTTATATGTGTGTGGGGGTATCATCTATAGAATGAGTGATACCACCATTACACCTAGCAGTACTCAGGGCATGATAGATATTCTGTCCCAAAGAAGCCTGATGTATGTTTGAAATTTCTTCCCCATTCATCCAGTCTATTTCTTAACTCTCATGGCACCGAACCTCCTTACAGAAAATCCTTTCACTTAGAGTCAAAACCCTAAGTCTCCACTTTATTTACATAATTCATGGTTACTAGAACTTGAAACCTCATAATTTTCTAAAAGAATTACCAAAGTAAACCTGTGGGGAAATTCATCTTCAGCAATACAAAAGTAATTGGTACCAAAATTTTTCCTTGTAGTCAAAAACCCATGTAAACACCCATTAATTCTCATTATAATTAATGTAAAAATATTGGTACTATTAATGCTTGTAATTATATATTGTAGATAAGTGTAAACTATCATTATACTAATGAAATGTAAAGCATTTCTGAAGCAAGAGGAACTTTATAGCACTGGAGACACTGGATTATAGCATTTCTTTGGGTCAGACTTGTAATATGTTGGAGAACAAGTTTTGTACAATATCTAGGTGGCTTTATGTAAAGCTTAAATACAGTATTAAAACAGAGATATAAGACTACATCATGCAGAGATTTACCTCCAAAAGCTCAGTAAATAAAGGCACTATGAGGGAATTTAAGGTCAAATGATTCCAGGTGGGCCTCCTGTAGATTTCTTTTATATATAAGCTAAAATCAGAGTTAAATTTTTTTTTTCAAATCCCAACTGTTGCAAAGGCATCTGAATCCTGCTGGGGTATATCAATATTTTTTATTTAGGAGCAACTCTGGGGTGGCTGACTCCCCACTGGTCTCCTTTCCTGTTTGCCTTTCCCATGTTCTCTCTGCAATTCTCAGCACAGCTCATACCCTCATTCAAGTCTCCTCTAAACTATTCTCACTTACTATTTCTCTTTTTTTCTTTAAGTTATTTTCACTTCTTTACATTTCTGTTTACTGTCTATTTCTTGCAAAGGAGTGGCTTTATCAGTCCAGCTAACCAATCAGCATCTGTGGCCCAGGATAGTGAAAGAAGGCTGAGATACCATTGAAGATACCTTCATTATTCCTCTTCTAGCAGAATAAATTTAATCAGGAGTTTTACAGACAGCAGGAACTGGGGTATTTGTTACAAACAAGACAATACTCTGTAAGTGGGGGGGGGGTGGCGGGGAGGGGGTGGTGGGTACAACTTGGCCTAAAGAAAAATGGGTGCCTAGAGATGGTTTTAGGATGTTCTTTTATTCCATATCCCTTCATGGAACTACATCCTTAGACCACTAGACCCTTCTTCCATTGAGCATACGCTATTGAAGATAAGTTCATTTCACCTCCAGATATGTTCTATTTCATATGTCAATAATTGGGTGATTCACCTTGGTGCTAATGAGACTGTTGAGACTCCAGTTTTCCCTTCCCAGTGTAGCATTCTCAGTGGAAGCTCATAAAGGAGGTCAGTTGCCACCTCTGCAGCAAGGCATAGTATTATTGCCTAGCAAAGTACTTGAAGGTAAAGGTCCAGATTGTGGTGACTTTACCTGGGTTTTATTGATTTATTGTCATTTTTCTCTCTCTTCCTCTTTAGTCTTCTACTAGTCAGCTCCCAACTCCCATCTAGCTACGAAAAACATATCCAGTATCTAACTAATACAGTCTTTAGAGAACATTTTTATTTTTTTAGTATCTTTTAATTAATTAATTTATTTTTATTTTTTATTTAAGCAATTGTAATTAATAAAGATCTTCATAGTTGGGTTTTAGACATACAATATTTCAGGCCAATCTCAGCACCAGTGTCAACCTCCTTCCACTATGTTTCCAGAGTGAATCTATGCCACCATTCCTGTCAGCATAACAAGCCCATTTTTTTTTTTTTGGTTTTTACAGTTTGGATATCATGAGAGAACAATAATTTGTTTACAAATAGACATTTTTTTCTTGTCTTTAATGTTTTCACATACATTTTTGCTCAATGGCTACTCTTAAAACAATGAAGAGTGCATATCACTCCACAGATAGTCACTTTTTGTCCCTGTCATCACAATTAAGTTATTTTAACATTAAAATGTGACTTCTCAATTAACTAAAGATGACAATGAATATTCATCAAAATGAATATTCCTGATGAATATTCCTCAATATCCTTTAGGAATCAATATGATCTTTGAAGCTCTCCAACTTTACTTCATGATCAGGATTTTCTCTGAATACAGGCTGGGAACTCTTCTTATTTTTTGAAAGTTCTCTTACTCATTCCCAACTTAGAGAGCTTGTATCTCTTTATTGCTGTGAATGTATTTTACTGATTTTTTAAAAAATGTTAGTGTAAGTGTGAATTCACCTAAAAAATATTAGGAGGCATTTAAAAAGGCAGAGCAGATTTGTTTGTACATAAAGGTTAACAAATTTAAGAAGAACCCAAACATGAGCCAAGAAGACACTTCAAAGAAGTTTATGGGAAGAAAGATGAGAAGGAAGAAAATGATTAAGACAAGACTATGAAGAAAATTAAAGTCTTCATAATTGGTAATTGAGTCCCTTCAGTCAACACTCTTTAGTTATCAGTCCTTGCAATATGAATGGATTATGAAATAATTGCTTGATGGATAGTTTATTAAAACAATTGTTTTTTTCTCTATTTAGCAAAGTTTATATCCACCACCATAAAGTACCTAGAAATTTGAAAACCTTCCCCCTCGCATGTGCCTGCCCCATTTTTTTATTGATAATTTTTATTTTGACCAAAGTGGATTACAAATATTTCACAGTAGTATTTTAAGGACATACTGACATTGAATCAGGGGCATTCCCACCACCAATGTTGTCCTCCCACCACCACTGTGACCAGCATGCATCCCATATCACCATTTTTAAAGTGCTCTTACACATCCCATAAGAGTCAGTCCTCCAACAACAACCTATGAATAGATCTCCAATATCTGTCTACAAGTGGGTGTAAGTGCCTATGTGAAGGACTCTGTATTGTACATAATCCTGCTTATATTGTATATAGTCCCTGTTATATATTATTCCTCCTCCCCCCACCCCATTTGGCACCTTACAAAATGCCTATCCTCTCAACCCCTCAACTCTAATCCATTATCTCTTCCCATTTAACTCTATTTCCCCTCAGATCTTAACTCTTCAGCAACTGGAACTTTCCTCCTTCCCCTTCAAACTGTCATCCAGCTCCCAAAGGTAAAGGACATCCACTCAGCTTCCCATCTTTGGCTCTGGCAAGAAGCTGCAACCACCACACCTGCTTACTCATTGTATTGGACCTTTTTCTTCCACCTCCCATCACTGTGGGCTGTTGTTTGCTACTGGATCTAGCTCCAGAGTGACCCTGAGCTCAAGAACACTACCTGATCCCTGACTGCTACAAACCATTTCTCAGACTCCACAAGACCACGGTGCATAATGAAAATGGGCCCTGAATTTTACACCCCCCCTGGCTATTTCAAAAATTTTAAAGAGGAAATCTATATTTTCTTTGTATGTTTCAGTAGATAAATTTTCTTAATAGTAATAACTTTTAGTGTTTAATCTCACATGAAGAGGTAGCCTCCCTAAACACTCCCCCTTTTTCAAATCTACTTCGCAGGAAATTCTAGTAGAAAAGTCTTGCTTGGGATAAGAACTCAGGTCAAAACTAGAGAATAGAGACTATAGAGCTTATTATTTTTTATCCCAAATGCTCCAGTTTTATAATATGGTATTGTTCCTTTTATCATAGGCACACTAAAATGGAGAAATCTTATGTATAGAAAGAATTTCTTACTTAACAGGGATAAGAACCCATAAATTTTATAGTGCACATATGCTTTCCATCCTGAACATTTGTCATGAGGACTTGACTAACACCTCAATTGATCAGACATTGATTGTCCAACCCTGAACCCAACCTGGATTTCAAACTGGCACAGTTTCTGCACTACCACCAGGAATCAAACTCCCTTTGAGGAGCCCCTAATACTAATCTGGCACCAACTTGCTCCAGGGTAGGTTCATTTGACACCCTAACAACAAGGAAATAGCAACAACTTTATATAAGGGCCGGTTGTCCTGCCTCACCACCTAGAGGTGAGTTGAAATCAGAAAACACTCCATCCTAGGATCTGTGAAAAACCACGATCTCTAATTATAGAAAAACTGACTACAAAAACTGTGACTGAGCAGATTTTTCCTGGAACCATAAAGAAAATCTTTAATTCTAAGCTTCATTCTAGGACCTGTGCAAAACCCAAGATCTCTGATTAAGGATGAGTGACTTTGACAATGGCAACTGAGCAGAACTTTTCCTGAGATCATAAATAAAGACTCTAAGCTGGACAACCAACATGTTTGGAGCCTGAGCTTGGTCTTATGACAGTATGCTTCAAGGGTGGAAACACCCTGTATCTCTTAGGCCAAGCAAATTTACCTTTTAATTGTATCAACATTCACTGCATCTATGCAAAAACAAAACAAAAAAACAACAGACAACCAAAAATGCAGCATCTGCCCCCCTTTATTGACTTGTTTTTTCTTCTTTTCATTTTTATCTTTTAGATGGGGCTCCTGCCATTTCATAAAACCTGAGAACCAGAATAATTTTGTTTTGCCTCATATTTCTGTGTCTTTTTACAAATTGAGAGCAGAGGGGGAATAAGTAAATGGGACCCAAGGGCCAAGTGGTCTCAGGAGTATTGAGTGGAGGAAAAATGGTCAGGTCTAAATATTCAAGCCAAAGTCAATGACAAAAGAATCAAGAGACCCAGACTATAACAGGCTAAACACAAAATGGACCTGTTAGACTAGTAGCCCAGGGGACTAAGGGTGGAGACATGAGATGCATGTTGGAAACTCTGATGGAGGGAGATCAACATTCCTGGTAAGAATGGCCCTACTTTACTGTTAATATATGCCTGAAATACAACCTCAAATACTTGTAATTCACAATCATCTCAATAAACAATTAAAAATTACTTTTTTTGCATTCTAAAGGTCTCTGGCCCAGTTTAACACAGTATATAGGTAATAGTTATTTCATAATGACTGTCTGGATCTATTTTTAAAATGGCTCCGCAGATGTCAGCATTTTATAGTACTATATTTTTATTTGAAGACTTCTGGGACAACTCAAAGAAATTGGAATCCCTTATTTTAACCTTCATAAATCCTCAATTCTCTTTGTAGTACTTTAGACCTCTATTTCTTCAGTGTCTCTTTATACATTAGAAAAAAAATTCCGTCTCTAGAAGATCTACCAAAAGGCATCCAATCTATTTGAACAAATAGTACCTTCTTTTAAACTGCATCCTGCTACACTAGGATATGTGCCTAAGTTATAGAGTAGGTTGATTGTGCTCTCTTGCCTGGGCACTTTTCTGGACACACTTGGCAAAAGTTACAATGCCATGCAAATAAGTATCTACAATATGTAAATATCTAGCATGTAAATTATATTGCACTTTTAAGCTGTTGCTACACTATCTCCTCACATTATTTCCTCACATATTATCTCCTCACACTATTTCCTCACATTCCCTCTGTTATATATAAGAAGATAAGAAAAACATATTTTCTTTTCATTTGTGTGTGTGTGTGTGTGTGTGTATTAGGGTGAGGGACATACCAGGTGGTGCTCAAAGCTTTCTTTGTCTCTGTGCTCAGGGATTACTCCAGCCCTAGAAAGCACCATATTTGATTGTTACTGTTCAGTGAGAACTCAATAAGGTAGTAAGTGAGGAAACTCAGTCAACATAGTTGAATAAGCAACATGTAAGAGTCATGGATTCTCTCATATTCTTTTTATGATAGAGAGGTATACAAAGGTCTTCAGATGACTTGTGTAGAGAAAAGATAATTATATATAGATGTTGTGCTACCTTACATGAATGTAAATTTAATGGTCTTTAAATAATTGGTTCAGGAAGAAGCATTTTTGATGCCTGATGCTTTTAAGAAACACCATAACTTTCTAATAACTTGACAGAATAAGCTTGCTGCTTCTAAGATATATCTATGTCAAAATATACTTGTGTTAAGAATATGAGATATATTGACTCTCACCTTATTGATTAATTTTGTTTAGATTCTGATTAAATCAAGTGAATTTTTTTAGATACTAAGGAATTTCTCCAAATGTATGATAGAAAAAGAGTGAACACGAGAACATATTAGTCCTAAACTTATTTACCTTATCAATATAATGAGAATACTACAAAAAAAATGGTAGTTCCCTAAATTTTCCATTGGTAATGGAGTTTGGCCTTACTTTGCAGAAGGTTAAAAAAGAATAGCAGACCAAGGAATCAATGAATAACAAGAAAAGAGTAGATTCTGTTTGCAGAATGGAACCCTGAAAATCCTCCCCACTGGAGATGATTTGAAAGCCTGCAGAATACCAGTTGATGTGAGTTTGACAATTATGGGTCTTCTTTAAGAAATGTACCAACAAGCAATTCATACCATCCATCGATTTTAAATATCAGGCTTTGTGACTTGATAAAAATATTATTTTTGACTGGTTTCTTCATTAAAGAGTCTATTCTTAAATATCCAGAATGGTGATTAAAGTGGCATTTATTTATTGACATCTACAAATCTGTGAAAACAATACCACATAATTTATTAATCAATAATCCATTTAAAAGTTTTATACTTCTGCTGTTTCTTTAAGTCCTTATTTTGACTCATCCCTTATGACTATAAGGGATGCTCACAGGAGTTCACAAAATCAAAGGGGACGGTCACATTCATTACTTTACTATAGTCCCTGAATCTTCTATTACAATTAAAGCATCAGTGATCTATGTTCTTGTAGCTATATTTCTCATTTCCAATAAACCTCAGATTTTTATGTTGTTTTTTTCTCTAATTAGTTTTGAATTGGTAATCTAATCTCAAAGTAAGAAAAATATCAGAGAACTAGAGTGATAGTAGGTTGTACTGAAGCACAGGCTTTGCATCCTGCCAGGTTTGATGATCTGCTGCACCACATGGTACCCTGAGCACTGTTGGGAGTAACCCCTGAACAATGTTGAAGGAAGAAAGAAGGAAATATTGAAGGAAGGAAGGAAGGAAGGAAGCACGGAAGGAAGGAAGGAAGGAAGGAAGGAAGGAAGGAAGGAAGGAAGGAAGGAAGGAAGGAAGGAAGGAAGGAAGGAAGGAAGGAAGGAAGGAAGCACGGAAGAAAGGAAGGAAGCAAGGAAGGAAGGAAGGAAGGAAGGAAGAAAAAGGAAGGGGAAGGAAGGAAGGAAGGATGTAGAAAGGAAAGGACGGAGAAAAGAAATGCAAAGTTAATAAAATTATTTATATTGAAATATGACCAAGGAATAAAATATTATAATTATAAGTGACTGGCTATTTAGAAAAGGCTAATTTAAAATGATTAACTTTGTATTACTTACCTAAGTTTGGGTGTAGTTATAACTTGGTGAGTACAGACTTGAACCTGAAGGATCCATAAATATGCGTAAAGTTGAATATCTGGGGAGAATAGTTTTTCCGATGTTTTTAGCAAAGGCAATCAATGGGAAAATTTTTTCTTGATTAAAGTGAAGATAAAATACTTTAGGTGCATAAGATGGATATATATTTGTTTATTTGGGGCATAGTTGGCTGGGATGAGGCTTGCTGTGACTGGAGGAAACATGCGGAGTAGAGATTCCAACCTGGATCATTCACATGAACAATAGGCTCTTTACCGTCAGTATTATCTCTCTAGCTCCATTGTTGAATGTTATACGGTCTCTCATCCATTTTGACCCTATTACTGACTTTGAAATTCCCTTAACTCAGGGCTATGTTTTACAAGTACCTGGTGACTAATAAATTCTGCAAAAAATAAATACTGTTTAAAAAAGGGTTTAAGTAAAAAGAAATGGTACTCATTTTAGATGAACAATAGGAAATTGGCTTGGTCAGTGTGACATTTTAGGAATTTTATTTGATAATAGAACAATTGAAGAGGGAAATTACAAATACTTATTACCTAGACAAATGAAATTGCAAACCAGACTTATGCAATAATGCACAATACAGGTAATTGCTCCATAAAGACACTGTGGTATTTACATACAATCCATATGCTTACCTGGAAGGTGGATCAGGTCACATTTCTTATTTGTGGTTGTCACACATCTTTTGGTTGTGCTTACTAGAGGTTGTACTGCTTTTTGTTGTGTTTCCATAATCTGGCTAAAATTGCTAAAAATCTTTTGTGGCACTAGCTGGGAAATACATTAGCATCATGTTTAGTGTATGTGGGACACCAGGGATTTGAATCTATGACCAAATGATGGCAGGTTGTGTCCTCTAAGCTACTGCATTTTTCCTCTTGACAGAGTAATTGAATCTTACTAAGTATATAACAAGTAAAGCACAACCTCTTAAATTTACTTTTTATGTTAGAATTCTTTGTTTTATTTATTTTATTAATGAGCTGTTTTCTTTCAAACTGATATCAATACCATACTATGAATTCAACATTTATTAAGTGCTAACATACTCAACTTCCAGTGCATTAGATGATCTGGAAGTAGCAATAATCAAATTTAGTAGCAATAAGCACAATAAGACTGGCTTGAATGTGACTTTCTGATATGTCTCATTCTATGAAAAGCACAATGACAAAAGTGCTTTTTCCTTTGAGATTTAACATTCGATTGAAACAAAAAGTGCATGCCTTGGGAATAATTCCTGGATAAAATGTCATGTAAAGCTACATGACATATGTGTCTTTCCTACCTATATAATAGTTCTTGAGAAATATTTCAATGTATTATCTCCTTTATTAACCAAGAAATATTTCCATTAAATAAATGTATTATTATTAATACAGTAGATAATTAACTCACAAATACACTCTTATTTTAAAAAAATATAAAATAATAAAATGACTGAAACTTTACTACTTTAGAAAAATCATGCATCTTGTCAACTTTATTGACTCAGGCATATTATATAAGGAATCAAAGTAGTGTATTAACAGTTTGTAGATGGCTCTTTACATACCCTGTGGTGGAATTTCTACAGTTTATAATTTTTATTATATATTATGTTGAAGGAATCATAATAAGAGTTGGGTCATCTATTTTTTGACAACTAAATCATTTTCCAACTTAGCTAGTGTCTATAAATGGTATCACTAATAGCATGTGTGTTAAGGTGAAAGAACCCTAGAGGTTATTCTTTTAATTGTCTTTTGGGGGGAGGGAGGGGATGATTTTAGGGCAATGCACCAGTGCTCAAAGGCTCTGCTCAGAAGTGAACCCTGGAGGTGCTTAGGGATACATATGCTGACCTAGGGATTAAACCAGAGTTAGTTACACATAAGAAAGAAATGTAATAAACCTCTATGCTACCTTTCTGGGCCTTCTGAGTCACTCTTGAATGTCATATTTCCTTCATCTTGCATATTCAATGTTGTCATTTCTCTAGCACTATAGCCAAAGTATAACTTACTTCATCTATTTTTAAAGTTATTTTATTGTTTTTTTTTCAGTGTATTCCTTCTCTTTCTCACATTTGTCATCTATCATACTTATTTAACATTTCTGTCACATTCTGAGCCTCTCATTATTTATATATGCCAATGTCAACACACAAACACCATTTATTCATTCATAGATTTGTTGTTCCAAGTGTCTACTTCATTTTATATCTTGCTTGGATCATGTCTTTTTTTAATTTAATTTAATTTAATTTTTTACATTTTAATACATTTAATTTTAATTTTTTATTTAATTTTTAATTTTTAATTTAAATTAAAAATCATGTTTGACTTAGAGATATTTTCTCAAAAATCTTGTAAATTTTATTTGAATTGTTTGATTTTTTTTCCTATGTGAGTTACAATTTTCTGTGTAAGAAATTCCCAGGTTGAAGTCTTTTATTCTTTATTTCTCTAGAAACTATGCTACTATTGTGTAGATTTATGTATTTCATATTGAAACTAGGAAAGCAATCTGATTCTTTTCTGTTTTATACATGTTGATCTTCCTAACAAGAAAATTGTAAGAATTTCTCTTTATTCTTAGAGTTCATAAATTTCCCAGGTACACTTATACATGTGGCATTTCTCAACACTGTTCCCTGAATTTCAACATGTCCTTTTATTTTGTAACTCAATTCTTTATGGTAAGCATTTTCCCTTTTGTATATTCAGAAGGGATCTAAGAAAATGGAAAGAGATATGGAAAGGACAGAAAGTACCCCCACTGTATGAGAAGAGGTCTCCCAACTAAAAGATTATCTATGAGAGCCTTTTAAAAATTATATGTGCAGAACTGGAGAGATATTACAGTGTTTAGGGATCTTTCATTGTGTACGACAGAGCATAATTTGATCTTCAGTAACCCATATGGTGTCAGAACTCTGAATGAACTCTGAACTCTTGAATCAGGAGTAAGCTCTTAACTAGCCAGGTATGGCCCTTCAATTTTTTTTAAAGAATTTTTATTGAGACCAAAGTGAATTACAAATCTTTCACAGTAACATTTAAGATACATAGTGAGAGTGAAGCAGGGCCATTCCTACCACCAGTTACCATAGTACATCACATATCTCTTCCCTTTGCCCCCTGTATTGTCATTATAAACAGGTCCCCTCTGTGTATAGCTGTTGTATGTTGGGTATCCTGATTCTGTTGTCATTGACTTTATGTTTGGTGTTTAAATCTATTCATTTTTTAAATTTCCACTCAATGTTCATATGACTGTTTGTTCCTGAAACCGTTCATTTTTTTCCCCTCAATTTATGAGGCAGAACAAGATGACTCGGGTATTTCTGTGGTTCTGTTGGAGAAACAAAAATGGAAGGAGTAAGTCTAGAGGCTATAAATTATTAATTTTAATTAAAATAAGAAAGGGAAAAATAAGAAAAAACAAAGCAAAAAAACAAGCTATGACATAAACAAAAAACACATAGCAACAAAAAATAATTTAACAACAATAAGAAAGAAAAAAGAAAGAACGAAAAGAAGGAGGGCCGGTGAGGCCAGGTTTTGTGGTTTTATTTGTTTGTGTGAAGGCTGGTGTGGCAAGGTCTTGTGGGTTTTTTTGTTTGTGTGTGTGTTTATTTTCTGCATAGGCACAGTAAGTATTGGGGAAATTAGAAAGGGAATTTCCTTGGCCTAACACAGTGGTAGGCAACCTGCGGCTAGCGAGCCACATGTGGCTCTTTACATTTTTAAATTGGCTCTTCTGTGTGCCAGGTGGTCACTCCAGGAGTCAGGACTCTGCTCCTACCCACTGTCAGTATACGCCCTGCCCTGTGTGCAGTCCCAGCAGCCAGCCCTAAGAGTGTAAGATGATACCCAGTATCAACCCTAAACAAAGGTGTTCCCCCAACGTCATCCTTTCTTAAACCTCTTCCTTTGATATGTAAAAGTCCACTGAATATGTACTTTTGTTTCTCTCTCTTGACCTGAAGCCTCCTGGTATTGGGAATTGGTTTTAATAAAGAAAGAGGTGTTCTAGCTTTTTGGGCTCAAGGCAGAGAGTACAAGGTAAAAGGTAAAAGGCCATGGACTCCATGATCATCCTTTCCTGGGTAGCTTCGTTTATTATTCTTTCCTACTACCCTGCTTCTTCAGACCAGGTTAGGTGGGGTTTAGAAATACAGTGCCTGGGGGCCAGAGAGATAGCATGGAGTAAGGCATTTGCCATTTGCCTTTCATGCAGAAGGACTGTGGTTCGAATTCCAAGTAACCCCTGAGCACTGCCGGGTGTGACCCAAAAGCAAAAAAAAAAAAAAAAGAAAAGAAAAGAAAAAGAAATACAGTGCCTGGAGTGATCTTAAAACATATAGACATCTTTTGTGAGGGGATTCTCATGTTCAAAGTACTCATGATTAAATTTATGAGCTAATGACCTTAAATGCTGTTTTTCATATTGATTATGACTTTCTGCATAAATAAGTGCCAACCAGAATTTTTTTTTTGCAAGAGTGAAAACATTTTAATATCTCCTTCCCAGACACAGCTATCCCAGAATCAGATTCTTTTTTGAACACATCCATCTTATGTCTTACTGTAAAAACTACTTGTGAAACTCCCCTGCAGTGAAATACTAAATTCATAGAGAAAATGAACAATGTCTGCCAAATACACTAGCTTAGCTACCCATTCCTTGTCCAACGGGGACTGTACAAAGTCAGAGTTCTGCTCTCACAGGAACTACACTACTTCTTCCCTTTTGCCAACAAGGCGAGAGAGCACCCTTCCCCTGAACAGCCACTTCACTTTTTCATGGAGAAGATGCTAGTAGTGGGCATCCATACTGTCACCCAGAGTGGTAAATAGCCTGTATTTGATCACAATTGTGAATTTCACAAATTATCTTTACTGTGTCATCTGTCATAGAGTTTAGTTCAGCAAGGAGTGTTTTTGAATCCAGTCTATCATCCAATGAGTGGATACAATGTATGGGTGTGCAACTTCTATTTCTTGTGACTACACTGAGCCATGCACAGTGCATCATCTGTACATACATCAACACATCAGATGATTATTCTGAGTGAAATGAGTCATAAGAAGAGGTGTAGACACAGAATAATAATTTGTGGCATACAAGAATAATAAATGGCAATATGGTAATTATATCTAGAGAAAATAGGGATGAGGGACAGGAGGACTAGTCCATGATAGGAAGCTTGCCATAAAAGTGGTGAGTTCAGTTAGACTAGAAAAAGGTACATTATGACATTGATAGTTGGAACATATCACTCTGGACAAGAAATGAATGCTGAAAATGAATAAGTGACATGCATGGTACCCTTTAATTAACAATATTGCAAACCATGGTGTCATAAAGGAAATTTTGCAAATCTCAGTGTCATAAAGAAAAAGAGAGTTAGAGAGAAAAAAGCAAAATGCCTGCCCCTGACATAGGCAAAGGGGGGTAGTGGGAAAAGTGCACTGGCGAAAGGTAGTGTACATTCTATGATTGAAACTCAAGTATGAATAATTTTGTAACAAATATGCTTAAATAAAAAATTATTTTTAAAATGTTTCAGGCACTCTATCATAATTCCTTTATGATATATCATATGCTTTTAACAAAGTGCCGTTTTTGTTTTTGTGTGTATTTTAGTTTGGTTTCTTGCAGCACACACTAAATTGCCAATAGATTTTTTTTCCTTTCAGTGAAATCACTACTTTTCTCTGGAACACTGTCCGTGCTTTTAAAGATTGTTAAAAGGTTTTTCTTTTACCTTTTTCATCTAGATATTATAGGGTTTCACATTTTTAGCACATTTTGATTATCAAGAGGAAACAATCGTTTTGAGACGTTTTGCTTACTTATTATCAGAAATCAAAGCATTTTTCCTCGAGAAGGGTGTTCACTATCCAGAATTAACAAATGATCAGTGGATTCAAAAACTGTATTTCATGGTGGATGTTACTTCACATCTAAATCAGCTTAATCATCAACTACAGGGAAAAGGAAACACACTTTTTTAGATGTTAGAAGAAGAAGTTATTTCGTTTGAAAACAAATTATCTGTTTTTGCTCAAGATTTTGACAGAGAAACTTTGATTCACCTTCCAAGCCTATTGAAACATCACCAAAAAAAAAATAATTCTGATATTGACATTACCTATTTTAAAACAGCACTTTTAAATATGAGGGAAGCTTTTCTCAAGAGGTTTCAGGATTTCAGAAACAGCAAAGGGATGTTGGCCTTTGTTAAAAAAAAAAAACCTCTGAATGCCACTGTAATGGAATTAAATTTTTCTCCCTTTAATATTGACATTGGCAACTTTGAAATGCAATTGCTGGATTTAAAAGACAAAGAACTGTGGAGCTCAAAATTTGAACCTCTTTGTGCTAATTTAGAAAGATTGTAGAAACACAAATGTGAACTTAGTTCACAGCACAAGTGGTCTGCTTTGAAAGACCTGGAGAAGGAAGATATGTTGCTTTTTAACACCTGGAATAGTATTCCTGACTCATATAATCAACTAAAAAAGCTAGTGTTTGCTGTTCTTTCCTTGTTCGGGTCTACATATTTATGTGAACAATCATTTTCAAGCATGAACCTTATCAAGAGTAAATTGAGAATTCATCTCATAGATGAGAACCTGGAATTGTGCCTAAAATTAAAAATAACAACATACAGACCTGACTTACTCAAACTATCCAAGGAAATGCAAGGCCAATGTTCACATTAGTGTTTGTGACTTTATCAGTTATTGTCAGGGTGTAATTTTCTCTACATTGTAAGGCAAATTTTATGAAATTTAATGTTATCGATAAGTAATATCATTCTAAAGTTTTTGCTTTATTAGTTGTGTTATTTGTATCATTCCGACCTATGTGGATATTTGCATGCAGAATATTCTCAATAAAACTTATTGAAACTAAAAACAGTGTACCATCCTATGTATTATCGGTTTTAAAAATGTGGCTCTCGAGGTCGGAGAGATAGCATGGAGGTAAGGTGTTTGCCTCTCATGCAGAAGGTCGGTGCTTCAAATCCCGGCATCCCATATGATCCGCTAAGCCTTCCAGGAGCGATTTCTGAGAATAGAGCAGGAGTAACTCCTGAGCACTGCCAAACAAACAAACAAACAAAAAAACAACCCCAAAAAACAAAATAAAAAAAATGTGGCTTTCAACGTAAATTTCAATCGTGGTTTTGGTGAGATTTGGCTCAGTTGAAAAAAAAAAGGTTGCTGACCACTTGGCTAAGAGATGCAGCGTTTCTCCACCCTTGAAGCATAATGTAATGGGGACAATTACAGGCTCCATACTTGTTCATTATCAAACCTCAGGTCTTTGTACGGTGCCAGGAAAAGTTCTGCTCCGTTGTGGATGACAAAATCAGTCCTCTGTAGCTAGAGATCTTGGTATTCACACAGGTCATAGGACAAAGTCTAGGATAGAGTCTTTCTTTATGGTTCTAGAAGTTCTCCGTCAGGGTTGTATAGTAGGTCTTCTGTAATTAGTAGTCTTGGGTTTTGCACAGATACTAGAACAGAACATAGGATAGAGTCTTTCCTCATGGTTCCAGACGTTCTGCTAAGTCTCAATAGTTAAAGTTAGACCTCTGAAATTAGAGATCTTGGTTTTGGCACAAAGCCTAGGCTAGGATCTTTCTTATTGGTCCCAGGAAAAGTTCTGCCCAGTAGTGGTTGTCAAAAGGAATCTTCTATAATTAGTGATTTTGGATTTTGCACAGATCAAAAGATGGCTTGTTTTCTGGTTTCATCTTACCATTAGTGATGAGATAGCACACCTTGCTCTTATATCAGGCTGTTGCTGTTTTCTCGTTGTGAGAATGTCATATCAACCAGGCACAAGTTGGTGTCAGAGCAGTGTTAGGAATTTCCCAAGGGGAGTTTGTTTCCTAGAGCTGTTGCAGGGAACTCTGTCTGTTCTACATTTGGGATCTGGGATTCGGGGTTGGACAATTGCTGTCCGATCACATGGAGTGTAAGTTGGGTCCACATGATGACACATGCTCAGGGTGTATTATAAAATGTATGGGTTCTTACCCTAGTAGATAAGAGCTTGTTTCTATACATAAAATCTCCCCCCCCCCTTTTTAATATGCTTTTGCAAAAAAGGAATGGTGCTGGTGCATTTGGGGGTAAGAATGCCAGGCTTCACAATCTCCCTGTCCTGGTTTTGACATGAGCATTTATTGCAAGCAAGACTTTTTCTTCTAGGTTTTCATAACAAGCAAAACCAAAACGGGTGAAGTTAAAGAAAAAAATATGGATAAAATAGAAAAAAATAAACAAAAATAAATTTGAAAAGTAATTAAAATTGATGGAGGTGGCTATCTTTACATTTGGGAATAAACACACTAAGATGTATTACTATAGAGGTATTAAACATATAAAGGAAATATACATATCCCCATTAAGTCTTTTGAGATAATTTTATGGAGGTTGAGATCTAGGGCACATTTTCATCTCAAATCATGGTCTTTTTGAGTTTGAGAAATGGATTGCAGCAGCAAAGGACTGGATAGTGTCCTTGAGCTGGGGTCCTTCTGGAGCTGTATCTGGTAGCATGCAACAGTCCACATTTAGGGAGTGCGTGAGAAGAAGGGCCATATAGAATGAGTCAGTAGGAGTAGTGGTGGCAGTTTCTTTCCAGGGCATGAAATATGTGACTGAGAGTGTGTCCTTTTGCTTTGGGAGCTGGTAGTGGCTTATTGGGCCAGGAGGTCCGGTCTTGGTACCTAATGAGTTAAGAACTGAGGGTAAAGAGGGTTAAATAGGGAGAGACAAATCATCAGGATTGGAAGGGTGAAAGGAAACAAGGAGTTCTAAATTTGGGGAGGAGGGATAATATATAAGAAGTGGCCCCTTAATTTTTAAAAATTATATACATGTAGATATCAATAAAATAAATAGATTTAATAGACAGGATCTATTCCATGGCCTTACTTTTAAAATTAAACAATGTTCATTATATGTTTTGTCTTCTATTTTAAGACATCTACCCTAATTAGTTTTCTTAACCCATTTTTAACTCTAAAGATCCTCTTTTTCAAGTTAATAACAATTTTTTGCATAGAATTAGTTTTTGTTTGAAAAAAAAAAAAACCCTTGGGATATGGTAATGAGTATATATGGACGCAGTGGTTGTTCCCATGAAAGTAGGCTTCAAGAGGGGAGAAACCCTGAATCTCTTAAGCCACGAGAATTCCCTTTATTCCCCAATACTTACTGTGCCTATGAAAAAAAAGTGGGGGTAACACCAAACCCTGCCATTCTAGCACTCCTTTTTCTTGGTTTGTTTTGTCTGTTTTTAATATTATTTTCCTTCTCTTTTTCTTCCACTTTTTTCTTTTTTTCACTCATGTGTATATTATGTGGTGCTTTTAATTCTTTTCTTCTTCTTCTTCTTCTTCTTCTTCTTCTTCTTCTTCTTCTTCTTCTTCTTCTTCTTCTTCTTCTTCTTCTTCTTCTTCTTCTTCTTTTTTTTTTTGCTGGGTGCATTTTTCTTTTCTCTCTTTTTCTTTTTTTGGTAGTTGCTACCAAATTTTTTCTTCTCTTTTCCTTACCCCTTTTATCTCCAACAGAATCACATAACTTGAATCATTCAGCCTCATAAATTGAGGGGGGAAAATGATGACACCAGGACCAGTCATATGAACATGTAGTGAAAATAAAAATGATCAGACTTAAACACCAAACCCAAAGTCAATGACAACAAAATAGATATCCAATCTACAACAAGCTGTAAAGTGGAGACCAGTTATACTAGTATTCTAGGGGGTAGAGGAGGGAGATATGGTATACATGCTGGGAACAAGGGTGGAGGGAGGACAATACTGGTGGTGGGAATGCCCTTCATTCACTGTCACAATGTACCGTAAATAATTCTGTGAAAGACTTGTAATACACTTCGATCACAATAAAAATTTATTAAAAAAATAGAATTTGTTTTTGTTTGTATGTTTCTTTTTGCTTTCAAAGGCACACTGGGTGATTCTCAGGGATCATTTCCAGTTTTGTTCTGGGGACTGTGCAATGCTGAGAGAATTAAACCTGATTCCTAACGTTTTGAGCTATGTTTATGGCCCCAGATATTATCATAATGATTTTGGAGCATTTTGAAACTGAACCTTGTGTTCAACCTTGCTCCTGGCTCTATGTTCAGTGATCACTTCCAGTGGGCTTGGGTGACCATATGAGATGTCAGGGACTGAACCTGCATTGTCCACTTGCAAGACAAACTGCCTATCCCCTGCACTATTGTTCTGTGGCCCCTTTTTTTGTGGTTAACACCCCCAGAACACTTTTAATCTCTAAATCATTTGATTTACATACTGTATTTTTTAATTTTTTTATTTTGACCAGAGTGGATTACAAATCTTTCACAGTAATTTTTTAGGCATATAGTGACATTGAATTAGGGGCAATTACCACCACCAATGTTGTCCTCCCTGCACCCCTGTTCCAAGCATGCATCCCACATCCCCCTTCTTTACCCCCCCCCCCAGGTTGCTAGTATATGTGGTCCCCTCTGTATCTAGCATGTTGAAGACTGGGTGTCAATTCTGTTGTCATTAGCTTTGGATTTGATGTTTAAGTCTGATCATTTTTTATTTCTACTTAATGTTCATACGACTGTCTGGTCTTGGTATCCTCTATTATTTCCCCCTCAGTTTGTGAGGCGGAACAAGATGGTTCAAATTATGTGGTTCTGTTTGAAGGAAAAATATAAAATAAAATAGGGCAAAAATCAAACAAGCAAAAAATGGGAAGAGTCCTTCTAAAGGCTATAAAAATCAATTTAAGAGAAGAAAGGGAAGATGGAAGAAAAACATAACAATAATACTATATATTTAAAAAAATCAAACAAAAAATTCGAAAAGCACCACAACAATCAAGACACCAACCACACAATAACCATGGTCCTGAAATAAAAACAAAATAAAGCTCACACGCACACACACACACACACACACACACACACACACACACACACACACACACACACACACACACACCGGGGAAAGAAAGCAACAACAATAATAACAAAACAAAAAAAGTTAATTTGTGCTTCTCTCTTTTTTTTTTCCTTGCACAGACACAGTAAATATTGGGAAATTAGAAAGGGACTTCCCTTGGCCTAAGAGATACAGGATTTCTCTGCCCTTGAAATATATTGTCATGGGAATAACTACAGACTCCATACATCTTCTTTTACTCTCTCCTTGATCCTTTGGTGGTGTCTGGAAACTTTCTGCTCCATCATGAATGATAAAATCAAGCCTCTGTAGCTAGAGATGTTGGTATTTGCATAGGTCAAAGGATGAAACCTAGGATGCAGTCTTTCTTTACAGTTCTAGGAGTTCTGCTCCATCACTGTTGTTTTAATCAGTCTTCTGTAGTTGGTGGTCTTGGTTTTTGCCCTGACCCTAAGATAAATGTGGCCTTATTTTTTAACTACATTTTTCAACTTTAGAAAGTTTGCTTCTTAGGTTCTTAAATGCTTACTATGTTCCTTTTCAAGTTGCCATTTAACTTCTGAGGTCTCTGTATTCTTGAATTTCTATTCTGTATTGTTTTGAATTATCCTTATATTTATAGATTAAGGGTATCATTGCCTGGGTGTATTTGTACATAGAGTCTAAGGTTTAATTTCTAGAGTACCCAAAAAGCTAGTAAATAGTGGAAAACTAGGTGTTTCCTATAAAGGATTCTCTACTTTGTTTCTCTAAAGTCTTCAAAAGAAATCCTTTGTTAGGTCCTGTTCTCTGTCTCTGTCTCTCTGTCTCTGTCTCTCTGTCTCTGTCTCTCTGTCTCTGTCTCTGTCTCCGTCTCTCTGTCTCTGTCTCTGTCTCCGTCTCTCTCTCTCTCTCTCTCTCTCTCTCTCTCTCTCTCTCTCTCTCTCTCTCTCTCTCTCTCTGTTTCTCTGTCTTTCTCTGTCTTTGTCTTTCTCTGTCTCTCTCTGTCTCTCTCTGTCTCAACAGCCAGGAAGACTACTTCCAGTTAACTAATTCTTGAGCTTCCTGAGCAACACTATGTCCAGAAACTCACAGCACCTTTCCTACCTTTCCTAAAGGTTCACACAGAAATAAAGGCCACTGATTTTACATTTCTGATTAAATTTGAAGTTTCTATCTTTCTGTAATCACTATAGTATAACAAGAAAAAAATCCAACAAAAGAATATCTTTCACTTGGGCTGTTACAAGAAGTTTACACTTGGGACCTAAAGAGATTGTATAGTGGGGTAGGGAGTTTGCCTTGCATACTGCACACACAGAATCAGTCTGTGGCACACCATATGATCTACAGACTCTCACAAGGAGTGAATCCTGAGCACAGACCTAGGACTAAGCCCTCACAAAACAAACAAAATTTCCAATTTAGACTTTCTGCTTTCAATTTTTTAACTCTTTTTACCCCACATACCATATTTATTGGGGTTTCCTATAATCTCATCATCATGCCTTAAAAATATGGGTTTTAAGAAAAATGAAAGACATTTTTGCAATAATTTTTAGAGACAAAAGAGCGGAGGGCTGGAAGTTCCAGCTCACCTCTTGAAGCTCACCACAAAGAGTGATGAACTTAGAGAAATAACTACATTGAGAACTATCCTAACAATGAGAATGTATGAGAGAAATAGAAAGTCTTTCTAGAGTACAGCAGGGGTGGTGTGGGGAGGAGGGAGAATTGGGACATTGGTGATGGGAATGCTGCACTGGTGATGGGGGGTGTTCTTTATATGACAGAAACCCAACCACAATCATGTTTGTAATCTAGGTGTTTAAATAAAATATTAATAATAATAATAATTAAAAAATAAAAGCCAATATTCCTTGCATTGAGATACTTTAAGTTCTTTTCTAGCACATTCAGTGACTCTGACTCCTAATTCTAATAAATTAGGCCTCGTAAAATGTGGTCTTTTTCATCCAACATTATGTGCAATTTTCACTCTTCTGATCTCTGAATCTGGGTATTTGTTTTATTTTTTTGCATCTTTCCACTGACTTGACAGAGCAGCACAATGAACACAAACCTTTACAAAAATTTTACTTATGTTTTACTATTATGGAAACTTTAATTGGCACCTAACTCTCACCTTGAATATTCTACATGAAATATGCCACATATTTTATGCTCTGTCATATTACCTTCTTTCCTTTAATATTCACTCACTTATATTTATTGTGAATCAGTTCTTTAAAGAAGCACAAAGACTTGAATTAGTTGCTGATTTATTTTCAATACACATATTAGTAGAAAATTATTAGCACACACTTTAAAGTAAATAAGAATACTCACGTTGTTGTTGATTTTATTTAGATGGGAAATTCTCTATGCTAAAAAGTCCTTTGAGATGTAGCTAACACTAGTATCACAATTTTTTAGTTGCTATTACTCTATTTAAACTTCTGATTTATTGATAAGCTCTCCAAGACTCACTGTAACATAGTTTCTAACATGATTATTTTTCTTGGTAGAATTATGCTATTGTTTCTTTCTACTTTCATAAAACTGTACACTCAATTCTTTCAATGTATAGACAAATCTACTTTTTATGATTTATCTGCTTATATAATGTATTTAATTAGACTCTAACTCTTAGAAAGGCAAGGCAAATGCATTACCATTATAGCACATGTTCTATAAAATAATTCAAAACATCTTTTAGTTGTTTATTTGTGATATGTTTATTTGTAACTCTCTTTTTGAACTATCTATCTAGATATATCATCCACTTATTCAAAAATCAGACTTGAAATACAGAATATTTTCAAATTTTAGTGGGTGAACCAAAGAAAGCCAAGGAAAACATTAAGTGGTCTTATAATGAGGGGAATGCATATATTAGGAAAGCAGCATTATTCCATTGATGTCTACATTTCTTCATTTAAAACAGAGTTGTCCAAATCCTGCCCAAATGTATGAGGATTCATATAATAATCCTGTATATCCTTGCCTGTGCAGAAGAGAAATGAAGAAATTAAATTGAACCTGTAGGGACCTCTCATTTATTTTCGTTGTCCTCTCAGTTCACCGATACATTTGTTTTGTGCAGTTTCCCCTTCGACATCATCCTGTGTTATTCATTCTAAGAACTCTTCAGTGATCTGTAAATAGCAATAGAGAGATCAATTATCTATTAATAAAGATACCTTCAGGGAATAATACTTACATACAAGATGTGCCATATAAAGGTAGGTAACTCAAGTAGGGGATAGAATGACCACAATTCCTCCAGCAAATTCTTACAGGCCTGGAGACCCAGATGGCATTTCTGTAAAGAAAGGCACAAGGGTATACAGACACATAAAATGCATGATCCTGGCTGATATTGAACCAGAGACCTGAATTGAGTTCTTGACTCTATCCCTGAGTATCTGTTAAATAGTTCAACTTTGGAAATGGCTGAACCTGGTTTTCGACACCTACAATATATACACAATATATATGATATATACACAGTATATATAGTATATAAATATATACCATAGTTCAGTCAAATCTTAAAGTCCTTTACAAATAAATATGCACTGTCTAGTTCTCCATAAATTAAAACTTGGATGTTATTAGTAAAATGAAGTGCTTTATATAATTTTCTTCTGAGTTTAGGTTGCACTAAGATTACTCTTCTGTTTTACTCATTCTTCAGCTTTTGAGAAAACTTCTCTATGAGAATCTTTCCCTGGAGAATGAATTTCTCCTTATTGTCTTCAAATCAGTGTTTATAACATAGCACCTACTATACTTACAGAGGGTGGTGTTTAAAAGTTAAATTCTAGAACTTTGATGTAAAGTCATTTTAAGACATAACCTATACTCAAATAATATTAATAGGAAATATTTTGACCATTAGTTTATATAAGACAATAACTTCATTTTGGTTATTTTGGGGGGGATATCATAACAGATAGTGCTGAGAGCTTACTCCTGACTGTATGCTCAGAAATTACTTCTTTTGTTTGTTTGTTTTGTTTTGGGGGGTCACACCCAGCAACGCTCAGGGTTAACTCCTGACTCTATGCTCAGTAATTACTCCTGGGGACCATATAGGATACCAGTAATTGAACCCAGGTCTGTCCTGGGTTGGTCACATGCAAGGCAAATACCCTACCACTGTGCTATCTCTCCAAACCTAGGAATTACTTCTGATGGGGGGGAATTACTTCTGATAAAACACAGATCTGTGGCTTGCAAGGGAATCATTCTACTAGCTGAACTATCACTCTAGCCCATTATTTTATTTTGTAATAAAATAAAATATGTTTGAATTTGCTATCACATTTAATAAACCCATGTAAATATTATATAGGTTAATTTAAAGCTGATTGCTACTCAATATATGTGAAAGGTGTTAATTCTTTTAAGTAATCCACCAAGTCCGATGAAATTTAAATTAAACTCTATACTGAAATTGTGACAAATATGCTAAGACCAGACTATTACAAATATCAAGAACTTAAGATGTCTTAAAGAAAGTATATAGTTTGGTATATAATTCTATTTTCACTAGATTTAAAATGATAAAATATGTCTAATGATAAAATGTATGTTTACTTCAATCATCATCAATGCAATCAGAACAATAACATCACAATACATTTTGGCTAACTGATTAACTTCGCAAAGCAACTTTGTGGAGCAAATACAGAATTGAAGGGAATAAAAATTAAGGGAAGTATTTGAGATCTATTCTCAGCAAATTTGTTGTACAAATATTTTCTCCACAAAACACAATGATAATAATGGGCTTTTCAAATAGAAAAAATGCTCAGTTTTGCACTGTATGCATTTAATTTGAATCCTTGGTATCATATAAACCATTACTTATTTCTTAAATAAACACCTTAAACTTTTACCTTCAATGTAATTCTTTGCAAATTCAAGGCTAGACTCAGATAAAAAAAAACACTATTCAGTATTTCTTGAAATGTATAAGATTATGGCATGAGCAAGTATAAATTGATCTTCAATAACTTCATTGAATCTATATTGATATAAATATTTCTGTGCATACATACATACACATATATGTATTCTTTTCAGTGTGGATATTCATGCTTAAATTGTGCATTTATAGAGCTTTTATAGTGATGCCTACTGTTGCTTTATCTTTTTGACTGACAATGATGGGATTTCAGTCATGCTCAGCCTTTCCGACAGAGCCAGTGATGGGATTTTTTGAAATCTTATTACTGGTTGCACTGCCCTGATCTCAGATGGAACTTTCAATCAAAAAGGCAATCAGAAGGTTATACATTTGTGAGTTTCCCTGCAAAGTCTCTGATCGCATAATACAACTTGTTGGAAGGGCCTCCTTGTCTCCAGTCCTTATGTGGCTATAAAGAGTAATTGGCTACTTAGCTCACAGCACTCGTTTTTCCTTTTCCCTAATATAGCAGTCAAGAATTCTGTTGAGGCTCAGTGTGGAATCTGGCTGTTCCTAGGAAATTTCCCCATTTCATGCAGTCTTGTCGAACTTTAAGCATCTGATTAATCTAACTCTACCAAAGACATTGGAGCCACTTTCTAAACATTCTTATTTTACTAATAATGACAATGAATCTAAGTTTTAGTTTATATATAAAATAGGGCTCTTAAAAGATTATTGTAAGGAATAATTTTTTTATGATTCCAAGGAAGTGTTTTTTAGCTTTTTCCCCAACCATGTTAACTTTCTGTGCCCCTCTTCTTATTGATTGTCCTTCTAGTCTCATGCCTTGGACCCTCATTTATTTTATTTTCATCTTAAGCTTCCTTAGAATATCTTTGGGATACCTAGGAAAACGTAAGGCTTTCAGTTGAGAAATACTGTTCTAAATATGCAATATAGAAATTTAATAAACAGGTTATTTTTGTAACCTGGTAAATAGTGGATAGTGTTGAGACTGAATTGCTTCTATGTGTTATGTTACCACCCAGAGACATATCAGTCTGTGTGTGTTTGTTTAGATCATTTTTTAAATTCAGGAAACTCTGAAAGTAGAGTTTATCTCTAGTATGAACATGTGATTGTTTATTTCATTCCAAATAGCAAAACTTGAAATAAATTCTGAAGCAAAATTGCCAGTTTGATTATGGCAAAGAAAGTCAGCTAAAGATTCACACTTTCACACTTTCTGAGCAATGGAATTTTGAGGTAATATTTGGCACCTGGTTTACTAAAATAAAAAATTTTATACCCATAAAACCATCCCATGAAAGATTTTCTCATTGACTGACAAAGTTGGAGAATATGTATTTTGTGTAGCTGAAAAGCAATTGTAATATTTCTATTAGATATGTTTATGTGGCAGTGATCCATGGTGATTGATACAAATTTACAATATAAATAATTCTAATATATTAGGTAAGAAAAAATGTAGTAGCATCTCAATGTGGTCTATAAGGTAGAAGAGAGTGGCTATATAACAGCCACTAATTACTTCCTTTACAATCCTGATCGGCCACATACAAGGCAAGCTTCCTACCCATTGTACTATACCTCTAACCTTGGTCCTGGTATGCTTTAAAGTCACTTTGGGCTATCAGTTTGACCCTAAGAAAAAGTGTTTAACAACCATTTTTGTATGCATAAAAGGTATCATTCTTGAGCAACATGAATTCACTAAGGACCCAATTAAGTAACTGGATAATTATATAATATATGTATGTATGTATGTATGTATGTATATATATGTGTGTGTGTGTGTTTGTATTTAAGCATAGAATTACCATATTTTGTTTTGTCACAGTGAATGCAGCTTCTGGAAGGCAGCTTCCAAAATTCAGTCTTTTGCCTTTTCTCAGGCTATACCCACCAATGAGATGGTAAGGAAGTACCATTACATGACAAAATATCAATTGATCTTTTACTCACACCCTCTATTGGTACAAAAGTTTTGTAAAGTCTATATTGCAATCAAAGACTACTTTGCCAAATTCTGCTACCTAGTATCCCTGTTTTTGTCCATTAGAAACCTGTACCTTTATATGATGGATTTATTCTGTGTATATATTTTTAATATTTTTTCTCTTCTTTAGCATCTTCTTTCAGGGAAACACAAGTCATACATAAGGACTATTCTGCTTGTACGTGTACCCACTTTTTTTTAATGTCACTGCAATAAAGTGCTGTGTGAGCCTGGTCAAACCATTTCCCCCTCTCTATTTCCTCATCATAAAGACTTTTATAAACTAAAGAAATCCTGGGGATAAATGTAGTTGAAAAGACTAGTATCTTACAGTGGCTGGTGGCTAATATTTTTTGTCTTATCGGGGGAAAAAAAGTGATGACAACAAAGGTATTTATAAAAATATATTTCACAAAGTAGGAAACAATACAGGAGTTCTCTGAATACAATACATGGAGTAAAGAAACAATATTGCATTAAAGCAAAGTAGAAAATTAAAATGATCTGCATGTTGTACTTGAGTTTTATCATACATTTTCTATTCCTACATGGCAGGTTTGCATTACAAATTGACTATGCTCACATCTTCTAGTGCTGCTCTCCTTTGGAGTCTAAGACGTTCTGTGCATCACCATGAAAATTCGGGAGAGAAGGTGCTAAAAACTGAAGCAGTAAAATTATGTACAAATCAGTTCCTGCTCTAAAACAGTGGGGGCAACTTGAAGCATGTTTATTAGGCAGGGCATCATGTAGGTATCTAAAATTCTAGAGCTTAAATATTCACAGGAGTCAATATACTTTCAGATGTTTGTGCTTGTAGTAAAAACACCAAATACTAGGATTATGAACAAAATAGAAAACAGTCCAAAAGTTTCTCTGGGAAAATGCTGTTCCTGCCATCACCAGTCACAATAACACATGTCTACTCTAAAGAGACTATTTAGCTCCCCTTTTGATAATATTGCCTGCCATACTCATCTCATCAAAATGTACATGTATTAAACATTCAATTGTATATATATTCATATAAAAACAATCTAAAGGATTATAATGGATATAATTTAGTTTTATTTCCCATATAGCCCCTTAATCTATAGATTACCAACCTTAATAAATAAAAGCATTAATGGACATCAATAAAATATTTATTTTGAGGGTTAAACAAATAAATTCACGCGCTAGCAGTAAAACCATCTGTCTCTTATGTAGTCACTGTGTGATACAGTGAATCTTTGTGTCCTCGTGGAAGAAGATGAAATGGGGGGAGTGAGGAGAAATCCTGCTTCCAGAAAACGAGCCTGTATGAATGGGATTTCTCTCCTCCCACCACTGGGTTGGCAACCCCCCCCACCCTGGAATGGATTACGAACATGTGAATATTTTAAGGCTTGACACAATATTTAAAGATGTTATTCAGTCTCTGATGAGTGGGGCCACCGATTATGTACAATGTGCGGTCACCGTACCGTATAATCTAGGAGGCTTCCCCAAACTCCAAAAAGTCACAATGTACAGCAGACCAAGTATTGCTTTATCATTTGTGGCGGGATCCTTATTGGCGAAGGGGAAAAAAACCATTTGCATTTATAAAAATCCTTTGCAGAAGACACATATCAGCAGCAAACTCCTTGCAGGTCCATTTTTTTTTTCTAAGAAAGCACCTTTTAATTTTGATTTTTTTTTCCTCTTTTCAAACCATCTCTCTAATGATTAGCCAGGATCCCAATCTTTGTTTGTGGTAGTCAGTTATATATCAAATATCCAAAGACTTCTAGATACTCCACATACTTTAATTCACACTCCACAAGATTTATCACCTCCTAACATATACTTTTTATTTTCATTATTAATTTTTTGGTTCAACATTAAAATGTAGTTGAGTTTATAGATGATTGGTGCTAAACTTGCCTCTAAAACAAATAGCCACATTGGTTGTATCTAAGGGGAGTGACCCTAGAATATTACAGAATGCTCAGTTCCATTGATTTATTTCTCATTCACTGTCAAGTTTCTTTGTCACTTTCACCCACAGAGTAGAGTTCACCCAGTCTCTTAAAGCGGGGACCCCAGTCACTGAGGTAGTCAAAATTCTGGTCTGAGTCTGACGTGGTGGACTCCAAGGAGCTCAGGGAGCCAGCCACGGACCCTCGGCCTTCATAGCCATAAATCTGAATAGAGTCATATGGTGGGGCCGTGGGGTCATTATCTGCCTCATGGAGCCGCACATTTATAAATTCATCAACATCAACACCATTCGGAACTGGAGCGAGCCCTTGCCTTGGCATAAACTGCAAATCTGGCTTAATATCCTTACGGGGTAAAAAGCCATTAATTCCATCTGGGTTTTGTAAAGTGGCAATGTCAAAAGCCTCCGTGTCTTCCTCTCCTCCTCCTTCGTCATCATAACGAATTATGTTTTCTCTCACATCTTCATCATCTTTGATAATTAATGGCTCGTTTTTATGCCGCCGCAGAGTTACAAACAGCACCACAATAACTGCAAGAAAACCAGGAGAGAACAATTAGCCAGAACTAGCAGGTAACTTTGCAAGCAACCTGCAGTGCATGTTAAGTCACAGGGATATATTTTAAACACTGGGTGAACATATAGCTTTTAGTGACATTTACATGGAAAGAAAGCTAAATGCCTTTTTATTTCTTTTTGAAGAAAAAGAATTGAAATTTGAGTGAATACTATTCTAGATTGCTTTGCATACTAAATAGTGAGATTGTGGGCTTCAAAGAATAAGTGACATCAATTCCTAACAGAAGCTGGATTAAATGCTCTCATGAACCCTAGAGTAAATGGAGCAAAATAGAAAAAGCTCAGAACATTTTAATATTGTTTGGTCCTATGCTCTTCTTCTAGAAAGGAAAGAAAGACAACACTATAATTCTTTTCTGGAAATTTTTTTGGTCACTTATTCAAAAATTTCTAAGATCAAATAATATCAATGAAGTGATTTGTTGAGATAAATGTCAGTTCGTAAGGACATTTTCTTTCTTGTTTTTTTTTTTTTTTTTTTTTTTTAAGGCTTTATGTCTTCTCTTTGGGAAAATAGGCCAAAGATGGAGATAGGGTAAGAAAATCTTACCCAGATAGTCAGATATGTCAAAACTACCCTTATTGATGAGATATAACATGTTCCAAAATGATTCTCCATAAGTACCTGTGTGACTGTGGCCAATGTAACTGGGGAGATAGTACCTTCCATTAAAACAAACAAAAAATAACACTTTTCTATGGTATTTATACATTCTCATCACTATTTGATCCACAAATATTTTATAATTATATTTGAAAAGAAAATTTCCAGAGGGCCAAAGAAATACTACAGAGAGTAGGGTTTTTACCTCACATGAGATTGACCTAGGTTTGACCCCTGATATCCCATATGGTTTCTCAAGACTGCCCAGAGTGATTTCTGAGCACAAGCCAGGAGTAACTCCTGAATGCTGTCAGGTTGGCCCCAAAAAAAGAAAAGAGAAGAAAGAAAAAAATATTCTAGAAACTTTTATAATTCATCATATTTGGTTGAATTATATTTTCATGGCAAGAAAAAATTTTGAAGACCATAGTATTATTTTATAAAATGTTTAATTTTTTTTCAAGGGGGCCACACCTAGTGACACTCAGGGGTTACTACTAGTTATGAGCTCAGAAATCATTCCTGGCTCAGGGGCCATCTGAGACACTGGAGATCAAACCCAGGTCCATCCTGGGTCAGCAGTGTGCAAGGAAAATACCTTACCACTGTGCTATTGCTCCAGCAAAAGTAAATTATTTTTTATTTGTTTTATTGTACCCACTTTATCTCAGCAAAATTTGTGACCAATTAACCAATCATATTTGCTTTGTTTGACTCAAGCATACTCTACCTATATAGCATACTATATAAATACTAAATATATTACTATATGCTACCTATAGTCATATATTTATATAGGAGCTATAGATATGCAGTAAGGTGCTTGCCTTGTCTGGGATCAAACCCAGTTCAATTGTTAGCACCCCATCCTTTCCCCCAAGCAACTTAAGGGGTCACTTCTGAGTACAGATCCAGAGTATTCTCTGAGCAAAATTAACCCAAACTAGAAACCCTCCCCACCAAAATAAATAAATAAATAAATAAATAAATAAATAAATAAATAAATAAATAAAAGAGTATGTGGGACACAGGACAGCAAGTGGATGTATATTAGAGGATATAAATATCTTCTAAAGTAAAAGTTGCTGCTGTAAAACTAATATAAAGGCCTTTCCTGACTTCTACCACCATTCTGCTAAGTGTTTCTATTCTATGGTAATGGAATTGAAAAGGCATTTAAAACTCCTCTCTTATTGCATATTTATAGCAAACTCCCTATTCTCCTATCTTCAGAATGTTGTCAGTTTGGAGAAATACAAGGAGGTTTCTCTGACTTAAAAGAATATTGATACCTGACTATCCTTAGTTACATTCATTTATGAACCAGAAAAATGGTGACCATTAGTCTATGGAAGAAATACGTACCAAGCAGCAAAATGATGCATGCTAATATGGCAATTAAGGCGCCCATACTGAGTCCAATCGGAAGGACATAAGCTTCAACATTACAAGACTGGACAACACCATCACTGCTGCAACCACAGACCCGGATGGTCAGGGTGCTAGTGCTGCTCAGAGGCGGATTCCCACTATCACTGATTACGATAGGTAATAGATAGACTTCTTGCTTCTGGCGGTTGAATCCATTATGCTTTGCCAAAATGCTGAGAGAATTATCTGAAAAAAGTGAAAATTACAATATTTTGCATCATTTTATAATAGCTGCTCAAACAACACTTGTTTTTCTAGTTCATAAATCCTCTGCAAAAAAAAAATTGAGGCCAACTGAATGTTTTCCCCCATCACTCTTCTCTCTTTCCAACTGGAATGAACCAAAATAGCCATAGCCTAATGAATTTAATGAATGGAGCCTCGCATAGGAACTCATGCAGTTTTTACTTTGCCCTTTCAAAAACCTTTACAACAAAGGTAAAATATTAATTTCATAAAAAGTCTTCAAGTGTTCTTTCAGAAGGTACAAATTATTCCCAGCTTCTCATAAATATGTTTAAAATTTTCTCATTTATTCCCTGAATGCAAAATTTGTCCAATGGAATCACATCACATCCAAAAGGCATAGATAGCTCTGCATTAAAGGATAGAGTAAGTGGCAATATGGCATACAGAACAATGTACTTTGTTGATCAACCAGATACCTAAAAAGAATCATCATGGCCTGAAACATTTATATTAAGATAAATCAAAAAGTACAATTTACTGCCATTTGGAAGAACATTGTCATATATATTAAAATTCTGTATAAAGTGCTTACTTTGGCAGCACATATTCTAAGATTGGAATGCTACAGAGAAGATTAGCATGCCTCCCCAAAAATAAAATCTTGTAGAAAGACCTGAATATATTACATAAAAAAGAACAAAATATGGGGCCTGAGTGGTGGCACAAGTGGTAGGGCATTTGCCTTGCACCAGTTAACCTAGGATGGATTGAGGTTCGATCTCCCAGTGTCCCATATGGTCCCCCAAGCCAGGAGCAATTTCTGAGTGCATAGCCAGGAGTAACCCCTGAGCATCACTGGGTGTGACCCAAAAACCAAAAAAAAATTACATTTATAAAATAATTTTATTGCACAAACATAGCTCTAATTAGGATCATAATGTATACACATATATATCATATTTTAACATTATTGGGATAATAAAATTACAAAAGTTACAAAATGGAGATAATAATTCTCATACTGATATTCTAGCCAAAAGCAAATCAACATATTTTAAGTAATATAATAGTATTTTCTTGAAAAATTATATTTGAGAATTTTCTTAAATTTTGGAAAGTATTTTATAGAACACAGAAAAATTGGTTACCTCATTATTGCTTATTAAAGAATGAATTCCAAACCATTATTATATAATTTCTGTTCATCAGTGTTCTATGGTTACCAGAATACTCAAGCTCCATGAAATTATTTTCCACTCAAATGATTTTCAATTAGTTTGTTAAATCTTCCAAATCTATATTGATAAAAAGGAAACTAGGAGGCATCTCATTACCTAACTTGCAGCTCTACTACAAAGCAGTAGTGATCAAAACAGCACGGTATTAGAACAAAGACTTTCAGACCAATGGGTCAGAATAGAATACCCAGTAACAACCCCCCAGTATATGGTCAATTAATCTTTGACAAATGAGCCAAGAACTTGAAATGGAATAAAGAAAATGTATTCAACAAATGGTGTTAGAACAATTGGATAACCATATGTAAGAAACTAAAGATTGATCTATATTTGACAAATTACACAAAATTCAATTAAAGTTTATTTAATGACTTTAATTAAAGATTACACCTGAATCCATAAAGTTCATTGAGGAAAACAGGCAGAATACTCCAAGACTTAGACCTCAAAGAAGTCTTTGATGATAGGATGCCAATGACAAGGACTATAAAATCAAAACTGAATAAATTAGACTACATTAAACTTAAAATTTTTTGTATGGAAAAAAAATTAACATGGGCTAAATCCAGAAGACAGCTGAGAAAGTTTTCACACTGAACATATCAGATAAAGGTTTAATATCTAGGATATACAAAGAATTCACTAAGGTTAACTCCACAAAATCTAAAATTTCATCAGAAATGGGGAGAGGAAATGAACAACCATTTCTCTGAGGAAGACCAACAGATGGCCATCAGACACATGAAAAAATGCTCATCATCATGATGGAAATTCAAATAAGGACAACAGTGAGATATTACCTTACAACACTGAGGATGGCACATATCAAAAATAATGGGAACAATCAGTATTGGCAGGGCTGTAATGATAAAGGAACTTTCAACCACTGCTGGTGGGAATGCTACCGGGTCCAACCTCTATACAAATGGTTTGGAGGGCTCTAAGTAAACTCAAATTTGATCTGCTATATGACAAAGCAATCCTACATTTGGACATCTATCTCCAGGAGAGAAAAAATGTCATCCAAAAGGATGTATGCACACCACTATTTATTGCAGCACTCAATACAATAGCTAAGACTTGGAATCAACCTAGATGTTCAACAACAGATGAGACGATCACAAAGATGTGCAACCATGCAATTTGCTGCAACATGGATGGAACTGAAATATATTTTGTTAAACAAGTAAGCCAGAAGAAGGATACAGAAATGATGCTATTTATATGTGGTATTTAGAAAAACTGCAGGAAGAAATGTAATATTAAATGGGTGTTGTCTCAAACACCCTTTGCCATACAGGCTATAACAAGAAAAAGGAAAAATATTGAGTGGAAGAAGAATAAAAACAAATATAAAATGATGATGTCCAGGTTCCAAGTGATCTCACATGCACTGGTGATGTTTAAAAAAAAGCACATAACTCGGGACCAGAGTGGTAGTGCAGTGATAGGGCATTTGCCTTGCATGTGGCTGACCTAGGAGGGACCACAGTTTGATCCCCTGGCATACCATATGGTCCCCAAGCCAGGAGCTATTTCTGAGCACATAGCCAGGAGTAACTCCTGAGCAGCACAGAATGTGGCCCAAAAACCAAAAAAAAAAAAAAAAAAAAAAAAGGACAGAACTAAATGCCCAATTCAAATGCAATAACAATGGAATCAAGAGACCCCAATCTAAACTAAAAATGGGTTGTTGACACTGGTGGTGGGATTGACCCTGATTCATTGTATGTCTGAAACACAACTATAAAAAAATTTGTAAATCACAATGATTTCAATTTTAAAAATCTTCTATAGTATAGTTATATATTTGTATTTTTTCATTTTTAAAAATGATGATCATTGACATATTGGTTGTATAAATTTTTTCTTTGTATAACACATAAGTCTGCCAAAAATGTCTTACTAGTAAGCACTCAGTTGAATTAATAATTGAACTAAAAATTGTGCCTTATTACTAATTTGAGGAATAGAGTTTATATATTTATATAT
Source organism: Suncus etruscus (assembly GCF_024139225.1). Taxonomy (NCBI): domain Eukaryota; kingdom Metazoa; phylum Chordata; class Mammalia; order Eulipotyphla; family Soricidae; genus Suncus; species Suncus etruscus. The sequence continues at coordinate 55,933,516 of NC_064861.1, forward strand.
TTATTTGCTAATTTTTTGTGGAGTTTTTGGGTGGAATCACATTGGAGTATGACTTCAAGGCTTACTATTAGTTCTGCACTGAGTAATACTTCCTGGCAAGCTCTAGTATGATATGGGGTGCCAGGGATATATCCAGATTGGTCAAGTGCCCTACCCACTGGCCCAATTCTCTCTTGGTGTCTTTTCAAGAAAGAACTTGTTCCAATTACAGAGAAAAGAAATTCCCCAGCTGTGGCCTCATCCCCCCATTCTTCCCAGGTAACTTGATCTTACCAGCAAGACCCCGCCCATTCCTGGGAGGAGTCTTGGAAAGGTTTGATAAGGCTTTGACCAGAGAGGATTAGGCCCTTTTTGGTCTTTTGCCAGGATGGGGGTTGGAGATGACAAGAATGAAAGAAGTGAGATGCAGGGCTAGCTAAGAATGGCATGCGTAAATGGTTAGCAGCCACATCTGATGGCCAGGGCAACAAAGATGTTATCTCTCTGGAAGCCTGTTTGTGAGTGAATTCAATACCCGTCGCTTTCCTGGACCCAGACCCTCTGGTTAATGGGGGATGGAGCTACGTAGCCATGGCCAGGGCCTAAGAACAAAGGCCTCCATCCACCGTCCAAGCCCATCCTAAGGGCTGTTTTCCTACATCCAGCTATTCAGAGATGAAAAGAATTTCATCCCTCTTATCCCTCTCCCTGATATTTTAAAAAGTAATATTTTTATTTAAAAATAACATGATTTTTACAGTTACTGATCAATGAGTTTTAGGTGTATAATATTTCAACATCAACGTCAATCCCACCAGCAATGTCAACAATTCTCATCATCAGTGTTCCCATACTTCATCATTTCCAACCTTGACAGCCACATTATAAAGTTCAATAGTTGCACCTTGGATCTCACGTTTTCACTGTAGTTGAGCTTGTGATCTGTATTTATATCACTCTTCAACATCACAATAACACCAAAATAACCAAAACCTTGACCATCTGTTCCTACACTACTTTTTGTTTTTAGCTTCCTACTCACCTTGATTTCTATCCTCCTCTGTTCTTGTGATCAAGAGTAATCTAGAAATACCCCTTTACTTCTGTTATTAAGAGCTAAGAAGGGCAGACATAGGATTCCTACATAAGAACCCTGTAACAAGGGTTCTCAGAATAGGAATAGATGTTTTTTTGGAGCTAGGTGGGAATATTATAAATAGTTCAGTAAAATTTATTTTCATGACCTAGAAAGAAATGCCACTAAGCTAAAAGCTGGAGAACATTATCTCAAAACAGATATAAAATATATATCTGTGTTATATTATCGAAAACTATGTGACAAGTAGGAGTACAGTTAATTAGTACAAGGAACATTTCTGGATGATTTCATATACCATAGCTCAAAACAAAAAATGAGAATTATTCTTCAATATGCAATTAATAAAATTACAATGAGACTATTGTCTCTTTGTGGTTGACATTATTTATATGAAAAATATCTTTACATATTCTCTGTAAAACAATCTATAATGATAATTTAGAAACTGCAGTACTACTATTACTCATTACAGAACAAAACTATCTCCTTGATTACTTTGTAAAACATTGTCAGATCTATGAGTCTAATGCTAGAGTCACAATCATATTTTTGTACTACTCCTGGCATCTGCAAATACTGATTTCATCTAAATAAAGATACTATTTGAGGTTCATTTTTGCTAAAATATCCTGATAGTTCCAGGCAAACTAGAACTAGTTTTCATATTTTCATTTATTTTTACCACTTTTGATTAAGGCTTGTATAAATTAATAATTTCATTGAGTCCTTTCATAAGGCCAAACATTTTACATAGAAGAAAAACTAGATATAGCAGTGTAACACAATGTACATTTTCTAAGTTTCTTCTACAAAAGCATGGTTTGCTTTTTTATTAAAAGATGGCAACATTTTCTGTTATAGATATTTTAATTTTAATATTTGTAATGATGCCTTTTTATTTTATTTTAATTTCAATATAGCCAATTTTATTTCCTGTATGTTTCAACCTTATATTAAAATTATTATTTATATAAAATTACTTTTCATATTACCACCCACATTTATACAATTATATACAACTGATTATTTTGTGTACTGTTTATTGATTTTCCTAAGGTTAATCATAGAATAACTTATCTCTTGCCCACTGCTCTTAAATGTTTAATCTCACAAATCAAAATTTTGTGCATGTCCATCCTTTTCAAGGCTCTTGATTATATTCCAGTGTGATTTTTTTCTTATTGTAAATCATAGTCATGCTTTAAATATATGGATACACTATATAAAACTTGGTATTTTGATAGCTTATAATCCCCTATTCTTTTTAATGAGTATTTTGATTGTAATTTTTTCATTGCTAATCCTGAGCTGTGGCACTAGATTGTCAGATTATATAGATTATATAATATATAGATTATATTCACGATACTTCTTACAAGAACCTTATAAAATTATGTTAAAATATAACCATTATTTAAAGATGATATAATTTTTCTTTTTTATATCCAGATCCTTTATTTTTATTTTATACCATTTATTTTCTCAAATACATTTCAATACTATGCTATTTTAGCTACACAAAATTTTTATCTTTCCTTAGATTTTTTATTGATACTAGATATATTCTGTTGCTTAAGTAAACAGGATATTTAAAAATTGTATATTTTGACTGGAGAGATAGTATGGTAGTTAAGCCACTTGCCTTGATTGCAGCCAACTAAGATTCAGCAACCCATATGATAATTCCTGAGCACAGAATGAGTTATGAGATATGAGCACTGCTGGATGTGGCCCCAAATCAAATAAATAAAAAAAATTATTTTCATTTAATGATTGTTGTAACATGCAATTATTTAAAACTTTTATTAAAACTGAAATTAGATTCCAGTAATTTTTTCAAAATTTTCCATTAACTCATAAAAATAAATCTCCTTGCAACAGTATGAGGAGTTCCACAGAATAGATTTCCGGTAATAAACAGCTAGAGAAACATTTATTTATTTAAGAAAACTGAATGAGTATCTTTGGGAAGAATGGGGAGACCAGTGTGTCAGTCAGAATCCTCTCAGCTCTGGGAGATGGGAACTCCACTCCATTCCAAACTCTCTCAATCAGGAAGACAGGATTCCATCATCACCTCCCCCACCTCTGTCATCTCTCTCTCTTTCTCTCATTTCTCTCTCTCTTTACTTTCTTTACTTTTTTTCTCTCTCTCCCCCTTTCCTAAAGTTGTTTACCTCATGCAATAGGGTCTTTCTCTTAATGTGCCCAGCTCACAGGGAATACAGGGTCTCTATAGTCCTTGCCTTGATAGAAGTGATTACACACTGAGGATCCAAGCCAAAAATGACTAGGAGCAACTCAGCTTTGGAAGCAGAGAAATAAACCCTACTCAGCATATTATTTTAAGGACAATGAGCCTAAGTTTTGCCCTAGAGGAAGAAGCAGAGTGCCTGAGAAAGAGATGGTAGGGAAGAATCTGTCTGCATCAGAACAAATAAAAACAGTGAACTAGAGGTATGGTCTTTGATATAAGGCCATAAAAATAGCTGAATAGGTAGGAGGGCCTGGTTTTCATGCAGAAGTTTAGATTAAATCTCTTTCACTGTATCCTATGATGGAACCCCAAACAAGGCCATAAAAATAGCTGAATAGGTAGGAGGGCCTGGTTTTCATGCAGAAGTTTAGATTAAATCTCTTTCACTGTATCCTATGATGGAACCCCAAACATAGAACATGGAGTGGTCCCTGGATTTCCCTCAAAATGGAAGAAGAGTTAAACTACAAAAAGAAGCACTAAGTACATAAAAGGGAAAAAGGAAAGGTTCCAACAATTGACATGGGGAAAACAGGATATATTCATATAAAACAACAACAACAACAAACTAAACACAATCTGAAACTTTTTTTTTTTTTTTTTTTGCCATACCCGGTGACGTTCAAGGATTACTCCTGGCTATGCGCTCAGAACTCGCTCCTGGCTTGGGGACCATATGGGACACGGGGGATCGAACCAAGGTCTGTCCTGGGTCAGCCGCATGCAAGGCATATGCCCAACACTGTACTATCGCTCTGATCCCAAAACTAGAACTGTATTTTATGGAACACCACAAAAGTTAACTCAAAGTGCATTAATAGGCCAGAAGCCATATAGTACATTGAAGAAAACATAGGCAAAACCCTTGAGCAAATTATCTCAATGAAATCTTCTAGGATCTGACTTCAGAAGCAAATACAACAAAAAATAAACAAATGGAACTACATTGAATTAAACAGATTGTGCATGACAGAAGAAACTCAAGCTAAACTAAGGACATCTCTCACAGGAGAAAATATTTGTATATAGTAATCAGACAAAAGGGCTAATTCCAAAATCTACAAAGCACTCACAATTGAATAACCCCATCCAATAATGGAAAGAAGAGATGAACAGACATTTCCTCAAATAAGATATACAGCTAGCTAGTAAGCATATGAAAAAAGTGTTCATCATAGTTTGTAATAAAGAATGAATCAAAAAATAAGATCTTATTTCATACTAGTGAAAATGGCATAAAGCAAAAAGATTTGAAACAACCAGCATTGGCAGGGATGCTGTACCACAGGAACATTCATTCACTGTTGGTGAAATGTTGTCTGTTCAACCACTATGGAAAACAACATGGAAATTTTCACAAACCTAAAAATATATCTTCCATATGAACCAGCAATTTCAATTGTCAGCATCTATCACAAAACCCAAAAACATACATTCAAAAGGATAAATGCGCACCCATGTTCACTACAGTGCATGTTGTGAATAGAAATGACAAATGTATATAATGTTTACACAAATATACATACTGGACAACCCAACTAAGGATGAGTGAATGCTCATTCCAATATAAATAATGGAATGCTAAGAAGCTATAAGAAAAGATGAAATCATTTAGTTTCCTGCAACACAGCTATAATTGGAGGGCATCATGTTAAGTGAAATAAATCGGTGAAGGACTCATACATGATGATCTCACTCATCTGTGAAATATATAAAGTGATGAAATAAGAACAGAGGCAGTATACAACAATGTTACACCCTTTACACTGAAAGCATAATTTTCTACCAAACAGGTTGAGGGGAGAGAAAGGAATGAACAGGATAGCAGACATATAAGATGCCAGGTTATAATAAGGTTGCATATCAATACCATAAATTGTAATATGATTGTCTCTTCCTAAATTATGATAAATTAAATAAAATTGTTAACAGATTCTAATATTATTAGAGTATAAGAAAGAGCATTGTTGAAAACAGTATAAAATCTACCCACCCTTGGTACTAAGGAGTGGTCAAAGGAAGAAATGGTCAAAGAGAGCCTCTCCTCAACCATCACACATATGTCTGTGGGCAGTACTGTAGGTTGGGGTTCCCTGAGAGGGAATATCAGAGTCTAAACATTGAAGAGGAGAAAAAAAAACTTCACTAAAATAATCCCACTAGTCAAATAAACAAGCCAATAGCAATAAGAAGCTGGGAGCAGTACACTATCTCTACCAAGATCTATTATAACATAACCTAAAATGCAGCTTCCTAGAGAAAATGCCAAGATAGGTGCTGGAGCAATAGGGCAACAATAGGGCATATGGCTGACCCAGGACAGAACTCGGTTCCAATCCAGGTGTCCCATATATTCCCTCAAGCCAGAAGCGATTTCTGAGCGCATAGCCAGGATTATCCTCTGAGGGTCACCGAGTGTGGCCTGAAAACAAAAAACAAAAAAAGCCAAGATAGTCAAAGAAATTGAAAAAAATTGGCCCATAAATGATATAATTAATTAATTAATTAAAATAGGTCCATAAAAAGTAGCTCTGACTGTGAGGGTAATCATAAAAGATAAAACAAATATTTTCCCATGTCCACTTCAATTATGTTCAATGTACTAAGATAAATCATGGTTAAAAATGAAGAAAAAAGTATGATAGTACCATATTAAACCAAATACAAAATTTCATTAGAGAGAAATCATTTTCAAATGCAACAGAAAGTCAGGATTTGAAAGGTACAGACATAATAAATAAAAATAGAGGTTATGGGGCCAGATCGGTGGAGCAGAGGTAGGGTGTTTGCCTTGCACATGGCAGACCTAGGATGGACCACATGTTTTGATCCCTGGCTTCCCTTATGGTCCCAAGAGCCAAGAGCAATTTCTGATCCCAGAGCCCCAGAGTCAGTAGTAACCCCTGAGCTTCATTGTGTGTGATGAGAAAACAAAAAAACAAAACAAACAAATTAGAGGTTACAAGCTGTTGATTTAAATTGGCAAAGCAAAGCATTACAGAATTTGAAGATCAATTAAAAACAGGCAAGCTAGATAACAGAGGAAAAAAGAATGAAAGAAGTTAACAGATCTTTATAAATATGTAGAATACTATTATGTGCACCAACCAATTATTCCAATGGGCATGCCTTTAAAGAGAGACTCTAAAAGAAACTATATAAACTGAGAGCAAAGAAGCTCAATTGTTAATGCAATACATATTAAAAGCAGAGAATGCTGACAATTATGTAGTTATAAAAGATAAACCTTATTTTCCCTTTCTGACATTTTTAAATGATAAAAAAGCATTATGTGTATAATGCATTATTTAGCATATTACTATTTGAGAAATTTTAAAAACTCAATAGCTCAATATTCCAACATTGCATTTTCTATTGAAATAAATAGGTAGATATAAAGCAGGAAATCAAAGACAAAAACATATCTAGATTATATTAAATTAACTATATCAAACAATGATCTCTATCTTTACATAGAGAACAACTAAAAATAGCATAATATTTTTTAATGTGTACCTGGACAATTTGGTAGTGCAGAGCAGCAGCTATAACATAAAATAAACTTTATTTAATTTTTGTTTTCTTGTTTGCTTTGTTTTGGGGTCACACTCAGCTGTGCTCAGGGATTTCTTCTGGATCTCTGTTAGGGGAACACGTCTGGTGGGGTTGAGGAGAACATACGGGGTATAGAGGATTGAATCTGGGTTGTCCTCATGTACATCAAGCACTCTACCCACTGTACTATTTCTCCAAATCTTCATTTAGTTAAAATAAAGAAATCATACAAAAATATATTCTTTCACTTTATATATGAAATGAGAAATCACCTTATAAATTAAGTGAAATTAGGAAAAATTAGGTAAATCCACAATTATTTTGAAATTTAAGCATTTTGTTTTAATAGTAAACACTGGATCCAAGAAGAAACTAAAGAAATTTGAAGATACCAAATGACTTGGGTTAACTGGGCTTAGAGATAAACTTATAGTTTTAATTATTAACATAAAATAAGCTGCTACACAAAGAATAGCAAAATAAGCCTAAGGCATTCAGAAGGCAGGAAATTTCTATTTTATTTTACTTCGTGTATGAAGTCTCTATTTCTCATAGTGCAAGAATAATAAGGGCATGCGATGTCATGGAATAAACTTAATTCTTTATACCTGTAAGCAGTGCTCTGCTACTTGAGATATAGCCCCAATGCCCAGAAGAAATGTTCAGTATTAGTAAACAAGTTAATAAAATAAAGAATAGAAACCCATATCTGATCATGTTCAGTTACTTTTATAAAGCCACCTATTCTTTGAAAATAATAGATCTTTTTCATTTTCTTCCAAGGATTATTCCTTCAAGTTATTACAAATTTTTCATATCTCGCAGACCCATGCTAACTAGAATCTGTAATGTAATTTTGAGTATAAAAATTGATGGTTGTCACCTGCATTGGTTTCAACAATAAAAAGAATGATTATTGAACTGGAGAAAATAGTCTAGTAGGTTAAGTTACAGGGGTTGCATCCAGGAGCCTGAAGTAAAACCTTGGCTCTGTATGGTTCTCCATAACCCAGGAAATAACCTGAAAGCACAGAGCCAGGAATAGACCCTAGGCACTCTCAGGTATGACCAAGAAAAGAGATGATAGATGATTCTTCTTATTAGAAGACATTTTGGGTTAAATAATTTTTAAAGATATTCACTCACAATTTTTCTCTCCAAATTTTAATTTTTTTTATTTTCGATGCTGCAAAGGAGAAAAAAGCAGTCATATAAGAGATATTATTGGTCTATTTGCATCTTCTAATTCAGTTTCACATTGTATTACTGCCTTAATTTAAAACGTTCTCTTTAGTTAGTTGTATTTTTGTACATTTCTATATGTATCATCCTGTCTCTGCTGCTTAATCATTCTTATCCTACAGCTCCTACTCATATTACATTTATTATTTCTTTATTATTGTTGAGCCTAGTAAACCGAAAAGCATATCGTAATAGTGATTTGTTAGAGAAAGAAACAGTTCTGGGGCCCAAGCCATAGTACAGTGGTAGAACATTTGCCTTGTATGCTGCCAACCTTGGTTTGTTCCCTGGCATCCCATATAATTTTTTTGAGCCTGACAGGAATAATCCTTTAGTGCTAAACCAAGAGTAACCCCACCTATTACCAAGTGTGGCCTAATGAACAACTCTTGCCCAAAACTGGATTTCATAGCTAGAAAATATCGAATAAAATCTATTGTAAAGGCATAAACATGCACCTCTTGTAAAATTTGGGGAGGGGCCACAGTGATAGCACAGTGGTAGAGTGTTGGCCTTGCATGTGGATGACCCTGAATAGACCGGGATTTGATACCCAGTATCCCATATAGTCCTCCTATCCTGCCAGGAATGATTTTTGAGTGCAGAGCCACCGGGTGTGGCACTCCTGAAAAAGTGGGGATATCCACTTAAACAATAGTTTGGCAAAGGAGAGAGAATATTTTAGGCTAGAGAGGAAATGCAAGATGTAAGGCACGTGACTTGCAAATAGTTGACCTGGGTTTTATCTCCAGAACACAGGAATGATTCTCTGAGCACAGAGTATATCATGAAAACCACGGAGTGCATCCCTCCCTCAATAAAAAAAATAAGATAAAGGATATTTTGTTAACTCTATGTAGGAGGAGGTTGAGCAAAAAAGCAATTGACGTTTTTTAGAATAAGCTATTCTCCAGCTGGATGGGCTAATTTTCAGTTACAGTCCCTTCAGGGCAATTTGTTAAATAGATATAGAAATGTGTAAAACTTTATCACCTGGTGCTCTGATTTTGTAAACAAGTAAAATATTTAAATATTTGTCTTCCTTATCACATTTTTCAGTTTGACGTTCTCTTGTCTTCTCATCCTCCCAGAATGTTTTACTTAAGAGCATTATACCAAGGAGAATAAAGTAATACTATACATATTTTTTAAATAATATCTTTATTTAAGCACCATGATTACAAACATAATTGCAGTTGGGTTTTAGTCATAAAAAGAACACCCCTTCCCCAGTGCTACATTCCCACCACCAATGCTCCCCATCACCCTCCTCCCCATCCCCTGCCTATATTCGAGTCAGGCTTTCTATTTCTCTCACTCATTAACATTATCATGATAGATGTTAGTGTAGTTATTTCTTAGTTCATAATCACCATCCACTAGTTTTGTTAATAAATGTTAAAGACAAACCTTTTTATTATTCATTAGATGGGGTGGAACAACACTCAGCAGGAGTGATCCTTAGTGTTACTTGGGGGACTATATGTGGTATATGGAGTCAACTATATACAAGTCAAGTGCCTTACCTCTGTATTTTTTCTCCAGTTCTGAAATAAAAATCTTGATGGAGAGATATAATGAACTAGTAGCACCAGGCATACATCAAATAACAGTGTTTCTTAAAATACCATATTTTCCGGTGTATAAGACGACTTTTGAAACAAAAAAAGTCAACCGAAAATCAGGGGTCGTCTTATACGCCAAGTATATCCCAAAAAATGTTTCAATATGCTGCTAAACAAAATTGTCTGAATATTGCCACAAAACGAATTTTCCAATTCGATCCTGCACCAATCACTGCAAGGCTGCTCGGACTGCCTCTCTAACTCAGCCAATCCAAGCAGGCTTTTTATTCATGCAAATTAGACAATGTTCTGGACCTGAATCAACACTGTAAGAAGCCTGCTCAGATTGGCCAGAGTCAGAGAGGAAGTCTATTACAGTATAACCTTTGAACCTTTGCTTGTTGTGACTGACTCACTGTGGTACATACAGTTGCATCACAGGAACGTTCTGTCTGATACAGCGAATATAGGCCTAAACCTATGTTTTAACTGCAAAATTAGGGGGTCGTCTTATACACCAGAAAATACGGTAGCTGATATACTTGGATTACTTGTTTTTGGCTAAGAAATACAAGATGTAGTTATAGTAAAATGCATATTGTAGTAAAAAAACAAGGACTATATAATAGGTGCATAGACTTACATAGAATGTATGGACTTGCTCAGTTTAAACTCTAAGATATTTTATCTGACATTTCTTTTAGATTCTGACTACAAGTTAATTCTAAATATAGTATTTTTTTTAGCATCTTTTGTTTTTCATTTTGTTCTTCAAGAGCACATGTGAAACCCAACTATGAACATGTTTGTAACCATGGTACTTAAATAAAGAAGTTATTATTAATGAAAAAAAAGAACACGTGAGAGCAATTATTTTACATTTACAAAAACAATAAAATGAAATATAACATATAGAATTTTTATCACATAATCTTGACATTTTAGAGAGAAATAGATATCATTTATTAAATTCAATCTTATCCTAACTTGAAGCCCCTTGAGGGAGACAGATGTCATTCAGGACTATATCCTCAGTCTTGGCACCGAGCTTGGCATGGAACAAAGATGATTATAAAAATATTGGTCATAATTTAAACACTCATTTTATAGAGTTTTTTGTTTTTAAGGATATGAAGAAATCCTTCAGTAGCTTGTTAAAGTAAATTGAAAATTTCTAAAGTCAAAAATATAGTAGAGCAGAAAAGACAATTGCCTAGTAGGTTTGATTCTTGATACTGCACATGACGCTCTGAAACTATTAGGACTGACCCATGAGCACAGTGCCAAGAGTAAGCCCTGAGCACAGCCAGATGTGGCCAAAAAATAAAGCAAACAAAAAGTTAATTATTTTTAACCATGTGATTTGACTGGTCTGGTCTCTGCTCAGATTTCCAATGTCATCTCCATTTTATGTCCTTATTCAATGATCTAGGCATCCTGTCCTTTTTCTGACTTGAGGATTTGAATTCTCTCTTGGGATTTCATAATTGCTCTTTCTTCCACTGGATAATTACTCTCCCTTCGTTAGTACTAATTTGCATTGTTAATATTTAGGCATTCTTTATGTATGTACTTAAATGTCATTTCTCTGTTGATAATTTCCTTCATGAGTTGCTCCAATCTCAGCAGATGAATTAGTTATGTCATCTAATAAAAACCTTTGTATTTTTATCAGAGTACTTATTATAAACAGATGATATAATAATGGGCACAGACACTTGGGATACAGAAATAAACTAGAGAACTTCCGAGCAACAAATAAGCAATTTGAGATGCATAATGAGTATTCAGCAAATTTTTGCTGAATAAATGAATGATTAGGTAATCATTAACCATATTTGATGGGCCTTACATTTATTTCTTTTCATGCTATTTTGTCATAGGGGAATTATTTGTAGTTCAATTCTAGGTTATTGAAAAAAAATGCATAGTGGGGCCCTAAATAAAGACTTAAGAAGTATTGATGGCTTCCCACTTTGCTTATGGGCATGTCTCATATTATCAAACATGAGCAAATAGTAAGATACTTATATCCAATTAAACATTATAGAAGGAAAAACACTAAATTTGTTCAAAAGTATCTTAAATATCATCATACTGGAGAAGTGCATATCAGAATTATCAACTAATACTGTATAATTCTCAGAACAAGGAAGATCTAGTTCATGGAAGTATCATTGATAGTTTAAGATGAATTCTTTCTTTGATTATTGATATTTAGTCTTTGAATCACTTAAATACCAAAGGAACTACTTTCACATAGCATTGCTTTCCATATAAGAAAAAGCCTCTTTTGTAATAAAATAAGCTAGAAAATATTTGTTCCAAAATGAACACATTTCTCTTGCCCCAATTTTAAACATGGAAACCCTAATCCCAAGTGTGACTTTATTTTGAAATGGAGACTCTAAAATAGTCTTAAGTTAGAGAGGAACCTAGATTCCATAGAATTAATGTCCCTCTAATAAGAGACATCAATTATTATCTTTCTCTACCCAAAGATACACAAAGACCCTGGATGACTAGATCACACAGTGAGATAGGGGCCATAAACAAGCAGTCAAGAGAAGAGATCTCCAAATGCAACATATCCTTCCTGTACCTTGAACTTGGACTTGCTCATCTTTAGGACAGTGAGAATATTAATTTTTGTTTAAATCATATGATTGTGGTAGACTGCTAGAGCAGTCTGAGCAGAATAAGGTTGTATTATTATTACTTTTCAGTATACATACTCCAGTAATCATTATCACAATTCAGTTTCCATATTCTATGTAATCTTAAATAAATTTTAATTGCCTTAAGAGATAGTCTGTCACTGTCTGTTTTCAGTTGTTGCTCCATAGAAATTAGCTGATGCTCTTCAAAAAATACTTATTGACACATTACACAGATGGTATGATTGGATCACATAGCAGAGTGAGACAAAACTTCCCCACGAAATACTGTTATAGGTGGTCTTTTTATCCATGAAAAATTTTTCCTTTCATTTATGCTTGGGGTCTAAGAAGGTTGAAAACCATTGTTCTAAATTATTCTTTAAGTTATTTTTGTAATTTTCTCTTTTCTCCCTCACTTACCTCCATCCTTTCTTCTTTTCTTCTTCCCTACTTGCCTTCATTTCTTCTTTCCAATCCTCCTTCCTTCTCTCCCTCCCCTTCCTTCCCTTCTTCCTTTCTCCATCCTTTTTCCTATATCCCTCCATCTTTACTCTCTCCATCCTCATTTTCCTTCCAACCCTCCTTTCTTCATTTTCTTTTGCTTTCCTTCTCTCCCCTACTTCCCCTTCTCCTTCTCTTCTTCCCCTTCTCCCTCTCTTCTTTCATCCTTCCCTCCTACCTTTGTACCTCTCCATTTCTCCCTTCTCCTTCCTTCCTTCCTTCCTTCCTTCCTTCCTTCCTTCCTTCCTTCCTTCCTTCCTTCCTTCCTTCCTTCCTTCCTTCCTTCCTTCCTCCATTCCTTCTTTTCCTCCTTCTTCCTACATTCCTTCCTTTATTTCTTCCTCTCTCCCTCCTTTTCTTTCTTTCCTCCTTCTTTCTTGCTTTTCACTTTCTCTCCCTCTATCCATATATTTTTCTTTCTTCATGCCTTCTTCCCTCCTTCTCTCCTTTCTCTCTTTCCTTCCTTCTCTCCTTCCTTTCTTCTTTCCTTTTTACTTCCCTCCTTTTTTCTTTTACATCTTCCTTTTTCTCTTTGTTCTTTCTTTCTTTCTCTTCCTACCTTCCTTCCTTTCTTTCTGTTTTCCTTTTATTTTTTTATATTTTAGTAATTCATATAGACTCATTATTTATCATGGCTGTTTCAATATCCCAGGTTCTTTACTTATTTCCCTTTTATAAGCAGGTAAATCTAAATTATTTCTTGTCACAAAGTTCATCTGCTATTGTTGCCCTGATGGCAGAAGTTATATTTTGACCTAAGTACCATTCTTTTGAAATCACGGAGCTTTGCTTTTGTTCTTTCAGAGAAGCAAGGGCTGAAAGTTAATGAAGGCATTTATCAGACAAATATTTATAACAAGGAATGGATGAAGTTAAGATCAATAGATATTATATCTATTCTGAGAAATGGCTTCTGGCACTTGACTTGCAAATTTAATTCAAATTTTCTCAGTCAAATCAAAGGGAATGAAATGTCAAGAAGGTCAAACCTAAGAAAAAGCATTTGGTTCACTAAGTATGGCCAAGAGATTTAAATCGTTATCATTGTTTTTATATTAGTTGCTTATAAAAAATAGCAAAGAAATAAAGATACCAAATCTACAAACTTTAAGCATATTGGATAGTTGTGTATGTAATATCTAATATCTAATATTAAAAAGCACACCAATTCTATAATGTATTTTTCTCTAAACAATAAGTCATTGAAAATGAAATCTAATAAATTCATAAAAGCTAAGATTAACATTAACATTAATTAGGTAACATTATAACTGACTAACTGAATTGAACATATACCAACATACTAGGTCTACAACAAGGAACAGAGTCACTTAAGTAGAATTTTTGTCACAGTTTCCTATTTTTCTTTATATGGCCCATCATGTCATCAAATGTCAATAATATTATTTTTTATGAGTGTAGACATATTTACTAGTAATAAAAAATATATAGCTGTGAGATATTTACCAAGGCTTATATTATCTTTAGTTAAAAAGAAAAGCCCAAAACATTATTTTGAATTACATTGAAATTAGACTAACACCAAACTTAGTGTTTAGTCAAATGTTTACAGGTACATAAAGTGAATTAGCACCTTTTAAAAATAGATTATTTTCCAGTATAACCATGTAACAGTTGCATTCTATAAATATCTATAAGGCTATTTTTTTTATAAAGTATAAACAGAGAGCAGGTCTGCTTTTCATTTTATGAAAATTAGGACTCATCAAGTAACCTCTGGAATGTTAAGCATCTTCTAAATGTTTTTAAGATATAATAGATCTTTTCTTAAGTTATTAATATTAAAACAATTTGGTCATATGAAGATGGTGGATAGTGAAACCAGGAGATAATGTTTACTATCTTCATTCTCTTATTAATGCTGTCTTTGTGTGTGTGTTGGTTGATAATATTAATGTAGTGGCCTGACTGGTAATCTGAAAATATATGTTTATACATTTTCCCTTGAAACCTGTGAATATCAATTTACTTGGTAATATTATTATGCTGTTTAAGAATCTTTGCAAATGTGAGGGCTAGAGAATTAGTACACCTGAGAGGGCATTTGCATTACATGTGGTCAACTTGGGTTGATCTCAGGAATCCCATTGGTTTCTTTAAGCATTGCTAGGAATGATTCCTGAGAAGGAGTCAGGAATAGCCAGGTGTGGCCCCCAAACAAAATAAAATGAAAATGAAAATATTTGCTAATATAATAAAGTAAATATTGAGAGGTGTTAGTATTCTCCTGGTTAATCCTCAGTTCAATAGCAAGTATTCTCATAAGAATGAAGTAGAGATGATTTGACATAGAGAAGAAGAAGTGATAATATGACCACAAGGAGAGATATTGGCTGATGTGGATTATAATTGACTGTAATTTTGGTTACAGACAAAGAATGCTGAAAACCCCAAAGAATGGGTTTTCCTAGAAACACTGCAGGGGCACAACTTTGATTTCAAACTTCTGCATTGCAAACTGTAAAACAATAAATTTCTGTGGTTTTGAACCTCCCAGTTAATGGTAATTTATCATGACAGCCCTAGGAAATGAATTCAATCAGTGAACCTGACTTTATATAATTTAGAAAATGGAAGGACATCATTATTCCCATTTTACATATGAGAAATAGGGTTTCAATAAGAAAAAGTGACTTGCTTAAGGTTTCTCAGTGGGTACCTAAGGATTACAAGCAAGTCAATGTAATTTCTACATTTTCCTGACATCTTAACATGCATAACCTCAGAATTTAAAGGAAAATGAACTGAAAGAAGGAAATAATACTCAACTTCAGGGATAAAATAAGAAAATGTTTATGGTGGCAAGTTTTCTTATGCCATAGGTACCTTTAAAAACAGTGGCCAGTCCACTGATAGATGAGAATAAAACATTATATCTGAATCATAATATATTTAAAACAGATTTCTGGATACAATTCTTATACATTTGCTATGAATATAACACAATGCAGCATAAAAAATTCTATTTATTATTGAAAATTGATTTTATTTAGTGCTTTAATGCCAGAACACAAGTTTCAGAGCCCAAAATCCAAGTCAAATATAATCACACTACCGAGAATTTTGAGTTTGATTATATTTTTTTTGCTGTACTTGCTTGTTCTTACTCAAAATATTTACTCCAGACACTGGAAAATAGGGGATGAAACTAACACTTCTTATGTTTTTGAATTTTAGGAGCATCAACTAATCTACAAAACTGAAAGCCATTATCAAGTCAAATTCTTTTCTTTTTAATTTAAATCTTTAAGCTTTTGTAAATTTCAACCACTCTTGAAAATATCTACATTTATATAAAAGTATCAAGTTCTGTTGTTATATGTTTAAGCATTTAAGTTCATAGGATAGAAAAAAAAAAACATATCATAGTCTTTCAGTGAAATTTTTTGGTGAACATTAAAAAAACAACAAAACCTGGTAGCATTTAAGTATCCAATGACTAGAATCAACCATTGTGTGAAAAATGACTTTCCCACTGAAACTTTACTGATTGAATTATTACCTATAAATATTTAAAAAAAAAAACTTTGAATTTAGAATTAACTCATTTTATATTAACAATGATAAATTTGTTCTCATTCACATACTTTATAGGATAAGACAATTTTAATTAAACTTAAAATTTGAATTATTGAAATTTGAACAGTTTTGAGTCACTATTAAGTACTAAGTTATAAAGTTGTTTAAGACTGAGTTTTAGTCCTACAACATTTCAGCACCAATCCCTTCCCCAGAGTCTACTTTCCTCTACCAATATCCTGTTTCCCTCTCATCCCCCATCTTTTCTCTATGTATGGCAGACTCTTTTCTTTTTAACTTTTAGACTTTGTGTTTGGAATACTTTTTTTTTTGTTTTTGTTTTTTTTTTGTTTTTATTTTTGTTTTTGTTTTTGGGTTACACCCAGCAGCGCTTAGGGGTTATTCCTGGCTCTATGCTCAGAAATCGCTCCTGGCAGGCACAGGGGACCATGTGGGATGCCTGGATTCAAACCAAAGTCCTTCTGCATGAAAGGCAAATGCCTTACCTCCATGTTATCTCTCCAGTCTCTGGAATACTTTTATCATGCATTTAACTTTCCCGTTTTGCAGTACTCAGTTCTTGTCCAGAGTGATTTATTCCCACTATAATGTCATAGTGATTCCTTCTCTAATTAACCACCCTCTTCCCATTCTGGGAAGCTTTTTTGTTTCCTTCAATAAAAACCAAGACAACTTATTAAATAACAATTTAATTGATATATGTATCCTACATTAACTATAATATGATCACATGTGAGTGGAGAGCTAGAAATGAAAAAGAAGCAAAATAGATTATTATTTAAATACCCTAATCTGATTTGATGGTGAAAAGATATCCTTAGGAACCTTCATGAAAAGTTTTTATGATAAAAATAAAACGAAGTGCTCATTTTGGCATCACATATACTAAAATTGAAACAATACAGAGAAGATAGCATAGAAGGATGACACACAAATTCATGACACATTCCATATTTAAAAAATAAAATAATACAAAGAGAGGAAAAAATGCTACAATTTAAAATACAATAAAATTATTTTTTAAATAAAAATTTTCCAATAAATTTTTAAAGAAATGAGAAAAAATAAAAGCTATTAAAATGATGCATATCTATTGACCTTATACTGATCACAACTTTTTGTATATGTGCATACCAGCACGTTCATTTGAATCTGCTGTCTGTTATTAGGTGCTAACTTTCTACAACACATCACTTAGATAAGTCTCCCTTGTCCACATCCTCAGAACATGCTACAGTATGATTGATAGGATGCATTTCACTCTGCCCTTGGAAAGTCTTTGGATATATTTGCCTTCTTTAGTATATTTTTCCTATTCTTTGCCAATCATGTGTTGTTCTAAACCTTCAGAAGACAATTAAAAGGCAAAGTATGCTTCCTAAGGTTTGTGGGTTGTGCTATATGAATTGGATATAAAACCCCATATATTCCTTAAGTAGGGGTAAATTTGAAAGTTTATGAGAGGAAAGGAAGAAGATGACTAGTGGCTAGAAAAAATTTTGAGGTGTATTCACATTGTTAAATACACAACTTTGGCACCAATTCTCTAGAAATAATGAAAGGGGAATTGATGGATTATTTTCTTCATTAAGTGTCTGCAATCATCAGTTCTTGTGATCTATCTCACTTTAAAAGTTATTTAATTGATAATTTCATAAAACAATTGCTTTTGATCAAGTCTTGAGAACTTTGGCTCAGTTCAAAGGTTTTCGACTTAGTTCAAAGGACACAGGTAAAACAATTTCTCTGTAATAGATTAATTTTTTCATGTGACTGGCTTGACAGATGTCAACATCTCACAGATACTACATCAAGTCTGTATAAGCTTTTACTTAATTGTTAAAACAACAAATAAATGGTTAAGTAAATAAAGATGCTATTAATTTTATAGAACACAGAAAAGGCAAGAAAATAGCATATATCAAGTTTAAATTGTAGTCTATGTCATTAATTTTTTGCTCCCATATCTTGTGATACACTCTGCCATATCTATCTATCTATCTATCTATCTATCTATCTATCTATCTATCTATCTATCTATCTATCTATCTATCTATCTATCTATCTATCTATCTATCTATCTATCTATCTATCTATCTATCTACCTACCTACCTACCTACCTACCTACCTACCTACCTACCTACCTACCTACCTACCTAGTGAAGAATAGCAATCAGAAAGGAATAGATGTGGAGTGGATTTAGTTGAAAGGCTGGTATTTTCAAAGAAGGTTATGAAATGAAGTTTATATAAAGACACTGCATTTTCTTTGAATTCTGCACACGTATGCATACATACACACAGCATGTTTCTGCTTTTTTAACATCCAGTTTTCAACCACTTTCTATAATCTTTTTATGATGTTTGATCCCGATTCACTTATGTTATTTCAAGTATCAAACAACATTTCTTTCTAAAATGTTAGCTTGATGCCTTTTCACATACCTATAAGGCAGGCATATTCATTTATATGTGAGTTCCACTATGTTCTGTTCGTCAGTTATGAAACTAGTCATAGATCATCCTTATTCTTTCTCACTTCCAAAATTCTCATTACTGCTTATAATTCTTACATTATTTTTGAGGTTGTATGGATTTATACATTTTATCCTTTGTATCTTTTTTGCAATGTATGGAGATATTCTTTTTGCAATAATCAGCTAAAAATGTACTACCTCTTTTATGAAAATGCAATAGGGCAAAATAGTCTAAGTAATTTCAAAGATTTGCTTCAGTAATGTAATAAAATTTTGACTATAACATAACTATAATGATTTTAATTGGTTTATTCAATAATTATCTAATTGAAATCACTGAATATAATATAAGCCAATATATATTGCAAAATACCTAAAATACAAAGTAGTATCTTGAGAAATTCAAACAGATCTAATCTTACATAACAATTCAATTGAAGAAGATATTATAGATATGCTTTTATTAATATTTTATTTAAAAGAAATTATAAAAAATTTCAAGTCCATTTAATTTTTACTTATGTTTAAGCAAGTCTTTACATGAATAAAAATCAACTTAAAAATTTAGATACAAATATCTGAGCAAATTAAAAATGCACAATCTTGGCTTTTACTTCAATTGAGTAAGAATTTCTGGGGGAGATACCAGATAGCTTCATGTTAAATACAATTTATTCACATAAAATTCTTCTGGGATGCCTTAGAGCCATTCTCCTCTATTTGATTTCTTCTTTTGGGAGTTAACAGTGGTTAATGGATTGGTCCAAGTCCTCAGAAGTTGTATTGGGAAAGCTATTACGCCCTGGGTTCTGTAATCCAGCAAGGGTAAAGCTGATAACAATTTTCCTGAATAATTCCTTCTTTACTGTTTTAGTGATAAAATAGTTGCTAAAAATGTGAGGGAAATGATGCAAGAAAATGTGGCATCCTACGGTGAGCTGAAGTCCAGTTGTTTGTCCTTGAATCATTTTAAAATTTAATATGTTACATTAAAACAGCTTGGCTAAACATATATCTCTGGGCTGAAGTCTTAATATACAGTGAAGGCAAGAGGATGGAAGGCAGTTTTGTAGATAAAATTATTATTCAAGCAGTGGTCACATTATCATTCTTCCCAGGTTGCTGAGAATGGCACGTGCTTATGAATCTTAAAACCCACATGCTTTATAGTATTGGAAGGAGTACTGTTTTGATCATACAAAAATGACTTTACATTAAAGGTCAAACTGATTTGCTTTCCTTCAAATTCACCCACAAATTAACAGGTTAAAATACATATGGAAAGAGCAGAAATGAAATGATTGAAGAAAAGATACCTGTGTAGGTCACCCTTGTGATTGAAACAGAAATCACATCAAACTCATTCAAACTCTTTTTATTGAAAATGTAATCTGATAAGAATTCCCTATTGTTATACACTATAGAGAAATAAGAATACATTTTGAAGTCATGCATGATTTCATTTTAATACTTTATTTTAAAATAAAAGGCTTTGTTTCACAAGTCTTTAAAAATATTCTCAAGATGATATTTGGTTTTTCAAACTTGTCATTCCTTAGTCATAGGAAATCTGTGATATTTCCAAGCACTTGGTAGTGATGTACAAATTCCTACAATAAATTTCTCTATTGTTTTTTGAATTTTAAGAGATATTCTTAAGCAACAGAAGGACTTTTATTAAATCTGTTCTCCTTTCAAATACTTTTTATTTAAATCCCTATATTAAGCATAACTTCTCTAGGATTTATATTTCAGAATACTTCTGAATACTGTATTAGGTAAAACTTTAACTCTGGAATAAAGTGTATCATTTTTTACTTGATTTCATTTTTTTTCCAAATCCAGTACTACTTCGGGACTACTCCTGGGGTTAGTTACAATGGTGATCCTATATTGCCAGGGATCAAACTAAAGCCTCAATAAAAAGCAAGCATTCCAACCCATTTAACTATCTCTAATTTCGCTTAGTTTTATTTCAAAATAATTTTGCCTAGGTCACAGCAAGTAGTCTTGTTATACAAAAATAATAAATTTAGGAAATAAGTGTTCATAGATTTTGAGGAAATCAGTGTTTTCTTCCAAAATGTTTTTTATCTTTTTATTTTTCAAAAATTGTCCTATGTAAACTAGAAAGCTAATATATTAATATATGTAAACATAAAATGTACATTAATTTTATATAAATTAGAACTCTTCAGTCTTTGAAGAATATTTAATATTTTAATATAATTTTTATTTTGATCATAGTGGCTTACATATTGTTGACAATAATATTTTAGGTACATATTTACATAAAATCAGGGGAATTCCCATCACCAATTTGTCCTCCCTACACCTCTGTTTTCTCCTCCTACCTTCCATATCCTCCTCCCTCACCCTTGGGGCTGCTAGCATATGTAGTCCCCTCTGTACCTAGCTTGCTACTTAGTAGTCTTACACCTGTTTGTTCTTGGTATCTCCCTTATTTCCCCCTCTAACTGGGAGGCAGGACTAGATAGTTCAAGTTATGCGGTTTTGTTTGAAGAAGAGAAAAGTAATAAACTGGGGTAAAAATCAAATATGCCGAAAATGGGCAGAATCCTTCTAGAGACTCTCATCATTGGTTTGAGAGACGAAGGGGAAAAAGAAGGTGAAACATACCAACAGTACAAAAAGAGGTGTCAAATAAAATATCCAGTGAGCACTCCAACAGTAAAGATAAGCACCACAAAAAAGCCATGGTCTTGAGGTAAAAAACATGTCAGAGCACATGAAAAAAGAAAAAAAGAAAAGAAAAAAAAGAAATATAAATGGAGACAACTTCAATAACCACACCACAATAAAGAAATTGACAAAAAGTAGATAGGTAAATTAAAAAAATAATAATATATAAAAATAAAAAATGTTTTGTGCTTTTTGCCCTTTCTTTTTCCCTCCTGCACAGGCACAGTAAATATTGGGGTTATTTGGAAAGGAATTCACTTGGCCTAAGAGATACAGGGTTTCTCCACCTTTGAAGTATATTGTCATGGGATTAATTATAGATTCCTTTCAGGTTCATTTACTCTCTCGGTGGTGCTTTCGTGGTGTTTGGAAGACTTCTGCTCCATCCTGGGTGATAAAATCAGACCTCTGTATCTAGAGATCTCAGTATCTGCACAGGTTCAGGAGTGGAACTTATGTTGAAATCTTTCTTTGTGGTTCTAATCTAGAAGTTCTGTTCCCTCAGTGTCATTTTAATCCGTCTTCTGTAGTTTGTGATCTTGGTCTTTGTGCTGATCCTAGAATGGAACCTAGGATAGTGTCTTTCGTTGTGTTTCCAGAAAACCCATTCCGTTGCAATTGTCTCAGCCAGACCTTTGGAAGTGGAGATCATGGTTGTGCAGGTCGTAGCTAGACTAGGGCATTTTTATTGGTCCCAGGATACATACAGTCCGGTCATGGTTCTAGCAGCCAGTCATCTGTAAATCGCGATCTTGGCTTTTGGACCGACCAAAGGGTGACAAGTCTTCTGATTTTGTCTTATCTTTAATTAGGATAATTAATTAGGATAACCCGCTCTTAGGTCAAGTTGTTCCCACTTTCTTCAGAATATTTAAATTTTATACTTAAATTTTTAGGTAGAAGAATCCCAATGAATAGGATCACTTCATGGTATATACGCTGCCAAGATGGCTTAAAGCTAGAAGTTGTTTAAGTTACTGAGTGCTAAGTGAGTGCTAAGCTCCTGTTGCTTAAGCAGGAACTTAGCACTCACTACACCCTGTGGTTTTTAGAGGTGCATCACAATTTCATTCTGAGATTGAAATATTGGGTCCTTATGCATGAGGCATGCAGCCTTGATCCCTGAGTTAAGGCTCCATCCCTTCATACTTTTTACGAACTTCTATTTGAAAAATCTCAAAGTTTGAATGCAAAATTAATTGTAAGGTATATATTATGTATATATATGATTAGCAAGAAACTATGATATAAAAATTAAAGAATTTTAAAATGTTACTGAATTTCCTCAAAAACTGAAAATTATATTAATATATCATGAATATTCAATAGACAGTATAAATATATTATTTGATGATTTAGTAATCCACGTATTTTTGTTTGGGGCTACACCCTGCTACGTTGAGGGCCTGAATCTGATTCTATGCTCCGAGATCAAGAGCAATATCTGGAAGTAAAGACCAAATCTTAGTCTATTGTATACAAGGAAAGTTCCCTAGCTGGTGTATATCTTTACAACTTCTTTCTTCCTCACAGAATTTTCATATTTATGATTCTATACTACTTGGAAACACAGATATCTTAACACTTAAGGGAGAAATTTGAGAGTTCCTTAGGAAATTTTATATCTTTCTCATTGATTAGAAAACAGCTGACCTTTTTTAAAAGTGAAAATAGTATATATTAAAGAAATGGAGTGGTAGGAACTAGAGCACAGCAGTAGGTGTTTACCTTGCATACGACTAACATAGGGTGGACATTGGTTCGAATCCTGGCATCCCATATGGTCCCCCATGTCTTGCAGGGGCAATTTCTGAGCGCAGAGCCAGGAGTAACCCCTGAATGCCACTGGATGTGAACCCCCCAAAAGAAACCAAAAAACCAAAACCAAAACAAAACAAAACAAAAACAAAGAAGAAGAAATGGAAACAATTTGCATTGGTGAGAATGTGATTTTTTTTAAAGCCCTTATTCACTGTTGGTGGGAATGTTACCAGGTTCAACTTCTTTGAAAAAAAAAGAAAGAAACATAGAGATTTCTATGAAAAGTAAGAACAGAGCTTCTGTATTCTACCTAGAAATTCTATCACTTGTGATTTAGCCTCAAACCACAAAAAAAAAAGATTCAGAAAGATATATGTACAACCAATGTTCATTTCAATGATTATTATAAATATTTAGGATAAGTAAACAACCCAAATAAACAAAGATAGAAGAATAACTAAAGAAATTGTGGCATATATACTCAATGGAATACTATGCAGCTGTAGGAAAAGATAAAATCATGGGTGGAATTAGAGTGACGTTAAATAAAGTAAGTCAGAAGGAATGAAAATACCAGACACAGTTACTTGTCTATAGCTTACAAAGTAAGATATGAAAATGAACGGTTTAAACTTATGATAAACTCAATCCTGAATTTAAAAACTATAATAAGAAGAAAGGAAGGAAGTAGTAGGAGCAGAAATGAATATGTGGACTGGCAATGACATACAGATATTGGTGAAGTCTTGGACATTTTAATGATTTTAAGGAGATAACTGTGTGCATCAAAACCTTAAAAGAGTAAAATTAAGATATGCATTTTACTCAAATTATCATAATAAAGATTTAAAAATAGAGTTTGCTGAGGAGTAAAGTAGGGAGAGGATGTGACTCTTTGGTCCTTGATGGTGGGACATTGGCACCAGTGGTGGGTGTGGAGTTGGAATATTTTACTATCCCTGGAGCATATTGCATGCAAAAGATTGGAGGGAGTGTTTAAATTTTGGTGGTTGTTTTGGTTGTACGTCAATTATTTTCCAAGTATGAGTCAAGATTTATGTAGGGTAAAAACATCTTCTAAATTTAATGATATTTTTATTGAAACTACTTACCAAATGGTCCTAAACCAGCCATTATTTTGCTATTTTACTAAATAATTTGTCAAACAGCTGGCTGCTACAACTTACCTATAGGACAAATTATTCTTTCATATAAAAGAATATTTATATTTATCCACTGTTCTATTCAGTCCTTAATTGAAATTTAGATAAATTCTATTAATTTTCCAGTGAATTTTATTTTCAGGAATTATCTTCAATGTAATTGGAAAACTCATTCAAGGAAAAAAATAGAAGTCTAATGATCTGAAGAGAAAAATATAAAAATTGGCATTATAGTGAAGTGACGGAAATTTATAGGTGTAAGTATCATAGAAGAGGAATTTGTGTGGAAGCAAAAATTGAGAAATATTGAGGTTCTCCTGAATTCTTTAGCTGAATTACAAACTACACATTCATAGGGTCAGATACCGAGTGATCTGAAAAAGAAATGAATACTGGAGATAGAAAATCTATTATAGTTACTGTGAGGTGAACAAAAGTAATTTATCTCAGTGTTGGAATAAGTATTTGACATTGAGACCATGGAGACCTTATTGAATATAAGAAAAAAAAACAGAAAAGATATACTATGGTCATAGATAAACTAATTCTGTAATAACCATTACTTTAGCTATCTTTAGATTTATTTTTCAAAAACAAAGCATCAAACAGATCAAAGTGGTCTGACATATTTTACTGCCAAATAAAACTCAA
Organism: Suncus etruscus; assembly: GCF_024139225.1. Classification (NCBI taxonomy): domain Eukaryota; kingdom Metazoa; phylum Chordata; class Mammalia; order Eulipotyphla; family Soricidae; genus Suncus; species Suncus etruscus. Next base: position 55,958,691 of record NC_064861.1, read on the forward strand.
TATAGAAAAAAGTATAGAATCAGGACATAGAACAACTAATGGACATGATGTCCAGTACCACAAGAAATAAAATAGATGCAAAGAAATATTTACATATATATACACACACATGTAGGTTACTGAAAGCTTGGAAAAATTAATCAACAGAGACTAACGCAAAAATGATTTTACAAACCACTCAAAATATTTTAAATGCCTATTATAAGCATAGACAAAACATTTAAAGGTAAAATAACTATAAAAAATGGAAGAATATATGCGTTTAAAGCATAAGGGTATATAATAGAAAAGTAATATGTTCTTTCTAGTAATAGGCTAACTTTAAATATATAATTAAATATCTATTATATATAAAATATAAAATTATATATAAGTATATCATTTAAAATTATATAACAATAGAGCAATTCCCTCAAAGATACAATAATAACAACCATCCAGATTACAAAACATACAAAAAGACTCTCCCCACATCACACACACACACACACAAAGAACTAATCTTTAGTGTGACCAAAAAAAAATGTCTAAAATGCTCAGAAGCATTGCTCAGGGCTTACTTGTGACTGCGCTCAGAAATCGCTCCCCCAGATGCTGGAAGGGGGATCATATGAGATGCTGGGGGTTGTATCCTGGTCAGTTAGGTGCAAGGCAAACGCAGAAGTCCTTCCTGCTGTGCTATCACACTCTCCCCTCCCCTCTTCTTCACCTGCCTTCTCCACTTTCCTCGAATATATTGACTGTCCCATGACAAGCCCCAATATACCACACATTGAAAGGTAAAGAAAAAGCTTTGGTCTGAGAGTTTATACAGAGGTTCAGGAATTTTCTTTGCACGCTGCCCACCTGGGTTAATCCCAAACCTCAGTGGACAGGAATAAGTATATCTAGAATAAGCAAGCCCTGGGCACTGCTGGGTGCTCCCAACCTCCCTCCAAACCCCCAAGATTAAAAAAGAATTTTCACGGGGTCCGGAGGAATAACACAGTGGTAGGGCCTTTGCCTTACATGCAGCTGATTCAGGACAGATGGTGGTTAGAATCCACTAATTTTTAATAACTGGTGAGACAATATTCAGTGACCTAATGTTTAAAACTAAAGTCCAGGCAGATAAGAAAACAAAACAATATAAATGACTATATTAAATTAAAATGATAGTTTATTTCATTAGGATGTCTTACTGCATTATGTGTGAAAGTGTTACATATTTTAAAAATAAGAATATCATTAAAACATAAATATGTGAATATAAAAGAGCATTTTAAATGACTTTAAATTAGTATAGACTAGATGCTTATGCCTTGCTGTATTATAATTTAGGTAGATAGAGATACAAAATAGTGATAGCAGAAAAGGTGCCTCAGGAAAAAAATACAACTGTGATATACGTTTTTTCTTTTATTTTTTTATTTAATTAACTTTCAGGGGGGCATTGTGATCATGAAAACCATGTTCAGGACTGCACTCACATTAGTGCCTAGTGGTCATTACCTTAGAATATTCAAGAGACAAACGAGTGGCAGGGATTGAACCTAAGCCTTCTGTATATATATATAACTTGGAGATTAGTCCTTTGAAATATATTTTTTGCCCTCCATTTCACATTAACACTAGTATTCTCGAGGGAGAAAAGTACCTGGAAGTTCATCTTGAGGGTTCTGAGTGTGTGGGACTATGTTCAAGGATGAACAATACTTGGGAAACCTTGAGGTGCCAAGGATCAAACTAAGAGTCCTGTACAATCCAGACATATGCTCCACCTCTTTGAACCATATCACCCTGTCCTGACAAATTTTTTTGTTTGGAAGGAAGGGCTACCTCCTCTAGTTATTGGGGGCTACTCCTGGCTCAGGACTCAGAGATTTCACCCAGCAATATTTGAGGAAGCATATCATAGCAGGGATCAACACAGACTCTCCTAGAGTCTCAGACTATTGAACAACACAGAATTTGGATCAACACAGACATTCCTAGTCTCAGGCTATTGACCAAGTATCAACTCAAATCTACAAGTTTTTTATACTATATAAACTGTATTACTATTTGAAGATAAATATTATTTTAAAGAAAATATAGGCCTTATGTAATTATAGTAGTAATTATTATAACTATAAAACTTAAAATTCAAGAGGACATAAAATTGAGTGTAAATTATTCTCTGATCTTAAAGAAGAAATGATGAGAGAACACAATGCTTAAACAATAGAAACTGCAATATGACAGAGTTTAATTAACAATGGCTCATATTGATAAAAATAAACAGATTAAATTCTCATATAAAATTCTAGACACTGCCTTTAATAGATTAAAAAATCAATTAGATGATAGCTATAACCATATAAATCCTGTTCATTTTCATTGTAGAATTAAAAAGAGTCTTACCAAAAAATTCAAAGATATGGAATTAAAAATCAGTCTTCCATGAAAAAATGTTATAATAAATTTATGGAAAATATAACAATATTATTAGAAATGTTAAAAAGTGAATAGGTATGTGTCTCAATGTAGATTTTCAAACAATGACAATTATCAGCAATAAAGAGTTAATTCATTATAAGGAAAAGGTCTATTTCAAAAGAAAATATGATTTTTCTAAGTATTTATGTTTAAATAATTTAGCATCAGACTACATTAAAAGGAAAATCTGAGACAACTGATAAGAATAATAGCTCAGTCTACAATATTCTTACATCCCAACATTTCTTGGAACCAGAAAAATAGCTCAACGTATAGAGCACTTGCATTTCATGTGTGAGGATCTGGTTTCCTCCATTGATTTTCAGCTCTTCACTCTCAGTAGTTGATAGAACAAACAGGAAGAAAACAGTAAGAATATATAATAGCTAAACTTTGTAATTATAGTTCTTTAACCAATTTAGCTTAATTGCTATTTATAGAAAACTCTATCCAACAACAGTGGAATATATTATTTTCAAATGTCCAGGGAATAATCACCAAGAGAACAATAAATTGTAAGCTACATAAAAGTCTAAGCAAAAGAATTGTAATATTTTCCAGTTCCAATACTCTAACAGAGTATGGTAGCCAATAAAAAATAATTAATTAGAATGCAATAATAAAAATTTATGTAGAACATTATCAAAGAGTTGGAAATAAAACAACATGCTTCTAAATAATCTGTAGGTCAAAATGAAATCACAGGGGAAATTAGAATATATTTGAAACAGAATGAGAATGTAAGCACAGCCCATTAAAATTTGTGGGATGTAAAGAACTACTTAAGAGAAATTTAAAGTGGTAAGTGTTTATATTAGACCTGAAGAAAAGCATAAAATCAGTGCTTTAAACTTTCATCTTAAGAAGTTAGAGAAGGAAAAGTGAATTAAGCTATTGTGAATCAATAATTTAACAAAGATATGAATATCATTGAAAGGGCAAAAAACAATGTGTAAATAATAAATTTAAAGAGTGTTTATTAGAAACAATCAAGAAAAGTCATCAAATTACTTCCTACACTATCAGGAAGAAAAAGAGAACATGGAATTACTCATACTATGGAGAAAGTCTACATTACACTTTTATAAAAATGGATTCAGATAAATTATATAAAAATTTTATCTTCTATTGACTTTATACGTTTTAGGAAAATACTGGCTCTCCAGGAAGTTTTTCATAAATAATAAATGGGAAAATACCACTTAATTTGTTTTCTGTTTGGAGGCCACATCTGGCAGTACTCAGGACTTAGTACTTAGAAATTATTCAGACTTACCCCATCAACAGTGTTAGACTTTCAGAGATCAGTGCTCAGGGATCATTCCTCATTATGTTCACAGAACCATATGAGGTATCAGAAATTAAACCCAAGTTGGCTACATGCTAGATAAATGCTTTCTCTCTGATCCCTGCACAGTTCATTTGATGAAACCATCTTATCCTAAAACTAAATTAAGCAGAAATAGACACTTAAACCTCAATACTTTTACATCCAACTCTTCTGAATTGGGAATAAAGACTGATATTCACTGTCAATCTCCATAATATAGATACTTCAATTTTGATTAATTTTAAGTTAACTACTTGATTTCAACTGCTTCTCTTGGGTTTTCTTTTTTTTTTTTTTTGAAATAAGTTATCAGGCATCACCTGTTAATGTCCACAAAATACATTTCATGTAAACATTTTTTATTTTCCATTTTTATCAAAGTACCCTGTTTTACAATATTGTTAATAATAGTTTCATGAACACAATGTTCTAACATCACACCTATCACTCGAGTGCCAGTTTCTCTTTACCAGTGTCTCAAGGACCTTTCTATTCACTTGCTCCACCACTTCCCACCCCCAGCACATAATCTTATCCCTATAGATAAAGTTTTTGAAAATTGAATCCAGAAAGGTATAAAAATAGTAACTTTTTACTAATATTTTTCTCCAGAAATATAGGTATTTGTTTAAAACCTTGAAAACTTGTCATTAAAAAATAAGATATGGAAGATATTTTTAGTAGATTGATAGAATTTAACACATTCATCAGCAAATTGTGACTAGTAAAGATATATCTCTCAATATTAAAAAGACCATCCATAAAATCTTACAGCAAGTATACTGTGGGATTTTTATTTTGTTTTCATTTTGGTGTCACATCCATCTGTGCTTGGGGCTTAGTTCTGTCTCTATGCTTGGAGACCATTCCTGGTGATTGTTGAGAAATCATATTTGGCGCTGTAGATTGAATAAGGGTCAACTATGTGCCTCTTTACTATCTTTCAGCCCATCAATTTGGAAGCTTTTGAATATTTATTTCCACCAACAAGCAAGGTTGGACTTTCAATTCTTGTTACCATAATTCTTCTAGAGACTTGAGTCAGAAAAAAAAGGCAGGAAAAAATTCTAAAGACACAGATATTATAAAACAAGACACTGAAGGTGGAAGGAATCTGAAAGACTGTAAATGGAGGAATATTGCTACTACAAGGGAGAGCATGGGTGAGCACATACATGTGTAGAGCTGTGGACCTGCAGTCCTAAACATAGGTGATGTATTGCCCTGGATATTCCTGCTTGTAGTGGGTGATCCCTGGCACTTTAAGACCTGAGTAGCATTACATCCTTTGTTCCTGTACTAACCAAATCGCCCAGTTGACCAAGAAACACTGAAATTGTGTTCTAGATCCCCTGAGTACAACTTGGGAAGTCTCCATAAAAAATACCTGAACATATGTTTTTCACTAAGTTCCCTCCCTCGTTGCCTGGTAGTTTAGGTATAAAAATGTGGATTGTAGGGCCCGGAGAGATAGCACAGCGGTGTTTGCCTTGCAAACAGCTGATCCAGGACCTAAAGGTGATTGGTTCAAATCCTGGTGTCCCACATGGTCCCCCGTGCCTGCCAGGAGTTATTTCTGAGCAGACAGCCAGGAGTAGTAACCCCTGAGCACCGCCGGATGTGGCCAAAAACCAATATATATATATATATATATATATATATATATATATATATATATATATATATATATATATATATATAGTAAAAAAAAGAGGATGGCAATTTGGAATTATAGGAATGGGGCAGATGTAGTGGCCTGGGTATCAGTTTTTCTTTTCCGTTTTTTTATTTTTTGGGGGGGGGGAGTCGAGCCCACTATCAATTCTTAGCCAACTGGAATATTTGTTTAATGCACTTTCCTAAGGATACAGTGCTGCTCAGGCCCTGTGGTGCTGGGGATACATAGCCACCCTATAGACCAGAGGCTTCCAAATCCACACTTAGTGGTGCTCAGTATCCTACCAAGCTATGCCATTCATTTCCTAGGACCCATATGGTACTGAAATCACTTCTGTATTCGAAGCATGTTCTCTAATTACTAATCTGTCTCCCTACCCCTTAAATTATCTATTATTCCAAGTATTTATGTCAGCTAAACTGTTAAATATCCCTAAATCAATTTAAAGTAACACACCTACTTCCCCAGGCTTTCCTTTGTTTGAGGTTTGAAAAACAGACTTCCCTAAAGAGGTTTTTTTTTAATGGTTTCACCATTTTATTCTAGATTTCCTGTCTCAGCCAGGTGTCCGCCATACTTAATACCAACCTCTCCCTCAGCTGTCTTAGGAAAGGATCACAGGCACCAAGGATAGGGTCAATATGCTACACAAGAGTCTAGCATTCTGTTGCAGATATACTGTGAGTGTGAGAAATAAATGGCAGCAACTTTACTTACTGGATTATTTTATATATCCCTTCAAGACATTTTCCCTAACTACTTCCAACTTTAATTCATTTTATGTAAATGTCTATCTACTCTTAGCTTATCTTTTTTGATACTCATGCCCTTCTAGGATGGGGCTTCTTTAATAATAATCCTGTTTTACTAATCAAAAAATAGAACCACCAGGTAGTATAGTCAGATATTATCATCAGAAAATAGTTACCCCTCAAAAAACAGTACATAGTGTAAGAATCAAATCCCTGCTTTCCTCACTTCTATTCACATACCCCCCCCATGTCCCACAAATATATATATGATTCATTTTATAAATGTTCTTGGCAAGAATTTAAGCCTCTCTGTCACACATTTATCTATTGTTACCCTGTTATCAGAAAATGTTCATTATACAGTCTACCTCTGATCACCTAATAAAATATAAAAGTATCTGTCAAATAATTAAACCATATCTTGGATCCATCACCAGTCTCCTTATTCTTTGACATAACATAAGAAGGTTTAGTTACTTATTTTTTAAATTTTAATTCACATGCCAGTCCCTTTATTATTGAATCTTCAAGGAGCATGTTAGCACTTTTTTATGGTCCTCTCTGAGCTCTCTTTTATTCTCAAAACAAATTTTACAGAAACATGCTTTCATGCCAGAAAAACTTTTAGAACAGTTATTATTAGTGGCTTCTTTATCTTCAACAACTTCTCCTGAGCTAGAGATGACAAAAGCTAATGCTGCTCGATTTGGTGTCAGGAAATTTGAAATTCTTATAGCAATCGTCTACTATTATTTAGAACTTTGGGAGATGCTATACTTAGTAATATTCTTTATTCCATGTCTCTGACTCTATTTAAAAATATTGATTGATGTTATGCATTTTACAATACTTTGTATAGTGGTTTCTCATGCACATAATTCTAATACTATGCCTATCAAAATTCTAACCAACTCCTCTTCTAAATATGTGCATGTCTATGTTCTTTATCACACTATTTCTGACTGTCTTTCCAAGAAAATACTATGACTATATTAGCGTTTTTAAAGCTAGGATGGTGTTATGGTGTAAATTGTTTAGGTCAGTGACATATGAGTAGAAGGAATGTATGTCACTTTCAAACTAAGGAATTAATTGAAGTAAATTTTCATGCCCTATTTTGGCTGCCTCATTATGAGCTCATAGTGAGATGAAGCCCAAATCCCTAAATATTTATAAAAATTAAAGCCCTCATACTCTGGTCCCTGCTGAATTCTTTAGAAAACATTATAACTATGGGTCTGGAGCAGGAGCAGGGGCACAAATGGTAGGGCATTTACCTTGCATGCGACTAACCTAGGAAATACTACAGTTTGGTCCCAAATCGCCAGGGCGATTTCTGAGCAGACATCCAGGAGTAACCCTTGAGCATCACCAGGTGTGAGAAAAAAAAAGTATAACAAAAAACAAACAACAAAAAAGAAAATTTTATAATGAGTAAGAATCAACTTCTGTTTCTAGTAAAATATGGTGAGTTTAATCTGTTTTTAGATACACATACTTAGACTAATCTAGAGTTTATAATATCAGTCTTTATTTCTGTGGTCATATTTCTGAAATGTTACATTACCAGAAAATTTTTCATTTAAAATTTGACAGCTATTCTTAATACATTTTATTAATTTATTTTATTTATGAAACAATTGATTTCACACATTTCTGGAAAGTTATGCCATTAAAATCATTTCCATATGTGCTATTACTGTAGTATGCAAAATAAAATTTTGATACTAGTTATATACTCTTGAAGCATTAATGAGTTTAAAACTAAGTGGTTTGATCACTGACTAAAGGAGGGCATAGATTTCATTTTAGGTAAGTAATAATAACTTAGAAAAATAAGTTTCAGCTCATGGCTTTCTTTTTAAATCATATGTTTTCTTATCATAGGTATCCAGTACTTTTGAAACCACACTAAAATAAAGTAGGGGTAAAAATTCTAAAGCTTGTGGGGCCAGAGTGAATGAACAACAGTATGAAAATACTTTGAAATCATACTAAAAAAAGTAGGGATAAAAGTTCTAAAGATTTGAGACCAGATCAATAGTACAATAGGTAGAATATTTGCCTTATAAGTGGCCAACCGACTTCAATGTTCTGCATCCCATATGGTCCTCTGAGCACTGTTAGGAGTGATTCTTGAATGCAAAGACAGAAGTAATTCATGACTCTCATTGGGTGTGGTCCCCAAACAAACAAGTATTAAAGATTGCTCATTCATTTAGTATTTGAAGCAATGCTTGGCTGGTGATGACTTTAGTTTCTATCATTCATGAACTCCATCCACATGAAGTGCTGAGAATTAAAATTGGGTCAACTACCTGCAAAGCAAGCACTGCAACTGCCTTTCATACAATAACTTGTAGTATCTTGCCAATATCTTTACTTACACCTCACTCTCTCCAACCGTGCTTACTTTCTTGAAAAAGTTACATCGTAGATGTAATTATCCTATGATTTTCTTCTCTGTAAATTCCTTTTTATACTGTTATCTTGTTGTACTTTAATTAGGGGCTGTTGACTATGTAGACAAAATCAAATATATTTTATAGACAAATGCAAATTTATATAATAGAACTTTCTCTCCCTCTCATCATTTTACACACAAATGGCAACTATGACTTGTAAATATTTTCAATTTTAATTTTATTTCTAACTTATATCTATTTCCTTCCATCCCAATTTCCATAGTTATAAATATCATGATCATTTGGTTACTGCACTAAAATGGTTTCTGAGACAGTCTATATCAGCAAATATTGTATGTATGAATGAACAAATTAATGTGCCATTCAGGAAATATTATATACTACAATTCAAAACAGTATTAGAAATGCATATACCCAAAACATATTTAAGCTATGAGATACTAAATTATGACCTCTAGAAAAATTACAATGTTTTGAATTATAAATTTATTTTATAATTTAAATTATTTATTATTTATTTTATTTTTGTTTTTTTAACCATACCCGGCCATGTTTAGGGGTTACTCCTGTTTCTGTACTCAGAAATAAGTCTTGGCTTGGGGGACCATAAGGGATGTTGGGGATCAATCCTGTGTTTGTCCTGGGTTGGCTGTGTGCAAGGCAAACACCCTACCACTGTGCTACCACTCCTGTACATACAATTTAAATTTTAAAACATTAAAATTGGTGGCAAGGTTACAGATAAATGTGAATGTTCTTATATTGCAACTAGAGATGTCAAACAGTGTACTAATGTTGAAAAAGCATGTTAGTTGTTTCTTAAAACAATATGTCATATGACCAAACAACCAATTTTTAGCTATCTATTCAAGATAAATGATAAAAATAAAAACTTACATGAAAATTCACAGAATCATTATAATCATTCAAAATAATATACCTATTTTTAACCAATTCTTTGGTACACAGATAAATAATAAGTAACACATTCATAGAAGTGAACTATATTTAGTAAGAAAGAGGAAAGAACTCCTGATCAAAACACAACAAGTATAATTCTCAAAATTATTATGCAAGGGCCAGAAAGATAGGTACAGGGAGTAAGTAACTGGGAGTTAGTCGATGGAACAGCTGTAGTAGTGTTTCATTTGGTACCATTGTTCTGACAGGCCACGGGTGGTTTGTGAATGACAGAGAAAATATAACTAATATAACTAATATACTAATAACTAGTAACTTGTTCTTCAATGAAATATTTTATCTTTATGTACAAAAGTTGTTAAATTTACAATAACCTAGATTGAAGACAGAAATATTTTTGGAGGAATTATTTTATACAAGAAACTTGCTTCAAATAAAAACACAGAGGGGAAAAGTAGTAAGAAAATGAATATTTTGAAATGACGATTGTTAAAACCGAAGATAAAGTTATGTGGATTTTAATAAAATGGCTTGTTTACTTTTATATACTTTTGATATTCTCCATAATTAGATATTAAAAATAAATATCCTACATTTATATTTTCCAATTAATCTTTTCTTTTTATTAACTTTAAACACAGGCAATATGGGCTTCTCCTTTGAGACTCTGATTATTCTCATGGCTGAATTATAGTAGAATAGTTTTGTCTCATAAGATTTCAAGGAAAATTAAAGATAATATTTTGTATATAAAAAGTATAGAACAGTATAAAATTTCAAGTCAGTAAATGGCACCATGATTTAATTTTAAGAATTAAATCTTTAAGAATGAAGAATTTATACTTTCATACTTTAGTTTTCTAAGGAGTCATTCATACTCTTAATTTAGAATAAGATGATAATATATCTAGATCTACAACTATAGTATTATGCCCATTGTAGTCATAGATATAGAAAGTTAAATATATGTCACTTTTTGGCATGTTCTAATTGGTCACAATCAATATAATATGCCACACATGTCAAAAGAAATAGACTTATTAAAACTACACTATTATGGAAGGGAGATAGAGTGTCAGAGCAAAGGCAATTGCCTTGTATGCCAAATCTGGTTCTATCTCCAGTACTTCATTTGTTCCCTAAAAACCATTAGAAATGATTACTGAGCATAGAGCCATGAATGAGCCCTGAGCACTGTCAGTTATAATTCCAAAACAAACAAAAATCAACATAATCACACTATTTTTTAAAAAAAATGTAAGTACTTTTAGAATAGTTGAGTGTGTTTTCCTAGATATGCTAAGCCTATTATTAATTTTCATCATATGATATAATTATATATCTTTATAGCACTATGATTAAAAAGTTTTCTCTTTGAACCAGTAAGAAAATTATAGATGAAATTATTTTTAATATATTTTAAATTCTTGCTACTCAGTTTCAATTTCTCAAAAAAAGACATCACTGCAATATTTCTCTCAGTTATGAGGAAGAATTATTACTATATTTGAGAACTATAGTATAGTTATGTATACCACCATGAATGGCAATGCTATAATATTAGGCAAAAACACCTCCTTTTATCAAAACTTGAAATCAGTTGTAATGTTCTTGCTTTCCAGGAAGAGAAGATAAAGTTAACAAATAGATTTAACACCCATAATGAAATAATTATTACAATGTGATGATAAAACTTACATCAATCACTGTTCGTAATATCAGATTATTCACTTTCCAGCTTTATTCCCTAGGCATTTAATGAGATCTTTGTGAAACATCCAGGGATGAGATATTAAAAAATATAGAAATATGTTAAGAAGTTTCTGTTGTCTTACGATGCTTGATCAGCATACCATTTTGAATCGATAGCCTAGAAAGCTGAAAAGCAATGGGTCTGCTTTCTTTAAAGGAATCGAAATGAGGATAGGCAAGGAAACTTAATCATCGACCTTACAGAGCAGAAGTGGGTGTGAGAGGGTTCACCAGTGCTCTCTAAGAAGTGGAAAACTAGTCTGAGGGAAGATAAATTTGGAACTAAAGAAGAGACAAGAAAGAAATAAAGGTCAGGTTCAATGAAGATGTGAGTCTCCAGTGGCATTTGAGCAGGTGGAAGGGGGAAGAGGGGAAGAAATTGTATCAAGAGAGGGACTCAGAAATTCCATGACCCTAAAGTGTGGATGCCTATGATGAGTTCAATGAGTTCATAAGGAAGAAAGCCGGGGAGATTAGCAGGCAGCTAAATGGTGCGGATCATGAAGGGAGTAAAAGTTGATGAAATCAAAGATATAAAGAAGGGAGTACTTAGTTTTACATAGTTTCTGCAGGAACACTTCAGAAGACAGAAATTTTCTTTTATCTATAAGGGGGTAGTAATCTCACCTCATGATTAATAGTGAGGATGACTCATCAAAGCATATACAGGCACAGAATCTGTCTGTTGTTGTTTTTTTTTCTTTCTATTTCTTAAAAAAAATCATTGTATTTCACAGCCCAGGGAATTGGCCCACCCATGGATACATACTTCCTTCAGAATATGACAGTTGGCTTTTATGGCAGAATCAGTGGCTCTCCCTCAAAACTAAACTAGCGGTGTCACCTGAGAGTGAAGCTAACTTAGTTAATGACTACTGTGCTCACAGAAGTTCAGAGGTTCTTTCCTTTGAACACAGGGGTCATGTCTTGAATGATTCCACATCTAAGAGGCTAGCACAGAGGCAATATTACAACCTTTCATGTTTTTTTGTGATGGAGGTGAATGGTCTTGTCCACTCGGGTTAACCAATTTGGAAATGTTGCAGGAATGTTACCAGCCTTCATGAAGACATACTGAAACCAGAAATCCCTTTCAGAGTTAGGTTTCTGGACCCATGAATTTAACTTCTTGAATTTGATTTAAAATCACATCTGTAATACACAAGATGAATATTTTCAATAATTATTCATACAGTGATCACTATTATGTAAAACTGCTTCTATTGTGATTCCATTGTGCACAGCAGCAGGATTTCCTGTTCAAATTATTTATTTAAATTTAGTCACTCACATTGTACTAGAGATTGTTGTCAGCTCTGATCACCTCAACTATCCATTTGATTTTGTCTGTAAAAATAAAGCCAAAGAGATGCTGAAAATCCACTTTCTTATTGCAAAGTTCTTGTTCTAAAAATCAGCGGTTGGTTTGTGTTTAAGTGTAACTTTATAAGTGCCCCTCCTCTGGTGCCTTTCATTCTGGTGCACTCTCTTCAGCATGCTCAGATCACTAGATATTCCCACTGTGTAACCTTCCACCTACCTACCTCAGCTTTGTCACCGCTTTCTGCAGGCTTTTAAGCTCTCTCCAGAAAGATCAAATCATTAATGGTATTAAAGATGTCGCAGTAAAATTGTTATCTATGCTGGAGATGCTACTTGAGTCAGGAAAAGGAGGAAAAATTTTAATTGGAAGTTTTGCAGCTGGAAACCTCGACAGGGCTAGGGTTTTGTGTTTCATTATATTTATTGAAGTGAATGTATTTTCAGTTAGGCAGTATGTGTTTGTATTTGTGTGTGTGTGTTTGTGTGTGTGTTTGGAAATTACAAGGACATTTCTGTATCTTGTCCTTTTGAGGTTTGAAGTATTTATGTCTAACCAACAACCTTTTGAGACAAGAGGAAATCAGAACTTTTTGAGAATTTTTAAGTGACCAAACAATTATGAAGGGGGTTTATGAAGGGTCCTGTGGACCAGCTCCCAAACTTTTCAATCACAAAAGTAAATGTAAAATTAAATTGTCTTTTCTCTTTGTATGTAACCTGGTATTAATACTTTTCTTTTAAAATGTGTTAGATGAAATGAGTCACTGAACTGTTTAATGGATTAATTTTATGAGTTATGTTTTTAGTTTGTTTGGGCCACAACCAATGATGCTCATGCTTGTGGCTGGCCCTTCACTCTAGAATCTGCACTTTTGGAACTTCTAGCACTTCTGACACTTCACTGCACTGTTGGTAGTGCTTAGGGAGCCACATGGAAAGCAGTTGATTGAACCCAGGTCAATCTCACGAAAAGCAAGTGTCCTACTAGTTTACTATCACTCTGGCCCCTGTAATGGATCAATTTTAGCCTGACATATTTTTTCTTCTTTTTCATGACACAGTGGAGGAAAATAAAAAGAATGTGATGTTGAATCCAATTTGAAATTTCTCAGTTCTTACCCTACTTTGAGGGCAATAACAGCATAAATTTCATAAAATTCATAACCATTTCCTTACTCAATATGTACTTGTAGTTGTACAAATGTTACCCCGCGGTCTTCACTATAAATGACATGACTGTCATGTACCCATTTTATAGAACAGGGTTTTGAGTTTAAGATCATTAAAATAACTTTCTCAAAGCCATTCTGTTGGCTTTGATGCCAAAATGAGCATCTGGGATTTCTGTCGTTAATGTCTGTTTTCATAGATTTAAAGGCCATTAAATTGAATGTAGTAGTGATCATTATGAAGAGGATACTATCACTTTAAGCACATTTAAGATGACTTAGATGTTTACTCCATTAGTCTTCATGCAAATCTTTCCACCAGGAGTTATTATCCTAATCTTATATTTAAGAAACTTATTAACACAATGTTTTTGCTTATACATTTTAAAGTCAAACTGGATATGAATTTGGCGTTTCATTTATCAACTAAGTGCCTCAGGCAAGTTGCTTAAGCTTCAGTTTTATCATCTGTAAAATGGAGGAAATAACAGTACTAGTCTAAATGAATTCTAATGATTTTTATTGAAGATGTGCAATCAATAAGCTAGGAATTGTGAGTCCTTTCTAAGCTTCATCTCATTTGGTTATTATCGCATTTGTTTTTATCATGTGCTGTTTCAATTCATTGTCATCTTTCATTTTGAGAGAAATCATTTGCCTCCTTTGACAAAGGAGAATACATAAAGGAAAAAAAACTAAAATAACTCATCTCAGAAGATTGGTGGAGAAGGTCTCATGCCCATATATCTCTGTCTCCAGAACTTGCCTTCTAAACACTTTGAAATCTTTTCCTGGAAGGAACTTCTAAATGATGTCAGATGAGCAGTAGAGAATAGAGTGACATGCCTAGTTGTGTTCTCTTAGCTCTTTCATTGTCAAGTATTATGCAGTTCCTTCTATCTTTCCATATTTCTTTCAGAGTAGCTGATTTATATCTTGTTCTTTCTGGTCAGAGGCAAGTCAAGGATACAATTACTGCTGGGCAACCTTGGAAACATTAATTAATTAAAGAACTACCTTGACTTCTTATTTCTATGACTGTAAGGGCTCAAGGTACATATAGCAGCAATTCTCTCTAAGTCCCTCTCCTCCTGCTGGGCTCTGACTTGACTGCTAAAGAAAATTGTTTTCAAAGGAGTTCAAAAAGGAATGGCTTTGTCCCTTTGATGATGTTTCCTTTTTTATTGTTGGTGGACATTAAGCAGCTGGAAGAAATAGAAGCAATTTCTGCTTGGGACAACCCCACAGGCTGCAATCCCAGGGTCTGAGTCAACTTTCTTACCTCTTGGTTTATATTTCTGAATCCCTTCTTGGGATGGAATTCTGAAAAAGCTCTCACTGCGATGACAGTGGGTATTTAAAGGTTTGAGCAGTTTGAGTTACCTTTCATTCCTTTGCACGTAGGGAGAATTTTCTACCAAAGGGCTACAAATTGACAGAAAGTACAACAACCCATGTATAATGTTTTTCTCCTCTTCTTACATTCATGGTTGGACCACCATATCATAAAATTACATTATATCTACCATAGCCCAAAGTTTCTAAGGTATAATCCCCCCAAGTCCATTCTATACCTTCTAACTTGTATTTTGCAAGCGAAGCCTTTTAGTTGATTTGAGGATCTTGTGAGGACAGGAGAGCTATTTTTTATGAGCTTTTGCTTACTGACTCAAGCTCTTTCGTCTTTCTTTCTTTATAGCTTATTTCTTTTCAGCCAGATACCATGCACATAAAATGTCCTCAAATTGTAACCAAGAACAGTATAGAATCCAAAGTGTGATACAATTATGGGGTGAAGGGAGCTTCTTCTTCTTCTTCTTCTTTTTTTTTTTTTTTTTTTTTTTTGGTTTTGGGCCACACCTGGCGGTGCTCAGGGGTTACTCCTGGCTGTCTGCTCAGAAATAGCTCCTGGCAGGCACGGGGGACCATATGGGACACCGGGATTTGAACCAACCACCTTTGGTCCTGGATCGGCTGCTTGCAAGGCAAACACCTGTGCTATCTCTCTGGGCCCTGAAGGGAGCTTCTTTAAGATAAAGTTTTAGGTTGTTCAAAAATATGGTGCTCACTCTCCCAAGATTCCATCAGGAATAATCTCTGAGTAGAGAGCAGGAATAAGCCCTAAGCACTACTAAATTTGAATTCCCATAAAAAATACACATTTCTAAAAATGTGATGCTTTCAAGTTTTTGCATTTTACATCTTAAGAAAAATGCATTCGTTAGTACCTCAAACACAATTTCACAAAGAAATAATTAGGTTTTGGGAACCTCTGGGATGGGGATTGAATCTTAACACTTCTTTCTTTGGCTTTGAAAAACCCCTATATGTAACTCAAACTTAAGCTGAAATTATATAAGATGGAGTAGTGATAAATACAATTTTGGATTGTCACAGGGTTGAGAGGAGATAAGAGAAAAAAGGTACCTGGCCCTCGGAAGCATCCAATTAATCCAGGCAAACCCTGCCCATGACTCATTTTTTTTTCATTTAAATTCTTTCACCCCTATTATATAGATTGCTTCTGCCATTTAATTAGCACATCTTAGCTTTGTGACTTAGAATAATCACTTAACCTCCAGCTTCCTGGGCAGGAGATTCTACAGTTTTAAAATAATTATCACAATATTACTTCCTCGTGGATCTTTGTGAGATCAGTTGAGGGAGGTGAAACTATTGCTTTGCATACAATCAAGCAATATTTACTATGTGTTCTTTGTTATTGCAAAATTATTTCTTTAATGGTGATAAAAATAACCAGATATTTAGTACAGAGAAACCTTTCATTAAGCCCTTTAGGAGAAATTTATGAACTCAAATCAGAACAATCCGGGGCCGGGCGGTGGCGCTAGAGGTAAGGTGCCTGTCTTGCCTGCGCTAGCCTAGGACGGACCGTGGTTCGATTCCCCGGTGTCCCATATGGTCCCCCAAGCCAGGAGCGACTTCTGAGCACATAGCCATGAGTAACCCCTGAGCGTCACTGGGTGTGGCCCAAAAACCAAAAAAAAAAAAAAAAATCAGAACAATCCTACCAGTATAGTTTTACTAATATTTTTTCTTCTTTTTTTTCCATTAATGGGGGAGAGGAAGTAGGTTCACACTTGCTTGTGCTCAGAGGCTACCAGCTCTGTGCTCATATCAGTTCTGGTGGGGATTGAACTAGGTTTATCGCATGCAAGGCAAACATCTTAAACCCTGCACTACCTCTTTGGCAAATTATTTTTAGATAAGGATTCTTAGTTATCCAATTAAACTGTAAATGTATAAATCTTTATTATCTTCATTCTACTTAAGTACATATTCTTTAGGTTGCATTGGACATATTCTAAATAATGAGTCACAAAATCTTTATATAGATACTCAGGCAGTACAATATTCATACTTTAAATATGATCAAGCTGTCTAGATCTAAAGGGTCTATGAATTCTCCAGATAACTCTTGGAGGCATTTTTTTGAGAATAAAGGTAGATTCGAAAGATAGATTCGAAAGGTTAATAATGCTTCTCCTTCTTGTCTTGAATGTTGGCTTTATTATTGATCCTTCTTCCAATTCTGTCACTATTGGCTTTCTAAAACCTAAGAATAACTTGGCACAGTGATGGCAAGTTATAAACTCTCTTGCTAAATGAGTTTTCTTGCACATAGATGATCCCAAAATAGCCTCTCTTTTATTTTGCTAAAGTAAAATGAGGGTTGAAAGAATGCCATTTCCATCAATATGCATGATATGATCTTCAGAGTTTGGTCAGTGTTTGCAGGAATGGGAATTGTGAAATATTTATGCTTCTTTGACAAGCATACATGCCTTTACAGTTGCTATTGATTAAACATTAGAAATAAATATCTCAGTTTTCTGGTCTGTTTATTTGTCTTATTTTTATTTCCTGATCTGTTTAGATATTCATTAATAGGACTATGTGTTTAGTCTGAGATCACTCTCCAATAGGAGAAAATGAAGAGGAAAATGTACATAGTTTCACAGCTCATTTTTGTGAGAAAAGTTGCTTTGTGGTCAGGAGCAACCCCTGGCAGTGCTTTAGAGGCCATATGCAGTACAAAGGATGGAGCCAGAATTGGCTACATTGCAAGGCAAGTCTATATCTCCAACCCTGGGGATGGTTAATTATATGTGGAGTATTCATACTTCAGGTTGATTATGGCCTACAGATCAATGTAATGTTCAACTTTTTCTTCAATGTAACAGACTCCATCCTATAATTTCTTCAAGTCCCCAAGGTTTCTCTCCAATCTTATATTTAATAATGATATCTGCATTCACCCTTCATTATATAACTTAATATAACTAAAATAACAGTTCTGGGCTAGAGAAATAGCACAGTAGGTAGGGCATTTGCCTTGCTGGGACCACCTGGGTTCAATCCAAGCATCCCATATGATCCCCTGAACTTGCCAGGAGCAAGATTTCTGAGTGCAGAGCCAGAAACAACCCTTGAGAGCCACCAGCTGTGGTCCAAAACCAGTAAATAAATAAATAAATAATCATAAACCATTTCTCCTTATATGTGTCACTATCAGCAAAGCTGTTCCCTTTGTCTTGAATGACATTTTATTTTATTTTATTTTATGGCTAAGTTCATTTACCTTTGATCTGTACTTTCTCATTGAAGATTCAGTCCTGAATCAGCTCAATTGCTTTCAGAGTTGTGAGAAAACTCATTCTCTGTGCCCTTAATACACATTGCAATAGTCTCTTTTGTTGCTCTATTTTCTACTCTACATACGGTAAGGGCACTCTCATTTCTGGACCACTGGTGAATTGTAACGTCTTTAGCCACACTTACAGTCCTCTGCACTTACTTTTAGCTCAGTGCACAGGAACAATTGCTGGTAGGGAGTGGGGGACCATATGAGTTACCAGGCAATTAAACGGGGTTGGCCATGTACAAGGTATGCACCATACCCACTGAACTATCTCTTTGGTCTAAATTAAATTTCTAAATTTAATTTACAATCATGGTTTCTTGGCACTTTCATGCATAATACTTGTACATAGTATTTTCTTCCTTCTTAGTTATTTCCTCTTGGATTTGAAATCGCACTAATCTATTATTTTTCTCTGCCTTAGATTTCTCTAAGACTACGTTCAAATTTTACAAATTTTATTGTTTCCATTTCAGTAGATACCAAGCTATTAAATCTATGTCTGTGATCTTGTTGAATCATTGAAAATTTAAAACACCAGATTTAAAATCAAAAAAATATCAATGACTATAAAGAGTAAGAACTCTAAATATAATTAGTGAAGATCAAATATCTTGAAATTTATCTCTATATCCTCAGTGGCTGTCACATTATTTGTCCCACTTTTTTTTAGGAAGACCACACCTGACAGTGCTCAGGAATTACACTCAGCTCTGTTCATTAGGATTAATCCTAGTAGACTGAGAAGACCATATGAGATGCCAGATTTTGAATCTGAGTCAACATTATACAAGTCAAGCACCCACTGTATTATTGCTCTGATCCCACTTATTCCTTTAAATCTCAAAAACTCAATAAAAAATTCCTATACATGTAATAAAGATTATATACAAGAAAAACGTATAAAAATAGCTTCTGTAGCATTTACTTATACAAATTAAAAGATTATGTTAAATTAGAATAATAATATACAATTAAATGCAAAATTTGTATTTCCAGATATGGAAATTTCTGGATTACTTTTGTTATATAGATGATGATAAAGTATTCAGGAAAAGCAAATTGTATCCACTTGGAAATTATTAATATATGACTTTCTATACTAAGAATGAAAATGTAACCGGAAACCAGTTATATTCACCCATACTAATGTATATGTGATAGAACAAATAGAAAAAGTCTGCAATCAAAACAAATTGATGAAAGTTGATTCAATTCAGTGTGGGAAGGTAATAAATTTAGGATATCACTCTGTTGATATGAATCTCAATGTTCAAAAACAAATATGATCATCAAAACTATGAAATACCCCTCCAACAGAAATTTTGTTTCTTGTTGCTTTGGGGCCATACTTGGCAGTGCTCTTGGGAAAATTCTTAATTTTCCAATCAGGAATCACTCTAGATTGGGGTCTGGGGACCATATGGAGTGCTGGAGAATCAAACCCAGGCCAACTATGCCCAAAGCAAATGTCCTACTCATTGTACTATTGTCTCCTACAGCCCACACCAGAGACTTCTATCTAAGTGTTTGAGATTACTTCTGAATCTGGCTGTTGGATATGTTGTTAAATTCTTCACTCATGTTGTGCACCTTTATATAGTTTCTTGATTTTGTTTTTACAATTTTCTTTTTGTATAGTAGAACAAAAACTGTTTTGTCTCTACTCCAAGACTATAGAAAGGACATGCATATGCTTATTGAAGGTGAAAAACTCACTCCCTCTCCTCAAAATTGTTTGTGTTGAATTGCTTTGGGGGGTCACATCAGGGAAGTACTCAGATGTTGCTCTCAGTCGCAATTATAAGGCCACTTATTTCCAAGGACTGAATCTGGAATCCTGAAACAAGTATGTATTCAAGTATGGTTGCTCCCCATCCAACTTCCTAAACCTTATGTGTATTTTGATGTTTTCAGATAAAGAGGAAAATGATTACTTATTGAGAGATAGAGAGAAAGCCTTGAATTCTGAGGTTTTATTATTAGTCATAGGCTTAAAAGAGGCAGCAAGTTATCCCTTCTCCCCATACTATTTCCCCCCAAAAGAAACCGTGAACCTCCACATGAAGAATATTTTGTCATTCTCTGAAGAAAATTGGTGCTAAATGAATAAGTATGTTACATATTAATTATAAAAACATGTCTGTAATAATTATTCTTTCCAGAGGTCTTATTGTTGTTTATTCAGTCCCTTCCTACAATGAACTTGGAAATAACCAATTATCTTATGTTGGCTAATGACACAATACAAAAGGTGAAGCAATATATTATGTTCTTCTCTTTTTACCTATAGTTGTTTAATTCTATAAGAAATTTCCAATTTTTATTGTAAACTACTAAATATTGTGCAGTTTGTCACACAAAAAGAACAATTAATAAATAAATAGCACCTTAAAATGAGTTGAAACAATATCCAAAATATTTAATATGCCCATTGGGACTTGGTAGACGCAGAGATTTGAAAATGGGTCCAGAAAAAGTAAAAGCTGGAAAAGCAGTAAAGAAACTATTAGCTTTTTGGTAGAGGCTATTAATGTAATTAAAAATTGCTATAGTCAGCTAGCTTTATAGTGGTCAACTATGTTATAAAACGGTGAAAATTGTCAAAATATGTAGAGTAACATAAAACACTTTATGCCACTTAACTTTGTGTGAACTTTGGCAGTATATTATTTTTCTGAAAAAAAATATTGAATTGTCAGGCTTTTCTTAGGGGACCTATGAGAAGGTAGCACAAGAAAGATGACCTAAAAGTGAAACAGTACCAACAAATGGAAATGTTTCTTAGTAAAGTATTATTTAATAGAATTGTGGATTTAGGTTTACTCAGTTGTAAAAATAAAACTCTTTCTCAATTTCTGTACCTGAGTATAGTGAGAGTCTTGGAATATAGAGAAACCCAGAGTAGAAATCAGAAAACACTGACACAGGGACCAAATCCAATCTAACATTGCTTCTGTAAGCAAAGGTATTATGATAGCCATGCCCAGTGGTTTATTAATTGTTTATTTAATGACATCTCATTTGAAAGGAAAAGTTTTGTAGACAGGATTCAGAGAACTGTTTCTGAGTCTTTATAAAAATACTTTTATGACTTTTCTCAACGATAACGATCATTTAAATGGTGTGTTTTCCTGTTGTCACACACCTATAAAATCACTTTAATTTTTCCTTTCACATTTTCTGAGTTAATTAGCACAAGCACCCTTAATAATATCAACTCTGACCCTCAGGTGATTTATGTTAAATCTAGCTAATAAAAGTGGCAGGGAAAGCAACTGATGGATAGAAGCTTGGCTGGCTCAGTAAGATTCCAGAAGTTGCTTGACAACACTAGCAGAAATGCATTGTTTTCTCATGACTCTGTCTGTGTTTTTTTTTGTTATTGTGCAAAATTACAAGCTGAGACCCCACAGAATTATATCCACAAATTGACCCCTTAATGGGGACTTGAAAACTTAAAAAAAAGTAGGGTAGCAAATTTCTCAGGGTACTGAATAATAAAACTGGTATCATATATCAGCCCCCTCTTGCTGCACCAAAAAAAAAAAATGGATCAACATATACTTATGATGGTATCTCATAAAACATGCTGACTAGGAAAAACAAGTTTCAGGAAATTTCTCTAAGATAGACTGGCAAGGTAAGATCAGAAGTAATAGGGCAGTGGGGACAGGGGGAAAAAAGATCAGAAGTAATAGAAAGATCATAGACCTGGGTTTGGGAGCATGGTCTGGATTTGAATAGGGTCATATGCAACCCATAATGTGTTAAACGATGATAAGATTACTGAGAACATTACACGCATCACCTAAAATGAGTGAAAACATATAATTTAAAAAACAGCTCAGGAATTAGCTAGTAGAATTGATAACAGGCTGAAATCATGGGCTATGTCTTGTAGATTAGTTTTCTTGAAGGATGGCCCAAGAAACAACCTATCACAGTAGAGAGCAGCATTGGGTAATGCACTAGTCATGTTCAGAGAGTAGAGTTTGACTCATATACCACCATAACAATAAGAGGATCTGGTTTTAGGCAATGGGTAGTTCTTAGGTTTAGTTATAGATCAGTGATACACACACACACACACACACACACACACACACACACACACCATTCCTCCTTAATTGGGGATCACAGGTTGGAAAGACAACAAGGGTAGATACCTGATTGCAATTAAGCAACCATGGTTCAAGCCCTGGAGCTGTGTATGATCTCCTATGATTTCCCAAGCACCAACAGGGATGGTGAGCACAGCCAAGATTAGCCCCAGAGCTCTTCCAGATCTGTCTCCCCTCCAATTAAGTACACAAATAAATAAATACACAAATAAATAGTGAATAAATGGGGATATTTAGACCATTATTAACTTTTTAAGTTTTACTGTATCTTAGGTAGATTGCAGTACAGATAATGTTGTATTTGTTGATGTTTTAATTTATTGTCCCTATATGAGAAAAATCCTGGTATATGAATCAACATAGAAAAAAATGGGATGGTTTTCTCTCTCAGAAAGTAGTCTATTTTTCCCAAATCCAAGATGGACAGGACTTACAATTTGTATTGACTAAAAGATATGATGAAAATGAGTGATAGGGCCAGCGAGGTGGCGCTAGAGGTAAGGTGTCTGCCTTGCAAGCGCTAGCCAAAGAAGGATCACGGTTCGATACTACAGTGTCCCATATGATCCGCCCAAGCCAGGGGCAATTTCTGAGTGCTTATCCAGGAGTAACCCCTGAGCATCAAATAGGTATAGCCCGAAAAACCAAAAAAGAAAAAAAAAAAAAAACACAAAAAGAGAAAAGAAAATGAGTGACAAGTTCCAAATACAGAAATAGAGATAATCTGTTTTAATATGGGAAGATTTCTGCTTTTTTTTCAGCCAGGTTAATTTTGCGGAATAGAACATAGAACATAGAATGAGGTTGTGGCTGTCCAGTCTTGACTCCAAGCAGGTGAATTAACCAAGATGAGAATTGCTGAACTAAAAGCAAGTGCAGCTAAACATTTTAGCCAAGTAAATAAAGGTCCAAATTGGTTATATAGAAAATTAATAAAAAATTAATAGGAGGTTGTTTTACACCATGACAGGGCATGCAAGTTGGCAATACTTGACTCAATGATTTATGCATGAACTTCTGAAGCACGTGGTCTTAACCTTAGCCTGAATTTTGGAGACACACTTAGAGTGTAGTTGACCTTGGCTATGGTACCTAGGCTTCGGCTTCTCCATTTAAAAAATGTGGATTCTGTCTCACACTTAAAAAATGCTTATATTTGGATATTATATATGAGGTAGGTGTAAATTCATAGTTATTTGATGGCAACTTTGGACCCTAATTTCTCAGGGACAGCCTTAAATGAGAGAAAGAAAGGGAGACAGAATGAGAGAGACAGGCAGAGACAGAGACAGAGATGGGGACATAGAGAGTAAAATTTAACCAATACTATTTAATCAGTGTTTAAAAACCTCTTACTAGTTGTGAAGTAATATCAGTAATGGAGCCAAATAATAATAGTAAATAGTATATATGTGGCACAATTTCTACATATCAGATATTTTACATACATTATCTCTAATTCTTACATATAAATAATACTGAACAGTCAATATAATAGCTCTGATTATATGTCACATTCTTTCCTGATATATGTTGTGTCAGATTTCTACAATAATAATTTTTAGCATGTCCTTAAAAATAATGTAGAAAATCACATAGACCATAAATAATAGCCCCAAACACAGTGTCAGAGCAAGGATTAATCTTTGAATCCATCATAATCTAACACCTATATTCTCTTTTTATTGGAACCACTTTGAGTCTTAATAGAGGAAAGTTTTAGATAGTAGAAGTTCTTTGTCAGGCACACATAAACACCAACACTGTATTGTATTCTATTTTGATATTATAAGTGCCTTTTTGGGAGCAAAGGGTAGAATCGAAGAAGTTTACTGCATCAGAATGAGCTCTATCATCCGAAATATTGACTCTAATATGTTTTATTATAATTTTTGGCATGACTAATATATCAAAAGATTTTATTTCTGGAAGAAGTCTTTTGTAATAATAGTTTTCAAATTATGCATGTTGATTATGTCAGAATTTAAACCATAATGTGTTGGAAAATGAAGAAGAAATGGTCTTATCCTTCACCAATATTTCAATACTATGATTATCATGTCTATGTATTATAAATAGAGTATACTGAAAAGCATAACTCAATAAAATAATTGCTGTCTTTTAAAATGGAAACTTCTGATTAGTGATATCAGAGAATATCACAGGAGCTTAACGACAGAAATCATTTCCCAAAAGTTCCCGAAGATTTATTTTTGAAGGACATATGCTTCTATCTGAGCTACTGTGCTTTCTTTCTTTTCTGGGACTAGTTGTTGTTTGGGGGGTTACTAAATTAATTTTCATGTGAAAAGACTTATATGCCCCCGAAGCCCATACATTTAGCACAATATTTAGATCTTTATTCTAGAATAATCAAACTTGGGCTACTTTAAGACCAGGTCATGTCAATACTTGAGCAGATTCAGTTTAATAATGACCTCCAGAATTTGAGACATTGCCAAGAAAGATCTTGCAGATTCTGTGCATCCTAGAATTTTCAACAGAATCCCTGACCTTTATCTACTAGATGCCAGTAACACTACACCCCTTCCTTAATTATGACATCTCCAAACATTGCCAAATACCTCCTGGATCGTAAACCCTACTTTCAGCTGCCAACCATTCCATTGATCTTGATTATTACTTCTTAGAGATATATAAAGCTAAGCTTATAATCTAAAACAATTACCACAAGTCTTAGAAAGCAAAAACAGAACTTGAGTCAAGTTTGCTGCTGCTCTTAGGTTTATGGTTTTGTCTTTTTTTCTTCAAAACTTATTTATGGTAACTGAGTGTGCAGGCACTGAAGTGTTTGTGTTGATGTTTCAAAATGACCTGCTCTTCATGAACATCAAACTTTTGGTCGAGCTGCAGAAAAAAAAAATTGGATTGATAGTTGCTATCAAATTTGATAGCAGATCCTGGATATAAAAAAAAGTTTTCTTGCTGTTAAATTTTAGATGCCTGTCACTTACATTATATTATGTCACATCTCATGATGACATATTGTAGCGTAATGCAATGTAAGTCACATAATAGACAACTACAATTCATAACTTTCAGAACAGGAGAGTCATTCTTTACTGGAAAGATTCCCCAGGGAAATGAAGGAATCCCTCTGCTGAGGCCACTCTCAGCACTGATTCTTGATTCTACAGTCAACTATGACTTTTTTCAACTGAGAAGCTCTTGCTCATTCCATTCCCCTCCCCCCCTAGTAATATGGATTTCCTCCATTTCTTCTCATTGTGATAGTGGCTTGCCTCATTTGGATAGTGGAATATATTCAGATTGACCCCTCAGGAACCTAAGAATGACTTTTAACCTAAGGTGACATGTATGTGAATTGAAAGATAAATTCTCTTTTGGGAAGTTATAGCCATAAGTCTTAAGGGTTTAGCAATGAGATAATGTCTTCCTTAAAGTGAGAGAAACTAGACATCACTCAAAGGAAGTGGAGATTGATTTACAATCATGCAGGATTTGAGGCTTCTACAAGGAACAACTCTTGAAACTTTAGGCAGAAGCCATGTGAATGTTGCATTTCCATAAGTACAGAAAAAATGGCTCATTTGGGTCATATGAGCATATCTTTAGACTAAACAACAGCTTCTTCTCTGGTATGGAATCTGGAAGATGATAATTTCTCACTCAAATTTATCAAGGTGAGAGATCAAATTAGGTGTATACTTATATAGGCTTGCTTTCCCTTTATTTAAATATCTTGATTACATATGATTGTGATTAGATTTCAGTCATGTAAAGAATACCCCCTTCACCAGTGAAACATTCCCACCACCAATGTCCCAAATCTCCCTCCATCCCACCCCACCCCCACCTGTACTAAAGACATGATTTCTAGTTTCCTCATTCATTCACATGATTATGGTAGTTCTCTGTGTAGTTATTTCTATAAGTGCACTCACCACTCTTTGTGGTGAGCTTCATGAAGTGAGCTGGAAGTTCCAGCCCTCCTCTCATTGTCTCTAAGGATTGTTTCAAAGATGACTTTTATTTTTCTTAAGACCCATAGATGAGTGAGACTATTCTGCGTCTCTCTCTCACTCCCTCTGACTTATTTCACTCAGCATGATAGATTCCATGTACATCCATGTATAAGAAAATTTCATGACGTCATCTCTCCTGACGGCTGCATAATATTCCACTGTGTATATGTACCACCTTTCTTTAGCCATTTGTCTCTTGAAGGGCATCTTGGTTGTTTCCAGAGCCTGGCTATTGTGAATAGTGCTGCAATAAATATAGGTGTGAGGAAGGGTTTTTTTTTTATTGTATTCTTATGTTCTTAGGGTATATCCCTAGGACTGGAATAGCTGGGTTGAATGGGAGATCAATTTCCAGATTTTGGAGGAATCTCCATAACACTTTCCATAGAGGTTGGACTAGATGGCATTCCCACCAGCAGTGGATAAGAGTTCCTTTCTCTCCACATCCCCACCAGCACTGATTGTTCTCATTCTTTGTGATGTATGTCAATCTCTGTGGTGTGAGATGATATCTCATTGTTGTTTTGATTTGCATCTCCCTGATGATTAGTGTCAAGGAGCATTTTTTTCATGTGCCTTTTGGCTTTTTGTATTTCTTTTTTATCAAAGCGTCTGTTCATTTCTTCTCCCTATTTTTTGATGGGATTAGATTTTTTTCTTGTAAAGTTCTGTCAGTGCCCTGTATATTTTGGATATTAGCCCCTTATCTGATGGGTGTTGGGTGAATAGCTTCTCCCACTAGGTGGGTGGCCTTTATATCCTGGGCACTATTTCTTTTGAGGTGCAGAAATGTGGTGTACCCTAAGACCCACCCATTTCTGGGAGGGGTCTTAACCGGAAAATAGGTGTGACCCTACCTGCAAGACCTCCCATTCCTGGGAGGGGTCGGGA
The DNA here is from genome assembly GCF_024139225.1 of Suncus etruscus. Taxonomy (NCBI): domain Eukaryota; kingdom Metazoa; phylum Chordata; class Mammalia; order Eulipotyphla; family Soricidae; genus Suncus; species Suncus etruscus. Next base: position 55,986,184 of record NC_064861.1, read on the forward strand.
AAAAGTTAGATAAGCCTGGGACGAAAGGGATTCGGCCCTTTTTGCCCTTTTGCCGTTTCTCTCTTGGCCCGGCTTGGCTTCCTGGCTTTTGGATCTTTGGGCCGCATGGAGCCCAAAGGGAAGATGGCTAACAGGAGATAAGATGCAGGGCTAGCAAAATATAGCTGAATGCTTAAAAGGTTGACATAGGCCACACACCTGTGGTGGCTAGGGCATAAATAAAGATGATTCTTCCTGAAGCCTGCGTGTGAGTGAGTAATTTCACCTGGGCCTGGAACTCGCCGGCTGCATGGAGGTTGCAGAGCCATGTGGGCTGGATGGCATCATCCACCATGCAGAGCCATGTGGGCTGGATGGCATCATCCACCATCCAGCCCCATCGTTATTTATTTAACACAACATCTGGCGCTCCGAACTTTGACCTGAATCCTGGACCCAAGAAACCAGCAACAATGGTAACATTTCTGCTTTTCAGTTTAATTTTGGCTCTTGTCGGGTGCACTGAGCCCAAAACCCTGGGCCACGTGCAACCATTTTTAAAAATGGCCGACACCCCATCTGGGGGTTCAAAGGCCATTAAAACAAGAGAGGTGAAAGCTTGCACCACCTCTGGCCAAGGCCCAGAACTAAAACTTTGTTACAAAAACCAAAAACCTCGGCCTCTTCAAAAACTTATTAAAAGTCTAAATTGGAAACGGAGGAGAAAAAAGACTGTATTTAAAGTGGACTGATTTTCTAAAAATGACCTTTGGCTTGAATTTGGATTTCGACTTTGGAAATTTCGAACTGAACTTTTAGTTTAAATCACTTGAAACTCTGAACATCCATAAGCTGCTTCCAAAGTGCGCCCGGAGGGAAAAATAAGGCAGCGGTGAAGCCCCTCCAGCATCGGAAAAGCGGCTGGGCTCGGCCTGGCTGTAATCTCGGCTGGGATCGGCTTGGCTGGGCTCAGCTTTGCCCGGAAAAGCGAAAAACCTGGAATCCACGCTCCAGATCACAAACCGGCAGCGGAGCCTGGAACTACGGAAGAAAGCCACGTGGTAAGATCAGCGTGGGACAAACCAACATCTGAACTTTAAAAGTTTACAAAAGCCACGTGGTGAGATCAGCGTGGAACAAATTAATCTGAACTATGGTTTTAGGTGTAAAAAATTAGTGGGTAGTAATATTTTACTCATAGTTGGTGATGGAATAAGTTTTAATTAGTTAGTGGTTAAAAAATAAAAATAAAAGGGAAGTAATTCAGTTTAGCTCATTTAAACATCTAATTTCTAACCACCTGCATCTTTGTCTTAAGTCATTTTCTTTATAATTTAAATGTGTTTTGTTGTCTTTCAAAGTTAATATTTTCAATTGCAAAATGTTTTACTGTGTATTTTAATGTACTTAGCCTGTTTTTAAAATGTATGTTATGCATGTATGCTGAAGTACTTGTGTATAGAAAAAATATAGGAACAGTGAAGTTCCCCCAATATAGTTTAAAAATATAGGAACATGAAAGTTCCGAAATAGTGCTTGGTAAAAAAGCATTAATAGAATTTTAGGTTACAGGTGTAAAGTATATTTTGCAAATGATATGTTTTTGAAAAGGGCAAAAAGGGCCGAATCCCTTTCGTCCCAGGCTTATCTAACTTTTTCCCGACCCCTCCCAGGAATGGGAGGTCTTGCAGGTAGGGTCACACCTATTATCCGGTTAAGACCCCTCCCAGAAATGGATGGGTCTTAGGGTACACCACATTTCTGACACAGAAGCTTCTCAGCTTAATGTATTCCCATCTGTTGATCTCTCCTTCCCCTTGTTTGGAAAGTGCAGTTTCCTTCTTGAAGATGCCTTTAGCCTCAGTGTCCTGGAGTGTTTTACCTACATGTTGTTCTATATACCTTATGGTATCAGGTCTGATATCAAGGTCTTTAATCCATTTGGATTTTACCTTCGTACGTGATGTTAACTGGGGGTCTATGTTTGCTTTCTTGCAATTGGCTAACTAGTTCTGCCAGCACCAATTGTTGAAGAGATTTTCCCTGCTCCACTTAGGATTTCTTGCTCCTTTGTCAAAAATTCAGGTAATTGTATGTCTGGGGAACATTGTCTGAGAACTCAAGCCTATTCCACTGATCTGAGGGACTGTCTTTATTCCAATACCATGCTGTTTTGTTAACTATTGCTTTGTAGTACAGTTTAAAGTTGGGGAAAGTAACACTTCCCATTTTCCTTTTTCCTAGGAGTGCTTTAGCTATTCGAGGGTGTTTATTGTTACAGATGAACTTCATAAGTGTTTGATCCACTTCTTTGAAGAATGTCATGGGTATTTTTTAAGGGTATCGCATTAAATCTGTATATTGCTTTGGAGAGTAATTCCATTTTAATGATGTTAATCCTGCCAATCTGTGAGCGGGGTATGTGTTTCCATTTCCATGTGTCCTCTCTTATTTCTTGGAGCAAGGCTTTATGTATAGATCCTTCACATCTTTGGTCAAGTTGACTCCAAGATATTTGAGTTCGTGTGGCACAAATGTGAATGGGATTGCCTTCATGACTTCCTTCTCTTCCCTATCATTATTGGTATAAAAAAGGTCATTGATTTCTGTGTGTTAATTTTGTAGCCTGCCACCTTGCTATATGAGTCTATTGTTTCTAGAAGCTTTTTGGTAGAGTCTTTAGGATTTTCTAAGTAGAGTATCATGTCATCTGCAAACAACGAGAGCTCGACTTCTTCCTTTCCTATCTAGATTCCCTTGATATCCTTTTCTTGCCTGATCACTATAGCAAGAACTTCCAGTACTATGTTGAAGAGGAGAGGTAAGAGCAGACAGCTTTGTCTTTTACCAGAATTTAGAGGAAAGGCTTTTAGTATTTCTCCATTGAGGATAATATTGACCATTGGCTTGTGCTAGATGGCTTCAACTAGATTGAGAAAGGTTCCTTTCATTCCCATCTTGCTGAGTTTTGATCAAGAATGGGTGTTAGACCTTATCAAATGCTTTCTCTGAGTCTATTGATATGATCATGTGATTTTTATTTTTCTTTTTGTTGATGTTGTGTATGATGTTGATAGATTTATGGATGTTAAACTATCCTTGCATTCCTGGGATGAAACCTGCTTGGTTGTAGTGTATAATCTTCTTGATGATGCATTGGATCCTATTTGCCAGGGTTTTGTTGAAGATCTTTTCATCTGCATTCATCAGGGATATTGGTCTGTAATTTCTTTTTTTGGCAGCATCTCTGTCTGGTTTTGGTATCAAAGTGATGTTGGCTTCATAAAAGCTGTTTGGGAGTGTTCCCATTTTTTTTTAATTTCATGGAAGAGCCTGGATAGGATTGGTAGTAGCTCCTCTTGATGGATTTGAAAAAATTCATTAGGAAATCCATCTGGTCCTGAACTTTCCTTTTTGGGCAGATGTTTGATTACAGTTTCAATTTTCTCAGTAGAGATAGGGGTGTTTAGATATGCTACATCCTCCTTACTTAAATGTGGAAGGATATAAGTGTCCAAGAATTTTTCCATTTCTTCCAGGTACTCATGTTTAGTAGCATAAACTTTTTCAAAGTAGTCTTTGATTACCCTTTGGATCTCTGCAGTATCTGTCATGATCTACCCCTTTTCATTTCTAATACGGGTTATCAGATTTCTCTCTCTCTTTCTTTGCGAGTTTTGCCAATGGTCTATCAATATTGTTTATTATTTGAAAGAACCAACTTCTGCTTTTATTGATCTTTCGGATTGTTTTTTGGTTGTCCACTTTATTGATTTCTGCTATCAGCTTTGTTATTTCCTTTTGTCTCCCCTATTTTTGGTTCCTTTTGTTGGTCATTTTGTAATATTTTGAGCTGTATCATTAAATTATTCAGGTATACCCCTTCTTTCTTCCTGATGTGTACTTGTAGGGCTATAAATTTTCCTCTCAAGACCACTTTTGCTGTGTCCCATAGATATTGGCAGTTTGTGTCTTCATTATCAGTTGTTTCCTGGACAGTTTTGACTTTTTTTTTATTTCCTCTCAGACCAACAGTTTGTTCATTATCAGGTGTTTAATTTCCAATTGCTAAAGTTTTTCTTCTCTGTGCCTTTGTAGTTCACATCTAATTTCAGAGCCTTGTGGTCAGCAAAGGTAGCCTGCAAGTTTTCTATCCTCTTGATTTTATGGAGATATGTTTTATGTGTCAGCATGTAGTCTATCCTGGAGAATGAGCCATGTACATTGGAAAAAAATATGTATCCAGGTTTTTTGGGATGGAGTGTCCTATATACATCTACTAGTCCTCTTTCTTCCATTACTCTTTTCAGGGCTAGTATGCTTTTGTTGAGTTTCAGTCTGGTTGACCTATCAAGTGTTGATAGGGCCATGTTGAGGTCTCTCACAATTATTGTGTTATTATTGATTTCTTCAATCAGATTTGTCAGTAACTATTAGATAATTTGCTGGTCCCTCATTGGGTGCATATATGTTTAATAGTCTGATTTCTTCCTTTGCACATATCCCTTGATTAGTATATAGTGTCCATCTTTGTTCCTTACCACTTTTCTGAGTATAAAGTTGGTGTCATCAGATATTACCCCAGGTTTTTTGAGGGTGCTGTTTGCTTGGATGATTTTCCTCCAACCTTTGATTTTGAGTCCATGTTTGTTCTGACTATTCAGATGTGTTTCTTGTAGGCAGCAGAAGGTTGGGTTTATCTTTTTGACCCATTTTGCCACGCTGTGTCTTTTACTTGGTGAATTTAGTCCATTGACAATTAGGGAGATGATTGTCATAGGATTTAATGTCATCTTTGTAGATAAGTTTGCTGTGTTTGTTTGTCTCTCTTGTCTTAGAGTAGACCTGTCAGTTTTTACTTTAAGGCTGGTTTTTCATCTGTGAAGTTTCTGAGCTGTTGTTTATCCATGAAGCTATGTATACTTCCTTCAAACCTGAACGTGAGTCGGGCTGGGTGCAGTATTCTCGGTGAGGCATTCATTTCATTCAGTCTTGTCACAATATCCCACCACTGTCTTCTGGCCTTGAGAATTTCTTGTGACATGTCTGCTGTAAGTCTTAGGGATGCTCTTTTGAATGTAATTTCCCTTTTTGATCTTGTTGTTTTCAGTATTCTATCTCTATCTGTGGGATTTGTCATTGTAACGAGGATGTGACTTGGGGTGTTTTTCTTTGGGACTCTTTTAGCTGGTACTCTTTGGGCATGCAGGATTTGATTGCATGTAGTCTTTAACTCTGGCAGTATCTCTTTGATGATGTCTGCCAGTTGATTCTTCCTGGAGATATCCTATCTGGGTCTCTGGGACTCCAATGATTCTTATGTTGTTTCTGTTGAGTTTATCAAAGACTTCTATTTTCATCTGTTCGCATGCCTTGAGTACTTTTTTCATTGCCTGTTCGTTTGTCTTAAGGTTCTTTACCAATTTCTTCTGCTGTGTTGAGTTTTTCTGCATCACATTCCTGTACTCCGATTCTCTCCTCAGCTACTGTTACCCTGCTGGCGAGGCCATCCACGAGGTTTGCAGTTAAGCTCCCGTGTTTTTCAGATCTGTTATTTCAGTTTGGAGTTTTCTGATTTCTGTCTTTGTGTTCGGTTCAGATCGATCTATGCTTTCTTTGAGTTCTACAAACATCTTCCATGTTGCTATTTTAAGTTCCTTATCCAAGAGGTTAATCAGGAGGTTGGGATTTATTAGGTCATCCGAGCTTTCGTCTTCATTCTCTGTGCATGGATGGTGTTTGCCTTCGATGTTTCCCCATTGTCATGCTTGTAGTGTGGTTTTACTGCATGTTGTGGTGGGTTTCATTGGTTAGAAATAATGTGCAGCCCAGGCCTCTGAGGAGACCTTCAGGTATTCAGAAACACAGACAGGCACAGGAGAAGTTTCTCTTGAAGTCCTCAGAGTGATCAAAGGCACAGCAGTGCAGACCCTCTGCAGGCCATAAAGTTCAGCTTATTGGATGGCGACCCCCACAGCCAGAGTTTACTCACTGGGCAGCTTCAAAATGCAGTTTTTTTGGGGTGTGCTCCCTAGGCCTCTGAGGAGACCTTCAGGTATTCAGAAACACAGACAGGCACAAGAGAGGTTTCCCTTGAAGTCCTCAGAGTGATCAAAGGCACAGCAGGGTGGAGCCTCCACAGGCCAGAGAGCTCAGTGTATTGGATGGCGACCTCCACAGTCAGAGTTTACTCACTGGGCAGCTTCAAAATGCAGTTTTTTGGGGGTGCACTCTCTAGGGACCTTCAAGTATTCAGAAACACAGACACTATTTAGATTTTTCTAAGGGAGAGAAAAACTCTTGGCAAGTGATTTTGTGTGAAGTGCATTAAATAAAACTTTTAACATTTTCTTACATATTTACCAAAATGTATTGGTCTTCACTTTGAACCCACAAATCTATATATCACTTGTAAGTTTACATGATTTTTTAAGCTTCTTTATAAAATGGTCATGTACATTTTAAGAGATGACTAAGGCTGAATAATGTGTGAGCTTCTGAAAAGTTTATTAGCAAATGATGGAACCTCTTGACAGTTCAATCTGTTGGAAATGTCCTTCTGCCTAACTGTAAATGTCATTACTCCTATAATTATTGCTTTAGAGAACATTTTATGGATTAGAAGCATGAGGAAGACTATATTTGTGTGGAATCAAAATAATAGAATTGTAGCCATGATTGCCCATATATCACCCTGTCCTACAATTTGATCAGAATTATCAGTTTCTTTCTTAGTCCTCTAAGAGAACACATTTGTGTAACAAGAGACTCAGCCCATCATTACATATATAGTCTGCAATCTGTAGTCCTATAATTTAATAAAACTAGAATAGTGGAACTACCAGGGATCAGGAATTAACCAGTATATTATAAACTTTATTTACTTAATCTCTATAATCAACTTTCATTTTGTAAATATCTTCTGTCACACTATCCTCACTCAAGCACATTTTTAGCTGATGAAATGTAAGATAACTGAAATATAGGATATCAGGGAATCTCTTTCTTTTCCTTCCTCCCTCCTCCCTCCTCTCTCTCTTTCTCTCTGTCTCTGTCTCTGTCTGTCTCTCTCTGTCTCTCTCTCTGTCTCTCTCTCTCTGTCTCTCTCTCTGTCTCTCTCTCTCTCTCTCTCTCTCTCTCTCTCTCTCTCTCTCAGGTTCTTGGGATCATATGGATTGCTAGGGATCAAACCAGGCTGACCACATGCAAGACAAAAGGCCTACCCATTGTGCTATCACTCCAGACTTTAAATTACACTCTCATAAATGGTTCCATTTACTTCTTTCATCTTAAAATAAGGCCTCATACATTTTTGTCTGTGCTCCAAATGAATATTAATAAAAATCCTGCCACTTTCCTCTGACATCTACCCTTTTCACACCTCCACCAAATTGTGAGAAAAAGACCCTCCTAAGTGAAGTGGTATACTAAAATTTCTCCAAGTTCTGTATTCATACCACAAAAAAAAAAAAAAATCACTTTCAGGAAAACCTTGCAAAACCAATATTTTTGGGGTTTTAAATTCTCACTTTGCAAATCCGACATTGCAAATTGTGCTTTTGCAAGAAATGAATAAGTAATTCCTTGTTAATGATACTTCACTTATTTTGAAAGACATCATATTAAGGGATTAAGCAAGTGAGTAATATGAAAAACGATGACTGCCTTTGGAAACATGCTTCTTAATAGCTCTTACAATTTGTCTATACTCTATCTTCAGTGGTGTGTTGATTTAGATAACATAATCCTTGTACCTTGCATTATTTTTGTATACTTAGATTCGCATTTTTTCTCAAGCTCTGTTATAAACCAATGATATCCTTCAGATTGAGCACCTGAATTTTATTTATTTCTAAAGTGTGCCTATTTGTTTATCTTTGTGTATATAGATACATAACTATAATAACTTATACATATTTATATATTTTTATTTTAATGTCCATGAAATAGGTATGTCATAATTGAGGGCACATAATATTTAATTATTATTATTTTACTGAAAAATTACTTTTGTTTCTTTTATTAGTTTTTTTTTTCGTTTTGTTTTGTTTAGTTTTATGGGGGTCACACTCTGTGGCGCTCAGGGGTTACTCCTGGCTTTGCACTCAAAATAGCTCCTGGAAAGGAAGGGGACCATATGGGATACCTGGATTTGAACCACCATTCATCCTGGATCCACTGTATGCAAGGCAAATGCTTTACAACTGTGCTCTCTCTCCGGTTCCTCCTTTTTTTTCATTCAAGGAGAAACTCTCAGTAGTTCTCTGAGAATACCAGGGTCAGATCCAGTAGTGAGGATGTGCTGTTCTAGTGGGAATCAAAACTAGGACCACATACGTGCTAAGTTTGTGATCTACCCTTAAGTCATATTCCTAGCACTATTGTTCTTTTTTAGATATAAATTAATAGTACATATATGAATAATATTTTTATTTGATGTGAGAATGTTAAAATGATAAGGTTTTGGTTTTTGGAATTTTTAAAAAGCAAAAATAATGTTTTCTTTGTGTAGTTTTAAGTCACTATAAACTTATTCCAGTCATAAATGACACTTCATTATAATAGGGGTACAACATCCCTGATTATTATTATAAGGTACAACACCCCTGTTTATTGTTTATTTCCCTACTTTATATCAGATGAGCACAATACCTCTAGAAATATCCAAAGAATGTGATGCTCACTCATGTCAGAGATCAGTTATTAATATACACCTAAATTTAGAGCATAAAAATACCATATCAGATTTCTAAAACATATGTAAAACATGTCTATATGGGAAGCTCATATCTAGAAAGACATTTTCTATATAGAAGCTCAATTATATATATACATATATATAAGCTCAATTATATATATATATATATATTTGTTTTGTTTTGTTTTGTTTTTAGGGTCACACCTGTTTGATGCTCAGGGGTTACTCCTGGCTAAGTGCTCAGAAATTGTCCCTGGCTTGGGGGGATCATATGGGATGCCGAGGAATCGAACTGTGGTACTTCCTTGGCTAGTGCTTGCAAGGAAGACACTTTACTTCTAGAGCCACCTCCAAGCCCCAGAAGCTCAATTTTATTAAATAGGGTATATTTCTAAACAATACTCTCATTTAAGTCATTGTAAACACTGCCTAAAAATGCTAAGGGATTTACCTTTATCTTTCTTTTTAAAAGAGCATGTATGGAGCCTGAAGTTACACCCATGACAGTATACTTCAAGAGCCGAGAAACCCTGTCTCTCTTAGGCCAGGTGAATTCCCTTTCTAATCTCCTCAATTTTTACTGTGCCTATGCAAAAAAAAAATAGCACAAATAAAACTTTTAAAAAATATTTTGTTTAATATTTTGTAATTGTTTTTTTCTTCTTCTTTTCTTAGCCATTTTTCCCCCTGTACTTTGATTTGTCTTTATTTTAGGACCAGTGCTTAATATTTTGTTGTTGTCTTTATTGTTGTGGTGTTTTTCAGGTTTTATTTTGTTTTTGTTTTGTTCTTTTTGGGGGTTGATTTTTTTGTATCATTTTTATGTTTTCCTTCCTTTTTCCCCTTTCTTAAACTGATTTTTATAGTCACTAGTAGGACTCCTCCTGTTTTTTTGCTTGTTTGAATTTTTGCCCCCACCTTTTCTTTTTCTTATCTTCAAACAGACCACATAACTAAAACCATCTTGCTATGCCTCACAAATTGAGGGGGAAATAACACCAAACAGACGAATGAACATTGAGTAGAAATAAAATATTATCAGACTTAAACACCAAGTCCAAAGCCAACTACAACAGAATCAATACCCAACCTACAACAAGCTAGACACAGAAGGGACCACTTACACTAGCAGCCTGGGGAGGATCAAAGGAGGGGCAATATGAGATGCATGCTGGGAACAGGGGCAGACGAGGACAACATTGGTGGTGAAAATGCCTTTGATTCAATATCACTATGTACCTAAAATACTACTGTGAATGATTTGTTATCTACTTTGGTCAAAAAATTATTAATAAAAAAAGCACAGCGGGGTGTGACCCCAAACAAACAAAAAGTTTTTGTCCTTTTATGCTTTGGAAATAAAACTTGTAAAATTAGCCTTAAATTATACGTTGTATATGTATTTAAGGTCATTAAAAGTAGAAAAAGGCGGACCCAGAGAGATAGCACAGCGGCGTTTGCCTTGCAAGCAGCCGATCCAGGACCGAAGGTGGTTGATTCGAATCCTGGTGTCCCATATGGTCCCCCGTAGCTGCCAGGAGCTATTTCTGAGCAGACAGCCAGGAGTAACCCCTGAGCACCGCGGGGTGTGGCCCAAAAACCAAAAAAAAAAAAAAAAATAGAAAAAGGCAGGGTGAATAAAAATAGAGTAATCAAGAGTAGATACTTTTTCCTTGTAATTTTCCATAACTCTCTGCTGAGTTGATTTCTATGCATGTTAATCCTTAGAAAATGTAGAAAAAGCAAAAGGAGGCTCATTTGTAAGTAGTGGCTCAGTTTTTAGGATTAATGAGCATTGTATTTCACTGCAAACCAACATAAGCTTCCAACCAATGTTCTTACTAGTAAGCACATCTCCATTTTTTAAAAGATAATGGCACCAATGTTAGTGTTGCAGGTGGTAGTTTGGAAATCTATGCATTTCAGCTTTTCAAAGAATAACAACCCTTTCAGATTTGAGTACTATGCTCATCATAATTTGTGGTTTTCATCCTACTATCACTTATACCTCATTTCCTATATTCATACTTCGGTATATTTTCATTAAATTTAGAGCTTAAATTTGTACAGAACTGAAGCATGACTACTATTTCAAGGCAAGAGTTAATGTCTTTCCAAGCATAGTGAGCTATGCTTTACATGTTCCAGTAATTTGTATTGTAAAATAAAATCAAAGTGATTACATATAGATGATTACAAATCATCTAAAATTATGCTTAATATGCAATAGGTGCTCAGTATATAATAGGTGAATAATTTTGCTGCATTCTATATCTTTAATTCCTGCAACTGATCATTTTATTGTTTTAGTCTATGTGTACACATGTGTCTACGAAATGTTACCAGTTGATTTTCAACTCACACCGAAAGTATTCTTTAGTGTTTAGAGAATGGTTTCTAATTTACAATCGTTTAAAAAATAGAAGCAAAAATGTTTGAAAGCCATGAATAAAATATTAACAGATTTACTGAGTACTTATAAGAGTAGTGTGAAAGGCAGTAGGTGCTACTGATAAAAATCTAGCCTTTATTATCAGTAGTTGCTGTATAGACCAGGCCAAGAAATAATATCTGAGTTTTGATTTTCTTACCTAGAAAGTGGCAATAATAACACTAACCTCAAATATATCTACATAGTGATATACAAGTAAAGAGAAAGATATAATTTAAATTATCCAATAATAAATTATCCATAACTTTTAGCTAATGTTTTTTCTTAGGATTGGGTTTATAACCTGTTCAGAATACTAAACTACAGAATTGATTTTAAATAAATAACCATAAGACTTCTATATGGAATTCTAAACTGAGCTGTTAGCATATTTCTAATCTTTATAAATACATCTTTTATTTATCAAAAAATAATTTTTGTTGTGTTGGACTACACCCTGTACTGCTAAGGTTTACTCTTGGCTCTGAGTTCAGGAATCATTTCTGGTAAGGATTTATACTCAGGGGACAAAATGCAGGTCAGGAGATTAATCCCATCAGTATTATGAATATAAGCATATATCTCTGTCCCCTCAATAATATTACTTTATAAGGAATTATACCAGCAACATTTATTGTTATATTATTACTTGAAAAATGTTCTTGCACAATTAAACATCCATTGGAATACTTACTTATTTTAGAAAGACAAAACTTAAAGCATAAATGATATAGAATACATTTTTATCTTCCCATTTGTCCAATAAAAATTGTAATTTTATATAAATTTATTTATATAAAGTACTTATGTACAATTTATAAATTAATTATATTTATAAAGATGAATTATTTGTATAAAATTTAGTTTTATTATTTGGAGAAAAATAATAAATTTTGAATAATTTCTCTTGACCATTAGAAAACCTTCTTTGTTGAACCTAGGTCTATTATTATTTACAAAAAGGCAACTTTCATATTAATTTACAGTGTAGGACTCATAATGTAGTGAAGTCATTATTTTCTTACTAATATAAACTATGATGAGAAAGATTTTTACACCTATATATTACAACTTTAGATATGTGTTTACAAAATTAACTTTTAGTCCATTAGTAAATTATTTGATCACAAACCTAAATGTGTAAGACATATTCATTATTCAATTAAAAACAACAGGAATGGTTATATATAAGGTCAAGGATAAGAGCCCCCTGGTACATATCTTTTTGCAAATCCAGAAAAATCTTATGATCATAGAGCTGTTGATATGTCAAGATGTTTCATTACAGTTTTCATTAAAAATTCTATTAGCTATTTATATTCTTCTACAAGATAACTCCTGTATATTTGACCATTCCCCTTTACATATAGTCATGATCTTATTTCCACAAAATTTAATTTAAGTATTTCTTTCTAGGCCCTTCTAGATAAATCAAAGCTGGATCCAATAATTAAATACTTTTTAAAACTAATATTTTCTTTTCTCCAGCCTCGAGTTAAGCAAGGTCACCAAATTATGAACTGTTGATTTAGTATGTCATAGACTGAATGAGTTGCTTTGGTGTGTGGGAATAACAAGTCTTTGACATGTCAGGAATTCTTTCCAAAATAATGAACAAGGGACTTATAATATTGAAGAAATATATATTTTAATAATGCTAAACAGTATTTTAATATGAATAGTTTTGGAACATTAATTTTTAACATAAAGACCATTCCGACATTTACATTATTTCTTTTAAAATTTTTCAAGAGGCAAAATAAAAAGTGTCACCTTAAACTCTAGGTTATACCTTTAACATCTAGCCTATTTTTTCATTTGTTCATCAGAGAAAAAATGTTTTAATCTTGGTTGAAAAACAGTTTGCTATAAGAAGTTAAAGCTTTTCTTTACATAGAAGCCACATCTTCATTCATTGTTGGATATAATTTGCCTGGTTTCAAAATTTGTGATAATTTGCCTAATGTCACTTGTTTGCTCTTGCAATATGTTAGAATAGACCAGTCCATAGCTTCCCAGCAGTAGCCCATTTATTTTGTATGAGTGCAAAATGATATTCCAGAACAAACTAAATCTCAGTGTGACCATGAGGGAACTAGTAATGGCTGTTTGGCTCAGTAAAAGCATGAAATTCATAGAAGGATGATTGTTCTCAGCTTAGCTGGTTCAGTGTCACTTTTTTTATAGGCTTCCTTAAGGTAAATAGTCTTCAAAGACCTAAGAATAATACACTAGTGCAATAGATTGAGGAAATTCTAGTAGGCAATCTAGTAGGATTAAAGCAAAGGCACTGAGGAACTCAGAAAGGTCTAAGGACAATAGCAACTATCTTTCATAACAAAGTACAACAGTATATTCATTCTGGTAGCACCGTAGGGAAGAAACAAAATAGACAACAGATCAGCACAATGTCATATCCAGAAATCAACACAATAGCTAATACTTTCTAGTTGCCATGGGCACTCAGAAAACATTATATGTTGAAAGATACTAATATCTTCACAGGTATCTAAACCATCCATGCATAAGAACTGGAAAAGGTATTAATTATAAATCAGGATCAAAACTTGAATGCATTCTGTTTAACTATGAGAAAAAGAATTATCAGCAGCCCAGATTATACTGATGTGTTAGGGTATTAAAAATGTGAAACTATCTCACCAACATGATTTGATTCTGCAACCAGAAACACATTGAATTGTACGACTCCACAGTTTGAGCTCAGCCATAATGAGAATAACATTCTGAAACTCACAGGAGAATTAGCTATCCATAACTCTAGATATGTCATCATGCTGGTTGGCTGAATGCTTTTGTAAAACTAAATGATTAGAAACATGATAACCTAATTATGTTGGGATACCCTCACAAAGTGGGGAAAATGAAAAAGAGAGTTAATGTTTTTGATTGTAAAGAAGCTAGAATGTGTGTCACTCATCCAAAAAAACATACTTTTTTTTTACTTTTATACTATATGAGAGAAATCCATATTAAATTATAGCCTACTCTTAGAATTCAAATTAGTATCACACTGAATTCTAGGGATGACAAAAAATACCATAACAAAGGATTTAAAACTATTTTGTTCACTGTTTTATTTCTACATCACAGGGTAGTGTCTGATACATGGTAGGCACTAAGTAAATAGGTATTGCTAGAATAAATGCGTGAATAAAGATATAATAATAATAATCTGGGGTTAAAACTTCAGAGGATAATGAAGAATATGTTCTATACTCATGGCTGCCTCAGTAATAACACACTACCTTGCATAGAAAAGCAAAGAAACAGAATATTTTAGAAAAATATCAGGGAGCAGATTTCATATTTTATATTTCATATTTGTATCATTGCCATTTCATGTCCAAAGCAAAGTATATACAAATGTCATGTACAACGAGAAGATAATGGGGCTAGTGAGGTGGCGCTAGAGGTAAGGTGTCTGCCTTCCAAGCGCTAGCCAAGGAAGGACCACGGTTCTATCCCCTGGCTTCCCATATGGTCCCCCCCAAGCCAGGGGCAATTCCTGAGCACTTAGCCAGGAGTAATCACTGAGCATCAAACGGGTGTGGCCCGAAAAGACAAACAAACAAACAAAAAGATGAGAAGATAATGACAAAAAATAAATTTGGAGGGATATACACATATATCCACTGCTATTGATGACAGTTTTCCAATATATCTGAAATTCTGTATCATTTGGTATTTTCATAGCATAAGATACAAGTCACTTTTAACTTAAAATGTTATCAAACTATCATCTGTCAAATATCCCATTTACAAAACTAAAGAGAGTTATAAGCATTTGGACATAGAAATTGAAAACTTACCCCTATATAAACCAATAGCTGTTCTTTGAGTATGCTAGAGTATTGTAAGGTACCAACCATATGTATTTTTTTTTAAGTTCCTTATTAAACATTGTGTTTGTTCCATGAGGTTAAAAACTCTGGAAGTTCTCAAAGCTTTAAGCAGAGGGAAAGAGGGAAGAAAACTAATAATTATAAACTATTTAAATTGATAAATCAATTTATTATCATACTTTATCTCAACAATTTATTTTTGGGTTTTTGGGCCACACTCAGTGACACTCAGGGGTTACTTCTGGCTATACGCTCAGAAATTGCTGCTGGCTTGAGGGACTATATGGGGTACTAGGGATCGAACAATGGTCCTTCCTAGATCAGCGCACACAAGGCAAACACCCTACTGCTTGCACCACCTCTCCGGCCCCATCCTTAATATTTTTTTTTATTTAAAACAACCTAAGGGTAATGTTATTTCAATTCTGCAGATAAAGGTTGGACATTACTCAGTAATTTATGCAAGTTCATAAAAATATAACAAAAGAGTTGGGAATCAGCCTAAATATTCTTTTTATTTATTTGTGAATTTTTTGGGAGGAGTGGGACATACACTGGGTAGTATTCAGAGCTACTCATAACTTTGTGCTCAAAGGCTACTCCTCAAAGTTCTTAGGAATCATATGCTGCACTAAGATGGGATGGGGTGAGTCAGATGCAAGACAAGTACCTTAACCCTGGGTCTATCTCTGGCTCAAGTCTCAAGTCTCAATATCCTTAGCTAGAAAGCCTGTATTGTGCTAAAGATTACTGAGCCTAATTAATTAATTCCAACTCAACTTAAAACATTTTATTTTAAGCAGATTTACAATACTGTTAATGCTAGGGTTTCATGCACGTATCATTCCAATACCACACTCTTCACCAGAGTGCCCCCTTTCTTCCACCATTGTCTTAGTGTCCACCCACCCTCTCTTCCTTCTCCACCATGGTAAACTCTGTTCTGTAAATCAGTTCTCAAGTCCGTTGACTACATAAATTTGTTATTATTTTCCTATGCTGCTTTATGACCCACACATGAGAGAGATTTTTTGGGGCTACATATGTACCTGTCTTTCGGACTCAACCTTTAAAATGTGTATTTATGGGAGGTCCTCTTTAGTGATTTTACGTTATTTTCTTGCTCATTCCATACACTTTAATACAAGAAGAAATACAAGCACATTGTGTAAGTTATTCAGGTCACATCCTCTGACAGAATGTCATGTATGCCTAATGTTGTGTCTATAAAAGTGCTAAAATTAATTTAAAATGCAAACTTCAGTATTGAAAAGAGATAAAATGATTGTCAAATACATTCAGCACTTCTACTTTTTTTTAGGAAAAAGAAAATTTACATAAACCGACAGCTAATTTTGTATACACATTCAATTTTATTATTTCATTTGCTCACCAAAGGACAATCCTATTTATTTGGCACCCAGAAAAACCCCAAAGCCTATTTTTATGCTTGTAAATAAATAATAAATCAAAAAATAGCATTCTTCCTTAATATATCTAATGACAAAGTGATCCAAGCAAGAGTTGAAAAATAAGACAATATCTTAAAATTCCTTTTACTTATATTAAATTTCTTCACTGATTTTT
This sequence comes from Suncus etruscus, assembly GCF_024139225.1. Lineage (NCBI taxonomy): Eukaryota > Metazoa > Chordata > Mammalia > Eulipotyphla > Soricidae > Suncus > Suncus etruscus. The sequence goes on from NC_064861.1 coordinate 56,002,742, forward strand.
TTATATTTAAAAATTTAATCACAGGAGTATTTAAAATAACTCTAAGGTATTTTTACAGTTACTAAGACAAAGAAGCATCTTAAATCTATTTACTTTTTATTTTTTTTTTAAATTTCAGAATTAGAATGCTCTGATTAGAAGGATCTGGAATTATAACACAGTGGTAATGTGCTTGAATGCATAAGACTGACCTGGGTTTGCCTCTTGGCATTTCATATAGTCCCTTAAGCCTGCCAGGAATAACTTCTGAGTGCAGAGCCAGGAGTAACTGCTGAACACAACAGGGTGTGTCAAAAATTGAAAATAAAAAAGAATGCTCTGAAAATACTAGAAGTGATCGCTAGTAAATTAACAGAGATATTCTGAATCAATTTATAACTTTGTTAACATATGACCAATTTTACATTATACCTCAGTAGTCAGTAATCTCAGAATTATATTATAAAATAATACCACTCCCTGAAAAATAAATAGTAAGTAGGAATCCTATATTTTACTCAGAAATTTAGGACTTTAGCTATTTACCAAGAGAACTGCTAATGGTATTTATACAGTTATTTTAAAACAAAAGAAAACATTTGGAGATTATCAACAATAACAAGAGTTCTATATGAATTACTTAAGTAAAATAATCTAGTTTTCAATACCAAAATATACAGTTATATGCAGCATGTAAAGTGGAAATACAGATCTGTTATATCTGTTATCTGTTTTTCTTAGCTTGCACATCTTCCTTAATTATAGTTTAGATGACTAAATGAAACATAAACGGCATTTTTTATCAACTGAACATTGCTAGAAGCATAAACAATAAATTATGAATTATAGAAACAGAAGTCTTTTTGGATCATATTTGCATGAAGCTATTCTGCATATTTGGGATCCCAGTTGGACCTTTTTATGCAAATTGAGCACTACCTTTTATGAGCTGACATTGAAGAAAAGGGCCATGCTTCCTGAAAGAGCTGACAACGTACATGGAAATGACCTCTCTTAATATTTGGTGTGGCATGTGATGTTGAAGAAATCTACTACATGAGCACAGTAGACAGAGTGACCATTTGGAACCATACACATAAAGGAATCCACTATCACTCTCATTTAAGCAAACAACTTCCACTTATCACTTCTATATGGTTGCTGGGAAACCCAATAATCAAGGAGTTATATAGCTTAGGGATAAAGCCTCTCATATAGTAAACTTAAGAAAAAGATATGTGTATGTTTGAGATATATGAAAAAAGAATTATGTGTTTGTGCTTTTATATTTTTACTATGTTTTAACATTGTTGTGGGTATAACATATAGCTGTGCTTGGAAACCAAGGTCTACCCACTGTGGTACTGGGGTGAGAGTGGTCATTTGTTACCTGGAATTAAACTGGTGTGTAATACAGATCCTCATACAAGTAAGGAATAGACTCTACCACTTGAACCTACATCCTTAATCCCACGAGAGCTGTTTAAGTAATTTTAGCTAGATTTAAAGCATCTTAGTATAGTAATGGATGTGTTAAAATGTACCTAGGCATTGTGATTTACAAGGCTATTAATCATTGAGTCTCATTCCAAATATCCTAACTATGAATTTATTATGAGTGTCAGAATCCCCACCACCAACTACCTCCTTATTAGATTCATTTTTAGGTTTAAGTAGTAGATTTTTGGGTCACAGGATTCCTTATAGCACTGACTGTAATTGTCTTGATGTATGCAATTACCTTACCTCTATGCTACCCACAAAACTAAGGGGAGATTTTAAGGAAGCCCAGATTAGTGCGAAAGAAAGAGGGGGCCCTCTTTGCTTGTAGATCAAGGAAAAGGCATTTTATGTCCATTCCAGATCAGATGGGTCATATCTGGTTTTAGACACAGAGAAGAGGAACTCTCTACCTTGATACTTAAATATTAAATAAATAGGAGGCAAGAATGAAAATTCAGCTGGAGAGAAGATAGAGGATGGAGAAGAGAAGTAAGAGATCACTCTGGCTGTCTGAAACCAGGAAAAAGCACTTTTTCTCAGCCAGAAAATTTGAGTTTTTTAAATGTGAAGTCTGAGTAAGTTGACATTATTCAGAAGAGCAGAGAGAAAGATTAGCTTTAATTTTCTGACTTATGAAAAGAGATTCCCACAGAGAATGTGTATTTAGAGGTTGTGGGTGATTTGAACAACTCGATATGCTAGAATGGTAAATTACTACTAACATATTTAACATATTTGAAGACTAGGTTAGATATTGTGTGAAAAAAGAAACAGTTTTGTTTTGCTAAAGGAAGAAAGGTTTTCTTTTCCTTAAATAACAACAGATCCAGAAATCTTATAGCTATTTTCACGACTTTTATATTTTACTCATCTCAAATTTCTCTTCTCTCTTCTCTTCATTTTCCTTCTTTTACTCTTTTTCTTCCTTTAGTCTTTTTGGTTACAATTTATTTCAGTTAAATACATTGAAAAACCTATTTTCTATAATGTATTCTGGTGAGGAAAGAATTTTTCACAATTAATCTAACATGATTTTTTGTAGAACTTTTAAAAACCCAAAAGTTTTGTGGCTTGGAGGTCATACACAGCTGTGTTCAGGGGCTACTCTAGTCTCTGCTCTAGAATAGCTCCCAGTGGTAGTGGGGACCCATGTGGTGCAGGGGATTAAACCCAGGCCTCCAACATGAAAGCAAGTGCTCATCCTGCTGAGCTATATCATCGACCCCAAAACCCATCACAGAGAGTGATTCACCTCAAAGGTTTGAAGTTAAAGAAAGAGAAGCCAGAAGAGATACTATATAATATGAGTATTTAGGAATTAATTAATTACTACAAATACAATCTCAGATCTTTCCCCCACTTACTAATAAGTACTTTCCTTTATGCCAGTATTGAGATGTCTGTGCAAAGAGACTCATGTATGCAGTACAGCACACTTATGGGTCAGAGAGGAATTGTCCTGAAATTAGAGATCAGGAAACTATGACTTAAAATGACTTGCCTATAGTCAGTATTCTTACAGTGGGTGCTTCTAGAGGATAAACATACTTGAATTTGGCCAAGGTAGATGGAAATTCACACACAGTAAAGCATAAAGTGTAGTTTAAGATGGTAGCTATGTTGACATAGCTCAGAGCACATTTAGACAAAACTGTCATCAGTATATGTATTATTCAAATTCATTTTAACAGTACTTTAGAGTCCAGTTCTTGTTCATCAATATTATTTTGGTCAAATGGACAATATCAAGAGAAAAATCAGGTTTTATCTGCCTTTTTTTTTAATTTTTAGCTGTAGTAGGTATGCTCAGAGATTTTTTTGCTTGTGCACTGAGGGACTATCCATGGTGGTGCTCAAAGGACCATAAGGGATACTGTGATCAAAACCAGGTCAGCTGGATGCAATGCAAGCAAAGGTGGGGTCAGAGCAGTAGAGTGGGTAGGGCATTTTATTTGTTTTGTATATTGCCAACTGGGGTTTGATCCTCAGCACCCCATTTGTCTGAGAAAATTGCCAGGAATTAAACCCGGAGCAATATTGGTACACACTTTTGGGTATGGTGGCCCCAAAACAAACCAAGAAAAGATAAGCACCCTATTACTACTGCAGCCTCTCATGTGTTGTCTTCTTAAATCTAACCATGATGCTATTCAAAACAAATTATGATTTTCTTTCACACAGGTCATCTTCAGAGAGTAGAGATATATATTCTTGATTTGCTGATGTATATTATTAAAATATCCTCATGCAAAACATGAGTGTCTTCCTATTTCTAGATATTTTCTAACCATTTGGATTTTCTCTTTTTTTTAACCTACAGCTTTACCTATACTTTAAAGAAGAGGTTTTAACAAACCCAGAAATTTCTGAAAGCAGCATATTTCTGTATCGATAAAAATTCCATTTAACTTCCCTGTCTTGTTATATTTAATTGTTGGTTATCTTCTATTTCACGATTAGCCTGGAAACCTGAAATGTGGTCAGCAAAATCCCCTTTTATTTTTTAAATCCACTGAGCTGGTAGATTGAAAAACCAGTGTCTGGTTCATGTAATTTAAAGAAATTCAAGGTACTGTGAATCATAGAATGTTTACATGTTATATAAAAGACTCAGCATATTTTGCACCTTTTCTGCTACCTATAACTCTATTGAAGGTCGTTTTCTTGTTCTGGCAGAAATATGATACTGATATATTCAGAAAAAGAATTATTTGTGAAATCACTCAACTGTGTAGGAGACAAGAGACAGCTAATTTCTATCTCATTTTGTCTTTGATTATGAATTAGTCAGTTGAAAATTGCAGGAGGACCAATCTAAAAAGGAGGAGAACTATCACAGTAATTTCAAATTGAAAGACACACTGCAAATTCCTTAGAAAACCCCAAATACTAAAACCATCTTCTTTACAAAGCTAATTAAATAGGAGCTCATCTACCCTTCAATTACAGATTTGAATTTCTTGGCTATCTCAAAATCTTAGGTTTCATCTGCTGGCCTGGCACTTGTAAATCCTGAAGCTCTCAGAGAATAAACATTGGCTATTGATCAATTTAAAAACCTGTCTGAAAAAATAAAGCAATTCTAAGTAGGATTAACCCATTTGATTTTCTCCCTGTTTCAAACCTAATCTATACTATAGTTTTAAAAAAAACGAAGGTGAAGTTAATGGATTAATTTTCTGTTCATTAACTTATTCATTTTATTTTTTCCTTTGTTGGAAATTTCAAATATACTTGGTATATTTTCCTCAGCAGATGGAATCAAGGCCTTTCAATTTCCAGGAACATGTCATTTCTGGAATACTTTTCATTACTTTTGTCTTTTCTCATTCTTAATAAGAGATAGGTAATAGATTCTCAAGTTATCTTCGTATTTTAATTCTGACTTTTGTTATTGCCTTAATAGTTTCTACACATTAAGAAAAGTCGACTAACTTTGAGTGAAAAATAATAACTATATTTGTGTATGAAATATGCTCCAATAGGTAGATGAGCTCTTATCTAATTAGTCTTGTAAAGGCAGTTTGTTTTCACAATATTCTTGTGCTGCAAAAAAAGTTGTCTTTGGTGAAAAAGACATGAATATATGCTCTAAGAAAACAGGGTGGTAAAGTATGAGCTTTATGTGTCTACTTCAAGACCTACTACTTCATGATTTATTATATGGAGACATTGAATATCTGGATCCTAAATTCAAAGTCACAGTGAACATATGTCCTAGTTTCCAAAAGACAGTCTGGGTTTATGGCTTTTCCAGGCAAAAATATAAATAGCAAACTCCTGTACTTAAAAAAAAGATCTCTGTGGGGCCGGTGAGGTGGCGCTAGAGGTAAGGTATCTGCTTTGCAAGCGCTAGCCAAGGAAGGACCACGGATTGATCCCCTGGTGTCCCATATGGTCCCCTCAAACCAGGGGCAATTTCTGAGCGCATAGCCAGGAGTAACTCCTGAGCATCAAACGGGTGTGGCTGAAAAAAGAAAGGTCTCTGCTTAACATAAAATACAGCAATACTGATAAATAAACACAAATTTTAAAATATACCCCAATAAAATATTCCTTGAGTAAATGTTTTTCCATTGCAAAATGTCTTGGGAAATAAAGAGTACTTCTGTGCTATAATTATTTATTGCTGCTGAGGCAGAGATATAGGCTTTCCTTAAAAGAGAAATCTTGACAGAGTTATTCAAACACTGGTAATGCTTAGATTAAGTTTTCTAGTTGGGAAAACCAATAGATAAGTATTCTATTACTGAAAAAATAGAATTTTGTTTTAATTATTTGTAGAAATAAGCTAAATGTGTAATATCTACAGAGAACAACTCACATTTCCTTTTCTCTGATATATTTACCTAGATATTCCCCAAAATGAAGTAAGATAAGGTCTGAATGTAGTTCAATTTATATGAGAATAAATTATTTCTTTTGTTTATAAAAGAAGTTTTACCAAAATTCACTACCTCTTAGAAATATAGTTAGCAACTGATCCAAATAAATTAAATCTTACTCTTGTGAGTATTGCTTTTATATAGACCAATCTAAACAAATGCCTATAGTAAAGTCAAAAGACAGCCTAAGACAATACATTTATTTAACTAATCATTCTAAAACAGCTGAAACTAAGACGTAAATACATTTGAGCCAAAACAAACAATTAAAAAACCTTGTTAAATAGAGAGCAGCTTAGGAAACAAAAATGTACAGATGAGATATACCTTTGGTTATTAATTATCCATGACCTTCATATGTAATAGAAAATAGTTAAGGGAAATGGTTAATCCAAGGTTGGTTTTAAAAAATAATAAAATGGATTAAATATTCTTTGTAAATGTAAGACAACAATAAAATCAGTTCATATTAGTTTCAAAATAATATTGATTAGGGGTGTCCTTCAAGAAAGATTTTCTGATCTAATTGCTATTGTCAAAGTTAGTATAAGCTTAAGACAAATACCTCTAATGTGTACCCACAAACTAGGTGAAATTGGAATAGGCTTTCCCTAAAGACTTGGTAAACATTCAATTAAAACTTAATAACTTCAAAGTATAAGTCAACTCCTCCTCTACAGATATCTTACTATATCAAGAGTCTTAGTACTTTTACATGGGTTAAATTTTACTCTTTATTTTTGAAGCAAGGTGATTGAAAGTATGCCCTGGGATAAAATGAATTTTCACAATAACAGTTTTCTTATCTATTGTTTTAAGATTGAAAAGAAAATAGTAATGTCATTACCATCTCATTAGGCTGATATTTTACATCTTATCTGCTCCTGGGTAGAAAAATAATTTTATTGGTAAGTATGGGCATAATCAACTCATATCTTATTTTCACATTTATACTGTTTTACCAAGCTAATATATTTACCTTCATTTTTCATGATGGTGAAGTTCGGATTATTGACCATTTCTGGAAGAAGACTGTATAAGAAGTAATGTCCATTTTTGGGATCATCTTTGTCCATGGCACTCACTGTTTGAATAACCTGTAACATAAAATTTGGTGTTAGTATTTCTAAGGCCATCAGACGGTTCTTTGAAAATTGAATCACATCCTTTTAGTGTTTTCATTTAAGGATGATCTGTGCCCCCTTCCTCTATCCACCCAGTTCTCCAAGTTGTTTGTGATGATTTGTGACAAGAATGAATGAAAAACTCATCAATTGAAAACCTCAGCTTGTTTAAGTGGATGAAAACCAAGGTCATTACCTTTGTCTCCATTTGTTGTCCCTGGTTTAAAATAGAAAATTTAAGGGTATTTGGAAATACCATTGTGTTCTTTCCAATTTGAGGATATACAGGCATCTCAAATGAGATGCAGAACTGTTACAGTGATTATAGCATGGCTCTCAGGAGACTCTTAGAGGTAAGGGCTTAAGTATTGAATCTTTACATCTTCTCTTTCACTTTATCCAACAGGTTGTAAGTGTTTACCAATATTTCTAGGCACAAAGATCACTGCAACAACCTTTCTGACAAATTGCATCTTTTCCCTCCCAATAATGAATACTGCTTTTAAAGCTGGTGGATAACAATGCAAACAATGCATTTTGGACTGTATCCTGAGATGAATAAATTATAGGGATTAGAAGAATTACCACTGAGCAGAGAACTGTTTGGATAGTTGCACATTCTTGTAGTCACTGATGGTTGAATGTGTTTATTTCATTTCCAAAGCTGCATTAAGTTAGTGCTAACTTGTTTCTTGGGATGTCAGAAAATTAGCTCATTAATTCAAATTTGTGAGTCTGATATTAATCACTCCAAATGAAATACTGGACAACATCTAATATAGTAAAATTGTTACTTGTACATGTACTGTAAATAACTGTGCTGTTGTCTCTACCCGAAATCTACCTATGAAGCATGACAGTCAATGTGATGTCAAACAGACTTATCATAAAATAGGTGGAACAATATTCTCTGATTTATGAAATCTGAAGAATGTAATGATGACACCTGATATATTTGTTTGAGCAATTACGTGCCTTTTAACTTTACAATTATACTTAGAGGAAAAAAAACTTCTTGGGGCCAAAGAGATAGTACAGTGGACAGTACATTTGCCTGGCATGCACCCAGCCTGGATTCAACCACCATCACCAACTTTTGTCCCTGAGCCCTGCCAAACATGATCACTGAGTGTAGAGCCTTAAGTACTGCTAGGTATGCCACTCCCAAAACAAAACAAGACAAAAAAACTCCCTTATTTTTGAGAAAGGGATGCCATCACTTTGTCATTGATCACCTTAACAAGAAAGAAAGAAGAATTTAAACACTTCTGGTTAGTCATCGACTTAGCAATGTGTCAAACATGAGTTGTATAGAAAGTAGGCATTGCATAAAGGCTGTTCAGGGCATACACTCAATTACCTTAAATTTTCAATTCTTCATTTTTTTAGATAGAACATATTCTTATATTTTAGGTGCTGTAGTTTTGTTAAGGATCCTGAAAGTGTCTTGTAATTGTGACATTTATGAACTTGAGTGACAATATACTGACAACAACAAGAAAAAAAAACAAACAGAACAAAATATAATTTATCAGACAGGCATTATGATGATGGACACTACAATAAAATAACCCTGATAGAGATCATAGTTTCACCCTTTATTCATTAGATAACATTGAGGAAGTTACCTAGAACTTTTTAAAACTCAACTTTCTATTATTTCTAAAGCACTGATACTTAGACTTGTTTTGATTATTAATAATGCATTACCCATCTCTTAGTGTAGTGTTAATCCCTAGTAAATGTTCAATAAAGGTTAGTCATCATCCTTAATATTGTTGTTATTTGTACCAAGGTCTCTAGCATTTATTCATGACATCAACTTTAATAAGTGCAATGACTTTGATATTACCCAAACAGGGCCCTAGCCTCATCAGATTAGATGGAATGCAATTATATTTGCTATATTTAAACACCTAGCATACTTGCCTTGACATTTAAGTGTAGAGAGATGCTCTGGTGTTTATGTTTTATATAAAAAAGGAAAGAACAAAAGTATGGAAGGAGAAGCTATAAAATACACAGAAAAATTTTACATGGAGAGCCTACATGTCCACATTTTTCACAGAAGGAGAATTTGATTTTTTGAAGGGACAGTTACAAAAAATATAGAAGGAAAGACAATGATTTTCGAGCATCCCTGCCTTCCTTTTCCCAGTCCCCACCTTCTGAACCCCAAAGACCTCTATTCATTTTCCATAGATGCTGGTGTAACTGTTTTTTACCATCTAGACTATTTCCAGTATTTCATCTGAAAAATAATTATCACAAAATTATAAATATTAATGCTTAATCTAACTCTCTGATATTCCAAGAACATACATCTCCACTCACTCACCTTTGGAGTATGTGAATCATGTGAAAAAGGAAAAGAAAGAAATGATGGGTACTTGGAGGTAAAAAAAAGTCACCGTAAATGTATTTCTTTATATTTTAAAAGTGTATTCAATGACTAGAACACCTAGAAAAAATTCCATTCTTAATATTTGTATAAAAAGCATTTCAGTTTTTCTGGTAAGTGTTCCTTTGTTGTTTGATTAAGCCACCAAAACAAAAGATGCAATAATTAAGCTTACCTGAAATAAAGCACTGCAATTACGTTCCATAACACATCTCAGAAGTTTGGTCTAAACATTATCCCTGTAATGAATGCTTTATCCATGATTTATTTTAGCCAGGAACTTTGCTAGACATGCAATTTCTTGAATTTACTGAACCAGAACGTTGGGATTGGTTGGGACCTAGGAATCTATATTGCAAACAGTCTTCCAGTTGATTGTGATGCAGATACAGGTCTGAAAATCATGGTCACAGATTCCTCACTGTACTTTACTAGAAATATTTGTATTATCAAGCTCCCATTAAGTTTAACACATGATGTATGAAGAAATGTGATGAAAAGAGTACATCTTCAATATCCTATGAATTAGATGTAGTTAAGACTGGGAAGATAGTACAAGGATTGGGTGTTTACTTTGTATGAAATCCACTGCATTTTGATCCTTACTACTACATTTTTCCCAAAACATTGTAGAGAATGATCTCCAGCACTATGGAATGAAGCTTGAACATCCATCTACCCCTAATATATACTCATTTTAAACAGACTGAAGTTTGTTCATGATTTAATAAAAATCTAAATACCTTATTATTAAAAACAAAAACAATAATAGATTTATTTAGGGCACTGAATCTCACCAACTATATGGCAAATTAAAACCAATATGGGGCCAGAGAGATAGCATGGAGGTAGGGCATTTGCCTTGCATGCAGAAAAATGGTGGTTCAAATCTCAGCATTCCATATGGTCCCCCGAGCCTGCCAGGATTGATTTCCGAGCATAGAGCCAGGAATAACCCCCGAGCGCACCCTGAGCGCTGCAGGGTGTGAACCAAAAACCAAAAAAAAAAAAAAAAAAAAAAAAACCAAAAAACAAACAAACAAAAAAAAAAACACACACACACAAAAAAAATAGATGCATGCTCCACTGTAAACTACTCCGACCTAATTCATTTTTTAAAGTGTTTGGACAACTAGTTTATGCAACCAAAATAAAATTTTCTGGAGGTCATAGATGTTAGGAATATGTAGATAGCATTTAGCTTAAAGACTTTCTTCTCTTATCATAACCTTTCTTTAGATAATTAAAAATACAAATTGGATTATTTATTATGCATTAATTTCAAGGGAAGTTAGAAGTAATACATGAATGAATCTATTAGAGTTATTAGGAAATGTGTTTCAAAGCTGTGCTTGGATTTTTATGAAAACAGATTCTTGTGTTTCTTGAGATTACAGATTTAAAATCAAATTGTCTTATTAAGTCATAAAACCCAAATCTAAAATTTGAGGTCATATCATAATTCTAACTTTTAAAATAAATTATTACTTTTGTAAATAACAGACACCAAATTAGATTTTTATTAGGGCTTTATTAAAATTTGCTTTAGATTATATCAACTCAAGTTGTAATATTGACTCATCATTTATATTTCAAAAGAAAACACTTAGCAATATATATAATTCTGATGATCTGATACAACCATAACAATCATAAAATCTGTTAGAACATTTCCCAATAAATTCCTATAGATTGTTTCTTGTCAAGCTTGACACTATATGATGAGTAGGTTCCTTCCCCTTCTGTTATTAAAAGAATGTCTAACACAAGATAACTCTTTTTAAAAGTATTTTGTAAATGAATAAATGACAACATAAATTATGTCAGGCATATTGTAGCATCATCATTTAATTCTCACATACCCTTGAGCAATAGTTATAAAGAGACTTATTAGAACACTAATGATTTAAAGAAAGATCTGATCTTGGGTATAAGAAACTACCAGCATCCTCATATGTAAAATATTAAGCTGTCTCCAAATCTTGCTGGCATTCATGTGTTCAGTATATGCATGTCACTTATACTGGGACTTAAAGTCTCAGTATTTATTTCAAAGAACCATAAGGATAGGTTTATCTTTATCTATCTTCAGTGGAGGACAGATCTCCTCAGGTGCTTACAAGCCCAGACTCTCAACCTGATGGTACCAGTTCGATGGGACAAACTGGGATACAATACTCAGATTGCTGATAGTTACAAGGGATCTTGCCATGCAAGAGATCAAACATACAGTCTTGTCAATGCAAGGAACAACAAAATAAAGAGTTAAAAAATTATAGTTCATCCCGAGTCCACATGGAAAAAGTTAGACAATAGTAATAATCTTAATTCTAAAGCTTCTAGAATATACCTCTATTCCCTAAGATGACAATAATGAAAATAAAAACAGTATCTACAATCTCTTTCTTTAGTAAAGCTTAATTTTGATTCTTTGGGAAATCTTTCTATAGTGATATTAAGGTGGTGGACAGGGTCTAAATAGAAGAGTGGCGGTCAAATGTGGTGGATAGCATTAGTTTTGTGTTTCCCTACTTATTTTGTATATTAGTATTGTTAATTTAATTTTAAAAAATACTAACTTTCATAGAGCAACAATTTTCAAGAGAAAAAATAGGAATGTGCATCATGTGACTTTCAGCTCTCTCAGTTCAAAGTTGAAACTGTATAAAATGATTTAAAAGACACTTTGAAGGAGGGGAATTCTATAGTATTTTATATTTTTTCCTCCCCTATAGCTTTTATTGTTATGGTTCCCACAAATGAAGAAAAGAAAACAAAATTGATTAAGAATAACTCCCTAGAGGCCTGATGAATTTTACAGTGGATAAGGCCTTTGCCTAGTACATGGCCAACCTAGGTTGGATTCCTGGCATTTTATATTCTCCCAAACCTGCCAAGAGGAATTTCTGACTGCAGAGCTAGAAGCAACCCTGAGTGTCACAGGGGCCAAATAAAAAAAAAGCAACACCCTAAAACAGATGTTATTTTTTAAATAGGACTTGATATGCAAAATATATTAAGTTAAAATGAAATATAAGAATTTCAGAACTTCTATTAAGATTCACATAATGACCCAATTATCCTCAATTATGTGACATAGGCACAGTTTATTACAGAATAGTGGTTGAATTTTTTAATATGTAATCTTCAAACAAATCCAATCTTTTAGTAAACTCTTAGTAGATTTCCCCACCTAAGTGATTTTCCCTACCATATTTTATTTGACAGGGATATAACCTCACCTTTTAAAAGTATTTAATGGTCATTCAGAGCATGTAAGTTAACAACTTGACCTATAAATGATGAAACAGGATAAGATCTTTATGTTTTATTTAGACATTGAGTCCTTCATCATCCTGTAGACATTTGGGACCTGGTCTTTCATAAATCTGTCGTGGAACTTCTCAAATTTTCCACATTTTCTGCATTATTTTTCATACTTTTTCTTTATGAAAACTTAAGTTGTGGTAAAAGTGCCCAAAGCAAAATTCTTGAAGACTGAATTTATACAAAGTGTGGTGCTTTCAATTTCTTCAGCCTCTTATTTTAGTTAGATGAAGTCAACAGATATATCCCATGTGCAACATGTACACCTCTGAAATGGTTAATAGTTTTTAAAGTACTCCTTCGCTTGCTGTACTTTGAAATCCTCATTATTGTTTGCTAGAGCTTAGAAAAAAAGAGAGTCAACTCCTTTTTGTAGTCTTACCTCTCTCCATCTTCTACAATATGATTTCACAGGAATAGCTCCTGATACATTCTTAACATTATAGACATTACTTCTTGGGCTGAAATGTTTCCTATTCTTTCTTTTTTATCCTGGAGCAAGATGTTCACACCTGAGTTCCATTTGCCACTATTTCTATGGTTTTCTCTGAAGGAAATTGGAAAGGTTTTATGATCAGCTATGTTTGGTAAATGCCAGGGACCAGAATATAGCCCCTAGGTGAGTCATATATATTTAAAAATGCAATAAATCTAACAGTTAAACAAAACAAACAGAAAAGGTCATGTTGTTTCAGTTGTTTAATTCAGTGCTTCACAATCATGTGAGGAAAAAGTACACACACATATCTGCATGCTTGCGCATACCAATATCCTAAATGTATATTGAAATGAATACCCTCTACATTTTTCTCAGGCAATTGTTTTAAAAATGACATCTTTAGAAGCTTCACCTCTCAGGGTGACATGATAGCACAGCATTAAGGTGTTTACCTTGCACACAGTTGACTTGGATTCAATCCCCGGCATCCCATATGGTCCCCAGAGCCTTCTGGAAGTAATTTCTGAGAGCAGAGCCAGGAGTAACCCCAGAGTTCTGCTGGGCATGGCCCAAAAAACAAAAATAAAACAAACAAACAAAAAAGTTTCATCTCATTCCATCTCATACAGAAGAAACGTTCTGTATGTATGAAGGTATTGTGTCTATGGGACTTAGAGTTTATAGCAGAACTTGCATTTGATTCTCTGCTCTTCCAATAAAATACCAGTTTCTGTTGGTCCCAGATCTTACCCAGTTATTGTTTCTAGAATATATGCTAGGTATAAAACTTCTTTCTATTTAGAAATAATTCCACTTCCAAGAAAAACATATTTATCATCTTTTTTAAATGGAATCAGTCATATGCACTGGTATGCCTCACATCCACCCTAAATTCTTATTCAATTACTATATTTTGAAAATAAAACTGAATGCATTAAAGTATAATAACCTGAAAGTTAAAAACACTCCTTTACATATTTTCTCTGTGCATTATTAATCTCATTTAATTTAGGGATTAGAATAAAACACGTAGAATTTGGAATCACACAAAACATATTCAGACAACACATACTACAAGCAATATTTCAGCAAAAATTGATAGGATGATTTCCTGTAAGTTGGCTCCAGTGGATCTGAAAAAAAGTTATGTTAACCTACACATTCACATGGGAATTAATGAAGTACAGATCTTTCATTCTCACTTGACAAACCAAACATTGCTAAATTATCAAAGGCAGAGTTATCCCAAACAGGGAACTCAATAAAAACTCTCATAAAAATTGGTTTAAGACTTATATACGGGGGCAACAAATGTAGTTCAAGTGGTAAAATCTGCAAGTGTGATACCTTTGGAGAGATGGTAAGGTGGGTAGAACATCTACCTTCTATGCAGCTGAGTGGGGTTCAATTTCTGTCATCCATATGACAGGGGTCTCAAACTCAATTTACCTGGGGGCCGCAGGAGGCAAAGACGGGGTGAGGCAGGGCTGCATAAGGGATTTCGCTTATCAAATATTCACAATAAAAATAGCATTAGTAAGAAAAAAATCGCAAAAAGTCGCATTAAACATTTGTATACCCCGAACGGAACTGCTTGGGGTATACGAATGTTTAATGCGATTTTTTTCTTACTAATGCAATTTTTATTGCGATTATTCGGTAAGCGAATAATCGCGAATACTGCGATATTTGAAGGCCGGCCGCGGGCCACAAAATGTTGTATGGAGGGCCTCAAATGGCCTGCAGGCCACGAGTTTGAGACCCTGCCATATGATTTCTTGTGCACCTCCAGGACTGATCTCTAAAAACTGCTGCCTATGGCCCAGAGGCAATTTAAAAAATGTTGATTCCCAGTTAGATTACTTGAATTTCAAATTATTTTGCTGTATATATGTATTTTTACTTTGGCTTTTCCCTTTGGGGGTGGGGGGCTTTTGGGTCACACTTGGCGGTACTCGAGTTACTCCTGGTTCTACGTTCAGAAATCTCTCCTGGCAGGCTTGGGGGACCATATGGGTTTCCAGGATTGAATCCAGGTCCTTTCCTGGGTTAGCCTCATGCAAGGCAAATGCCCTCATGCAAAGCAAATGCTGTGCTATCTCTAGGGTCCCTACTTTTATTTTCATTCTGTCAATGTTGTGCTAGAGAAATACAATTCCTATTAATGACTCTCCTGAAATGTATTTGATTACATATTATTTCTTCAAACTCTGTTTTATGTACCTCACTAATTTACCCTCCTTACTCCACCCCAAATAAAATGAAAGCCGCATTTTATATATTTGGTTGAGACCATCAATTTCATTTGTTTTAAAATCAATTCTTTCCCCCTCTTGTGTATGCAGATAGATCCTGAAAGATGCCTGCTGGCAGAAAAGTTAAAATTAAATCTTCCATATTTATTGTTTCATGAGTGTGATAAAATACCATAATTTCATTTCATTTTTCCCATTATTAAAAGAAAAGTCAACAGAAAATAAAAATTAAATAAATAAAGCAGTAACTCATTCATTGCCAGCCTTGATCAAAGGGAAGGATTTTTTTTTAACATATTTAGTTTTTACTTATTTTTCACAACTTCTGTAGAATACTTTTAGATGAAATGTGTTATTGGTCACAGGAATTCATTTATTTTTATTTGAAAGAAGCTTATTTTTTTCCTTCAGGATATTGTTCTCATGTCTACTTTTTTTTTTTGAAGTTGAATCATATCCAGAAGTTGCTCAGGGAATATTACAAGATCTGTGCTCACAGGTTGTTAATTAGGGTGATCCAGATACCACCCAAGATTAAACCAAGTCAGCTACATGGCAGGCAAGAACCTTAACCCCTGTACTTTGTCACCTGACCCACTCATTTCTACTAAGTAACACATAGAAAATGGGATTTTTATTTCCCTGCAAAGCACAGTGATATCTAGAAGGTCAGGAGTATGGACACCTTCAAGAATAGACTCATACACTCATTTTTGCTACAGTTGTGGATGCAGGTGAGGTTCATACTCTTGTTTAACCTGGAAGTTTATATTTGTCTAAGTTGTAGGTACGTTTCCAAATGTCCAAAGCAGTGATGGTTGTATACTAGGTATTTCTATATATTATTTCATTCATGTAAAAAAGCATATAGCTTTCAGAATCATTCCTCCCTTCCTTCTCTACTATAATATAAGACAAACTGCCATTAAATTTGTTAATTTATGTTCATCTAATGTTCTTCCTGTTTAAATGTGTGCAAATACATTTTACTGAAAGGTGAAAAATTTCATGTCACATCTCATTCTTGCTTTCTGCATTATTTTTGGACTTTTTACTAGGCTTACTATCCTATCAAGAATGGCTTTAACTCTTCAACCAAACCAGGGCTTTCTTCCTTATGTAACATGCACTTGCTTATTCTGTAAGTGACAAGTCTCTGGCCTTTCCTTTCTGTATGCCTAGTCCAACACCTCCACTTCTTTTTTATTCAGCCTAGATAAAACTCATTTAAAAAATAACTTTTGGGGAAACACTATTTGGAATTGATCTTTGTGGAAATTTAGGTTTTCCTCTGTCTACTTGTATTAATTATTCCTTCAACCTAGTGATCAAAATTCAAATTACATTATTTATTCATCCTACTTAAAAAAATAATCCCTCTTTCTCATTAAGTTCCATTAGAAAGAACACATTTTTAGTTCTTTTCAAATTGTTTACTGAGGTCAGACTAGAATACTTAGCATCTTGTAGATGCAAAATAAATATCACTTAATAAGTAAATGAATGATTTTTTTATCCAAAGAGGAGCATGTGCACTCTGTATCTGAGTAAAACAACTGTTTCCATGGTAATATCTGAGAAACTAATTATATGAAGTATTTGTCATTGCTGAATAAAATGAATTAGGACCATGGTTCTAAAATGTGAATACATATCACATGTCAAGCACTGGCTGCATGCAGATATTGACATGTAGGAAGGAATACCTGTGATAGTTCTCTGATAATCAAATTATATATTAATAAGTATTTGACAGAGAAAATAAGATTAAACAATATAAATCAAAGTATTTTTTCTGACACAGACATAAATTTGGTGTCAAAAAGATGCCAATTTTAACTTATATAGATAGTATAAAAGCTTAAAATATTCTTCACTAGCTTTATTTATAGTAATAGGGTAAATTTTATTCTGAAAAGGGGGTTGAAGTACAGCAATCTGTCATCTAACTCTCAAAAGATAAGTGATCTCAGGGCCAGAGAGTTGGCGCAGCAGTAAGGGCGTTTGCCTTGCATGCGGCTGACCCAGGATGGAGCTTGGTTTGATCCCTGGCGTCCCGTAAATCCCCAAGCCAGGAGCGATTTCTGAGAACATAGCCAGGAGTAACCCTGAGAGTCACTGGATGTGGCCCAAAAACCGAAAACCCTAAAACACACACACACACACACACACACACACACACACACACACACACACACACACACACCTACCTACAAAAGATAAGTGATCTCAAAACTAAAGAGGATTTGAATCACTAAAATACAATAATTTCTATTCAGCCACTGTGTTTTCAGTCACCTGAAGAAATTTTCTTGATTTGGATGTGTGATGAGCAAGAGTTTAAAAACAAAAACAAGAAAATTAAAACCTAAAATGAAATCTAAACTAAAAACCATAGAAACCAAGAAAGATCTTATTGGTGATATCAGACCAAGGACAGCTACAGGAGATCCTCTGGCCAACAATGGTCACTGAAATTCACTATTCCTTCGTAGTGGATTAAAGATCTTACCTTTTCCGCAGCTGGTGCCTATTCCTCACCTTTCCAGAAAGATATCAACTCTGTCTTATGCCCATCTGAATCATTTTCAATCATCCTTCAAAACAGAAGGATGTTTTCTGTCTTTGGTAGTGCAAATTTCCTTCTACAAACCTTTAATTCCTCTTTATTAATATAACTTCCTCATTTCTTCAGCCTCCTCTCTCCACAAGATTCCTCTTAATTCTATAACTTTAAAGTTTATTTTACATGTTTCAGAGGTAAAAATACCCCAAGGGAAAAAAAACTGATTTTTAAGTTGGTGTTTGCCACACAGTTCCCTACTACCGAGAAAAATCCTAAAATACAACTTGTGTTTGATATGTATTTATTAACCTACTGGATAAGTAAACTTTTTGGAAGTTTGAAAAATATCATAGCTACCTTCATTGTTCATCAAAGAGAAGTGAGACTATTCTGCTTTTACTGCAGACTGAGTAATCTGTACATATTGACCATCATTGAATTGGAGACTAATGATGTACATGATCTTAAAACTTCTGACTTAAATCAGTTATCTATAACTATGTGTAAAATGTGTTTGTTTTAAAGAGGGGGGAAGTAATAGTACAATATATAAGTTGCTTGTCTTGCATGTGGCTTTTCCAAGTCTTATCTCTTATACCTCATAGGTCTCCCAACCCTACCAGGAGCTATCCCTGAGTACAGAGCCAGGAGTAAGCCCTAAGCACCTATAAATGTGGCCCAAACACACAAAAGTTTAATATATATAATGAACTCACAGTTAGAAAATATCATACTACCATATCATTGTGAAAGAAAGGGAAAATAAAAAAGGAGTCAAATATAAAGGAATTTTGGTTGGTTTTGTATAATATGAACCTGACCTATTTTTTCTCAGTTGTCTTAAGGGAAAAGGTTCCAGAAGAGTGTCCTTTTGGTTCCATATCATGATGTGATAGAAAGATATGAGTTTTAATTCTATGAACCTATGACAATTTTAGCGCAGATGTAGCATGAAAAGAAAATATGTACTTAGAAAGGAGGAAAATACCTCTCTCTTTACTAAGTCTCTTAGTCTTTATTATTTAAGGTTTGCCCTTGATTATTGCTAATGATTTCCAGTTGCACCAACTCCCTGGAAGCCAATCCCCTTTCTTTTAGCCTTCCAGGCAATCCAGACTTGCCAACTTTATCTTCCCACTTTTCTCTGAGGCTGCACTTAGCACTCATCAATTGAAGAAAATTATTGAAAAAAACTAAGTTTTCTGCTAATTCAGGTCTTGACTTTTGTTTCCATGAGAGTGCGATTACCTGATAATGAATATGCTAAATTCAATGCCAGCCCATTTTTGTGTGGGTGGACATAACCAGTGGGCTACTTGGAATCAAATCCAGAACAAAGTATTTATACCCTCCAGTCCTTTGAACCATCTGCCCAGCACCAAACTAATCGCTTAGATTTGAGGTTTGGGAGGAAAGGGAAGGAAAGGGAAGTATAAGAGTGGACAGTGCAGAAAATAAAATATAGAGCCTCATACATGCAAATGCTTCACTGCTGAGCCATGTCCCTGGCCTGAAGCAAAATAGCTTTTTGTGTGATATTCTATGTTGATTTACATAATCAGACTATTTATTTAGACAGCAAGTATGACTTCTAACAATTTTTATATGTAAAAATGACATACGTGAGCCATAAAAAGTGGCCTAGGTATGATTGAATGAATCAAACATGAGTTAAAACTAGCATAAAGGACCCAAGGAACTCAGGTGTTCTTAGAACTGCCTGTGCTTTGACCAATAAATGTACATCCAAAAATTATGCTGAGCAGTCAAAAGTCTGATCTCATTTGACAAAAAAAATGAACACTAATTAAAAGGCTATACAGTTCAATTGATGATAATATGGTGCATATATATGTAAGTATATATATGCAACGTGAATATTAATTGGGTTAGCAAAAATCATAAAATAAGAGATAAAACTGTTTTATTTTAATCTTGAAAAGAAAAGGGGGTGAAACAATAAAGTTGTTTTTTTTCCCTGCTAAGGATTCACTTAAATTTAGTAAATAGAATAGGATGTATAGGGTAAGTGTAGTTTAAAAGTCATGTATATCTACAGCATAGTGAAGCCATAGTTCAAGTTTGCAGTATCAGTGTCACAAACTCTTTGAACTTGTGTAATATTCCTAATGATCAATGGAATTCTACTTAAATTCTATTGTGTTTGTCGGATACATAGTCATAAATGTCTGGCTTCTAAGTTTGTCATTGCTATATTATTCCAGCAATGTTCAGACCCACACAACCACATTATAAATTGACATGAATATATATTGGTCTAGCTCACATCTCCAACTTAGCCTAATTATATTTATTGACAAAATTGTTCTATGTAGAAATATATAATATATGTATAAGCTTGAACGAACACACATATACACTTCATTCTCTCCAAATGATCGTTTGTAAAAATACTCAGAATATTGATAAAATTAAGAAATGTTGATACTAAGCTTAGAACTGTTAATAAATGGTGTATATTGTTAAAGGTGATATAATATTTATAAATAGCATATATTTAATAATAAGTATATGCTATCTCAGTGTTGGAAATTAATCAGCATTTATTCTGTGTGTGCTATTTGGAAGCAATGTATCCTTCAACTATATGAATGTAGTCTAAAAGGAAAAGTTCCCTTGTTTTATAAGAAGGTCATATAGTAATTTTTCCTAATAAATAAAAGTATGGAACAATGGTGCTTTCTTTAAGGATAAAAAAAATCTGACTTGTCAGGTAAGCTGCTCAGCAAATAGTAAGTTTAATTCCTAACACCCACATGAGGCACAAGAATAGTTGGATTCACAACTCCAGTGTCATGCTGTCAGCTGCTGTTTATTTAAATTAAAATGTCACCATCCAGAAATAAATTAGGAAGTTGAAAAACGATAAATTTCTTAAACATACAGTACTTTTGGCACCTTGTTA
Source organism: Suncus etruscus (assembly GCF_024139225.1). Classification (NCBI taxonomy): domain Eukaryota; kingdom Metazoa; phylum Chordata; class Mammalia; order Eulipotyphla; family Soricidae; genus Suncus; species Suncus etruscus. Next base: position 56,023,647 of record NC_064861.1, read on the forward strand.
AAATCAAACTATTACATTTGTGGCTTTTAGAACTTTACACAGACTATATTCATTTTGACATTCAGAGTAGAGCAGTTTTTGTTTTTGTTCTGGATCTTCTTGCTTATTTAGTGCTCACTTTCCTTTCTTCTACTTTCTTCCACCCCACTTACTACCATACCTCTCTCCTTTAACTTCTGGCTTTGCCATTTCCCCCTCTTTTTCTTCCTTTGTGAATTTCTTTTTCTTTCTCTGTCTAGCATCTATCTATGCTATAGGAAATAAGTTAAAAACACACACACATACACAGTTTCATTAATAAACAATGATCAGATGCTTTACTTGCATGCCTAGTGCTTAAAGCATATTGCTCATCTTATGTTTATCTAAATGTATCTACATTTTTACAGATTTGAATATTCACTTCCTCCAACTGATCTTTCTAGGTTTCATCTTTGTTCTTCTATATTCCACAAGTAGCATATGTGCCCTCCCCAGGAACTTCTCCCCTTGTTTCCTGTCGCTTGAAGGTTAAAAAGTTGGACACATCAGTCTAAGTCCTACCCTGCTACCACTCACATCGTTCGATATTTTAAAATAGTTTCTTGGCTCTAGGTTCATAGCACAGCAGGTTGTTCCAATTCAGGAGCCAATTTGGTCATAAGTAGGAAGAGAATTAACATCTCAAGGAGAAAAATATTTCCTCTGTTCCCATTTGGATAGTTTCTGTCTTTGACTTTGCAGATCATAGATGATGCAAATGCACACTCTACTATAGGTTAATCAAATATGAGACAGTTGTATACAAACATATTCAGCATTAACAACATGGAGATATTTACTTGGCCGGGTTTTCCATTTTCACATAAAAATGCCTCATATTCGGATGCGAACTCAGGGGCGTTGTCATTGACATCCAGCACTTTAATAGCAACAGGTACTCGTGATATCTGACTGTGGTTCCCTATGGGAAGGAAAAAATAACATCAGCATTGTGGGTTTTTCAATGTAACGTGCAACTTAACTTTCTTCCTGAAAGCATGTATCAGTTCCAACTTCCTTTTCGGATGTGTTTGCTTAAAAATGTACAAATGATTATTTTAGATCTCATTTGCTGAGCTTAGCTTGCTACACACCATCTCAAAAAAAATTAAGAGACTTTTGATGAAAACAGTTTAATGTAAGGGGGCATAGAGATAGCACAGCGGTAGGATGCTTGCCTTGCACGCAGCAGATTCAGGGCTGATTGTGGTTCGAATTCCAGCATCTTACATGGTCCTCTGTGTCTGCCAGGAGAGATTTCTGAGCACAGAGCCAGGAGTGACTACTGAGCACTGCCAGGTGTGACCCCCAAAATCAATATATATATATATATATATATATATATATATATATATATATATATATATATATATATAATTTTATGAATAAAGTTCATTACAAAAAAAGGAAATGCAATATGCTTTATTTCTTTGTGTATCTTGGTCATGTAGTAATGTAAAAGATAGAAAGACATAGCTAAAAATATAGCTCAAATGAGAATCAAATACATTTTTGAGACTTGTCCTTAATCATGATATCTTAAAGTTGGAAATCACAGATTTTTATCAATTTAATATTTTATTAAAATTAACTTTGTGATATATTGAAATAGATAGGCATTAGTGATTTAAATGTTGTCATTTTCATCAGTATAAAAATAATCTTCTAATATTTATAGGTCAATTCCAATTAAAAGGAATTTAGTGGATAATCCATTAAGTCCTTAAATTTCATATCTATATACACATGTACACATATTTGCATGCATGCAAGTGAACACAGAGACCTGGTTGAAAAATGCATTGCTTACTTGAGATATGTGATAATCTTTCATTTGCCATAAATATAATACAATTTAACTCTTAGCACCTAATATTTTTTGATCTCTTGCTGTTTAATACAGACTGCATTAACATGATGGCTAATGGTTTGTGTTTTTATGGCACTGAAAATTTATCAACAAGCCAAGAGGGGAAAGTTTTTGACTCAAAATACAAAAAATGTCCCATAGATTTGCATTTGATAAATCAAACTCTTATTTTTTGACAGTTGATTAAATTCAGATCTCTAGAACCTTCAAAGATTCATTTAGTCATTAAACATAAAAGTATTTCTAAAACACACACATCAAATAATCATGGCCATGTTACACATTTACAGTTTATTAACTCTTCTGGAAATGCCAAAAAATTTGAATTTAGTTAACCACAGTGGTCACTTTCAGTATTCTAATTTGATTAACTGGATGGAAAGATACTGTGTTGAGGAATTCCAACTACTTTAAAAAGGAATATAGCATCACTTAAAATATTTAGCCAGAGGCCTTACAAATCTCAACTGATCTACCATTATTCTTTAACTGTCTGTGTCTAATGAATTTGTTTAAGAGGAAGAATGGGTATCTCTACTTTGTTGGAAGAGGAATATTTCTAGTAAATAAAGATTAAGGTATCTTAAATAAGATGTGATTACATCTTTAAAGATTTATGTCTTTTTTCTATCATGACCATGAGCAGAATAGCAGCTGCTAGAGAGTATAAAGGGATAGTGTTTGCAGTAAACAAACAACATCTGGATTCCCAACTTTCTATACTTTCACTTTGCTTGTGAACAAATTAATTCTCCTCAGCAGAGAAGTGGGTGTTTTCATAATACCCAGAGTTACTCAGCGACCATGGAATGCTGGGGGGAAAGCCTGAGTATCCTGCATGCAATGTATACACTCCAGACCTTTGAACTTCTCCTCAGACCCTCATCAACTTAAATCTCATCAATTAACTTAAAGCTCATCAGTTGATTTGAAAATTATTATGAACACATAAGAAAAATATGTACTCGATAGTATTGGGAAACTTCCTTTTCTGGAGGGGGGGTGTAATTATTAATTTCATCAGCACCAGAAAAAATGAGATTTAATTAGTAAAGAGCAAGATATTTCACACAATTGTATCCCTTTTAATCTTCACTAAAAACCTATAAAGCAGTTCATGTAATTTACATATTTCATATATGGAGATTAACACTCAAAAATTCAAAAGATGAGGTGGTTTTAGAAAATTACATAATTAACTCAAAGATGTAGCCTGGCCTTCCCAATGTGCATCATTTTCAGAGCATAATACTAAAGAAGTTTAAATCCAAATATTTGCTTTTATGTTTATTTATAAAGGCAATCAATAATGGTATTTTCTTCTGGAATGATCATAGACTTGTTATATTTATCTCAAAAAGTCAAGTTTTTAAAATTTAAATGCAAATATCAAGAAACATGTTAAATAATACTTAACTGAATCCTACCTCAATTAACATTTTCAGATTTACACTCATATCTTGCAAACCTCCTTGAGAGCTGTACTATTTAATATCCATATTTTACCTATGGTATTATTTCTTCTAATTTTATTCTAGTTAATTTATTAATTTTAATTTAGAATTCTCTGCATTTTAATTTAAGAAACTATTAATAATATATATAACATTCATTTTTCCATTACAAATTATAAACAAATACATGCATGTATTAAATAGTTATAGTGTATTCAATTATTTTTATATTTGATCATCCTATATTCAAGAAATTCAAGAGTTTTGAATTGTATCTTCAGACTAGACAGTGAATAGTAAATCTTTTTTTAATTTAATTTTATTTTTAATATAATTTTTATTTTGAACATAGTTGTAACTCCACCCTGGAGAAGAAAGGCTGTGCTTGAAAGGTTATGATAGAGACCACACATGTGGTGGATAGGGTATGAATAAAGCTGATGCTTCCTGATGCCTCCTCTGAGTGAGTGATTCCTCCTTTCACCTGGGCCTGGGACCCGCCGGCTGGATGGGGGTTGCAGAGCCACGTGGCCTGGGATGCCATCCACTTCCATCCAGCCCCATCGTTAATTATTTGATACAACACATAGTGGCTTACATATTGTTGACAATAATATTTTAGGTACATATTTACATAAAATCAGGGGGATTCCCATCACCGATTTATCCTCCCTATACCTCCGTTTTCGTCCTACCTCCCAAATCCTCCTCCCTCACCCCCGGGGCTGCTAGAAAATGTGGTCCCCTCTGTATCTAGTTTACTACTTAGTAGTCTTGCACCTGTTTGGTCTTGGTGCCTCCCTTATTTCTCCCTCTAACTGGGAGGCAGGACTAGATAGTTCAAGTTATGTGGTTTTGTTTGAAGAAGAGAAAAGTAATAAACTGGGGTAAAAGTCTAATCTGCTGAAAATGGGCGGGATCCTTCTAAAGGCTCTCATCATCGGTTTGAGAGACGAAGGAGAGAAATAAGGTGTAACACCCCAACAGTACAAAAAGAAGTGTCAAATATCCAGTGAGCACTCCAACAATAACAATGATAAGCACCACAAAATTAGCCATGGTCTTGAGATAAAAAACATGGCAGAGCATATAAAAAAAGAAAAGAAAAGAAGGAAAAAACATAAATGTAAATGGGGACAACTTCAGTAACCACACCAAAACAAGGAAATCAACAAGAAGTAGATAGGTAAATAAAAATAAAAAATAATTTAAAAATTAGTATTTAAAAATAATATATATAAAAATATAAAAATGTTTTGTAATTTTTGCCTTTTTTTCCCTCCTGCAATGGCATAGTAAATATTGGGGTCATTTGAAAAAGAATTCACTTGGCCTAAGAGATATGGGGTTTCTCCAACCTTGGAGTATATTGTCATGGGATTAACTATAGACTCCGTTCAGGTTCATTTCATTTGTGAATAGTAAATCTTCATTAAGAAAAACTACAGGAAAAAGTTAGTAAATTTCTTATATAACATATTGCTTTTCAGAAAATGAATAAAATAAATGAATCAGATTTACAGGCAATGATTAGGATAAGTCTACTAAAGATGATTTTCTGCCATTTCTCTTATCACATCTGAGTATGTACATACGCATGTACACACACATACACACATACTCTCTGCAGATAAGCATGCACATATGAATCTCAGTCTAATATTTAGGCAAAAGGATAATTATATTTTGAACTCTTATTTATATTCTCTCGATCTTATAGCTTAATAAATAGCAATTATCTCCTAGATCTAGCTAGCCATCAGGAAGTAAATCACAAGCACAGAAGTTGGAGAAGCTCCATCCGTTCCTTCTTGGCATAATTTTCAACATAAAAGTATGAAACTTTATCTCATATATATTTTTGAGACAAGAATATTTATTCCAGAGACAGAGAGCTTTGAAATTAAGCATTGTTATTTTTCTTAGAGGGGATATTACACTGGGTACTTTTCATTTGTTACTTAAGATCATGAATGACAGTATGTTCTTCCAAGTAGGATATTTAATATGTCTTAGGACTGCTAAAAAGTAACGTACTTTAATATAATGAAAAATGAGTTTTTAATTTATAATTATGTTTTAATGTATAATTACATTTTTCTATAGTGTGGTCTGTGGGAAACATAGAACTCAGTTTGGAATCTATCACCTATGCTGCAAAACTCACATGGGAGAAACTTTATGCTCCATGATGATCTTCAGCTCAGATTCAGGGAATTACTTCCTATTTATTTAACAATTGCCAGATTTGTCAAAATAATGTCTTCTGAAATAGTTGTGTTAGAAATATTTCTTGACATTTACTTTGAATTTAGTGGTTCAGATTTTACCTCATCAAAAATATTAAAATAAAACATAATCAATATAATCTGTCACTGAAAAAGTGGCCTGCTAAGTGGAGACTAAGGAGATGGTTGAAATTCCTGGAGCCTTGGGAGTTACATAAAACACATTGGGAAGTTAAATTTAATGAACAGTAACATAATCTTCCCCATTTATAACTATTAAATTCCTTGTAGCCTTTCAAGATTCAGTCCTAGCAACAGCTCTTTCAAGGAGCTTCTTAAAGACATGATCCAGAGTCTCACCCCTTCCACACACCACTTTTTAAAGTCTTGTAATAATGACAGCAGAATGAACTGCACAGATAGAAAATCCATGATAGTTGGTTTAAAAAAAGATTTTAAAAATAAAAGAAAGATCTTAAGAATTTCCTGCAATTTACATGTATTCAAGAAGCTAATAAGACTTGGACAGATTCACCCCCAAGTTATTAAGAGGCAAGAGCTTTATGCATAAGGGACACACCGTTAGCCAGACGCATATTTTCCAGATATTTTTTGCTGAGGCTAAGATCCTAGCAATTGCAGTGGAATCTGCCTTCTGACAAGTCACTCCTCACAGGACAGATTCTGTATTGGACAGGTTTTCCTTAAGAATCATGCAGTCCTGGTCATTCTTATCTCAGCTCCTATTATGTTGACAAAATTAAACTAAAAAGATTGGAGGTTAACACCTCCCTACTCCACAGTGTCACTTAAAATATTGGAGGATGCACTGAAAGGCAAATGGGAGCAAGTAGGTTTTTTAGTAGCTTCATAGGTGAAAAAGGCTAATTTGAGAGATGGTCCAGAAAATAGTCAGATAAGATTCATGGAAAGATTTATCTAGAAGGAACCAAGGTATTCCTAGTCTGTGGATACTTATTCCACTCTTTACCTTCTTCATCTTCGGAGTACTATCTTTTATTTATTTTTTTTAACTTCCTCTCTGTCTACGAAAAATCCACCAACCTTTAAATAAGTAATCGCTTAAGGTGATCATCTAATTTCAACATGGTTGAATAACTTGCAATTTTCTCCTGAGGAATTTTTATCATTCATTATTTTTCTTTCTGTCACATTTTTTATTGTTCAATAAATACATTTGCATTTCCAGTTACTAGGGCAAAACTCCTAAAATAATCCATAAACTCTGAATGTAATCCACTCTGGAAGATCATCATCATGCTTTGTTTACTCAGAGATGTTTTCCAAATGTTACAAGAAAGATTTAAGAGTCCTATGTTTTAGCTTTAAGTAATGAAATGTTGTAAAGAAATGTAAACAGATAGAATCAGCCATATGTGAAAAGGCCCAGACACCCAGAGACCAACCCATCAGGTCAAAATAACTCATAACTATTGAATAGAGGTTTCAGAAAACAATGTTGCAGTCCAAATAGAAAGAATCTCCTGTTATATATTAAGAGGAATGGGCTATGTCCTATGATTACTGGCAAAACATTGAATTTTATTTTCTTTTTTTATGGGGGGTGGGGTATCACACCCGGCAGCGCTCAGGGGCTACTCCTGGCTCTATGCTCAGAAGTCACTCCCAGCAGGCTCGGAGGACCATATGGGATGCCAGGATTCGAACCACCGTTCTTCTGCATGCAAGGCAAATGCCTTACCGCTGTGCTATTTCTCCGGCTCCTGAACACTTTCATGATGAAATTTACAGTTAAAAAAGTCACTATAAAACAGTGAGACAAAAAAGTTAAGTTCTTGTTTCCCAAGTACATGATGGTGCCAGAATTTTTATGGACTTTTTTTTAAATGAATAAAACTGAGAGAAAAGAAATGAAATAAAATAAGCAAGATACCTCCACATATGTGGTCCTTATCTGTATTAGTCATATTTAAATGAAAATTTACTTTTATCAAGATTGGTAAAGTAATAGTTCCAGTTTTAAAGGTCTTTAAATTTTTTCTCATATAGAGAAATAAGATTAATTGGATAAGCTTCTATGAAAATTATTCATTCCCTTGTGACTGTCCAAAAATGTTTTCCATTCATCTAATACACAAACATTAAATATAAAGACATTGTAATTAGAAACTTGATTAGGATTCATTAAAGGTTAATTTTATAAACAGAGGAGATGTGACAAAGTGGTCTGGAAGGAAAAGCCCTTTTCAATTGGCCACGAAAGTCAGACTTCTCTGTGATGAAGAAAAGGCTGCAATGGCACCTCGGATAAACAATTCTTTGACTTCTAACATATGAATTGTAGTGACTTTCTGTCACCTCTCTGTCAGATAGCCTCATGAATTGCCCATTAATTTTGCCCTTTTATAATCAACAGTAATGGACTACTGCCAAGTCCAAGTTACTTGGGAATTTGCTTCTAACTAGTTTCCATAAGCTGCTGTTTTTGCAGGCATCGATTGAAATAAGCAGCCTCTCCTTTTCAGACTATGAGAGGAAAAAATGATTTGACAAATTTAGATATACTGTTGGGGTTCAATAAATAAATCTTGAGCCTCTACAAGTCGATGGATGGAAGCCATAAGCAGTAAATTACAATCAACAGGGGAATGCAAAATAAGAGGAATTATAATTGAAAAGGGGGTGAGAGAAACTTCAGAAGTTGATAAAATAGAAAAATGTGAACTGAATATAAAATAAGAAAGATAGCAACTTAGGAAATTTAAAATTAAATAGAATGAAATTTTGAGGGACAGTCTTGGAAATGGGTTTAGGCTCTCTGGTGACTTAAGATAAAATTTTTAAGGTTTTTTTTTCTACTTTATGTAGTGTAATACTGCCTAAATCACTACCAATAGTTTACAAAAATATATATTACCAGATAGTACAGAAATAAGGTAGGATATTGCTAATTAATGGACATTAGTAAAGTAAAAGTTCTGCTGTGTATACTTTTGTTATGTTAGTATTTTATTTGATATATAAAGAGAATTGGTCAGTAGTTATGGGGTATATTTTATAGGCATTTTTTCCTTAAAATACTTTAAAATGCATTTAAATGCATTACATTTATGTTATAAAAGCAACTGTGCTGATGTGTTGGTTATTTCTTTTGATACCCTGGTTTCTCATGTATGGAAGGAAAAGTTGCCCATTCAATTTTAAACCATTTTTCTTTATAGGTTTGTGAAAATTTCAGCAAGTCATATTTTTTAAAGGAGTCATCCTATTCTACTTAAAATATTACTAATTTGAAGGGTAATTTGAATTTTTAGTTAGAACTTTAATTAGACTGAAATTTTACTATTTAAAGAATGAACAAAACTTGAAAGTTAAAAAACTCTTCTGTTAATCCTGAAGTAGTTACTGTAAAGAAAGACAGTCTTCACAGAGAAAGCTTAAAATATGGGATATTTGAAAATGACACTTAAATATGGTGGCTTTGATTCCAATTTTTATTGACCCCTGTCTGTTTTCATTCTTAATACTAAAAAGCACATTCTCTGGCTCCACCATTTTCCAATGTTTTTAATAGAGGAAAAAAGTGTTAAGTCCCTTACTCATATTCATTTCAAGTGAACAGCATTTAACACTTGTCAAGTTCTTCAATTCATATTTTCCTTAAAATTCGAAAATAGGAACGGAGCGGTGGTGCAGCAGTAGGGAATTTGCCTTGCATGCAGCTGACCTAGGACTGACCACAGTTTGATCCCCCAGCGTCCCATATGGTCTCCCCAGATAGGAACGATTTCTGAGTGCATAGTCAGGAGTAACCCCTGAGCGTCACCGGGTGCGGCCCCAAAATAAAAAATATATCAAAAATAAACTTTTATACTACATCTCTTTTGTCTCTGGGTATTATTAATATACCGATCAGCCAATGATATGAAGCTTACCCAAAGATTGGTGAGTGCAGTTAGAGAAATAACTGCACCAAAGACTATAATGGCAATGATAGTGAGTGAAAGAAATAGAACGTCTGTCTCAAATACAGGGGTGGGTAAGAAGAGAGATGCGGGCATTGGCAGTGGGAAGGTTGCACTGGTGAACTGTTTACTTTTTTTGTAATGTTCGTAATCATGGTGCTTCAATAAAGAAAAATATTGTAACTGGGGAAAAAAGCATAATATGTGCACAGCCTAATTTTCCAGAGATCAGTACTTGTGATTTGAAGGGAAAATGCTAAAAGTTTATTCTATTTTTGTTATATATATAGTATATATGTATATATATATATACTATTACATACATGATTTTTTGGGTTTCAGTCATAAAAACGTATTGTTTTAAATTCTGATCTTCTGAAAATACTTGATAACCATTGATAGAGAGGGGATAATTGAATTTATGAACTTTTTGGGTACTATCTGTTAACTATATGTAAAATTTTTGTCACATTCTAACTAAAGGTAGCATTAATCATATTTTAAGTAAAATCATTAGTTCTAATGAGGATAAAATTATTATATTTTCTGCTGGTGGAGGTTCTGATCACACTTGCTCTGGTATTCTGCCTAGTAATCCTAGGAATGGTATTAGGATCATCACATGCAAGGCAAGTGACTTAACCATACTTCACAACTGTGTAATGGAAAATCCTTGTAACACATACTTTTCTAGATTAAATATAATTTTGTGGAGTTATTGATAAATAAATATCTAGATTTAAAGAAACCCTTATGATCCTTTGATTGAATCCTTGTCTGATAAAACCAGGAATTATTAAAATTTATCTTTGTAATAATTAATCTATAGCATTATTTTTTATTTCATTATATACCTAGACAACTATATTTCTTAATTATATACTGTTTTGTTATGTTTTGTCATTGTACATATTATTCTGATAGGTACCAATGTGGTTTTATTTTGTTGAATTTTAGGTCCATGTGTCTACCACATCTTTTTTAGTTTTTTTTTTTTTTTGATTTCCTTATTAGAGTCCCAAGTACATGTTCATGTCTTTCTTTTATATCTGATTCTATTTCATACAAATATTAAAATTAAATTAAATTATTAATTTATTATTTATTATGTCCTATTTGGTAATATATATTTTCTTTTAAAAAATCTGTAATTCTATGCTGCCAACAAAACAGCATTATGCTTTTATTTCTAAATCCTTAGTGGTTTTTCTCCTTAATTATTTCAAATAGGATTGATTCAAGATTATTAGAATTGAATTTCATAAGATTACTTTTACAATTAAATCCCTTATAGGACAGGATCTTAATTAGGTAGACTCACTCTAAAAGAGAGATTCATATATAGATTCATTTAATATTCAGTTTAAATTTTCCTTCTAAACCACCTTAAATAATGTGTACCCAATACACACAATCAGAATGCATACTTGAAAAGGCAACCACATATATACTGTGTTATTGAAGAAAAATAATATTGTAGATTTCCCAATACACATTACAAGATCATAGCTAGTGATAACATTGCAAAAGAATTTTTAATGGAAAAGTAATTTCTGGGTATGATAGGAATGAAATCAACCTATGAGTTACTCATCATAATGTATAACATAGATATAATGCCTTCTGAACTTCCAGTGAATCTTTAGAGACATATTGTACGGACTCTATACTGTTTGTGAATATTTACTCAAAGCTAAAATGTAGTAAAAACAATATATAAATTTAGGATAATTTCAAGCAAGCAAACAACTAGAAACAATAGACTTTACTATAGCATAAGTGGGTAAAACTATCTTAAAAAATAATAATTTTAATAAGGTCATTTCCCAAACAAATACCCTAAACAAATAAGCAGCACTAAAAATCTGAATGATTCCATTAACATGTAAAATTATCTTAGTAAATTTATATTCAAAAAACTATAATTACTGAAATGATTTCCATATCCTTGGAGAAGCAGAAAAAATAGAACTTTTGTAGTTGAATGTACAACAATAAAGTGCAAACAACTAGAATGTATAAAATCTAAAGTTTTATGCTAGTGGATTCATACAATGAATACACCTATGAATTCACTATCTAGATCAAAAAATGCAGCAAAATCTACATTCTTGATGTGTATTTGTTGTCAAGGTAATCTCTACTTACTTTCTTAACACTATCTTGTTTCCCCTATTCAGAGTACCATAAAAATAAATTCATATAGTGTTCACACTTCTATAAATATTTTCTTAGTTTAATGTAACCTCTGTACGATTACCTAAGACTGCAATTCATTTTTTGCATTATTTCTAAAAGGCAATTCATTTTTTTGCATTATTTCTAAAAGAATTCCTTGTACAAATATACCATAAATTGGATGCACCAACTGACATTGTCGCCAGCAATGTATTTAAACTGTACATCTTCAACACTTGGTAAAGCCAACTACATAGCACACGTTATTCCTTTCCACTCCTTTGGTATGCATTTTTAATTTAAGCAATCTTAGAGGTAAATTTTGCATATAGAACTTAATCCTAAGCCTTTTATATAAAAACCTAATATGCCTACTGACTATTTGGCTATTTTTTCTTCAATGAAAACTACCATTTGGGGGTGAATAAGGGGGAGAAGAGAAATAATAGAAGGCCTAAGACATGCCTTGCATGGGGCTCATCTTGGTTCCATCCCTAACACAAAATTGACCCTCAAACTTGGCCTAATGTATCCCTAAAAGCCTCTATGCACTGAGGGAATGCAACGAAGCTTTCTGGCTAGACTGCATGTTCTAACTGCATTTGTTTTCAGTTGATTTTAATACTTCCTTTATGTGTGATGACACCCCCCCTTTTTTCCCTAACTTATTTCATTTTGCATGACTGTCCCTTGCCACAATTCTGTTTTCATGATCAAAAAGGCAAGATTTTGTTTGTTTGTTTGTTTGTTTGTTTTTTGGTCACACCAGCAGTGCTCAGGAGTTCCTCCTGGCTTTATGCTCAGACATTGATCCTGGCAGGCTCGGTGCACCATATGGGATGTCGGAATTCGAACCACTGTCCCACATGCAAGTCAAACGCCCTATCTCCATGCTATATCTCTGGCCCAAAAAGGCAAGATTTTATCTTTGGTTGTAGGTGAGTAGTATTTCATTGTATTATAACATGATGTATTTGATTATAAGTGAATAGTATTCCATAGTATTCCGATATATATATTCATATATATACATATATATATACCACATTTTACTTATCTGTTTTTCTATGGTTGGCCACTTGGGTTATTTCTATAACTTGATTATTGTAAATAATGTTGCAATGAACATAAGTTTTCATATATCTTTTAATGGATTAATACATTGTATGATTTTTTAAATTTTAATGAAGTTGTTATGGCACTTATTTTTTATGGCACTTTTTTAAATATTTTTAGAAATCCCAATACTTTTATTTATTTGCATCATGTTGTACTATCTAAAACAGTCAGCAGAATTGAAGTAGCAATAGTAGACAACCTTATCTTATTTCCAGTCTGTCTCAGCTTTCAGTATTTTACCATTAGTTCTGATATTTGCTATGTTCTTTTTGCAGTTATCTTTATCAGACTAAATTCCCTTCTATGTCTTTTTTTTCCACAAAAGAGATGAATACAGAACATTTTCTTCATTTATTAAAATTGATCTTATTTTTCCCTATTTCTCTCTCTACATTTTAATTTGTATTAATAGATTTTCAAATGTTATAATGTGCCCCTGTTTTCCCTAGGTATAATTTTATATTTTTATATTGACTTTGATTTGATAATGTTACCTAGAATTTTATGAGAAACTGGCTGCTAATTCTGCTTTCTTGCAAAAGTCTTGTCAGGTTTTATTCAGCAACCGATTATGCTGATTTCATGACATGAGGTGTAAAGACTCTTTAAGTTTTCTCTGATAAAGTTTGTGTCAGGTTCATTTGGGCATGACAACTTATGTGCTAAGTGTTAGTAATTATGGATTCAATGTATTCAATAGAAAAAATGATAGACATATTTTTTTCTTTTTTTGCATAGGCAGTTTCAAAGACTGCATTTTTCATCTATTAGACTTTATCCTATATATTTTTTAAATGTATTGACATAGTAAATTCATAACGTCCAATTATTATCTTTCGAACATCAACTAAATTTGAAAATGAGTCTTTCATTATTTCAAATATTAAAATTTGAACATTTTCCATTTTTTCTCACATGATATTAGCAACATTATTCATCTTTGTAAATAAATAGATTTTGGCTTAGTTGAATTATACTACTCTACATTTGAATTAAATTTCACCATTTTCTAGCCTATATTTAAGTTTATCTTTTTCCTGTTTTAAGTTCCTTTGTACTTTAAGCCTTTTTGAAGTAGATGACTGATTTTTAGCATTTCTTCTTTTCTAACTTAGACATTTAGTTTAATTTCCTCTAGGCATTGTGTAAGCTGTATTGCGCAAGTTCTGTCATGGCATTATTTTATCAAACATTTTTAGAATGTGCTAATTTTCTTTGCAATTTTATTCTGTGGCCATGGTTTTATATAATGTGATTTCTAAGTCTGTGAGATTATTTAAATTATTTTTGTTATTAATTTCTACATTAATTCCAGTGTTATGAAAAATACTCCACAAATGTTGTACCCACTTTATAGTTTATTTTTGCTTATTTTTAGTATTTCAGAAATGGCGTCATTTTTCTATAAATTAGAATGAAATTCTTCATACATTCCATTAAATAATTTTACTAATTATGCTATGCCTTTTGAAAACCATACTTTTTGCCTATTTGTTTGACAAGTAGGAGAATGTAGATTGAATATTTATTTTTATTATTATTATATTTTTTTTTTTGGTTTTTGGGCCACAACCGATGACGCTCAGGGGTTACTACTGGCTATGTGCTCAGAAGTCGCTCCTGGCTTGGGGGACCATATGGGACGCCCCGCGGTTTGTCCTAGGCTAGCGCAGGCAAGGCAGGCAGGCACCTTACCTCTAGTGCCACCGCCCGGCTCCGAATATTTAATATTTAACTGAGTATTTCTCTCATTAGGTTTTAATTTTTGAACTCAGCAAAAATGTTATTTGGTGTGTGCAAATATGCAAATATAAGATTTTTGTATCTTTGACATTAAGGAGTTTATTTACTCAGTTCCATGTTGTGTGGGGCCTGGAAAGGTCCCAAGCTGTACTCAGTTTTCCTAGTAGACAATCCCAAATTCTCAGTCAACCAATGAAATGAGTGAGTTCAGTGGGCAGACACCAGGCTTATACTCTGTAGGGCTGTTGGGTGGAAAAGACTTACTATGCAAGGCATGGCCATTCCACCATCTCTCTAATTCTACTATTATAATTTATTTTTCTATGTTATTTCTTTCTCCATAGTACAAAAATAAACTAATTTATTTGGGTTTCAATTAGCCTTGATCTTTTATTCAGTTCTTTCAGTCCTACATGTTCCAGTGTTTTAGTCTTGGCTCTGATGAGAAAAATATGTTGCATTTTTTTTACCTGACTATATCTATTCATTGACATATGTAGGTTATTAGCATTGGTGTAACTTTTTTTTGGAGGTTCATTTATGATCATACTTTTAAACATGTATTTATTAATTTTATTCTTTTTCCCTTTTGGTATTTTTAAATAACTTTTATTATCACATTTATCCTTCACTAATACATGCCATTTATTTTTCTCTTCATTATTTGTTTTATCATGTCTATAAAATTTCTATATTTAAGGTGTTCTCACATGCCCATTGAATAGTAATGGTATTGGTTGATATAAGATGCTGCTGCTACACTGTATGTTAGATTTTCTTTTGTCTGAAGAATTACTTTTTTAAACCATTTTATTTGAAAAGTTTTGTTCTTTATTTAAATTCTGGATTTCCTAAACACGAACAGACCTGAGAATACTACATTGGCATTGATGGAGGGTCTAGGGAACCTTGTTGCTTGTAAAGTTTGGTAACAGTATGGACCAAAACTGTAACTATCAATCAACCCAAAGTGTGCAGAGAGTAAGGGAGGAAGAAGGAGATAAAACAAGAGGTAATACAAGGTCTGTGGTAGAGTGTCTTTGGCATTTTTATGACTATTGTGAGCAATAACTTTGTACATTGAGTCTATAAACTTCAACACTATTATAGCCACATTATCTAAGCTATGAAGATAAAACAAATTTTAAAAGTCAGATTTGGTTATTTGAATTTTTATTTAAAATATGCATTTTTAATTTAATTTTTAAGCCACACACAGTTTTGTTGAGGGATGACTCCTGACATTTGTAGGGGGACCATATTGGATGTTGGTGATTAGAACCAGGTCAGCCATGTGCAAGGCAAGTGCCCTACCCTCTGTGCCCATGCGGTAGCCTCCTAAACATGTTTTTAAATTTTAATGTTTTATGTTTTGTCCTATTATTTTACATTATTATGGATCACAGAGGATTAGCTTCCCAGCATTTAGGAGACAACTGTCAGACCTCCCAAAGTTCTAGTGCATCCTGCTACCAGCAGATGCTTCTAATCAATTCTCCTATTGCTATTGTTTTCACTGAGTCTAGCACTTAACTTTGTTATTCCTGGCCAGATCATAAGCTTTAAAAATTCATAAATATGTTTCTCCTCTGACATTTCTCCTCTGACAAGACCAGTAATCAGTGCTTGAATTGGGGGGGGGGCTTGGGGGCAATTTCAACCACACTCAATAATGCATGATCTTATTCCTGGCTCTGTGTTCAGGATTCACCTGGCAGGCTCAGATATTACATGGGGTGTCACAGATCAAACCCAGGTCAGGCACATGCAAGTCAAGAACCTTACACATTGCCAGGGCATACACAAGGTTTTAGGGGAGCTCAGCTCACCAGATGTATCCTCAGATTTTCCTGATGGGTAGAACTAATTTAACCCCCATGGGGTTCCTCAAAAGGCCCGCTGTGAATGCCTTTTTCCCCTGCATAGATGGTTGAGGAATTTCCAAGAGATGCCTGGCAATACATTTTCAGCCAGTATTTGACTATCTCTCCTTTGTATATATCAGGCAAATATTGGCCTCTATCAAATAATTTGGATCAGAAATTCCAGCAACAAAGATTATTTGAGAACCCTTTTTCTGGATATAGCCAGCCCTAAAAGCAAAGACAAATTTCTCTCTTTTTCAAACATGTTTTTCATATTTTTTCATATGTTTTTCAAATATGCACTTTGAAAGTGCAGTTTCTGCTAATAAAGGGCATAACCAGAATGCAGATCTTTTTTATTATGATTTGTTATATACATATTTAGGTCATATATATATATATATATATATAGTTTTGTAGCCACACCTGATGACTCCCAGTGGTTACTCCTGGCTATGTGCTCAGAAATTGCTCCTGTCTTGGGCAACCATATGGGACACTGGGGAGTCGAACCATGGTCCATCTTAGACTAAAGCATGCAAGGCAGATGCCTGATCACTTGTGCCACCACTCTTGCCCTGTTAGCTATATTTTTACTATAAATTCCCCTTTGCGTTCTGAATACAGGTGTTTATGCTCATAGAAGTATTCACTAATTTGCTTTTTGAGTTATTTTATTTTATTATTTTTATTTAAACATCTTGATTACAAATATGATTGTGATTAGATTTCAGTCATGTAAAGAACACCCCCTTCACCAGTGCAACATTCCCACCACCAATGTCCCAAAACTCCCTCCATCCCACCCCACCCCCACCTGTACTTTAGACAGGCTTTCCAGTTTCGTCATTCATTCACATGATTATGATATTTCTAAGTGTAGTTATTTATATAACTGCACTCACCACTCTTTGTGGTGAGCTTCATGAAGTGAGCTGGAAGTTCCAGCCCTCCTCTCATTGTCTTTGAGGATTGTTGCAAAGATGACTTATTTTTCTTAAAACTCATAGATGAGTGAGACTATTCTGCGTCTGTCTCTCTCCCACTGACTTATTTCACTTAGCATGCTAGACTCCATGTACATCCCTGTATAGGAAAATGTCATGACTTTGTCTGTCCTGATGGCTGCATAATATTTCACTGTGTATATGTACCACCTTTCTTTAGCCATTCATTTCTTGAAGGGCATCATGGCTGTTTCCAGGGCCTGGATATTGTGAATAGTGCTGCAATAAATATAGGAAGGGATTTTTGTATTGTATTCTTGTGTTCCTAGGGTATATCCCTAAAGTGGAATAGCTTGGTCGAATGGGAGCTCAATTTCCAGTTTTTGGAAGAATCTCCATATCGCTTTCCATAAAGGTTGAATTAGACGGCATTCCCACCAGCAGTGGATAAGAGTTCCTTTCTCTCCACATCCCCACCAGCACCGATTGTTCTCATTCGTGTGATGTGTGCCAATCTCAGTGGTTGGAGATTGTATCTCATAGTTGTTTTGATTTGCATCTCCCTAATGATAAGTGATGAAGAGCATTTTTTCATGTGCCTTTTGCCATTTGTATTTCTTTTTTTATCAAAATGACTGTTCATTTCTTCTCCCCAGTTTTTGATGGGATTAGATGTTTTTTTCCTGTAAAGTTCTGTCAGTGCTCTGTATATCTTGGATATTAGCCCCTTATCTGATGGGTATTGGGTGTATAGTTTCTCCCACATGGTGGGTGGCTCTTGTATCCTGGGCACTATTTCTTTTGAGGTGCAGAAGCTTCTCAGCTTAATGTATTCCCATCTGTTTAACTCTGCTTCCACTTGTTTGGAAAGAGCATTTTCCTCCTTGAAGATGCCTTTAGTCTCAATGTCATGGAGAGTTTTACTGACGTGTTGCTCTATATACCTTATGGTATCAGGTCTGATATCAAGGTCTTCAATCTATTTGGATTTTACCTTCCTGCATGATGTTAACTGGGGGTCTATGTTCGCTTTTTTGAAAGTGGCTAACCAGTTCTGCCAGCACCACATGTTGAAGAGGTTTTCCTTTCTCCACTTAGTATTTCTTGTTCCTTGTCAAAAATTAGGTGATTGTATGTCTCGGAAATATTGTCTGAGAACTCAAGCCTATTCCACTGAGGGTCTGTCTTTATTACAATACCATGCTGTTTTGATAACTATTGCCTTGTAGTATAGTTTAAAGTTAGGGAAAGTAATGCCTCCCATTTTCCTTTTTTCTAGGAGTGCTTTAGCTATTCAAGGGTGTTTATTGTTCCAGATGAACTTCATAAGTGTTTGATCCACTTCCTTGAAAAATGTCATGGGTATCTTTAGAGGGATCACATTAAATCTGTACAATATTTTGGGGAGTATTGCCATTTTAATGATGTTAATCCTGCCAATCCATGAGCAGGGTATGTGTTTCCATTTCTGTGTGTCCTCTCTTATTTCTTGGAGCAGTTTTCTTTGTATAGGTCTCTGGTCAAGTTGACTCCAAGATATTTGAGTTTGTGTGGCACTAATGTAAATGGGATTGCCTTCTTGACATCCATCTCTTCCCTATCATTATTGGTGTATAAAAAGGCCATTGATTTCTGTATGTTAATTTTGTAGCCTGCCACCTTGCTATATGAGTCTATTTTTTCTAGAAGCTTTTTGGTAGAGTCTTTAGGTTTTTCTAAGTAGAGTATCATGTCATCTGCTAACAGTGAGGCTTGACTTCTTCCTTTCCAATTTGGATTCCCTTGGTATCTTTTTCTTGCCTGATCGCTATAGCAAGAACTTCCAGTACTATGTTGAAGAGGAGTGGTGAGAGCAGACAGCCTTGTCTTGTACCAGAATTTAGAGGAAAGGCTTTTAGTATTTCTCCATTGAGGATAATATTTTCCATTGGCTTCTGGTAGATGTCTTCAACTAGATTGAGAAAGATTCCTTCCATTCCTATTTTGCTGAGAGTTTTTTTTTTTTATCAAGAATGGGTGTTGGACCTTATCAAATGCTTTCTCTGAGTCTATAGATATGATCATGTGATTTTTATTTTTCTTGTTGTTGATGTTGAGTATGATGTTGATAGATTTATGGATGTTAAACCATCCTTGCATTCCTGGGATGAAATCTACTTGGTGCATTTCATCCTATTTTCCAGGATTTTGTTTAAGATCTTTGCATCTGCATTCATCAGGGATATTGGTCTGTAATTTTCTTTTTTGACAGCATCTCTGTCTTGTTTTGTTATCAAGGTGATGTTGGCTTCATAAAAGCTGTTTGGGAGTGTTCCTGTTTTTTCAATTTCATGGAAGAGCCTAACTAGGATTGGTAGTACCTCCTCTTGAAAGGTTTGAAAGAATTCATTAGTAAATCCATCTGAGTCTGGGCTTTTCTTTTTGGGCAATGTTTGATTGCAGTTTTAATTTCCTCAATAGTGATGGGGGTGTTTATATATGCTATATCCTCCTTAATTAACTGTGGAAGGTTATAGATGTCAAAGAATTTATCCATTTGTTCTAGGTTCTCATGTTTAGTAGCATAAAGTTTCTCAAAGTAGTCTCTGATTACCCTTTGGAAATCTGCAGTATCTATTATGATCTCCCCCTTCTCATTTCTTTTTTTTTTTTTTTTTTTTTGAATCACACCCGGCAGTGCTCAAGGGTTATTCCTGGCTCCAGGCTCAGAAATTGCTCCTGGCAGGCACGGGGGACCATATGGGGCACCGGGATTCGAACCGATGACCTCCTGCATGAAAGGCAAACACCTTACCTCCATGCTATCTCTCCAGCCCCCCCTTCTCATTTCTAATACAGGTTATCAGGTTTTTTTTTCTCTCTTTCTTTGTTAGTTTTGCCAGTGGTCTATCAATCTTGTTTATTTTTTCAAAGAACCAACTTCTGCTTTTGTTGATCTTTTAGAATATTTGTTGGTTTTCCACTTCATTGATTTCTGCCTTCAGCTTTGTTATTTCTTTCTGTCTCCCTATTTTTAGTTCCTTTTGTTGGTCATTTTCTAATTTTATGAGCTGCGTCATTAAGTTATTCAGGTATGCCCCTTCTTCCTTCCTGATGTTTGCTTGTAAAGCTATAAATTTTCCTCTCAGGACCGCTTTTGCTGAGTCCCATAGATTCTGGCAGTTTGTGCTTTCATTATCATTTGTTTCCAGGAAAGTTTTGATTTCCTCTTAGATTTCATCTTGGACCCACTGGTTGCTCAGTAGCAGGCTGTTTAATTTCCAATTGTTAAAGTATTTTTCTGTGTCCCTTTGAAATTCACATCTAATTTCAGAGCCTTCTGGTCAGCAAAGTTAGCCTGCAAGATTTCTATCCTCTTGATTTCATGAAGGTATGTTTTTATGTGTCAGCATGTGGTCTATGCTGGAGAATGTCCCATGTACATTGGAGAAGAATGTGTATCCAGGATTTTTGGGCTGGATTGTCCTATATATATTTACTAGTCCTCTTTCTTCCATTACTGTTTTAGGGCTAGTATGTTTTTGTTGGGTTTCAGTCTGGTTGACCTATCAAGTGTTGATATTATTGTGTTATTATTGATGTCTTCTTTCAGATTTGTCAGTAATTGTATTAGATAATTTGCTGGTCCTTCATTGGGTGTATATATTTTTAAAAGTCTGATTTCTTTCTCTTGCACATATCCTTGATTAGTACATAGTGTCCATCTTTGTCCCTTTCAACTTTTTGAGTATAAAGCTGGTGTCATCAGATATTAATATGGCCACCCCAGCTTTTTTAAGGGTGTTGTTTGATTGGATGATTTTCCTTCAGCCTTTGATTTTGAGTTTATGTTTGTTCTGACTATTCAGGTGTGTTTCTAGTAAGCAGCAGAATGTTGGATTCATCTTTCTGACCCATTTTGCCACTCTGTGTCTTTTAATTGGTGAATGTAGTCTATTGACATTGAGGAAGATGATTGTCATAGGATTTAATGTCATCTTTGTAGATAAGTTTGCTGTGTTTGTTGGTCTCTCTTGTCTTAGAGTAGACCTTTCAGTTTTTCCTTTAAGGCTGGTTTTTCATCTGTGAAGTCTCTGAGCTGTTGTTTCTCCATGAAGCTATGTATCCTTCCTTCAAACCTGAAAGTGAGTCGGGCTGGGTGCAGTATTCTCGGTGATGCATTTTTTCTCAGTCTTGTCACAATATCCCACCACTGTCTTCTGGCCTTGAGAGTTTCTTGTGACATGTCTGATGTTAGTCTTAGGGATGTTCTTTTGACTGTAATTTCCCTTTTTGTTCTTCTTTCAGTATTCTATCTCTATCTGTACAATACTGCGGATAGCTGGTTTTCATGGTCAGACACAGTTCCTTGGTGCTCTGGTCCTTGGATGAGCCTCTGGGAGAGCTATTTTTGTGGGCCCTTTTTGGCCCACCCCCAAGTGGTTTCGGAGACAGGACAGTGGAAAAACACGCACAGGCAACACTCAAGTCGGGAATCACTGGGAAGGCATAGATTTTCTCAGCCTGACGTCACAAACAGTGGACCTTCCTTTCTGCAGAATACTGTGGATAGCTGGTTTTCATGGTTAGACACTGTTCCTTGGTGCTCCGGCCCTTGGATCAGCATCCGGGAGAGTTCCTTTGTGCTCTGGCACATCCCCAAGAGGTTTCTGAGAGAGGGCAGTGTAAAAACACACACAGGCAACACTCACAGTCGGGCATAGCTCCAGAATGCAAATCTTGACCATTGACCCTCCTTTAGAAAAAGGGAAACTCATTTTTGGGGAGTTGGCTCCTCCCTTCACTTAACCTCAAAAACAATAGAGTCCAGTATAATAAAGATCAAGTTCCTAGATATTTTATACTCCCTCCTAATCCTAATTTTGTATTTAAAATAAGCTTGCAAAGAGTTACCTTGAGTTGTGACCTCGTTTGTAACCTAAAATTTTTACAGTCACACCCATAGGTATTTCTACTGTTTTACTATGCTTTGTAATTATAATTATTCTTTACCTCTGGTTAATTTTACCCCTATAAATTTCCCTGCTCAAAAAATTAAACCTGTAGCACTCCTGCCAGAAACATGTTGACCCCACATTCCCTGTGTAGTTTAATTTATTTCATATTTCATATTTATCTGTATGCCGGTTCAGGGAACCCACTTTCCCTGAAGAGGATTCACCGAAATCGCATTGGCGCTGTAAGACAGAAGCCACTTACAGCAACTCATCATACTATTGTTCTGGTCAACTGAACTCTAAGTATTGGATACATTTTTTTTAATTATTTTTGTTTGTTGGGCCACTTGGCAATACTGGAGGGGAACTATATAGTGCCAGGGATTGAACTGGACCTCCCATAGGAAAAAATATTTGCATTAGCCTGCTGAGTTATTTTTCCAGTATGGAGATATTATTTTTAATACCTGGTTGAGATTTTATTTTATTTAGCCTGATTAGAGTTTGCAGAACTTCTTGAAACTCTATTTCCTTGAAACTAATCAATATGTTTAATTTTGGGTTGTGATTATATAATTCCAATAGTATAGCATTCAGGACCTTTTCAATTGTCTGGTTTTAGATATGTGGTCTTTGTGATCTTCTCTCATGGCTTGACAATTGATTTTTGTTTCTTTTGAGGGGGGCAGGTACACAAGCCTTGATGCTCGGGGGTTACTCCTGGCTATGTGCTCAGAAATCACTCCTGGCTTGGGGAACCATATGGGACTCTGGGGGGATCAAATTGAGGTCCATCCTGTTTCAGCTGAATGCAAGGCAAACACCCTACCACTGCGCTATCACTCTGTCCCCTTGACAATTGATATTTTAACGTTGAAAACAATCTGAAAAGGCATTGCATCTTCACTATCAAAGATTTCTTAGGAGTGTGTTTATAGAACAGATCACTTGAATATTATTAAAACTTGATCTTGAAGTCTTTCTATATTTTTCTTACTTCCAGCATCCAGTTTTTTCATTAACTTGTTGAAGTAGTTACTTATTTAGCCTCAGCATATGCTTTGAGTTTTAAATTATCTTACTTATTATTAAATTCTCTTCCTTACTATTTTAAGTTTCAGCAAGCATACTCATAATGCTGATTTTTCTTCATCATTTCTTCCTTTTAGTAACCTTCTGACTTTATATTTCTTCTCAGTAAATGGACATAATGGTAGATCTGAATATAGACTTTTCTTCCCATCAGCCTATAAGGCCATTATAAATTCCAACTCATTAATTTCTGTTTGGTTTCTGTCCTTAAAATTGAATCAATTAAAGCCCTAAAGTGAATTAGTAGTTCCAAATTTAGATACCACCTCAATTTGTTTCCTTTCTCTTGGGTGTTTTGGTCTTTTATGTACTGAATGCCTTCAAATAATGTCTTCTGTCCTCTAACTTCATAGTTATTTTCAGTGGGAGCATTAGTGTGACCTAAGCTATGATGGCTGACATAAGAATAAAACACTAATATTTACCCAACCCATTATAGTCTAATATATTTTTATTTTCCACAAGAAAATTCAACTATAAATCACCCTAAATTTCTTGTGAAATCTGCAAAATATATTATAATATGACCTATTCTTTCATGGGTTATTGCCCCCATGAAATTCATGTTTGGTAATTCAGAACATGTTATCTTTCATTAATACTTTGTCTACAGATTTAGTCTCTCTTGTCTTTTCTCTCTTTTATATTTTGACCATGATAAATACTGTGTTTATTTGACATTGGTCTAAGGTATTGATATATATTGCCATATTAAATTAAAAAATAAGTACATATTTCAAGATAAATTATGAGTGAATTCAACAAAATAATTGCAGTACAACTTACCATCTCAGTGTTAAGTACATGATCATAAATAAGATATTGATTTTTTGTTTGTTTTTGTTTGTTTATTTTTGGGTCACATCAGTGGAATTCTGGGATTACTCTTGGCTCTGTACTCAGAAGTCGATTCTGGAAGGCTCGGAGGCCAATATATAATGGCTGGAATTGAACCAGGGTCCCTCCTAGGTTGGTCACATGCAAGGCAAATGCCTTACTGCTGTCCTATCACTTCAGCCCTGATAATGTTGATTTATTCCCAGTTGTTTATATTGAATTGAAGGTATGTAATATATAAATAAATATACCTATTAACAGTACATTAAATATGCATCACTCCTTCCATCACCAACATTTTTACACACAAAACCATTTATTTATATTTATTACAAAGGCAACTAGACATTAAAAGACATAGAATTTTTTATTATATTTAAAGACTCTAAGGCAAAATATAAAAATTATAATAGGAAGACACTGCATTAAAAATTTTACAGAGGTAAGGGAGATCTATATAATATAGATAAGTATATCTCCTCTCATAAAAGTTTGGTTCTAATTATACAATACTCACTTTTAAAATTTCACACTATTAAAGGAAGGTTAATAATTGTTCGTGGGCCTAATATATCTCTCATACCAAGTTGTAATATAGAGCAACAGAGATACTGTCAGGGACACAAAGTGTCATGCTGATTTTAAAACTTTATAGAAAAAATGACAATGGATAATTCAGTACTGGAGTCCTAAAGGCTTTTAGCAAAATAATCTCAAGTAACAACGTAAAACAATCAACTAGGGCCGGTGAGGTGGCGCTAGAGGTAAGGTGTCTTCCTTGTAAGTGCTAGCCAAGGAAGGACTAAAGTTCAATCCCCTGGTGTCCTATATGGTCCTCCCAAGCCAGGGGCAATTTCTGAGCACTTAGCCAGGAGTAACCCAGGAGCACCAAACAGGCGTGGCTCCAAAAACCAAACACCCCCCCATAAAAGAAAAATAATCAACTATTTTTTATTATTTTTATTCTAAAGTTATTGAAATAGAAAAGAGCCCTTTGTTTAATGCTCAAATAAATTAAATTTAAATTAAATAAATTAAATTGTGTTCCAATCAATTTTCTAACATCCATCTTCTCTTCACCAGTATCCCCAGTTTCCCTTCTGCTCACCCACCGTGCAACTATGAAAGACACTTTTCTTCTTTTCTTCTGTCTCTCTTGCTCTCTCACTCACTCACAGAATATGCACACACACACACACACACACACACACACACACACATACACTCACTGTCACACACAAGAACTCCACCTAGTTCTTGTTCAGACTGACCATTTTCAGCTATTATTATCATAATGATCCCTTCCCTGTACTAACTACTCCTCCTGTGGAAAAATTATCAGAGACAAAAATGAAAAGTAAACTTCTTTCTCCCTTAATACAATAGCAGAAGAAATATTCTACAAGCAAAATATTAGGTTCTATTGTTGATATCTGCATTTTGCTGATACAAATTATTGATTCATTCCTGATGATCTCCTACCTGGTGTGGCCATGCAATGACTGAGTGATTGAGGCAAGCCTTTGAATAGTTAGGTAAAAAGTGACCTTATTTATCTTCATACATTGGCACATTGCTATTAGAACATTAATCACTTTGAGGCAGACATTCTCCATCCAGTTACTAGAATAAATCAAAGGAGAATGAACCATATTACTTAACTTTGGAGCTCCACAAGGTGGTTGAGAAAATTATATGCTAGAGATCCAAGCTCTGAGTATTCTTTATATTAAGTCTCACTCGATATATTAAACTAATTGTACTACTGGCAAACTGAATATCAACTCTATGAATAATCCATACCTACTACCTCAGAATGTCACAAATCATTATTATAGATATCATTACTACTATCATCTCAAGAAACCATATATTTTAATGGACATTCACTCTCAGAAACCAAGCTTTTATTTCTATATAATCCTACAGAAAATGTTATAATTATTCTCTCAAATATATAACACAGCATTGTAATTTTTAGAGTAATCGATCCAGTTTTCATTTATTCAACAAATACTTTATGTCCACTGGTTGTAGGTAATCTTCCAAGAACTGATGATACCAATTAAATAAACAAAATGCATGTGTGTATCATTATATCCACATAGAAATTAAATGGATGGGGACAGAGGACAGCCAGTTGTATATACAAGTAAGGGAAAAATTTAAAATCAGGTATAGACAAAGAAAGAAATGTGGGAAGGAAGAATTACTCCTAGTTGGGTATCATTTAACCATCTAGCTTCTTTTTTTATATATAATATCTTTATTTAAACACCATTATTATAAACATGTTTGTAGTTAGGTATCCGGTATTAAAAAGAACACCCCCCCTTTACTAGTGCAACCTTCCAGCTTCTTTTATTTTATACTTTAATAATACATTCAGGACTGTCATATCAAGTTATAAGAATTTCTATTATTTTATCATAATAGTCAACATTTCTTTTGCTTAATTAAACTATAATAAAAGTGGTCTATTCATCATTTTGGTGTTTGCTGGAAAACTATCACCCCTTAGTAGAAGGCCTGTTAGAAGCAATGGTAGCAATGATAATAATGATGTTCAAAAGTCAAATGGCAAATATAAACATGCTTGTGCCAACTGATTCTAGAAGGAGGGTATGGTATATTTAGGAGCAAAATATGACATCTTTCTTCTTACATTTAAATAAAGAGGCAACCAGTTTATTGAATTATGCTAGGAACCTATAATACCCAAAGATGCCAGAAATGTCAGATAGTCCCCCCCATTACTTAATACAAGATAATTCAATAAATTTGAGTTACTGGATCTTGTTCAGAGTCCAGAATATTTTATTAAGGAAAAATAAAAAAGAACTTCAGTTTTAGGCAAGCTAAATGTAATAAGAACCACAGTTGAAAGGTACATTTAAGAATTTCAGAGCCTTCCTAATGCCATAAATGGGCTTTTTAAGACAGCATTAATGCATTAATTTTCATATATTTTCTGTGAAACTTGGATTCTATAAAAAAAAGATCTCTCCCAGTATTCATCTGGCAGGAGAACTTTAGAATTTAAAACAATTAGAAAGTATGTATTATGTTTTGGCAAACAGGTTTTTATTAATAAAGAATATAAATTCCATTCAGAATGGAATTTCAGACATTTTCATTCACTCTTGTATATATAGTGTATAGAACAGTGCCTGGGAAATATAATTTACCCTTGGGTTAAATCACTATCTTAAATTTATTATTTTCTAAGAGGATTAAATAAAGCAAATATGAAAATACCAAATGAACTGCAGAATTTTATGCTTTGCATTTGTCCAATAGATTTTGCTGGAAAGCCTCAAATTACCACGTTTGTACACTTAAATTCCTTTGTAGTCACCACTTTAATACCTTATTCTACAAATGTGAAATCCCCTTTCTCTATTATGGAGCATTGAATAATGTCAAGTTTTAGATCAGCGATAGTAAGGTACTTACCCTGCATTCAGCCAGTCCTGGTTCAATACCTGATATCACTTATGGTTTTTGACCAGGAACAAAGTCAAAAATATTACTCAAGCATGCCAAAAAATCCTTGGACTCATATATGCACATTTTTTTTAATTTTACCAGGTAAAAGGAAGAAAATACAACCTGTTTATATAAATGAATTCAGATGCACTCCTACAAATTCTTTCCAACACAGTTCTTCAAGAGAAAAGCTAATTCATTTCCCAATGTAGTGAGTTTCTGATCACTACAAGTATGAAATTATACTATACAAGCAAAATGCCTTTGTTGGCACCTGCATATCTGCTCTTTCTGATGTAGATTAGATGGTGGAAGAAGCAAGTGAAATAGCAGATGTTGGGGTAGGTTTTACTATCTGTTCTAATCACTAAATTAAAAGAAACCTTGTTTTTCATTTTGACTCATATCCAACTACCAAATCAATATCGGAAAATTATATCCAGAGTTTATTCTGTAAAACGAACTAGGAATTGCTATAATACTTTTTCATCTCTTCTGGTTCTTACATTGAAATTATAAATCAGGCACTTATATCACTACAAATTATGCTTTATTTTTATTTATTTATTTATTTGATTTCTGTGCCATACTTGCTGACGCTCAAAATTAACTCCTGGCTATGCACTCAGAAATCACTACTGACTTGGAGGACCATATGAGATGCGGGGATCGAACCCAAGTCCGTCCTGGGTCAGCTGCATGCAAGGCAAAATGCCCTATTGATGTACTATCACTCTGGCCCTATGCTTTATTTTTTATCTAAAAACAAGGTGACTCCATTTTAATATATATCTTTTCAAAATTTTCTCCTACCATAATTCTTTTTTTGTTTGTTTGTTTGTTTGTTTTTGGGCCACACCCGGTGGTGCTCAGGGGTTACTCCTGGCTATCTGCTCAGAAATAGCTCCTGGAAGGCACCAGGGACCATATGGGACGCCGGGGTTTGAACCAACCACCTTCTGTCCTGGAAGGGCTGCTTGCAAGGCAAATGCCGCTGTGCTATCTCTCCGACCCCTCCTACCCCAATTCTTAATCTCTGACTAGTGAGAATGTCTTTCTCAAAATTTTCTATTGAAAAAAAATTAACAAATGAACATTACTAGTGAGTGCCACTGTGTAGTTTCTCATCCCAATATTTATTTTTAATTAAGAATAAGAGAGCAATTCAGGATTTTATAATTTCAAATATTGTCTATCCACATGATTTTTTATAACTATTTGAGAATAGAAAGATTTAAAAAAATTTCCATTTCTTGTGCATAAACCTTCATTATAATTTCTTCTCAGGAAATTGTTGGAATTTGCTCAACATTAAAAGGAATTAATTGCCTAAATTATTAAGGCAATTAAGTAAGTCATTTCCTCACATGAATATTAATGAATATAGTTTGAGGATATAGGAAAAGAAAAGGAAGGAAAATTCTAATAATGATTGATGTTAAGTTAGTGTTTATTAGTTTAACATTGCATCCATTATACAGATGGAAAAACAAAGTGTAGAGGAATTTTCTAATTTCCATAAAAATCAAAGAATTAACAAAACACTGTTACAGCACTATATGTGAAATTTATATATGCCTCATAGAAGCACATTCAAAATTCATGAAGTTATGCAGTATTTGCCTATATTTTAAGTGTGATATCACAAAGTCAGACATTAGCAGAAAGGATATTGCAATAAAGCTTTGTCTGTTGACTACAATATTCCATCTTCTTTCTACTGAAGAAAGAAAAGTCATTTGATAGATCTCTAAACTAAGGTAGAGTTCAATTTTTTTTTATTCATCTTGGTGTTTAAATGGTCAGTATATGTGAAAATAGAGGTTAAAGAGAATAAAAAATGTTTTATAGGGTCATCATTTTAAAGGACTCTTTATTATTTAAAAAGTATAAGAACACTAAACTAAAATATAGGCTAAGACTCAATTTTCAACTGTGTGTAGAAGAAACATTTCCCCTCTGTGTGCTTCATACTGCACTTCATGAAAACAGGCAATTATATTATGCTGAATTGTGGTGAACTTTCCAGTTCAAATATTTGAAGATGTCTGTGAAGCTAAGCATGTTATTATACAACCAGTTAATTATCCCATGGAATTAGGTATTATCAATGTTCTTTAGACCAAATCATAAATGTCAATAATCTAGTTAGATTTTATGTACTTTCCCTTCATTCATTTATTCAATCATTCCTTCATTTAATTCTATTTGCCAAAGGTTTACTATTACCACTCATATAGCTGTTATGGAAATAACAGTTTACAGGTCAAGACACTCTATACATGGGGAGAATTTATCAACAATATGCATGATAATAAGGAAATTACCCAGTAGGCTAAAAAGGATTAAGTGCGCATAAAATAAAACAAATAGAGAAGGATAAAGGGATTCTGGTACTTGAGAGAGTATGGGTAGTATTTGAGCAAATACATAAAGATAGATTCAGTTATGACTATAGAAAGAGGATGCATATTCCAGACTAACTATATAGCTAGTATAAAGATTCCAGAGAGAGGGCATTGGGGGCCTGACAAGCATATGGGCATATTCAATCACAGGATTTTCAGTGCTTGGCAAGCAGAATTATTTTCTTAGCTGTAGTAATATATTCACACATAATAGTGATAGACTGCAAAGCAAAGTAGGCAACTTGCCTTCCTTGATTACTGAAGAGATAACGTAAGACAAAACTACTCTAGGTTTTAAGAAAGAATTAGGTTTGGGTTATTAACTTTAAAGTATACAATCAATTGCTGTGTTCTGGGAGGATATTTTATTTTCTTGGGAAATCACTTGCTAATATATTCGATCACAGAATATCTGTAAGAACATTTTATACTATTCTTTATCCATATCTTAATAAATAGATCTATTTTACTTCCTCTGAATATACTTTAAATATGATATACATGTAAGTAAAAGCTTGTGGTTGCATCCCAATAAGGGGGGTCATTGAGATTATCTGTCCACTTAGAGAGTCTTTTCCAATTCTTTTTAACATGCTACTATGCATGTATACGTTCAAGGGCTATGAAAAGAATATGATGATAAGTATATGATTAGTTGCAGTGATGAGTTTAGTCTGTATGGCCTTGAGGACACATACACAACTATAATTTTAAAGTAGATTTTCACTCTTTTCTCTGAACCCCATATAATTAGAGCAACAGAAAAAGCTTCCTAAATATTTAGTGTGAACCTCAAAGGAAAAGTAGAGAAATGACAGGAGTCAAGACAAGACAACTGATGTCATAAACAAATATTCAGAAGTAGGGCATTCATACTGTGTCTGAGATACAAAATATTTTTCCCAAGTTTAAAGTAACAGTCACATTACTATTGCTAATGGCATTCCAAATAAATGTAATTATTTAAAAGGGCTATTTCACCTTTGAAATGGGATTATTCATAAGGAGACCTTGACAGAATAAGTTGAGTGTTCCCTAAGAAATGAAAAATTCAGGGCCTAGAAAGAGAAATAGAAAAAGGGCCTAGCAAAAGAGCTGAAGTATTTGCCTGGCATGTATTCAAACC
This sequence comes from Suncus etruscus, assembly GCF_024139225.1. NCBI lineage: Eukaryota > Metazoa > Chordata > Mammalia > Eulipotyphla > Soricidae > Suncus > Suncus etruscus. Next base: position 56,054,908 of record NC_064861.1, read on the forward strand.
CAATTAAATCCCCAACACCATCAATAATGACCCCTGAACAGAGTCAAGAGATGTCCCTAAGCATTTGAATAAGATTGTGGAGCCTTGGGAGCTGGAGGTAGCACAGCAGGTAGGAATTTGCCTAGCTCACAGCAGACCAGGTTCCATCTGTGGCATCCCATATGGTCCGTTGAGCCACCAGAACTAACTTCTGAATGTGAAGCCTGGAATAATCCCTGAGTGGCACTAAGTGTGCCACCAAAAAAAAAAAAAAAAAAAGTTTTGGGGATAGAGTAAACTGGTTGAGTATGTATCATAGAGTCCCCACATATATAAAGTAACCAGAAAATCAACTAATGCAACCACATGACTCTAATCACTATAATTTTCATGTGTTTTACAGTATTACCTACATTTATATTGATACCAACGATGATTTTATATAATTTCTTTGTTGTATAATTCATAGATAATGACATTTAACTGTACAAATTCTTCATTTAATATGTACGTAAGTTTGAATCTATTCATAGATATAAATATCCTGTTGAGTACTATGAAATTAGGTCAGGAAACTGGGGTTGAAATGGCGCAATGCATGTTTTACAGAAGCAAGGTCCTACGTGTTGTCTTTGGTACCAGATGTCCTATACAACTCAGTACCCCAGGCATGACCTTGGGACTTCCAGTACCACTGAGCAAAAGAAGCTCTGCCTGAGCACTGAACCATCAGGCCTGCACCTCAGAGCTGAGCCTGGCTGGGAATGGCCTTGGAGCCTTAGGCACTGCTGCAGAAGCCACCTCCCAAAGAGATGATAAAAAGATATTCTTAATTGCATGGCAGGGAGATATAGTGATATAAATCTCATGCAGTGAGTTAAAATTATGGTAAAAATTATCAGAAGAAAAAAATTAATCAAATGTTAATAGTGGCTCTCTCCAGGTCAGAACAGAATCATGTAGATGATTTTGCTCTTCAAAGACTTTTTCTCTTTTATTATCTGTATTATCTATCTTTTAATCTGTATTATTTATCTTTTAATCTTAATATTTTAAGATTAAGAGTATAGACAAGAACTTTTTTACTCCAAATGTTACTGTACATTGGTATTTTGTACATTTAATTGTCGATCAACTATATCTTATAAGCAAGATTTTATTGTTTCTTTTCAAATCACAGCTTGTTCCCCACTCCCTTGCCATTTCTTCCTCCCTTCCTCTCTTTACTTCTTCCTATATATTTGATGTAAATCTGAGTTAATCTTTTATTTTCTCTAGTTGCAAACTTATCTTTTAAGATCACCAACAACCCTTTCAAGAAAGCTTCCAAAATAAAGCATTGCTTAGAGAATTACTGCAAAAATGTAACAGAAACTATTGCATTAAGCCCTTAGGATGGACTTGGATGGTGGATGGGTGGAGGGACCTTTCTCTGCCATCCCAGGCCAAGTGGCTCTGCAACCCCTTTCAGCCGGCAGGTATCTGGGTTCAGGAAAGCGGCAGGTATAGAAATCACTCACAGGCAGGCTTCCAGAGAGAGAACATCTTTATTGGCTCTGGCCCACGTGTGTGGCCTATATCATAACCATTTATGCTGTATATCTATTCAGCCCTGCATTGTACTTGTCTCTCAGTCATCTCTGCTTCTGCTACCTCTCCATGCTGTCAAAATCCTTTAATCCAGGTAAATGCAAATTCCTCTTAGCTACCTTTCCATGCAGGTAAATGCAAACTCCTCCACGTGGCCCTCAGGCCACACCTTTATAATCTCCCTAGAACCCTCCCATTTCTGGGGAGGGCTCGCAGGTAATGATACATGTAATATAGGCCCAAGACACCTCCCAGGAATGGGCGGGTCTTGCAGGTAGTTACATGTAAATCTGGGGTGGAGTCACAAGAAACCTCAAAGTATCCCTATAAAGAGATAATTTTCTTTCCAAACTTTAGGAGACAACAGAAACACAATGATGAAATTTAACTAAGTGCTAAATTATTATAATTTTTCAATATATAATATCAAGATATTACAATTCAAACATAAAGATAACACTTTGGGAAGTTATATTTAATATAATGTACAAAGTCATAGAATTAAGTGGAAACTATACTTTATCTCAATCTCTAGTTGCTCTCGATTCTCCTTTTTTCCACAATACTTCACAAATTATGTACCATAACACATTCATACTAAAATTATTTGAGACATTTGCAAAAAAAGAATTGAGCTCAACTGAAACTCACCGAGAACAGGAACTGTTGCTTGGGAAATAGAAATTTTCAACCTCCCCAAAGCTTGACACAATTCTAATTTCTTCTCTGCATGTATTTATCTTGTCTTGGAAAAAGTTTACCCAACCAAATTTCCAATAATTGGGCCTCTGCAGACCCTGCACTTGAGTACATTCAACTACCCTTTTAGAATTTGAGAGTTCTTCATTAAATTGTCTGTGCAGTAAGGAAAAACAGGCCCTCCTTTAATCTCTACATTCTTTTTTTTTTACTGCTAAGACATCCACTCTACAGACTGTGAAGATTCTTCTGAGTTACATAGGAAAAATATTATTAATATGCTTCCTTTACACCAAAAAATAAAATTCCAAGAGGCTTGATAGATAAAAATAAATAATCCTAAATTCAGGTAGCTGGTTGGGCTACAAAAACAAGCCTTGAAACAAAAATCATGGTCCTTGATGAAATCCAAGTGATAGAGCACAGCTTTACATGAGTGAGGCCTTAGGTTCTGTTCCCAGCAGCATGAGAACATGGAGGCATGTGGCCTCCAAATCATTGCTGACTACAAGAAGGAAAACTTACAGCAACAAAAACAAATAAACAAGTACTCATTTGACTTATAGATAAAGCACAAGATGTTATTATAGAGTTAAGATAGGAATAGAGAAACTGTGTGGGTGCTCAGTACATGGGATATACAACATATTTACTTACACTTATAATTAACAATTATCTAAATATCACTTTAGGTTCTAAAGTCACTGGAGGCTATTTTAATTGTCTTTTGTAGCATAATGCTTTTTAAAAATGTAAACCAAGTTAATGTTGTCATTTTTTAAATTTATCTATTTTGTACTCTTGGGAGTTTTCTAGCTGCACTAAGTGCTTACTCTTGGCTCTATGATTAGTGATCATGCAGTGCTCAAGACAATTCACAATACTGGAGATCAAACCAGGATTGGCTTCATGCAAATAAGAACTTCTTTATTAACTCTCTGGACCAATTTGTCCATTTTAAAACATAGTCTTCAAATTCTTTGACATACCTCTCATATGAAAGTGAAGTTTATATTTGTTCTGTATCTAATCAGTAACAAATAACCAAAATGATACTATGACAGTTTCACTGTAAAAAGAAGGCAGCCTCCACTTCTGAGCTGCCTTGGATTACTTGATGATGGATCACAGCTGCTCAAAGAAAGACACAGTTGTAAGTCCACAATTTTCAGGCTATCTAAGTGAAACATCTTGGAATTGAATGACCAGCCATGCCCACACTGTCCCTGATGGCACCACACTGCAGATTAACTGACCCCTATAAGGCCTGCCCAATTTAGACACAAGAACAAAATTAATGTTTGTTGTTTTATGCCTATAGCTCTGGAGTCCTTTGGCATATAACTGTAGGTAAGCAGAACAGATTTTAATGCCTGAAAGTAAGGTGTTACTGTGATGAAAACTTAAAATACATGACTTTGGGACCAGGTGGCAGACACAAACTAGATGTTTTCTGCAGACTATTAGTGGAAACTTACAAGATCTTAAGGAGAATGTTGAAAGACTAGAAGACTATCAGAAGTCTTAAAGAAAAGAAGACAGGGATGTATTCATACTATATAAAAGGACACCTCTGCATGTGGTGGCCAGGATTTTTGACCATGTCACCAAAATGTCTGTAGGAAATAAAAAGAAAATAAATTCTATTAATTTTGATGATTTGATTAAGTATTCTATACAAAGATATACTTTCCTTTAACATCACATGGCTTCTTCTCATTGCCAAAATAAAATATAAATAGAGGAAAAATAGCTCAAGAAGGCACATTTTCACCAAGACTAACTAGATTAAAAAATAAAACTGTTTTCTCATGGCAACTTCTCCTGAGAAAAACTGTTTTGAAATGAATGATGTCTCAGTCCACAGATAAAATAAAGAATGGGACAATGTGATATTTTGCTGTTAATATCTCAGAAAGATCTGAGGTTCCTCATAGCAATTTGCAGAGAGACAAAAGACCCTGTGAGGAAGAACAGAGTATGTCTAAGATCTTTCTGTTCAGAGTCAAAAGCACAGAGCACAGTTGTTTTGCTACATGTCTTGGTCAAGGAGGGCTTATCCTAGAGATTTCTGATTGTAACTTTTGTCTAATGAAGAGGATTATAAATTTATTTGCTAGAAATTTACTATCTCTTAAAGAAAGTAGATTGGCTTGGATTTAAAAGACACTAAAGAAAATGGATCACTAGACTCTAAAACCTTTATAGGAATGAAGCAGAGCAAGAAGACACTTCATCTCTACACACAAATTGTCTGTTATAAAAAAATAAAAAATGACTCAGTAGGATCAAGACTCAGAATTCCAAGAGTTGGGGAGAATTACTTCCTGAAAGAGGAACTTGTTACAAAGAATTAGGGAGATGCAGTCAATATATTGAAGATCAGTGATTCATCTATGATAACTTTGTGACTCTCTTTTTGAATAATGCTGTCTACATAAGTTTATTCACTAAATTGTATCCATTCTGTTTGTCAATTTAGCTTGTGCTTCTTCTAAATAACATATTACTCTGTAAAAATGACTTAAATAATAACAGATATTTAAGTTTAATAATAAAACTGCACCTCAAACCTAAAGTGGATGCTATAATAAGAATCTTTAAACATTTTTAGATGGAATTTAAACATTTCTGGACAAGGTGGTTTGTGGTGGCTGACTTTAAAACATGAGAGAACAGTATTTTAGAACCTTCTTTCTATATCTCTTCTCCTGAAAATGGGCTCTGGTGCTGCTTAAACAATAGAAAATAACGAAAGGAAAGCTTTGTAATACTGCATCTATCCAACTTTATGAGCCTGGTAGATTTTATGCTGATAGAAATTGCTCTTAGAATCCCTGTATCTTAGGCTGGAGCAGTGGCGCTAGAGGTAAGGTGTCTGTCTTGCAAGAGCTAGTCTAGGAGAGTCTGCGATTCAATCCCCCAGTGTCCCATATGGTCCCCCCAAGTCAGGAGCGATTTCTGTGTGTATAGCCAGGAGTAACTCCTGAGCGTCAACTGGTATGGCTCCAAAACAAAACAAAACAAACAAACAAACAAACGAATGAATCCCTATATCTTGGGACAAAAATATCAAACCACTCCCTGAAAGAACTCACATAAAGATGGGCCAAAACAAACATGAATGCGTAAGCTAATCCAGTGAGCCATATCTACTGAACTTCAAATGCAATCTAGCCACTTCAGTTAAGACTATATAGATTGGAAACGAGCTGTCATTTGCCTAGTCTGAATGACATTTTCATTTAATTAGTTGGTTGCTATTATTTCAAGTCATTAAAGTTTGGAATGATCATAGTTAAACAGTAGTAGATATCTGGAAGAAATTTTAAACAATTTCCATTCTGATCTGAAAATTTAAAAAATATTGACTGCTTGCTTTAGAATTTATGATTATTTATTCTACTACTCCTTTCCAGAAGGAGTGTAGGAAATACCTTGTATAGCGTTTGACACATAACTGGTAAACAAAATATATTGAAAAATCTAGGCTAATATTAAGTTTTATTATGAAAATGGTAAAATAGCATTTCATCTTTTGTTCAATAAAAGTGAACTTTCAAAGAGGCAAAAGGAATGAAATTTGGTGTTATTGCATTTTTAAGAAAGAAGTCTCACTTTGTAAATTAATAATGCACACAATAGTTTTTCACAGAAAAATTGGTATGATATGATGCATATCACATTACATTGATTTTCAGTTTATTTTCACATGACATAATTATATATGTAAATTTTTAACAATATAATTGTTTTGAGATAAATATGGATGTCAATCTTTTCTAATTTTCCTAATATTTGCTCAGAGAAAGGCAAGCATGGTTGTCATGTGAGAAATAATTGCCAATATCAGTGTTCTAATAATGAATGCTACCTGAGTTTAAAAAATACCTTGATACAATTTATCAATAGAGATCATGCTTACAGAAGAAGATCTTTCAGTTTAATTTGTCTAGAACAAGTTGACAATTTTGTAGTGCACTAAAATGCATTTCCAAGAGAATATTTGATTCTAAAAGTCTTCAATGTTAAGAACTATTTCTGAATAAAATGTGTTTATTCTTTGGGTATTAGGAAAAGGGAATAGATCTGTAGGTGTCCCACAATTATAAAACATTTCTGAAGTCACAGGCTTCCTTTATTGTACAAAAGATTATATAATCCATGACTATTACCATCAATTGGGAGGCTTTGTAAAGTAGATGTATAAGCCTTATATTAGATTAAAGAACACAGCAGTGAGACACAGTTTCTAGCTCTTTATACTTCCTGTTAGTTATAGTTTCATTTATACAATTTTGTTGAATGTCAATAATATAGAAATGGAGAATGGATACAGTATGGGGGATGTAACAGGCAAAACTTAAGCTTATACATACTAGGAGAGAAACTTGTAATAGATAATCAACTATTCTATATCTTCACTTGTAAAAATACACTAAAAAGTGAGAGAACAGCATAGAATAATTGCATATACAAAAAAACCCCAAAAATAGGGATATGATTGGGGAAATATAAATAAAATTAGATGCTATTTATACAAGTATTCTGGTTGTGATACAGTGCTATTATTTTCTAGATATTGCTATTAAAAGAAACTTTCTACTGGATGCACAGAAAACTCCATTTTTTTCTTATATTCCATTGTACAATTGAATAAAAATAAAAATTTAATTTTAATTAAACTTGTTAATGATCCTGATAATTTAAGATTACCGAAGATTAAAAAAGAAGCATGTCTTACACAACTATTAATGTAAGTTTTTTTTAGAGAGAGGAGAGACTGAACAATGTCCGTCTCTTTCAATTTATGGTCCGCACTGCAGGCTATCACTTGAAAATTTGTTAAAAGCGCAAATTATCAGGTTACTATTCAGACACAATAAATCAAAAACCTTAAGCCAATCATTCTGTGCTTCCATGAACCAGTCAGCCAAGTGTGATGCATGCTCAGCTTTGATAAATGTTAACCAGTGACTTAGTGTTCTTTTATCACTATTAAATGTATGTTGAATAGATCTTTAATCCACAGGCCTTCAAGATCAGCATCACCTGCACTTTTCCTAGAAATACAGACTTTAGTCCTGGTTTAAAGGACCTGAATTTTAATAAGATCTCTAGGTAATTTAAAAGCCTATTAAAGACAAAAAATGCTGTGCCTTCCCTTATTTGCTGAACTCCTTGCCTTCCATCAAAATACAGCTCTGTTTCCAATGAGAGTGAGAACATTTGGACACCAAATTCTTGTTGGAAGTAGATGTTAAACCAACTTGCCCTAGATCACACATTGCCTAAGTGGCTCATCAGGGACTGGAGCTTGCACAAGACAGAAGAGAGCTACAGGAAAGAACATCCTGATAGGATCCCTCTAGAGCCTGTGTTTGTAAATGTTGTGCGCAATTGTCCAGTTTTGTTTTATTCTGTTAAGCCAGAGCCTGTGGGCCAGTCCTGGTTTCCAACCACCTACCACAGAGAATGTCTTGAACTGCATACATACATGCCAGGGTCAGGATAGATATCATTATTCACTCAGACCGCTCTGCTGTACTACTCACACTGAACTATGAACAGGAACCTCAGATGGACTTCCAGGCATTTCCTGGCTTCAGGACTCACAGTATGTGCCTGTTGTCATCTCCTCCCCAGGATTCCCCATTGATTCTTCTATGTGTATCACAGGGCAGAGACTCCAAGCAGATAGGGTGCACAGTTGTTGTGAAATAATACTGTTGGGAGCTGGAGCAGAAAGGGAAATCTCTGATTGTCCTTAACTGGATTTTCTGCAAATTTATCTTCGAAACTTCAATTGTGGAAGTGCGAGGGCAGAACCAAGTGTTATCTGAATGCACAACTGACAGTGTAAAAAATCATTTACCATTTTTATGTCTGGGGTTTAGCTTCAGGAAAATAGCAAAATTTACATTGAGCCGGTGGCTTGGGATCTAGCGGGAGGGAGAGCTGTTTTCAGTCCTTTTGTTGAATGAGGGGAGCTTGGCTAGGAAAATTTTCAAACTTGTTAGAGAAAGGATTCAGATTCTGCAGTTTATAGACTCCTCAGAAGTGAAATGACAAATAAACAAGATTCTATCTGTAACAGTCAAGGAAATAGCTAATGGAGCAAAATAGGCCTTCATTAATAATAGTTGAAATAGCAACTAATGTTATTGAGCATCACATTCTAGTTTCTATGGTCCCTAGAGAGTCAAAGATAAATTATTTAGGGCAAGCAATATATAACAATCAAATAAATTAACATCCCTAATGTAATTAATTGTCCTTTCAGTGTGTGCAAAGTGGTGCAAAGTTCTAAACAGGTGGCTTCTCTAGATCACACGGCCTCCCTTTGAGACGGATATTAACACTTTAGTTCACACAGAAGGGTTTTGTCTTCATACCAAAAGTAAAAAATGGGAGGTATTCTGAAAGTAGGAAGTGTGATTGATAGAATTCAAATGAAAAGGCCATCTCCTCTCAAACACTTTTCTTTGATGACAAAAGTGAGAAAGGGCAATGGGAGGACCTGAGGGAGAGAGCACTGGGAAGGAATGGATACTAGACTAAAATCAAAGAGCACAACACAACTTTAATACAGTCCCTTTTTAGTCTCACAGATGGATCTAAATGAACTCGGTTTATTTCTGGGAAAATAAAACACATTACTATTATCTACAAGATTCACTATCAACTCAAGTCCAGTTACTGAGGCAACATAATAAACATTATCCATGATCCTACATGTCACTATTCAGTGTTGCCAAAATGTTTGTTTTGTTTCAGTACTGAAGTATACCCAAGATTCTTTGTTTCACAGTCTCTGGTTTTATGAGTAATTAAGAAAGAGGAGAGAAGCAGAAGAAACACATATTTAGAGTAAATGTAATTGGCATATAACATAGACCTACATTTCCCAAAAGAATTTTCCCTTCCAGGGGAGATATGGAAAGATTCATGAGTATAATTGGATTTTGGGGATGAGGGTGATGTAGTGCTGAGTAAATATTTTTCTAAAAAGGGGGTAGTAGGTCAACCAAGTTTGGGAACTACAGACATAAACAAAAAATTAACTATCTAAAATTACCTTTGTGTTTTCCATTGCTCATTTAATATGTAAAATCTATTCTTTATCTACACTCTTCAGGATACATTTGAGCATAAGTCTTGTATATATCTTATTATAAATATATTTGTAGGTCATCTATATTTTAGATATATATATAGAAATGTGTAATTTACAGTAAATTATTAAGGAATTATTTCCCTGTGAACTAACTAGGTAATAAATATAAGGACTTGATCAAAGTCCTTACTGCTATTCTAGAAAATTATTTTCTCTCATTTTATTTAGTTTTCTATAGTTGAAAAATAGGTCTACTAGTCTTACTTTTTACATACTAATGAGACATGTTTCAAGCAAAATGAAATATATGTAGAGAACTAAAAGCTGGATACTTTAAAAGAATATCATCATTAAACACATGGATTATTCAAATAAAGTTCCAGTAGAAAGCACATCCAACATTTGTGGACAAAGATATGAAAATGTAATATTAATGTGATTTGAAAAGTCTTTGTGGTGTTAATTAAGTACTTAAATCAGATGTTAAAATCTCAAATAGGTGAAATAAAACTAAAGAATTTTTCTGGAAAATAAGAATGAAGACATATGATCTTTGAGAAAGCAAAAGCAGTATGAGCTTCAAATGCTGCAGGCTAACACTTCAGTTTGGCACCTCATCCTCAAATGAAATAACTGTCATTAGATCCATGAGTCCTAAGATTTAATAAATGGACAATTAGAGTTTAGTTTTCTGGAATTCATCAAAATTAGTTGAGATACTCTCCCAGTCTCTCCCCCACATCTGCTGCATTGGCTGCGTATAAGTAAAATGGCAGTTGATTTAATTTTTCATTCTTGCTTCCAGATGTTTTGGCAACTACTCATTATAAGCATATAATTAATTTAAAATACCTCAGATTAAAGCAGAATTGTTCTGTTTTCTGCCCTCTTAATTTTAACTGTGACAAAAAAAGAAGGCAACTTTATTGTTTGAAAATATGAAACAAGATCTAAAAGTCATTATCTACTTTGATTCTGTTCTTCAACAAACAACTGGAATAGATTTTAAAAGTTGGTTTTAAATATTTATTCTTTCTTATTTTATAGTGCTTGAGATATCATGGTTCAACTAGTGTTAAATTTCATAGATACAGAGTTATGTTGGATTTAGAGTTACTGAACCTTCACCACCACCAAACTGTGCAAGACCCTCTAACACACTCCTTAAGTTATTTCTAGTTCCCTTTAATCTTCACACTCATCCCCACCTTCTCATTCTTACAACCAACAAGTAACTCCTAGTTTTAAGTCGAGTAATTTCACATTAGATACTGTCCATTTCTTTGATTTATATTTCACAGGTGAATGCAATAATCAAATATATGTCTTCCCTTTATTTTACATAACATGAAGCCCTCTAACTCCAACAAGTTGTAGCAAAATGCATAATTTCATGTTCATTTTTTATAGCTGAAATTATTCCATTGTGTAAAACTTCCTTATCTACTTGTTTACTTAGATTATTTTCAAGTCAAGACTCTTTGGGGGGGGGTGGGGGCCATACCCAGTGACGGTAAGGGGTGACTCCTGGCTATATGCTCAGAAACTGCTCCTGGATTGGGGGACCATATAGGACACCAGAGGCTCAAACCTCGATTCATCTTCGGTCAGGCATGTGCAAGGCAAATGATCTACTGCTGGCCATGGCTCTGGCCCCAAGTCCAGATTCTGATAGTGTGGTAATGAATACAGGTACATAGGGGTGTGTGTTTATATCTATACATATATAGGTATTTCAAGTCAATGTTTTGTGTACATGGGTAGATGCCAAGGAGTGAGTCACTGGGAAGTTCAATCTTTAATATTTAGAGGTTATTATATTATTTTCCATAGAGAATAAACCAGGTGCCATCTCCATTAATAACAAATGAGAGATCCTCTTTCATTACATCAACAACAGCACTGGTTGTTTCCTTACTATTTAATATAGCTCATTCTGAATGTTGTGAAATGATATATCATTCTTATTTTAACTAACATTTCCCTGATAATGAGTGATGATTATAGATCTGTATTAAATGTATTGGTTTTGTTTGTTTGTTTTTTGACCACACCTGGTTATGCTCAGGGGTTATACTCCTAGCTATGCACTCAGAAATTGCTCCTGGCTTGGGGGGCCATATGGGACTCTAGAGATCGAACCAAGGTCAGCCCTGGATCAGCACATGCAAGGCAAAGGCCCTATTGCTCTGCTATTGCTTTAACCCGATATTTTTTATTATTATTATTTAATAAAAAGACGTCATATAGTTGACACAATTGATCATAATACATTTGTTTTAGGAAGAACAAAGGCAAAGTTATAAAAATAGATAGAAAAATGAGAAACGAAAGAAAAAGGAAATAAGAAAAAGTTCAGTAGCAAGTATATATTAGAAAATTATTCAATCACTGATGAACTCATAAAGCCCTAGCAAAAGGTTTAGTAAGCTCTTCTTTTTTTAATGATAAGAATTAAAGAAATACAGTAAGAATAGTGTTAGAGTGGTTATCCTTGTTGTTTGCATAGGCCCAGCAAAAATGTGGGGGAAATGGAAAGGAAAATCCTTGACCTAAATATGAGACCTTATCCCTGAAATTTTCTGGTATAAGACCAGCTCTGGGCTCCAGGCATACTAGGTTGTCCAACCCGAGTCATTCTCTGTGGTCCCAGTATAAAAATATGTTTTTTCCCCTGCACATTAACTGTTGTTGGTGTCAGGTTTCTGTAGTTAAAGATCCTGAATTCTGTGTATATACTCCATTGAAGTCATGATGATGTGGAGCGTCCTCTAGTTTCACCTCACAATTAGAGGGCAATTCGGAGAGCCCTGCCCTGCCTTGAAAGCTGGTTGTTGCTGCTGTTAAGTCTTCTGGATGTTAAGAGAACCCTCTTTGGAGTAAGTGGATGCCAAGGGGGGGTAGGGTCTTTCCTGGTAGAGGATTGCTTTCATGGCCCGATATTTTTATGTTTATTGTTCATATGTTTTCTTAGAGAAAGTGTTTATCTACTCCCCCTTTTATAGTACAAATCCATTTTAGTTTGATGTAGTCTCATTCATCTACTTTTGCATTTGCTTTGTCAGTGGAAATAAAAATCACTAAAGATACTTCTGAGTAATTTTATATATTTTTTATGCATTTAGTGCTTTAATCAAAATCTTTAAACCATTGCAAATTAACTTTTGAGTATAATTTCAAGGCCCAATTTCAATATTTTTTTATTTGTGACTCTACAATTTTTCCAGTGTCATTTTGGGTTTGGTTTCTGGGGTATATCTAGCTATGTTTAGGGATTACTTCAAACTTTGTGCTTACTAATGAGCCGTGATGGTGCTGAGATATCAAATATGGTGATGGGGATCTATCTGAGGTGAGTTGTGTGCAAGATAAATGCCCATTATTTGTACCAGCACCATTTGTTGAAGACTTTTCTTCTTGTAATTAATGCACTTAGCTTTTTGGATTAAAAATGAATTGTGTCACTTAAGAAGCCCACTGCTGATTTCAGAGAAGAAAAAAAAAGAAAAGAAAACGGAAACAACTCTTTACCTAAAACAGATCTAGGGCCTATAAGTAGCTCATGAAATATTGGCAAGGATATGATCTATGAAAATACAGATTTATGGGGCCGGAGAGATAGCATGGAGGTAAGGCGTTTACCTTTCATGCAGGAGGTCATCGGTTCGAATCCCGGCATCCCATATGGTCCCCTGTGCCTGCCAGGAGCAATTTCTGAGCCTGGAGCCAGGAATAACCCCTGAGCACTGCCGGGTGTGACCCAAAAAAAACCACAAAAAAAAAAAAGAAAATACAGATTTATGAGATACTTTACTTTTATCAAGGCTGATCATTGACCTCATGAAGAAACACTAAGCCTCCAAATATTTTAAATTATAAAGTGGGGATACTTTAACCTGTGTGTTATATAATCTCTAGCACATCAGTATAAGTAAGTCTATTTTTCTTAACACTCATTTATACAGACACTCATATCATAAAGAGGAGTTTCAGGCCAAACTTATTCTGGAAACTTTATTTTAATTTTGGGAAGGGGGCACACCCAGAAATTCTCAGGTGTTACTACTGGCTCTGCATTCAGGAATTTTTCCTGATGGTGCTAGGGGGATAAAATGGGATACCAAAATTCATATTCAGTTTGGCTGCATGGAAGGCAAGTGTCATACCCACTGTGATATTGGTCTGGCCCTTATGTTAGAACTTTAAATACAAGAACCATTTAAATCAGAAGCATGTTCAACCTAAGGGTGTCATTTATGTGGTTTAGAGAATATAACCTACAAGAAGACAGAATGGTCTTTCTTGTAAGGAAAGAGTGAGCAATCATTTTGCTCCATTGTGCAAGTGAAAATCTTCACACTCTCAATTTTGTTTCTTCTGATAGCTTGTCACTCTCAATAAGTTCATCCTGATGACTTCTACACAATATGTACGTATATGACACAAATCATAGTTTCTAGTTAAAATGACTACTCCACACAGTATGCTATTGTTGTCACCATTATGCAGCTTACATTATGAGAATCTATCTAATCTATATCTTTTCTTGAAAAAATGAATATAAGTCAAGCACATTCTAATTATGAATTCATGAAGAGACTTGGGGTTGCAAAATGACTTTGCATTAACTAAATAATCTAGAGGAAATAACTAAATAACTTAAGCTTTCTGAACTTTGGCTATATCACCTAAAACAGAATAATAATACTGGCTCTGGCCAATTTCCATAAAGTTATTTTGAGATTTCAATATACTACAGAATAAAGAATCCATTTACAAAGTATATCATTTAATTAAAATGGAAGGATTTCCCATTACTTGCAAAAATGAAATCTGGAGGCCAAACTTTTCTTTATCTAGTAAGGAACTCAATTTTCTTTCTATATTTTCCAAAACAGCCTTTACGTTTTTAGGCTTACTGAAATTTAGGATTTTGACTTCTGCTTTGCAATAACAGATATTTAAGTCCACGAGCATTTTTTATTTTATTTGTTTTGGTGGGGTTTTTTGTTTGTTTATTTTTAATCACAGCTGGTGGAGTTCATGGCTTTCTCTGAGTTTAGCAGTCACCTCTGGAAGGCTTGCAGGACCATATGGAATGCCTGAGTTGGAACCTGGGTCAATCGCATGCAAGTCAATCACCCTACTTACTGTATTGTATCACTTCCCGCCCCCCACTACAAAGTGCTTTTGAAGTGAACAACAACAAAATACTTAAAAACATTAGTGAAATGCTCAGATGGCAGATGCTTAACAAGAAAACTAATATACTCTTATAGTAAAACAAATTGTCAAGAAAGGCTTTGAGGGTCTTCTGGTTAAGGGACAAATTGTGATGTCAGAAAAATTTAGGTGCATAGTTTAACTCCACCAAATAATAGTCATGAATATCTTGAAGTTTAGAGACATGGAATAGTTGTTTAATGTTTTTTTTATTCATGCAATATTGATTACCACATAGGGAAATATCTTTAAGTGCCCTGGATAATGCAATCAAGATTCGTTTGTCAAGTTCTGAGCAGAGTAGGCTCAAAAATGATGAACTGGTTATTGTTTTGTCGTTAGTATTGTTGTTATTGTAATACAGATGAGCACATTTTATATATCAAAATTTAAAATAATAGTTATATATAAATATATATTTATATATCAAAATAGTTATATATCAAAAATATAAATCAAAAACACAATAATAAAAATATGACCTCAAAGCATGAAGAGCCAGTGAAATTAAATGATCTAAAATTTAGAATTTAAATCTGGGTTGCTTTATGCTCTAATAATATATTTTTAGAAATGGTTGGTCCTTATGAGAATAATCATTATAGGCCTAAGCTTTAAGCCAGGACATTTATGCCTCTCAGTCCCTGGATGGGACTCCAGCCTCTATCTATGATCTCCTCTCTTTATTTCCTGTTCTTATTCATATACCTCTGAATTTTATAGAAGGAAAAACCTTAATCTTGCCTGCAACATGTATCTTAGGAGACACATATAGAATTTGTAGAGGTTATATATAAAATGAGACCAAAGTGATTGTACAGCAGGTAAGATACTTGCCTTGCATGCTGCTGACTTGGATTTAATTTCCAGAACCCTATATATTCCTGAACATGCAAGAAGTAATTCCTTAGTATAAAGCCACTTGCAATCCATAAGTACTGCATTGTATAACCCAACCTTCTTTCTTCCTACAAAATGACAACAATAAAAAAAAAAAAAGCATTGAAGTGACAGTGATTTAGGCTGTAAGCAAGTAGACACTCAGATTCCTTCCCCTACATTTACACTATCTAGTATAAGACTTAGAAACAAATAATGTATTTGAAAATGTGTATAAATTTTAATATTTTTAAAGAATGTTTGATGTTTTTCCTCTTTGCTTGCCTATCACACAGAAGATTACAAACTATTTGGGTTCAGTCACTAAACTCCACTAACTCAGATCTCACATGATGCACAGATCTGTCACCCAAAGGTCTCCGACTTCCCTAAAATAGGCCTCACTTATTTTAAAAATAGGCTCATGATGTGAGGACTGAATGAAATAGAGTTTTGCATCTCTGAAAATTTTTTTCTAAAAATTTTTCTGAAATTTTTTCACTGAATCAGTGACTAAAACTCTGCCTAAAATTAGGTAGCTGCTCAAATTCCACTTTATTTTATTTCTTTATTCAGTTTTAATTTGAAAATCAAGACATTGAGTTATTAGACTTCAGGACAGATGTAGTAGAACCCACCCTCAGTTCTTTATGCATCCAAGCAATTTTTTAAAATCATATTCTTATATGTGAACAGTGAGGTTGTCTGACTTCTCTACAACCAGAAGATATATGTTGGATATTTATTTACAGCTCCCTCTTGGCCTACATTTCATTCCAGAAATATAACACAAAGCTCTATGTGGTATAAAAAGTATACATAATCATGGCTACCATATCCTTAACTGAATAAAGCCCAAGTCAATTTATCCCTATTTTTTGCCCCCAAATTCCAAAGACTTCTGTGTTCAGACAGTATTCTCTTGGCTTGTTAAGTTGCTTGCTTTTCTTCTTCATTGCCAGAAGATCACAGCCATTTATTCCTTCTTTATTTTGTATGTGCTATGTGTCTACTGGTTTTTCCTTTATTTTATTTTATTTCATTTTATTTTACTTTATTTTATTTTTAGAGGTGGCCACTTCCAGAAGTTCTAAAGTCTTACACTGCACTATGGGATCACTACTACTAGTTCATGGGGATAAGACAGGCTGCTTGCATTGAACCTAGATTGGGTCGGCTACCTGCAAGGCAAGTATCCAAGTATTCAGTCTACTGTACAATCTCTCTGGCACCATGTTTCTTTGCTTTTAACTATTTTGTTGTTCTCTGGAGATTGTTTTCCAATGTGTCTGACATACCAATGTTATGTGAGTCAACAATTAATTGGTACATTTAGTAACTAGTATAATAGATCTTAAATCTCTTTAAGATGGGCACTAACAGAGACAAAAATCAATCATCTGGAGAACAAGGCTCAAATAGAGCTAATTCAGCAATTGCGATTTTCTTCAAGATCGTCTATTTATATGCTAGAGGCCATTTGTAGAACATCTAACTGCCTCTTTACATGGCTAACCAAATCCTTCTGAAAATTTTCAGATATTTTCTGATTTATTTTAGGTATCAATTTTCCTAAGAAGTCACCAGCACATCAGTTTCTGTCTTAGATGCTTTTTTTTTTCTTCTTATAGCTTTTCTTAAATAAACAAATGTGAGTTTCTATGGTATTTTCTGTGGAGTTCAGTCTTTGTTTCTTTGTAACTGCGACATAATTATATTGGAAATGTGAAAAACAGTTCAGCAGGAAATCAAGTGCTGGCTCAGTGTGGGTATTTTTATATCCAGAGATACTCAAAAATGAACCAACAAAGAGATTTGGATACTGTGCCGAACACACAATCTAATGACAAGCCTTACTTAAAAGCCAGAAAAAGGGGGAAAAGACGCAAATAAGAACAATATTTCTAAACAGATTTCTTTTGCAAGGCATTAGTAGTCTTATTTGTTTTTGCTAACCAAAATAGTTAAGTTAAACCAAGGCAGAAAATTTCAAAAATGTCAGTGTCTCTTAAACATCAAGCTCTTGCTAGTTGAAGCTTTTATCATTATTATCACCAAGCTATAGAGATGTAAATAGATAGGGAATATAATCATACCATAATGTAATACATGATCTAGAATTAGTGATCATTCTAGACTCATACTGTGATCTCTTTTAGTAAATTAAAAATATAATAATATAAAAATTATGTACCAACCATGAATACAAGTTTGTTTTTTTTTTTAAACTGAGATTAGTTGAGGAAATTGCTTAAGTTCCAATGGACAACTGTTAATGGAACCAAGACTGGAATTTAAATTTCTTTGACTGTGAAGTTGAAGCTTTCCCCATCAGTTGTCTTGTCACCCGTGGTTCTATTTCATACTGCCTGCTTTAGCCTATTATTAAGCATTCATTGTCAAATTTGAACAGGATGTTTATAGTGCATCATTCCAGGCTTATCTCAGTAGGTAAGATGCATGCTAAAGCTTCAATATCAGCAACCTATTTAGACTTTATTTCAACTCTAAGAACTGTAGGTTATGGAAATCCCAAATACTTCTAGGACTGAGAGCTCACAGATGTAAATTTTAAATCTGTGACTCCCCTCTTAATACCCTCCAACACCCACTTCACTCACCATATTCAGTTACTTCAGTAGAGATGAATGCTTTCTAATAATAACCCATCGTGTATGGAACAGTTTGCTTAAAAGCAGGTTAAAGGAAGGCTATGGACTCTTAAACTTTGGAATTGATGAGTCATCTTTGCTCTCATCTGACTTGTCAAGATGAATCATCATCTCAATAGCAATTAGGCTCTTTCTAGGAGAGAGGCTAAATGGTCAGAATTTGGGCAGAGGAGTCTAACCAAAGCATAATAAAATTTAAACAGCTACCTAAATATGATGAGTTTAAACTTTGGTGTCTTTGTCTTTTAAGATATATAAAATGAGAGAATGAATGGCACCAACTTAGGAGTTGTGAGAATTAAACATAAGAAAGTGCATATGAGGGCCAGAGCACAGAGCCAAGGCTTTTTGTCTTGCACTCGGCTGATCTGGGACAAACCCAGGTTTGGTGCCCAGGATCCAATAAGGTCCCACAAACTACCAGGAGTGATTTCGGAGCCAAAAGTAACCCCCGGAGTGCTGCCGTATATGACACACACCCCCCAAAAAAAAGAAAGAGCATAGAAAAGACTAGAATTCTGCCTACCACCATACTATAGAAACAGAACCATTTTAATTGTATCATTAATTGTGTCTTCAACACCAAGGCTTGGTTCTCTAGCAATATTTACTTAACTTTGCTCATTAGTTTTAAACAGTTGCCAGTTTGTTCATTCAAACTTCATATCTAAGAAAGCTTTAGTTTTGTTCTGAATCAGATCTGCAGGGACATTAACAATGGTTCTCAAAGTGTGGTCCCTGGGCAGCAGGCTCACCTGGGAACTTGTTAGATATACAAATCCATGGCCTAGAAATATAAGTTTTAACAAGCCCTCCAGGTAATAATGATCTATCGTAAAGTTTATAATAACCAGACTTTTTTCCCCTTCACATTCCCCAGGTCTTGGTCTCGCCGGTCTATCTACAATCTATTCTGTTCCTAGATTTTGAGAATATTTTGAGTACTATATCTTTTATTTCAATATTCTGATGTATTCCATAGATCTCTCTGACAGAGAATAAGAATCTTCTTTTAGAAAAACATAAAAGCAACAATATATTTTTTGCTTAACCTTCCATTTGTCCCCCTTCTAATTTCTTCAGAAGATATTCACAGCTCTTCTTTTCTTGGATCAGAGGTTTGTTAATTTTGAAATGCATCCTTGACAGAAGCCTACTAATATTTTGTGATCTTGACAAAAGTACCTCATCTACAAATAATTTTCCCAGACAACATGATCTCTCCCATTCCAAGGCAGAAATCTCAAACAATTCCACAATACATGTTTTTTAAGTAAATGACACATTAGTGCTTCAAATGCAATCCTTAGTGAAAAGTTTAAAAACTAAAAGTTAAAACTTTTCACATCTCTATACCACTATTGAGGCTGAAAGAAAAAGAAATCATATCTCACATTGTTTTAATTGTTCAAGTAAACACATAGTAGGTATATATGTGTTACCTGTTGAAATGAATCAAATCAATTCTTCAGGGCATACATGTTTATTTATGAAATTTAACATGATGCACAGATGTGAGGAGACAAAAGCCTGATATTTGGTAAGATCTGCCTTGTAAATTCTATATAGCCTGGGGAGGCTGTTTCACATTTCAGATAGTTTCCACGTTGTCTTTTCATAGGATTCCTGGGAGGTTGAAATAAAACTTTGTGCTAGTTACTCAACAGGATCTCTGACCCAAAGTTGGTGCTAAATAGGTGTTACCTTCTCTGGTCTTTGTGGGTTGAATTTCTAGATAGATGGATAGGATTGGAAGCATTATAAGGAACTGTCAGTGGTGAAACTGCATAACCCTTGATCTTGGGTGATATGTGAGGTAGATCCCCACCCTAGAATAGCTTCAGGAATAAGAATATATCAGCATTATAAGTGAAGGAGTAGAGTAAACAATAGCCTGACATGCCAGATGAGAGAAAAGCAAATAATTATAGTCTAAATGTCTACCATCTGGCACACAGTATGACCTGGCCCTGAAAAGCCAGGAAGGTGCAAGATGAAGATGGAATTGGTGTCTTTTTTTTTTTTAACTCGGAATTGGTGCCTATTTTTAGTCCAGATTTCTAAGCTTTGGATTAGGGATTCCTGTTATCAGAAAACGTGCTGCATTTTCATTCTTTAGGCTATCCTGCTCTGTAACCTGTTTCTACTGTTCAATACAGATCAGATTAAATGATAAACGGCCTTGTTGGGGTAATGAAGTGTGGGCTGACATTATTCAGGGCTGGCCTCAAGGCTCTCCGAAGGGAATAGAAATAATTGTTCATAGATCAGAGGCTTAGTTCTTTGGGGAAAAGACAGAGAGAACTGAGAATCCTTACCATCAGCACCTGCCTTCAGGTCTCTGACTCAAAAGATTGGTCCATACTCTGTGGGCATCCTCCCCTGAGAATTCAATTAAGGCCTCCACAAATTTTCCTATGAGTAGAGTACAGTTATTCTTGTTCCTTAAATATTAACTTCAGTAATGTGGGAAAGAATGCTTTTGAAAAAGAAATTCCAAGAAAACCATAACACATATATGCCTGTCACCTGGAGATTTAAATCAAAAGATGTCATAGGGTATAATAAAGCAAAGATTCTTTGTGCCCAACAATGAACAGAGTCATTTGAAGGCTGGACTCTTGTGTACTCTCTAGTGGCATTCATTCATTTGTAAATATTTATTGGGTGCTCCCAAGCACTGTGCTACTCTCCCAGGATAAAACAGTGATCAATGATAAAGCAATAATGAAATGTTTCATGAGAGAAAGGGCTTTACCTATTTGTTTCCTTAGAAATGTTTTTTGGGCTTGGTATGTAGCTTACTGCAGAATGTATTTTCTGGCATAGTGCATTATAATAAGTGATTATAAGGATAAGCTAGTCATTTGTTTGAAGGCAAAGAGAGCATGGATCTGTGAGAACTTATAACAAAATTAATTGACCCAGCTTGGATATCATGAAAGAGTAATGTTAAGGCTGACATTCACTCTAACGTTCAAAATTTGTTGCATTGTAAATGCATTAATAAATGTAAGATGAGGAAGGCAAATTACAATTTAAGCTAAAATTGTATAGAATATCTAAGCAGTTTACAATAGATTAAAATATTTTGTGTGGTTTCAGAAAGAGTACAATGGGTATGATAACAGTCACACTTTAGGTTTGATCAATCTTTAGGTTTGATCCCAAGGACTGCATAAGGTCCCCCAAGATCCACCAGAATAAAATGCAGAGCCAGGAGTAATCCTAAAAACTCTAGGTGTGTCCCTCCGAATTAATTTGTCTATTTTTTTTATCTCAAATAAATAAGATGTGAAGTAAAAGATTTTTAAATCATCTCAGTTATTTAAAAAGGGAATTTTGAAGACAAAATTTTGACAAGTCACTACAAGTCACACATACTGCCATTTAGTATACCAGATTGAAATATTCTTTTACAAATCTACTTTAAATTCCTACATTTATTTCTTTACCCAGTAATTGGTAATATAATGAAACTTGTTTGAGCTAATGAGCTATTAGCAAACAATACCAAAAAATTTGAAAAGCACTAGCGTACAAGTCTTTTGCTTCTTCAGGAAACCCTAGACTAGAGCAACACTGAATAAACTTAGCTAGCCAAGAGAAAATGAGAGATCCCTGGAGTCAAAATACCTGTGTTACTTAATGTGCCTTCCTCTAACCAAACTGAAGACCAATACTTGTCAATAAATACATGTAAGGCCATGCAAGCTTAGAGACATGACTTGCAAACCAAAAAGATTGACATGGTCAGACATTTTTAACATGGTTTACTACAGTGGGACTGGACCATTCAAATTAATGTTTGTGTTATTATGTTAACCACCCATTTCCCCAAAAGCTGGAGAAACATAAAAATAAAGACAATATTTAGGAAGTTGTTTAATGGAATGAAAAAAGAAAATAGACCAGATTTTAATGGACAGAAGAAAGGCCTGAGAGAAAAGAGAAAATAACATTATAGTCTTTTTTGTTGTTGTTTTTTCTCGGGTCACACCCATTTGATGCTCAGGAGTTACTCCTGGCTAAGTGCTCAGAAATCGCCCCTGGCTTGGGGGGACCATATGGAACGCCAGGGGATCAAACTGTGGTCCTTCCTTGGCTAGCGCTTGCAAGGCAGACACCTTACCTCTAGCGCCACCTCGCCGGCCCCAACATTATAGTCTTTACTATATTATTATTATTATTATTATTATTATTATTATTATTATTATTATTATTATATTTATATATTAATGACAACTTGTTTTTGTTTTTTGGCCAGCCCAGTGTTTCTTCGCTTGTTCTATAGTATAACATTTATCTTTAGAAAAAATATTGCAAATATACCAAACAAGACATAAAAACTTATATAGAAGTCACTTTATGAGTATATGTTGACCCAATGTGTGACTACAACTTAATCACATTTGATCAAATATCCAATTTCATATATCAACTTCTTCAGAATTTAATTTGGGTGACTTGACTAATGACAAGAAGGTACCATGTTTACTTCATTAAGTTTTGTGGTAATGATCAATGTGGCCAATGTAATGATCAAATTTCACTGTAAGTTTGACAAGATATTAGCAATTATGTAAGTTTGCTCCTCTTTATACTCCTCTGTAGGTGCATAAGTTAAGTTGTTATATTATAAAGCAGGAAACTGACCACAGGATATGAGTTTAGCAAAATATAAACTAAGTATGAATAAGGGAAAAAGTGCTAATTCCAGTCAAGTCATCTCATGACTCATGAGCCTGATTATTTAACTCCTTGCTTATTCTCTTTGACTTCAGACTTATTTATCCCTTTGTACTATCCCCAAGTCTAAGTATAAGCCAACATACTATTACCCAATGTTTGCAATCTATTCAAATATTCAGAGAATTTCTCATACACCCTTCTTCTTTATCTAATGCCCTCAAGCCTAGAGTCTTGTATTTGCTACAATCAGTCATTTTGCTATTACTTATATCTAAAAAGCTTGGACTACTTTTTGTTCATTAATTTCTTTCAACTCTGTGTGAAGTTGTCTAAAATGGTAAGCATTATCTTACAGACCATTAGAAACTATAAGAGTAGTTTCTAAAAAAAAAACAAGAATAGAACCTTTTTTTCTTCTTTTCCTAGATTAGCAATAAAAGGTTATTAGCCATAATATATCCCAAATGACTAGCTAGTTGAAGTCGGTATCATTTTCAATCACATTTTTTTCAAAGTAAATGAGTAAATAAAAGGTTCAAAGAGAAAGGTGATGAGAGATTGTGAGTAATATTGGAATAATGATTGCAGGAAAAGAAGAAATAATGAATAATATAAAAAATAAAAGAAAAATAATTTCCAAGTCAAGATGTGTAATGGTCTTGAATAGTTTTATGTATAATCGGTGTTAGAGTGGTGAAAACAAAACAGATACGTACATATGAACTACTCAGAGAATAACCTCCATGAGGGTTTTGCAAGATTCCTGGACCTTTGAAAGGTTCTGAATCCATTAATTGCTCTAGTACAAGTGTATGTTGGAGCAAATCCTTTACCCAGTAAAACTCTGTAGCTTCCCTTTAATATTTTCATCTTATTGCCCACATACTATCAATCTAACTCTTATTGTCAAGAGAATTGATCTCCAACTCAGGCTCATTTCCCTTGAATTTATATCATATATAAAAGGGATTCTGATCAAACTTTACATGTGACTATGTTCTCAGGTTATCATATGAGTCCTATCATTTGGGAGAGCACATTAAATTTCATTCACTCTCCTCATCCTTTCCTTTCCATGAAATAAGTGGACCCCTGCCTGGGTCTCTCCCTTCTTATCCCATTTCTATAGTTCTATACAAGGGAATGATGTTGATATTAATAAACTTCTATTCCACATTATGCAAGAAATTACATATTTTGAACAGCTTTCTGCTATTAAATAGTAAATGCTTAATTCAGCTTTATTTGGGTGCTTGGGGCATGGGATGGAGTGTGGGCCATAGTGGGCTGTGGCTCAAACTTACTACTGCCTCTAAAAGAGCCTGTTTCATTTAGAAGATTTTTTTTAGCCATGGCTTAATCTACAAAACCTGAGCCAAGGGCACAAAGAAACTGTCAAAATCCAGCACTGTAATGAAGGCTCCAGCAATAATTCAGGCCATGAAGGCTAATTCTGTCATTATTTAGCAGGACAAAGGATAACTAAAACATAATTGAAATTAATCATTTTGATTTACACTGTTCACCAAAACCGAGTCACAATTTTATAAAAATAAACAAATGCAATTTAGTTCTCATTTTCTAAAAGTAAACAGATTTTAAGATAATATAGATGTACTACTACATATTCAATTCTATCTGTGACTTTAATGAGTAAGTAGGATTCTGACTTTACAAAAAAGAAAATCGAAAGAAAAAAAGGGGAAATAATTTTTCCAAAGTTATGTGACCAAGATGTGACCAACTCTATTTAATCCAAAATCCCAGGTGCCGGAGTGATCACACAGCAAGTAGAGCATTTGCCTTACATGTGCTCAACTCCAGTTCAATCCCTGGCATCCCATATGGTCTTCCAAGTACTGTCAGGAGTGACTGCTGAGAATAGAACCAGGAGTAACCCCTGAGCACTAAGTGTGATCCCCAGAACCAAAAACCAAAATCCATAATTCCAAATTTCACTAGACAATGAGTTGCCTATAAAGATATATTTTTTCCTAAGTAGCCTGTATTGGACAAAACAATTATGCTGGCAAGTAGGCCCTATGCCAGGAAGTAACATTCCTTAAGTGCTATCAAACTAGTGCTTTCCCTAGGAGATTTAACCATCATTAGTGAAAAGCTTCATTTGCAATATTGTGTGCAGTCCACTGTAGTGGGCTGGAGCAATGCATTACCACTAACTCAAAGAGATTAATTTAATGGCCAATTATATGCTTTCCTGATTTAAAAATACTTTCAGGTAACCAAGAGTAGTGTGTTTTCTGTAAAAGCAAATCACTGCTCCCAAATACACAGGGTAAGTAGGTTCATACACGTTCCCAAAGTCTCTGGGAAAAAAGACCCTCCAAAATTTATTAGAAAGTTTATAGCCTCTAAGATGCCCCTGCATTTTTTGTTCCACAAACAATGATTACATCCTTCTCCCAAATTTTGAACTCATCTAAAGCTGTGCTTCTATTTCTAAATTTTTTAATTTTTTTCTTTCTTTTATTATGAGAACAAAGATCAAAGAAACAGGACAAGGTAAAGTTACAGTGGGAAGACAATCACCCATACACAAAATTCTCAGAAGAAATCTCCTTGCTGACACCTTAATTTTGAACTTTCAGCCAAAGAACATTAATTTTTAAGCTATCATTCTTTTCAGAAAGAAACCTTTACATTATCTCAAGCCTTCTCCCAATCCCTGTTAAGAGAAACTCACAAAGATAGACAAGAAGCCATAAGCCCAAACAATGACATCCCTCACTTTTCTTTGCCTTGTTTTTTGGTATTATCAGAGTTTAATGTATGTTGCTTAATATGCAATAGAGATGAGGTAGAAAAAAACTTGTGAAAGTGTGAATTCCTGAGTTGGAGAGAGAGATAAGAATTAGTATAAACAAACAAAATTTGCTTTCTGGCAGAAGTAATGCCAGAAGTGATCCCTGAGCACAGCTGGTTATGGCCCAAAGGAGGTATGGGATGAGGAAGGGGAGATAATAGATTTCTTTATCCCATCAGGAGATTCTATTCCATTAGAAAAGTTTAGAACTTTGTGAGTTTTTTTTTTTTTTACATTTTCCAGGTCAGCTGGGCCAGTGCAGTTTCATGATCTTTATAGGAAAATGTACTAAAATGTGTGCTCTGAAGTCTATGTTCCTTAGTTTTTCTTATCTCTTAGATAGGATCAGAAGTATAGTATGAGCAGTTCCAAAACTCAGCTTTGTTAGTATTTCTATACAAGTTTATAAACATAAGAACAGAAAGGCTAGACCTTACCTAAGCTGCACCCTGGTCCCAGTTCTGTCTTTCTTTTTTTAAGGTAAAAATATTTTATTCACTCACTTATGGAGTGATGGGGCAACGCCAGCGCTCTCTTTAAGCAAGAGAATAAAAAGAGAGGTAGATTTATGAAAGTGTGTATCTATGACTGGCAGTTTGGAACAGGTAAACTGAAGCTACAATAAAGCATAGCTTACAAAAAGATCTCTCACTTAGAACACTGTTCACCTAAAATTGTTATTTTACCTAGGTCTGAGTTTCTTTGTCTGGGAAATATAGATAATAATAGCACCTGCTCTCAAAGAGAGGTATAAGAATTAAATGCATATAATGCAAAGAATGCTTTTGTTTATTTCAAATAATCAATTTAATGAGGCCTACTATAGTCTCAAGAAATAGAGTTAATACCAGCAGAGAAATATAACAGAGACACTATTTAAAGTCATCTCTTGTTAGTCAATGGGCATCTTATTGCCAGCTCATGTAAAAAGATGTGCCTGTTGACTGTGATGGCAAGCTAGGTTCCATGGCCACTAAAATATAGGTGGTTAGTACAAAGAAGAAAGCATCACAGCCTCAGTTCAGTGAATCTGGCACAAAAGGATAAAGGATGATTCTCATTAGGAGATAACAAATATACTTCTCTAAAATCCATTTTTAAGCTTATTTCCATT
Organism: Suncus etruscus; assembly: GCF_024139225.1. Taxonomy (NCBI): domain Eukaryota; kingdom Metazoa; phylum Chordata; class Mammalia; order Eulipotyphla; family Soricidae; genus Suncus; species Suncus etruscus. The sequence continues at coordinate 56,081,697 of NC_064861.1, forward strand.
TGTTTAAATCTTTTGTCTGATGAGATGGTATTCTGAGAACTTCTAAATGATTCTCTCTGTAATGACTACCTCTTTATCTTTGTTGGAACCTCCCTCTATGGGGCTCTGTTGTCCTGGGTGGTTTTAAATATTCATCTCATCCAAATACAATAAATCTCTTGCTAATATTTTTCCCCAAGACATGGTCTGTGGCTTTGGAAGATAAACATTATGTGATAGGTTAAGTAATAAATCCAAGTCAAAACATGTTTTAAAGGCATTGTCACACTAATTCCATTTCTTGATGTTCTCTGTGATTTTTATTATTTCTACTTACCCCCAAGATTTGAAAAAACATGGTTTAATTGTGCATATAAAATATTGAGATTTATGCCCAGCTCAGATTAAATTTTACAGCGAAATATTAAAGTTCTCTTCTGGAGTGTATCACTGTCTCAGTGTGTGTGTGTGTGTGTGTGTGTGTGTGTGTGATGCTAATGGTTGAAATCTAGGCCTCACACATGCAAGTTGTGTTGACTACCACTTAGTTACTTCATTTAATCTTTGGATTTTGTTTTTTAGGTCATACCCAGAAGTGCTCAGGGGCTATTCCTGGCTCTGCTCTCAAAAATTACTCCTAGCAATTACTCCTAGTTAAAGCTTGTAGACAACCTGGGTTTGATTCCCAGTATCACACCTCTAAGTTATAACATAGAAGTAAATATAAGAATTAGTTGCACACATATGTACTTTATATAGACATCAAAAAGACACTAAGTATAAGGATGTATATTCTCCATTCTGATGGATGGTGGGAGCATCCCATTCATAGGATGCTGTGAATTGAATTTGGGTCAGCTGCATTCAATCTAAATGCCCAATTTGCTGTACTATCTATCTGGTCCCAGCTCTTAACTCTGTATACCCTTACTCTTATTCCATGAATTTGAATTGCTGGACTTTCTTAATATGCCCAATGTCCTTATTTAAACTCACTTCTTGACCAATTCATGCCTATATACATTATTTGGTTTTCAGTCTCAGTTAAATAAAGGAAAAAAAATAAGTACATAATAGCTATTTTCTCCATGAATTCAACAGATCAATATAAGTTTGAGATATGTGTTTATAAATCAATTATTGGCAGGTGAAGGTGGTAGCAGGGATGGAAGATACTGAGCAGGGGGATTACAGATAGAAGAGCTGCAAGGCTCAAGGAGAATTGCTACCACATCATATTGGTGTATATGGACTCCATACACTTAAACTTATGATCATAGATACTTGAGATGTTACAAAACAAGCACCTTATTCATCTGGACCCAGGGATAGTAAGTTTGAATTATACTGTAATGTACCTGGATTAGTTGAATCCTTTTAAAGATAGAAACACAGTATATTTGATGCCAGTGAAAAATTATATTAACTATTTTGCCAATATAAATGAAGACTAAATTGCTCTCATATTTGCTATGAAACATTTTCTTATAAAATCATGTATTCATTTAAGGAGTTGTTGAAATATTTTTCTCATGATCAACCAAAAACTCCTTATAATCTCCAATAGGTGCCATCATCTCCTCTCTTCTGTCTCTTTCTTCATGGATCTCTTATCTTATTCTGGCTCAACTTTTTCTGTTTTCCCAGCCAATATTCCCCTGGGCCACTATAAAGAAAACACCTCGAGGATGGGATTGTTTTGGTATGTGTTTCATGCATGCACACACACACACACACACACACACACACACCACTATTTTGCTCACAACTCATTCCAAACAGCAGAAGAGTATTTGACAATTAATAAGAATCTGTTAAATAATTACCGAGAGAATGATCAAATTAGTTTCTTTGCTGCCTGGGCTTGGTACCTATGTCAGCCGGGATTTAACACCTTATTAACCACGTGTATCTGCTTTAAATTCTGTTTTTCTTACAAATAAATCTTCTAGGGCCCGGAGAGATAGCACAGTGGCGTTTGCCTTGCAAGCAGCATATCCAAGGACCAAAGGTGATTGGTTCGAATCCCGGTTTCCTATATGGTCCCCCATGCCTGCCAGGAGCTATTTCTGAGCAGACAGCCAGGAGTAACCCCTGAGCACCGCTGGGTGTGGCCCAAAAATCAAAAAACAAAAACAAAAACAAATAAATCTTCTAGACAGGTTTTTTATTTCCCTCATACATTCTCATTGTTAGGATAGTTCACAATGTAGTTATTTCTCTAACTAAACTCATCACTCTTTGTGGTGAGGTTCATGAAGTGGGCTGTAACTTCCAGCCTGTCTAGAGTATAGGTGGGGGCAGGGTGGGGAGGAGGGATATTTGGGACATTGATGGTGGGAATGCTGCACTGGTGATGGTGGTGTCCTCTTATATGACTGAAACACAACCGCAATCATGTTTGTAACCAAGGTGTTTAAATAAAAAATATTATTTAAAAAAATCACCTAGAAAAAAAATAATGTTTTTATTTTTTTTTATTTGCTTATAGGTTGTCACTTAGAGGTGAGATACTGGGAATCAAATCAAGTTGGCAACTGGCTTTAATTTTAACTTCTATACTATCTTAACCCCTTATCTTCCTCACTATTTTTTAGGTTCCCTTAGAGCTGTTTTTTTTTCCAGAATCTATGCAGTGTCCGTAAATTTAATTTAAGAAGCTTTATTCTTTACAATTTAGCAAAAGAAGCATGAATCCATGTTATTTTATCAGCCTAGAAACTTCTTTGAAAAAATAGTTCATGTATTTATAAGTAATTTTGAGACATTTTATATTGAGAATACATTTCTATTAGTATCACACTCTAACCAAATAAGATAAACTAAAAAGGAATATATAGCACAACCATCTGATAAAAGGTGTCATAGATTAAAGCAAAGTCAATAAGGTCACATTTAAAATATGAAAAACTATTTTTTTTGCTTTTTGGGCCACACCCGGCGGTGCTCAGAGGTTATTCCTGGCTGTCTGCTCAGAAATAGCTCCTGGCAGGCACGGGGGACCATATGGGACACCAGGGTTCGAACCAACCACCTTAGGTCCTGGACCGGTTGCTTGCAAGGCAAACACCGCTGTGCTATCTCTCCGGGCCTGAAAAACTATTTTTTTAAAAAGTAATGACTGACTACATACTTAAAAGAAAATGGTGATCCTTGAGAGTGTTTTAATAACCCTTAAACCAATCTAAATAGATATCCCCCCCCCCTCAGAGGCTTAAGGTGATAAGGCAGCTTCAACATTGTAAATTATAAAAGTTTCATTTCTGTACTTCTCTAGATGGATTTTAACACTTCTAATAAACCAAAGTCACCAAACAGTGTGCTTTGTTTGCTTTATTCCTTAATGTTATAGAAGGAATTGCTGCCACAGCAACAAGTCAGAGAAAGAAAAGATACTCAGAAGCAAAAAATCACTGTTTCCAAGCCCTGTTCTATCTCCAGAATTCACTACTGCACAATATGGAAGCTAATAAGAAGTGGTCTGCCTATTCTTTGACTAAACTTAAAGCTGCTTTAAGAAACAGAATTTTTTTTAGGCTGGAGAAATGATATAGCAAATGATATAGCAAAATTTAATCCCCAATTCTACAAATGGTTCTCCAAATCCTGCTGGAAGAGATCCCTGAATGCAGAACCAGGAATAAGTCCTGAGCACCACTGGGTGTGGTCCAATATCCAAAAAATAAAAAGAAATAGGAAATAGATGTTTTTCATTCTCGAGTCTTTCTTTTTAAACACAGAAAGGGTTTTGTTTTGTTTTGGTTTTTGATTCCTAGTTTCATAAAAATAAGACTCTATGGAGACTATTTTGCCCCATCTAAGAACAGGCATTTCCTGAAGGTTTGGTGAATCTTCTTCATCCAAATCCATTAGCCATGCCTCTCAGAGAAGCTTCCCTTCTCTTCACAGTAGCTGTGAGATACAAGACAGCTTTGCTATAGAGCAGAGAGTAGCTTTTAGGTCCCACATTTTCTAATTATCATCTACATATATTGTATGTATTCCTATGAATGTTTCTTCAGCTTTCTTCATGTTTTTAATTTCTTTATGCAAATTCTCTTTAGAGTCTTAACTCCCTCACAAATTTGTTGACTCCTTGAAATATTATAAACAGTGAAGGCCTTATTAGATTATTTATACAAAGATGAAATTCAGGTAATATACAGAATATAAAGTGCTAGAAAACAAAAATGAACATCATATACTTCTGAATGTGTTTGTGTAATAAAAAAACAAATGTTGAGGCCAAATGCAAGTTCTCAAAAGTAGAGTAAACACTAAATGCTGAAGAAAAGTTTGATAAGAGCCTGGCTATGCAGAGTTGCTCAGTGCTGGTGCCCTGCAATTTAGAGACTGCCCAGCTCACCTTGCTGGAGATTGATAGTCCCTAGTGCCATACTCAGCACCTTAGGAGCACACACAAAAGTGCAATAGTGAGACTCAAACCCAGGCTCTTCGCAGGCCTTAACCTTAACCCCAATACTTCTTAACACTTTTACCACCATAATCTCTTAGGTTTCCCTAGAGTTTTTTTTTTTAGTTAACAGTAGTGTCATTAAGTATAATCAAAAAAAAATTTAATCATTAAAATTTAGTGAAAGAAAACCTATCCTGTGTTATTCAGTCATCCCTAGAAAGCTTCTCAGAGACAAAAATGTTCATGATTTAATAAGTAATATTTTATAAGTGGGCCATCCCCAGCAATGCTCATTGGTAATGCTTGGCTCTGTGCTCAGTAATTGTACCCTGTTTGTGCATGTGGGCCATATGTGATGCCAAAGATCAAACCTGAGTTGGCTGTGTATAAGGCAAAACACTTTAGCCACTGTACTATCGCTCTAGCTCCAATTGTTCAAATATCTTATAGACAACACTAATCAGTCAATTTGAAAATATAATTTTAAATAGTCTATAATACAATATAAAATTTATTAAACTATAAACACCTATCAAATTTTTATAGGCTTTCTACTTCCCTGTCTAGAGTACAGGCCTGCGTGGGGTGGTAAGGAAGGACACTTGGGATATTGGACATGGGAATGTTTCACTGATGAAGAATTTTTTTTGTATATATATATATATATATATATATATATATATATATATATATACAAAAAAAAAAGAAAAAAAGATAAGACCTCCCAATTCTTACCACAGGCTGTGGTATAGAAAGATGAGGTACAGTAAATGGACCCCATATACACCTCAATTTAGGCCCTTTGCCTGATCTGTATTGTGAATTGGGGGACAAAAATTTTTTTCTATAGACTTACTTCCCAAAATCTTAATCATCAATTTTGTGGAATTTTCTTTTTCATTTTATTTATACATATGTGTGTAATGATAGGCATGCATGTATATATTTTCTATTGCAAAATAAAAAGCTACCACAATTCTAACTTATTTCATGTTGAAATGATGCAATTATAGATTCATTGAGAACAATAGACTATGTTTACATGTGAAAATACCTATAGTAAATCGGGATTCCTAAGCATAACTAGAACCCAGTCATACAAGTAAGAAATGAAGAAATTTGCGTACTTACTAATTTCGGTGGCGATGATTGTTATGTTGTGCCATACACTTAGTTCCCTGTCAAGTGGTGTTGCCAATGTTATCTTCCCATCATCTGCATTAATGTTGAACTGTCTCTCCAGGTCAGTGTGCCGGTCGATGGAAAACCTACAAAACACATATAGCCATAATATACTTCAATATTAATATGATCCATACAGTCCACAGCAGACGTTTAGGAATCCTTAGAGAGCCATAGTTGTGAAGTCAAATGAATTGGGAAACTCAGTGGCATCATAATTTGTAAAACAAAATGACTGAATGAGACACAAGAAACTTAATAATTATTGTCCAAGGAGTAATTAGCTGCATATGCAACATGGAGGTCATAAACTGGCATCGGTTTCAAAAGGTAGCATCTTCAAAAACAAATGCTGATGAAGAGTTAATTGGACGATCCATCACATTTATTGGACAGCTTATGATAATTAGCAGTTGCCACAAAATATCATATAAACAATGAGCTCAAGCCCAAAGTGAGATATTGCTAGGCAGCATGTTATTTATGATTGCTCAAAAGAAATGGTGTGTTTGACTGATAACAGGTATTTTTTTATAGCTGTAGGTCAACAACTTGATTTTCATTTTAAGTAAAGATTAAAACACTTCAAGTAAAGAAAGTTTCTGATTAGCTTCTGTGGTAGAAACCAAGTGGTTGCCGAGTCTCTAGGGAAAATCCCTTAGTAACAGCTTTCAAATTCTCTAATGACAACTTTAAAAAATTGGGTAAGTTTGCAGACTTATGATAGAGTCTATAAAATTATGAGTTTTAAGGACAGGGAGATAACTCAGTAATCAGGAGTAATCCTGTCATGTTCTAGAATTGAAGTTCAAATACTAGTTCCACAGCAATGCCTTGTGGGATCTTGAGCCCTAGAGACCCCCAAACCCCTGCCAGGCCCACAAGATCTACACAGCAATGTATTGTGAGAACAGAGCATTGAACAGTCCAACTGGGTTGGCTGAATATATTTCAGCATGACATCCTCAAAGCCCCTTGAATACATCTTAGAAGGGACATTCCCTCCGTAAAAGATAACAATAGAGCTGGGGCTATAACTCAGTGGTAAACTGTGTGCCAAACGTATGAAGTCCTGAGTTCAATTCCCTGGCAATGTAAATAAAATTGCTTTAATTTGAAAGTTTACTGAGCAAACACTAAGATAACATTCTGAACTTTATATAGTATTGTAAAGTAAATCAATAAAAATATTTGATAGGTGATTAGGTCATACCTGGCAATGTTGGGAGGTACTCAGAGATCACTCCCAAATGTGCTTAGGAATCCATGGGAATTGAACTGACATTGATATATGTAAAACAATACCCTTAACAGCTGCACTATGTGGCACCTTAACCCCTGTACTAAGTCTGTAGGCAAATAAAACTTTATTTTTTCGAAAAAAAGACAATGTGTTGTTTTGTGTCTAGAATCAACTCCAACTCAGGGACACTGAGTTCCAAGATAATATAGTTTTCCCACAACACTTATTAATAGTCTTTCCTTCACCAAGATCTGTGCTTTGGTTATGGAATGCTGAATCCAGTAAATACACATCTTAAAGCACACAAGACATAATTAGAAAAACTGGTGCATAAATAGAAAGTGAAATGAACTAAAACAAGAGAAAATGAAGACTCAAGAAAGAGCATTATGAACCAAATGTTTGTGTCTCTGAAAATATCACATGCTGAGATTTGAAGCTGCCATGTGATTGGATTTGGAGATGAAACCACTCTGGTATAATTCAGGTTAGATTAGGTAATAAGAGTGGTCCTTGAAATGAGATTCATGCCCTTATTAAAAAACAGATGGAAAAAAAATCTCTCATCTCCTCCACTTTTCCTCTTCATCATTCTCCCCCTTTATTCTTCAAATTCTCTCTTCCTTCCTCCCTTAAAAATGAGACGGTGAAAGTCAGCAATCTGGACCACTGTTCTCAGCAAACTTGAGATTTATTATATACTTTTTCTTGGACTTCTAATCATAGAATTATGAAATTAAAACTTCTATTGTTTAAGTCACACCATCTATGATATTCCATACCTAAGGCAACTCAAATGCAAGCAAAGATCACATAGAAACCCATTTTTCTATAACAGGATTAAAAATCTTCATGGTTGAAGTGATCTTCTAGGCTGTGCACATAAAATCCCTGATACTTATAATACCTTTCTTATAATCTTCCTTATAAAATGTCCCTTATAAACTTTCTTAAACTTTCTTCCTAATATTCCAATGTATGATGCTGACATCCTATTTTATATTGATATTTTAAACTATAGCAAGCACAACATGTATGTATATTATATGTTACTTATTATTTCATATAAAATAATAATATAATCAAAATAATAAAATATAATTTATAATATTATATAAGTAATATAAATCATATTTTATAAGTTGTTTTTTACCTACAAAGATAGGTAGATGGTCAGTAGAGATATAGATGTTTTCCCTTACATATACTATATATCTTATAAATATAGATTTATATTTTATAAATGTTATATAATTTATTATAATTTTGTAAATTATTATATTTTATAAAAAATTTACATTTTAGAAATAACTTCCAGAAGTCTTCTTATAAACCATATACAAATGCAAATACATAGGAAAAATGGCATCCATGTAAAATTTTTTCATACCAAAAAAACAAAACAAAAAATGACAGTTTAAGGGCAGCAGCAATAGCACAACGGTATGGGGTTTGCCTTGCACGTGGCTGACCCAGGACAGACCTTCATTCAATCCCCAAAGTCCCAAATGTTCCCCAAGCCAGGAGCAATTTCTAAGTGCAGAACCAGGAGTAACCCTTGAGCATCAGTGGGTGTGGCCCAAACCCCCTCCCCCCAAAATCACAATTTAAGAAGTTTAGAATGATGAAAAACCAATAATTGGCTACTAGAAAGCAAAGGCTGTGTGTATGGGGTAATTTAGAGGGGTAGAATTCAAAATTAGGTCCAGAGGTAAATTGATTTATTTTTAATAATACATATTTGAAACCTATCTAGTGTTAGAGTACAAAAATTCTTCAATTTTAAAGAGGTGGAAATAGAAAATAATTTGAAAGTATTTTTTTTTACATTTTTTTATTTAAACACCTTGATTACATACATGATTGTGTTTGGGTTTCAGTCATGTAAAGAACACCACCCATCACCAGTGCAGCATTCCCATCACCAATGTCCCAAAGTCTCCCTCCTCCCCAGCCAACCCCTGCCTGTACTCTAAACAGGCTCTCCATTTTCCTCATACATTCTCATTATTAGGACAGTTCAAAATGTAGTTATTTTAATTGCTAAATTCTTTGAACAAAATAAATATCATGAAATTACAACTCTCAATTCATTAAAGCCTACAGTGAAAAATTAAGACAACGGCTTGCAAATATAGCAGGCATTACAAAGCTTTCCCATACTCAACAGCCAATATAACAAGAAACATTTAGAAAGGATACCTGTTCTCAAGAGAATACTGAGCATAGAGAGATGTTCATTGCAAAGCATTTGGACCTATTGTATCATGGAACTACCTAAAGTCATTTTCCTAGGAACAGTGATTGTTGATTAGACCAAGGGGATTTCAGGTTTAACCATAAATAACTGAATCAGATGTGTGATTTACTTCATATATCATGTGCACTGTGACTCTTAAAAGAGTTAAGTAATGTCCAGGGGATGGATCATCACTTTAGGCATCATATTCATAAATACATTTTGTAGGCATTTTTAGGTTCTAGTAATTTTATTATCTCACTGATGATATTTCACACATTCATGCATCAACCAATTTCCCAGAGGCCAGAGTAAATGAGAATGAGTCTAGTCACTGATACTCATGAATCGCAAATACAATACATGCTCCACAGTTACATGATTGCTATCTTGCACATCTGGCCTAGAAGAAGCATTGGGAATAATGACAGGATTTGGGAAGTTGATATTTAAAATTAAAAAGAATATTGTTTATTTAACTCCCTCATTCAAATCTGTGTCGCACAATCTTCAAATTTGGAATAAATTCCATCTCTATTATTCATGTGTAGCCATTTTCTTATTTAATTAATAAATTTACTGAACCTAAATTTCCTTTCTGGTCATTTTGGAAATCATTCACACACTCGGGAGTTTTGTGAAGAGTGAAAACCAAGCATAAATCAACTTTGTATTTAGAATGTACTAAAGATACCATCAGCACCACCACCCTAACCACTAAACCCCTTAAATAAAAATTTGATCAGCTTTTTTACTTGGAAGGAATCAAATTTCTTTTTTAAAGTTTATAAATAACATAAAACATTAGGAACATTGTGCTGTCATTTAACTCATACTTCTAACAGATAGGGATATTTTTCTTATGTTTTAAAGTTCCAGTTCATGACAGACTTTATGGATTAGTCATAAGTATTTATAAAATAGGCTATAAATATAGCCCTTTATTAATATCAGAGGTAAGAAAGTCACACTATTATAAGATCACACAATGAGAAGAACCTGAGGGGGGGGGGGAAATGACTTGGTTTAAAATTCAATTGAAAATTTACCCAACTATTTTATGAAGCCCCTTGTTGCCTGTGTAGACATTTCATACAGCTCACTGCCACATAGACTGTATGATTTAGATTCCCTCAAACTACCAAAGAGCTACAAAGTCCTGTGTCAACATTAATAAGCATGCATGCAGCACCAAAATGTACCTAGCACCATGTCAAGGGCTTTTGCCTTCTTCCCACCTATTCTCTCAAATTTTCTGTAGACTAAATAAAAGAAAGGTAAAATTCCTACAGGCTAAGAAATTGGATGTAACAGAAAATCAGCATGGTTACTCATTCTGAAGTCCGTGAGTAAACCAAGCATAGAAAAGGCTCATATGACAAAAAATGAATAATATAAGCAAGCAATGAAGAGGATTGCTGTAAGAGTAAGATACAAGGATGTATGTAACATACTTTATCATAAACTCATGAGCTTGGTGACCACCAAGCAGCAGGCATATTGCCATGGTCTCACATCATTTGTAGGACATGGATGATGCCACTGAATGCCTACTCCTGCACTCAATTTCCTACACTAAAACCAGGTTTGTAGTTTTCTAATTTTAACCCACTAAATTCAGCATCTTAAGAGATATTTTAAAATACTATGTGTTAAAAAATTTCAGAACAGCCTCATGTCAGAGGTAATGAGGATTCAATTCAAGACCAATGCATCCAAGCAAACAACTGAATCACTACAGAGTCAGATTCTCCAGTGCATATAAAGACTATACTTGTATAGGAATTAGGCAATGGAGTATGTGAAAAATACATATATGAGGGAGGGGAAAATACACACATGAAACATACTTTATTGATGGGGCTGGAATAATAGTAGAATGGGTAGGGAGCTAGTTTTGCATGTAGTTAATAGTTTTGGTCCCTGGAAATCTATATGGTCTCCTGAGCCAACTAGGAGTGGTACCTAAGCACAGAGCCAGAAGTAAGCCCTGAGCTTGGGGCATAGATATGGCTCAAGTAGAGGACACATGCCTAGTTTGTGTGAGGTCCAAAATTGGGTCCTTATCACAGTGTGCCCATCCTTCAACAATCCTGGCTTTGGTCCTTTGTGCCTACTGATCACTACAGGTTAAGCACTATATGGCTACTGCTGCACTTTTACAATCAGGACCCAGCCTACCACACAGCATCTCTAGGTCTTTCCTGTAAATATATATAACTCATCATCATTTGTGACTTTAACTTGAAAAAAGTAAGTTGGAGCAAAATAAAGCAAAACACAAATGAATTGAGGCATGACTAACACTAAAGCAGTGAGTGAGAGGGGGAAGAAAAGTCAAACAAGGAGTAACTGAAGTATAATGATGGAAGGTGTGGGCACTTTAGTGGTAGTGAAGTTGCAGTAACTTTTGTACATCATAACTAAGAAGTTTAATACTACTGTAACCATGTTCCTAAACTATACAGTTTAAAAAAGATCTCAAAATGTCAGGTTTTGGGTTTCATGACTCAGAAACCTTAAGTCATTCTGTTTTCTAGGTTTCCCATAGTCTTTCTCAATTATAACAACACACAGTGTGGAAGAAACAGAGACACCAGTCTTCAGAATAATCTTCCCTATAGAATTTCACTATAACTATGTATAACTATGTAACTATTCAGACTCTCACTGGCACATTTTTTTGTTTGTTTTTAGGTCACACCCAGCAATGCTCAGGGGTCACTCCTGGCTCTATGCTCAGAAATGTCTCCTCAGACTCAGGGGAACATATGGGATACCAGGATTTGAACCACTGACCTTCTGCATACAAGGCAAACACCTTACCTCCATGCTATATCTCTAGCCCTTCATTGGCACATTTCTAAAGAGAAAATATTTTGGTCAATAAATTAATGGTATTTAATGACTCAATTCTTCCATATGTAAAAAAATTTCTTCAAATCCAGAATGACTATGGAAGTGGACATCATAAAAAAAAATACCAATAAAGACTACCATTCCCATCCATTTCAAGCCTTAGGAAAGTCAGAATTTTCCAAGTGACTGTATAGAAGCATTGCAAAACTTTTCATAGTGTCTGTCTAAACCAGTGTTTCCCAAAGTGGATCATTCCAACCTCTAATGGTCTCTGAGACAAAAAAAAAATATGTTAGAAACATTCTGCATGTTGCCTTACACAAGATCTATTTCCAGGATGCACGAGTGATAAAGAACTTGTAGTGTAAACTTTTGGTGTAATCTAGCTTTTTTAAAATTATCTGACAAGGAGCATCTCAGTATAGATTCTGTATTAAAGAGGCAAGAGGCTGTGTTAGGATTCCAAGTTCATGAACAGATCATCCACCAGAAGTCTTTTACATCTGATATGAGGCACTAATTATCTTTTATTGTACATCCACCCTTTTATTTGACAGCCAAACATTCACAGGACTTGCATTCTTAAAAAATAAGGAGAGAACATTTGACTCATCTATTATGAATCAACACGGGATGGAATTTTGCACTGTAGTCACTAACTAATGGGCGTTAAACATTTACTGATCATGCATTGTTAATAGAGTATGAAATGGAAGCTAAAATAATAAAAAAAGACAAAAATGAGATAGATAGGAACTTCTTAAAAAATAACGTGTCTTTTCTTGATTTCTACTGAAAAGTGCAAGGTCCTTTAATTCATATATTAAAAGTCATCAGATTTTTATCTCTATTATTAAAGTCTCCATTCTAATTTTACAAAAATATGTATGTATTGGACTTGCTCTTCTTTTACAGAACTACTTAAGAGTCATTAGACAAAAGGCTTCCTTTTGAGAAGAGTAGAATATGCTTTGGAGAGCCATCTTCCTGCCACAATAAGAAGAAACTTCCTATTAACACAGTGGGAAGTGACATGTAAGAAAATGGGCTCCTTGGGTCGTGTTAATATCAATTCAAATGATGGAAGTTGTGGAAACAGGAATCTCTTTCCAGTACAATACTAAATACATTTCAGAAACTACATTGCCCTTGATAACCAAGATTCACAAACATATTGTTAAGGCTTTCTTCAAAATTAGGACCCAAGAGGTGGCACAAGAGGTAAGGCCTCTGCCTTGTTCGCGGTAGCCTAGGAAGGACTACGGTTAGATCCCCCAGCGTCCCAGTGTCCTCCAAGCCAAGAGCGATTTCTGAGCACATAACCAGGAGTAATCCCTGAGTGTCACTGGGTGTGGCCCAAAAAACAAAAAAACAAAAAAACAAAAAAAAAAAAACAAAAAACACTATACAATTAAAAAGCCAGACTGTTTGATGAGAATCTTTAATAGACAAACATCCTATGATTTTCTTTCCCATTCTTTCTATCATTCTATTTCTGTTCGTGTTTGTCATTTTCTATGGTTTTCTTTTATAAGATATTCAATTTGGTGCTAAAACAGAGATGGTTTTAATCTCTGGTAACTAAAGTTAAAGAGAAAAATAATAAAGGTAAATAAGTCATTAGAGAGAATACAATATTTCAAAAATAATTCTACCCAAAGCAACTGTAATTATAATATGTCTAAGGTAGAATGAAACGTTTGTGTGTATTCAAGGTCTCAACAAAAAGAAATGTGACTAATTTTCAATATTAATTTAAAAAAAAGTACCAAAAATACATCTTGAAGGAACATGGAAATAATGTTAGGAAATAGTCAGTAGATGGAAATGGGGAGCCACTTAAAAATATAGAAGGTGAATGGAAATATCTTAAACCATAAATGAATTCCAAAATTATCTTATAATATAGAAATATGTTCTGTGCTAAGAGCAACCACTAGTTATTTGGGGGCTATTTATACCTTGAAATTCAAATATTATAATTGAGGAACCAAGTTTTCATTGAAATTAATTTAATTTTATTTCAAGAATCCACATGTGAATGGCTACCATATTGGACAGCACAGCTCTAAATTGAATTAGAGATAATTTTGGCAATTGTGAGGAGATGAAAAGATAGGGAAACAGACTAATGAGATGACTGTAATTACTCACATTAGAAATGTGGTGTATATACTTGGAAAAGAAAGTAAATATGATGATTATGTACTTGTGGAAGTAAAAGACATGAAGAAACCCAAAAGAAATTCCCTTAGAAAAACTTAAATTTTCTTATTAGCTTCCACTGCCTTTCCAATTAGACAGATTTTTTTTATTTCATCTCATTTTAACTATTTATATGTAATTATTCAATTACAACACAGAGATCATAAATAGCAGTATAAATATGAGCCAGGAATGATGATCTTTCTAGAAATAATGGAATCTGGGACTCGCAGTGGCCATGTGGCATCTTCAGTGTATGTCTTTGTAGAAGGATATTAGAATTTATGAGGATGACCTCTCAAACACCCAGATGAACTTAGTTTTCACTGATCACCATGAAGATTCAGAAATCCTAACCAATTCCTGTGAAACACTATTAGTCCACAATGACCTAAGGATGTCAGGAACAGTCTAAGAGAGAAGATTATTCTTCAACTCTCTTAAACACAGAGTAGAGGAACTGTTAATCATGCCAATAATGAACTCTCTTCAATAAAGAAGATTCAGGGTTGTTGAAAAGTAGAACAGAGGTGGTAGAAAATTTTTAAAAACACTTTCTTCTGTGAAACCTGAATTATACTCAGAGTTTAATGTATTTTCTGTGTCCTTCCTTAATATTAATCCTCTGTGCTGAGCCCTGTATATAAAAATCCTCATCCAGTCCTTTTATTAGAAATCAAGGGGTATAAAACAAGATAAATTACTTGCCTGTACACTGCTGGCTCATGATCAATTCTCATCACCCAATATGGTTTTCTGAGCCCCAGCAAGAGTTACCCTTGAGCACAAAGCCAGGAGTAAGCCCTGAACACTGCTAGGTGTGGTCCAAAATCAAATAAATGAAGAAATTAAAATAACCCACATCGATTGTTCTGATTTTTCCATTTATACAGTCATAAAATAAAAACTAAGAGCATTTTTCCAAGTAATATAGTTGGTAACATAGTATTAACCTAGCCTTTGTACATGACATATAATAAAATCGTATTAGATTTCTATGGGATAGTATATAATTATATACATGTCTAATATTGTTCAAATTCACCTGTTATATAGAAAAATATGGTTTGTTGAAAATATACAAACCCAACACCTAAAAGAGTAGGACATAATTTTATCATAACAAATTTTTAATGTCATAGTTTTATGTGTGATTTTTGTTTTGCTTGTCTGGGGCTGGAGAGACTATCTGGAATTCCAGGGATTGATCCTGGTTTAGCAACATGCAAGGCCTTTCCTGCTATACTATCTTTCCAGCCCCAAAAGTTAAATATACTTAGAAACTAATTGAGTATTTAAGCTCATCTATAAAATGCTAGGAATTAGTGGTAAGTACTGAGAATTAATAGATAAATAAGGTGTGACTAGCTAGCAAATATGTTATATTGAAATAGTTTGCTGCTTTATGGTCCACCAGTAATACAAGTACACTCCTTTGACAAAAGTATTTTACATAAAAAATACTATCATAAACATAATGTCTACTCACACATTCTAGCCTAGTCTTTGACACTGAAGTAATTGCAAACTCCAAAACTATATGCCTGATGTCTAGTATAGATACCGATATATTTCCTTTTTGACCAATGAACAAATTTTCTTTATCCTTGTGACCACCCTCTTCTCTTTCTTCATTTTCATAACCTGTTCTGTTTAGTTTCAGATTGTTAAATTTCGAAGAACAATTTTGTCATTAAATATATCATCTATAATTAACCCTTCTTTCGACACTATATATCTCAGTAGACTAATCCAAATTTGATCCATAAATTGAGATCCATTTGAAAAGTTTTTCAACTAGGTATATTCCACCTCTTTTTTATTTTATATATTCTGCTTCTAATACACAAGATAAAGTTGAGTTTATAGACATTTGATAGAAGAGAAAAATGGCATTTATCCATTTGTAACATGCTCTTACTTTAAAATATGCAATGTTTTCATCTGCAATACTAAGTCACATCTGATTGTCCTTTATTAAAAGCAAGGTTGTGTAACACATTGTGTCAAATCAGGATGTAGAAAAACAAGAGACAATAAAAGCTTGGTTGAAATGACTCCCATAAATATTTGAACATCAGATAAGGATGCCAATCTTCCTTTGTTGTGATGCAAAATAGGGGATTTATTTTGCCTTTTGAGTATAATATTGTTAGATATACTGTTAAGCCTATACAAGCATCTTTGTTTCTTTCCCAATGCAAACATTTTTATTAAGTTTTCTTCCCTAGATAGGACAGAGATTTTACCAATCAGAAATCAAAAACCAAAACAACCCCCCAAAAAAACTTTTAAAACCTAATATCAGCACTTTCCAGTTTTTTTCTTATCAAGCTTCTTATCCTATTTTTATCATCCCAGATCTCTGTTTTTATCAGCTCAGATAAACATTTTTAATACAAGTTGGTAGTTTTTGATATTTTGACAAACCAGGATCCACAGACTACCTACTAATATTTTATATCTGCTGCCATTTTACTTAAAAGACAGAATAAATAAAGGCCAGAGAGATAGTATTGTAGGTAAGGTATTTACAATACAAACGAAAGACCCTGATTCAATCTTTAGCTCTACATATAGAACCCCCAAGTATTGTCAGGAGTAATCCCTAAATATAGAGCCAGGAATAAGACCTGGACACTGTTGGGTGCCAAATAAAAACAAGCCAAAACACAAAAGAAAATGATGAATAAATATATATTTGTTTCAGGAAAAACACCATTAATGTGGTGACAACATACAGGTATAAATGATAAATAAATAAAGTTATGAATTTAGTCAAATTATATCACAAGTAAAAAAGGTCAATATGGTTATTCATGAATGACTTGTTCTACAAAATCTCCTTCAATGAAGGGTAACAGTTAAGTGAGGAGATTTGACAATAAACAGTTCCCAGCAATCTATTTCTTAGATTCTTTTTGGAGAGCATATCCTATTTAGCTATTGAAAAATTAAGCAGAGGTCCTTCTATTTTGGCATGATGCAGGCCTCCTGTGAGAATCAATACTCATGTCAGAGACACACTAGGCTGGAACAACATTTCACTGAGCCCACATTGCACTTTGATTTTTCCTTCTGTCCATTATGCTTCTTTCCCCTTGTATTCATGAGTTCTGCCTTACTAGATATCTTACCCTTCAACCTCCATCTACTTCTTTGGAGAACAACTTGTAGCACATGTTTAATGAGAATGAGAGATGTCTTACTCATTCATTAATGCAACAAAATAAAAATAAAATTTTTATTAGATCATTATTCTAAAATACTAAACTATGTCTGAATAAAGATCTATAAATAGTTTCAGCATCACTTGCTGAATGCCTATTCTAATATTTGGTAAGATGTGTTAGAGTTTGCTAAATAAACCACAGAAAGTCTAGTCCACATGAACTTATATTCCATGCCATCTCCTGTTTTCATATGAAGAAATAAATGATGCTAATATCAGGAAGTTGAATAAGGCACTGAAAAATGCAGAGTAGAGTTTGTCTAACACCACTAGCTACCTAAATACCAATTACCCTGGATTGTAGTCATTACAGAAGCAAGGATAAGAAGAAAACTGGGAAAAATGTGTCTGCCCCAGAGGAAAGCAGTGGGGAGGACGGGGGTAAACTAGGGACATTGGTGCATGAAAAGTGACAAAAACTAAATCATGAACAACTTTGAGACTGTGTTTTAAAAAAATAATGCCGTATTCTGAACAACTGTGTATCCACCGTGCTTACATAAATTATATTTAATTTTTTAAATAAAAAATAGGATTTAATAACAAATTCATACAAGTAATAACATCAAAAAGGAAGAATACATCACAGTATTTTTTTAGGAACCTCCTTCCTGCTTAGATGGTAATTATAGAACTTTCTTAAAAGTTAGAATAAAGGAAGTCATTTCTTTCCGGCAGACTCAACATCATAGATTTCCATGAGGATAAAGGTTAACCAGAGGATGCCAGTTCCTATCACATGTAGCTAGATTCTAATACATTTTTATTACTGGTTTTTATTTACCAGTTTAAAATAGGGTGTTCCTGAAATGGAATATAATATTGAATTTATATTTTATCCAAATATTCAAGTTACTAGTCTGACTTGTTTATAAGAATTTTTCAAGTTATTGGAAAACCCTAACTGCTTTGAGTTCAGTATAGTAAAATGAGTCCATTTTACTTACTTATAAAGTAAAATTTGAGGCTTTGCATGCCACACATGTTGCAACATTGCCCCTTTGGCTGTACTCCAATAAAATATTATTAATTTATTTTTCATAATAATTTCTTTAAGCAGAATTGTTACAAACATGTTCATATTTGGGTTTCAGTCACAAAATGCATACTCCCCTTCACCAGTGCAATTTCCCTGCCACTAAAACTTTATTTATTTTTTAAAAAAATATGATACATCATGTGGTGGAGTGGAAAAAAGGGACACTGGTGGTGGGAAAAAGTGTACTTTGTACAATCTGTGACAGAAATTCAATCATGAACAAGTTTATAACTATGGTGCTTAAATAAAGTAATTATAATTAAAAATAATAAGAAATAGAAAAATGTGCATCAGAATTGATGTACAGGCTATAATTTTCTGACTGGTCAGAAATGTAATGAGTTCCTGAATGTTCTCAGAATCCAAGGGCTCTAGCTTCCATAGTTCTATGAACAGAGACAAATATTGGGGAATATTCAATCAGTAATAAATAGACAAATATTTCTTTTGTTTGTTTGAGCACACTGGTGGTGTTCAGGGCTTATTTCTAACTCTATGTTTAGGGATAATTCCTAGCAGGACTTGGAAGACCATACGGAGTGCCAGGAATCAAGTCGAGGTTGACCAATTGCAAGGCAAATGTCCAATCTGCTATACTATCACTCTTGCCTAAACAATCACATTCTATTGGAAGTGTAATAAATTCTAAAAACCAATATATTCAGTGCAAGAACACAGATAAGAAGTGATGGGTGAAACACGACTCCTAGGAACCCAAAACACCATGCAGAGAAGCCCTCTGTATTCCTATGTATATTTCAGCACTACTTATAATAGCTAGAATCTGGAAATAACCCCAGTGCCCAAGAGCAGATGAGTGGCTAAAGAAAAAGTGGTATTAGGCCTCCCAAAGCTTACCACAGGCTGTGTTCTTTACACTGACTGTATAGAAAGAGGAGGTACAGTAAATGCACCCCATATACACCTCAACCCATGCCCTTTGCCTTGTCTGTATTTGGGGGGACATGGAGAAAAAAAGGAAATAAAAAAGAAAAAAGAAAAAAAAAAACAGTGGTATGTCTACACAATGAAATTCATGCAGTTGTTAGGGGAAAAAGACCCACAACAACTAAAACAAAGAAACAAAAAGTAGTGATAATTTTGTATTCTCTCATATCTGTCATGACTTTATAGGCAGGAAAACTACAAAAAGGTAAAGAGCATCAGCATCCTTTGGAGAAATGTGGTCTTCGAGATGGCATTGCCTCTTAGCATGTGAACTTACCTATAAAATCCTAATGCTAGATGCAAAGATACTCAACAAAATCTTAGCAAACCGAATCCAGCACTTCATCAAAAAGTTCATTCATCATGACCAAGTGGGTTTTATACCAGGAATGCAAGGTTGGTTCAACATACACAAATCAATCAACATTATACCTCACATCAACAACAAGAAAGACAAAAACCACATGATCATATCAATAGATGTAGAGAAAGCTTTTGACAAAATCCAACACCCTTTCATGTTAAAGACACTTAGCAAAATAGGGTTAGAAGGAACCTACCTCAAGATAGTTACAGCTATCTACGAAAAGCCTACAGCCAACATTATACTTAATGGCGAGAAACTAGAAGCATTCCCACTAAGGTCAGGAACTAGGCAAGGCTGTCCACTCTCTCCACTCTTATTCAATATAACCTTAGAAGTCCTAGCAATAGCAATCCAACAAGAGAAGGGAATCAAAGGAATCCAAATTGGGAAAGAGGAACTCAAACTATCTCTATTTGCAGATGATATGATGATATACATTGAAAACCCTAAAGAGTCCACAGTAAAACTCCTAGAAACAATTAACCAATACAGTGAAGTGGCTGGATATAAAGTCAATACACAGAAGTCAATAGCGTTTCTATATACAAACAACGAAGTTGAGGAGAGAGAGATCAAAAATACAATTCCATTTAAAATAGTATCAAAAAATATCAGGTACCTAGGAATCAACCTTACAAGGGAAGTGAAAGACCTATACAAGGGAAACTTTAAAACACTCCAGAAAGAAATTGAAGAGGATCTTAAGAAATGGAAGAACATCCCATGCTCATGGATAGGTAGAATTAACATAGTCAAAATGACTATCCTACCCAAACTACTGTATAGATTTAATGCAATCCCAATCCAAATTCAGACATAATTCTTTAAAGAATTATAACAATCAATCACAAAATTCATATGAAACCACAAAAGACCCAGGATAGCCAAACACATACTGAAAAACAAGAAGCTGGGAGGCATCTCCTTACCTAACTTGAAACTATACTATAAAGCCATAGTGATCAAAACAGCATGGTACTGGAACAGAGACAGGACCTCAGACTAGTGGGTCAGAACAGAATTCCCAGACATAAACCCCCAAATATACAGCCAACTAATATTTGATAAAAGAGGCAAGAACTTGAAATGGAAAAAGAAAGTCTTTTCAACAAATGGTGTTGGTACAACTGGAAAACCACATGTACGAAAGTGAAAATTGACCCATACCTCACTCCTTATACAAAAGTCAACTCAAAATAGATTAAAGACCTTGAAATCAGACCGAAACTATAAAGTTTATCGAGAATAAAATAGGCAGAACACTCTAAGACCTATATATCAAAAAGGTCTTCGAGGATGGAGCACCAATGGCAAGAATTTTAGCATCAAACATAAACAAATGGGACTACATGAAACCAAAAACCTTCTGCATGGTGAAAGAAACCTTACTTAACACAAAAAGACAGTTAACAGAATGGGAAAAAATCTTTTCATTCAACATATCAGATGAAGGGCTGATGTCTAGAACATACAAAACACTCAGAAAGCTGAGCCCCCCCAAACCAAATAAAGCCATAAAATAATGGGGAGATGAAATGAATAGACACTTCTCTGAGGAAGACAGAAGGATGGCCAACAAACACATGAAAACATGCTCACCTTCACTTATCACCAGGGAGATCCAAATCAAGACAACAATAAGGTACCACCTTACACCAGTGAGGATGACTCACATCAAAAATAATGGGAACAATCTGTGTTGGTGAGGATGAGGTATGAAAGGCACTCTCATCCACTGCTGGTGGGAATGCCCCTAGTCTTACACCTATGGTGAACAGTCTGGAGAGTGCTCAAAGAACTCAAAATTGAGCTACCATTTGACCCAGCAATTGCTCTCCTAGGTATCTACCCCCAAGTTGGAAGGACATTCATTCCAAAGTATGTGTGCACTCCACTATTTATCGCAGCACTCAGTACAATAGCCAAGTCCCGGAACCAACCTCGATGCCCAACAACACATGAATGGATCATTAAGATGTGGTATCTAAACACAATGGAATACTACATGGCAGTCAGAAATGATACAATCACAGACTTTGCAGCAATGTGGATGGACCTAGAACATATTCTGTTAAACGAAGTAAGACAGAAGACGAAAGGTAAACACAGAATGATAGCACTATTCTGAAGATCCTAGAACATAAACCTTATACACAACTAATACTCAACAACCAAATAATAGGGTTTAACAGGGTAGAAACTCCAAACACTGTAATAGTCAATATATACTCGGGAGTAGGGTCCAAAGTACAAGAAAAAGGAGCAGCACAAACTCTTGACAACACATTATACCACAAAGAAACCAGCAACAGCAGAAACAGCAGCATTGAGAGAACAGGTATGTAATCAGCCTTCTAATACAAAGGCCCATAATAATCCCTTAGGGAACTTATACAGGATCACAGGTAAAGAACACCACGGGAAATCACTGACTCCAATGGAAACATCTCATAACACTATGTTTTAATGCCTTAATCTTACTATATTTAAAATAACCTCTCAGCTTTTCTATCCACAGGTGTTCTTGGATACAAAGGGGGGACAAACTAAGATGGCATCCTGGGGCCCAGTCACACAAGATACCATACCCAGCTTGCACTATGAGAATGTCCCGAGAAAACTCTTTAACATACACATTATCTCTAGGTTATACCTTATTTTAGGATTTGAAGCACGTGACCAGTCAGACCACCGAAGCAGCAACTGTGACATACAAACTTATACTACAGGCCCTACTCATCGAACACATTCAAGCAAACTAGCATTCCCTTGCTATTCTCTCCTCTCTTCTCCCTACTTTCTTTTTTTTCTTTTCTATATCTTTCTTCTCTTTTCCTTTTTTCTTTCCTCTTCTCCCTTTCTTTCTAATGTATTTTGTCTTTTCTTCCTTCCTACTCCTTCCATGTACTTTCCCCTTTCCCCCATTTGGAAATCCAACTATCCCTTCACCCTTCAATCCCAACCAGACCTCCCACCGTATTAAAACTCTTCACCTTCAGTTCTTAATCCATTGGGCATCAAGACTGACCTCCTACCCCAACAAACCAGTACCCAGCAACCAAGCGAAGGGACACTCAGTCAAACCCACACCTCGTCCCCTGCAAGAAAAGGCAACCAACTCCCCTGCGGACTCAGGCTGCGTGGCCTTTCCTACCAACTCCCCCTAATGTGGGCTGTTACTTGAAACCGGACTTAGCTCTAAAAGTATCCCCAATGCAAGAGCTCTTCCAAGACCTCCCTGCCGCAAATCTTTACCAATCTCAAGAAGGTCAGGGGCTGTGATGGAAAGGTGCCTGGGAATCCACACACCACAAGAAAATCCCAAAAGACAATGGGGAAACCTAAACTTTCAACATAAGTATAAGACCTCTTTTACACCACCTCCTTACCTGTTTATCCCCAAAAGTAAAGTAGTCTCTTGCATCACTTTGTTCCTTTAATTACTTTAATTAATTTTTTAAAATGTTTGTTCTACATATACATAGGTGAGCACATATATTTTTATTCCCATTTTTATCTTATTTGGGTGTGTAACCTGTTTGTTTTCTTCTCTGTCCACCCCCAAATGCACCGACATTATAATGTAACACCATTTCTCCCTGCAAAGGCACACTAATAAAAGGGGAAATCCTACATATAAAAATGAGCTCTTATCTACTAGGAATAAGAACTCATGCTTGTTTGCAATACAGGGATATCTCCCACCTTGAAATATGTCATGTGAACCCAACTTAGACCCCAGGTGATTAGACACCATCCACTCAGCCTTGAACCCTGGATCCCAGACATAGAAACGACAAAGTTCTTCACAACAGCTAAGGGAAACAAATCCCAATTGGGACATCCTTAATACTGCTGGGCCACCAAGTGCCAGCTCTAATATGATATCCTGACAACGAGGAAAATGAGAACAACTTGACCTAAGAGCAGGTTATCCTACCTCACCAGCTAACGATAAGACAAAATCAGAAGACTTGTCACCCTTTGGTCGGTCCAAAAGCCAAGATCATGATTTATAGATGACTGGCTACTAGAACCATGACTGGACTGTATATATCTTGGGACCAATAAAAAAGCCCTAGTCTAGGGTTTGAATTACGACCTGCACAACAACCATGATCCCCAGTTCCAAAGGTCTGGCTGAAACAATTGCAACGGAATGGGGCTTCTGGAAACACAATGAAAGACGCTATCCTAGGTTCCATCCTAGGATCAGTGCAAAGACCAAGACCACCAACCACTGAAGATGGATTAAATTGACACTGAGGGAACAGAACTTCTAGAACGACAAAGAAAGACTTCATCATAAATCCCACTTCTGGACCTGTGCAGAGACTAAAATCTCTAGATACAGATGTCTGATTTTATCAACCAGGAAGGAGCAGAAGCCTTCCAAACACCACAAAAGCACCGAGGGGAGAGTAAATGAATCTGAACAGAGTCTATAGTTAATCCCATGACAATATATTCCAAGGGTGGAGAAACCCCATATCTCTTAGGCCAAGTGAATTCCTTTTCGAATGACCCCAATATTTACTGTGCCATTGCAGGAGGGAAAAAAGGCAAAAAGCACAAAATATTTTTTATATTTTATATATATTATTTTTTAAATACTCATTTTTTATTATTTTTTTATTTTTATTTACCTATCTACTTCTTGTTGATGTCCTTGTTTTGTTGTGGTTATTGAAGTTGTCCCCATGTACATTTATGTTTTTTCCTTCTTTTCTTTTCTTTCTTTTTATGCCCTGCCATGTTTTTTATCTCAAGACCATGGCTATTTTTGTGGTGCTTATCATTGTTATTGTTGTAGTGCTCACTGGATATTTGACACTTCTTTTTGTACTGTTGGGGTGTTACACCTTATTTTTCTCTTTTGTCTCTCAAACCGATGATGAGAGCCTCTAGAAGGATCCTGCCCATTTTCGGCATATTAGACTTTTACCCCAGTTTATTACTTTTCTATTCTTCAAACAAAACCACATAACTTGAACTATCTAGTCCTGCCTCCCATTAGAGGGGGAAATAAGGGAGGCACCAAAACCAAACAGGTGCAAGACTACTAAGTAGTAAACTAGGTACAGAGGGGACCACATATTCTAGCAGCCCCAGGGGTGAGGGAGGAAGATTTGGGAGGTAGAATGAAAATGGAGGTATAGGGAGGACAAATCAGTGATGGGAATCCCCCTGGTTTTATGTAAATATTTACCTAAAATATTATTGTCAACAATATGTAAGCCACTATGTTCAAAATAAAAATTATATTTAAAATAATCTTAATACACAGAAACTTGAGTTTAAATTGATCTAGCTACAATGTCTTTAGTCCTAATTAATCTCATAGAGCACAGTTAGATAGATGTTGCAAATAGAGAAATATTTTTTTCAATTTAGCAGGCATAAATATACCTTTATATTATAAAATGTTTTGCTAAACATTGTTTGCAGCCTTAATATGTAGATTTTATATGAGAAAACAATTTTGAACCAAACACAAGTGAAGATACTATTTAGAGTTACATATAACGAAATAAACCCTTAGTTATGAATCAGTTATTATATTTCACTGAACTCCAACTGTTTCTTTCTCACTGCTTAATTTCATTCCAGCTTTTGTTATTATGCCTAAAGAAACCATTTTAACATTTCTCGCATGCACTTTGAGTATCAAAAATTCCATCTACAAGTTTTCAGTTTTTTGCCTCTAATTGCTCTACTGGTTGCTCTAACTACTTTAATAAATAATATTATCTGAGTTCTGTTAGTCGTGGAATGCTAAGGTTCTCACATCACATATTATTTATTATTCCTCTAAGGATAAAAAGGAAGGTTTTTTTCTACTCAAAGCATTTCTTTTTGGATAGTGAGAGAGCAAGAGAATGAATAATGATAATACACAACCCAGCTTTCAAATTAATACCATGTTCCTTACAAAGTCAGATATTTTCACTTTAGCCTTATTGGCACTCTATGGTTGTTTCTATTTAAATTTTATTAAGAAAACCTCTTTCTTTCTGTGACCCCAAAACTCCATAATCTCATTTTATCATTCTCAGATGATATGCATTAATGGTGAATTAGATAAATATGAAAGACTTGGGTTTCCCATGGCTATTCAAGCTAAGCTCCTTACTTTAGAATAGCCTTCATATTGCATACAGGCAAAAGCTCTGTCATAAAAAAAATCTATGGAGAAATCTGGGTTTCACTGATATCACTGGACAACTAAATAAGTAATACATACAATAAAATAATACAATAAGTTATACATATTGCATATTTCACATAAATATATGTTGTATACATAAATTACTAAATGGCTAATGCTAATCAATGAATATTTTATTTTTACAAAAAGAAAAATTACTTAATATATTAAATACATTTGCAGGCACAGTAATTATTCTTTTGAAAATGATTTGGTGTTGGTATTTTTAACTGAAACACAATCAGACTTTCTTCTGGCAGAAAGTGTAGGGTTATAAAATCATCAAGTATGGTTATTTTAAAAAGATTAGGAGTACTAAGGTTAAGGCTCTGACCTTGCATGCATATGACCCTAGTTAGTTTCCTTGAATTTATTCCAGAGCATCACCAAAAGTAATCTATGAGCAAAGAGGTAGGAGAGTACCTGAGTATCACCAAGTTTAACCTAAAAACCAAAAATGAAAAAGAATTATAATTAATCTTTAAAAAATTAAAAATAAGACTAGTTTCTAGTTCTAAACACTTGGATGTGAAGAAGGCAGAGCAGGATAACCACTATGGGAGGCAGTATTTAAGTTTCTAAAAGGATTAAACTTAGGGGCTGGAGTATAGCAGGTAGAGTTATGGTAGATTTATGGCCTTGCACATTGCCTTGCACATGGCCAACCTGAGTTTCATCCCATAGGATTACAGAGATTATCTATGCTATAGAATAGATATTTATAAAGCAGAATAAAATCAGAATTGTCGAGCTACATGACCACTCCAATTTTCACTTTAGCATAATTTATACTAGCCAAAATGTTGAAATCATCTCAATATGTATAAAAAGATGAATGGGGAACAAAGTGTTGTAGGTGAATAAAATGACATATCACACAGTGTTTTAAAAAAGTAGAAAATACTGAATCACGTTGTAATATAGTTGGGCACCAAGGACATTGTGCTAAGCCAGTCATAGAAGGACAAATACTGATTTTACTTACATAAGTTATTGAAAACAGCTCAAGTGATAGAAGCAGGAGGTAGAATGGTAGTTCCAGTGGCTGGGAAGGATATGGGGTGTTGCTAATCAATGATCATAAAGCTTCAGATATGCAAGATAAAGACTTCTAGAAATCTGTTGGTACAATATAATGCCTAGAGCTAACAATAACTGGACCAATTATGTATACACTACAATTTTGAAGAGGCTAAATCAAACATTAAGTATTCTTATCACAATTGGAAAATCAAAAGACCAGGTGCTCACCAAAAACAAGAGTTCCTGTAAGATCAAGGAGAGTCAACTGGTACATAGCTTACCCTTCAAATTAATACCAGGTACTTTACAATACAAAATATTTCCACTTTAGACTCATCGGATACCACAGCTATACAGTGTGCTTTCAGGAAAAGAGCTCATTAGCGGGAAGCCTCTAACTGAGGTGAATTATAAAGTGCCAGAATACATGTGGGTGGGAGAGGAATGCAGTGCTCTCATGTTGAGTGGGTACTTACATTTAAGAGAGGAATTAAGACAACAGCATTGTGTCCACAATGAACATTTGTCAACCTGCTTTGCCTGCTGACCGCTCACTGTCCTCACTTTACATTTAAGAAGTTCTTAGCATCTTACTCAAGATGAATGCTATGATATGGGAAACAGCCATCTTAAGCTCATTGTCATCTTAAAGCTATGGTAACACCAAATATACAATTGAAGTAAATAAGTAAATGTAGGACCATTGAAATTTTATAGGAATGTACTGACATTTAATACCTATGCTGAGCTAAGAAATTTTACCTTAAATCTAAACAATCTATAGCCCATACACTTATAACACCATCTCAGAATGTCTATCACAAAGTATGGGCTCAGGAAACATCAGCTGTCATCATCCTTCTCCTAGGACAGGATGTCAGATGTTAGCAGAGCATGCACAAAGTGAGCAAATGTACAAAAAAATGCAGGCTTAAGCCCTGGCCCTGCACCCTCTATTCTATACCATCACAGAAAAAGCGCTCTTGCAGACCAAATGTTCCTTTGCTCTATAATTGGGATGATACTATTTGATTGTGTTTTGTGAGAAGGAAGTAAAATAATACAAAACTGGAATTTAGCACAAAGTTTGATTCACCTAAATAATATTCCCCTACACCCTCCGTTAACCTCTCTAATGACAATTTGGTTCACAGTCAATAGTAACAAACACTTGCAAAGGGTTGAATTCATTAGCAAGCAACACCGACCACATGCTGGTTGAATTCACAGAACCTGGTACAGGTTTCCTTCTTTTCTTGGTCTGCACCCTGGGTTGAATGAGGCCATTTAGAGACTAAATAGTTTATTCTCTGCATCAAAATTAGTCCTGCTAAGCTATCCCCACATGTAGAGATGCAGTTGGAGTTACAGACATCACAGGGAAAGAAAGAAAATATGGCATACAGAGAACAGGATTTTATTCTCAGAAAAACCTAGGTAAGCACTCTTAATTGTATTTGCTATTCTAGGCAAGTTGACATTGGACCCTCAGTTTCCTCATCTGCTCACTGCAGAGAATGAAAATTCTATGTATGATCTATTAGATGTGCTAGATAGAGGATGAAATCAATATATTTAGCACATTCCTGCCACATACTAAGTTAGGTAACAATATCACAGCAGTACCCAGGGCAAATTCAACTAATTGAGGTTAATTAAACTATTTAGGATGTAATTGCTGAAGGAAAAAACACAAATCTGCACACAGTCAGCAAAATTAATAGAAGACTTTCTTCTAAAATAAGTAGTGGGTTTTAATTTTCATTTAAGATAAAATGGCTCTTGTCTTAACTGGTAGAATGCCAATAACAAAAATTAATCTTATTTATAAATCCATCAAATAATATTGTTATCCCCATGCAGAAGATGATAGTACCCCCTCATACAGATGAGGAAACTAAATATAGACCAGCTGCTAGCTAAGAACTGAATTATATTGAATTTTGGTCTTGGTAACTTCAACAACTCTATACACTCTTAAATAATCTGAAAAACTTTATTCTACATTACTCAAAGGCAGAGTATTAAAGCAAATAACAAGGCTGAATTAGTGTTCCTGGATGGGTGAGAGTTCTTGATCTTGTCTCTATATGAATATCTATATCTTAAAGAAATAAATAAAACAGTGATAGATACAAACACACCTTGAGATTAGATATAGATTCAGGAATAATATTGCAAAATATGTAAGTTTTCTAAACTTAGTTGACCAGGCAATAAATAACTACTTTTTTATGTCAGCTGCCACAATAAGCACCTGTTTCTTGATAGATGACAAAGTAAATACTGCCTTAAAAGATGAATACACATTTGTCTGCCTAGAAAAGCCACCAGTCCTAAAAAAAAAAAAATCATGCATGGTTATTTGCTGCTCAGTAATTCCCTGAGTGGCATGTCCTCCAGTTCTGTTTAAAAAGGTTAAATGGCTCTAAATCTGTCTGCTAGACTCATAGGGAAGTATGTCTTGCTCTGGCTAGTCAGGAAATTTAATTTTCTACTCAAATTAGCCAATTGTGCATAGAGAACGGAAAGTTGTTCCCCATAAGCCAATGGATGGGGGGGGGGGGTAAAAAAAACCCACTACAGTACTTGTTTCGGCAGCACATATACTAAAATTGGAACAATAAAAGAAGATTAGTATGGCCCCTGCACAAGGATGACACACAAATTCGTGAAGTGTTCCATATTAAAAAAAATAAAGAACTAGTTGTTCCCATTTCCTCGTTGTCAGGTTATCAATTTAGAGCTGGCGTATGTTGGCGTTAGAGCAGCATTATGAATGCCCTGGAGGGGACTTGGTTCCTGGAGCTGTTGTGGAGAACTCTGTCATTTCTATGTCTGGAATCCAGGAGTAAAAGCTGAATGGCTGGTGCCTATTTCCCTGGAGCCTAGGTTGGTTCTCCATGACATACATTCAGGGTGAGAGATGTACCTGTGTTGTAAAAAAGTGTAAGTTCTTATCCCTAGTAGATAAGAGCTATTTTTGTATTGTTATGGTGTTTCAATTACCTTTTACAAGTACTCTCTCAAACTGAGGCTGATAGCCACTAGAAGGACTCTGCCCATTTTCAGCATATTTTTATTATTTTTTTTGCTTAATCTTTACCCCATTCTATTGCTTTTCTTTCCCTCAAACAAAACCACATAACTCGATTTATCTAACTTAGCCTCTCAAATAGAGGGAGAAACAAAGGAGGGCACCAGGACCAAACAGATGTATGATCACTGATAGTAAGCTAGACAAAGAGGGGGCCACCTACTCTAGCAGAATAGGGGGTGATGGTGGGGGATATGGGTTGCAGAAAGGGAATGGGGAAAGGGGGAGGACAAACTTGGTGGTGGGTATTTCCCTGATTCAATGTTAATATGTACCTAAAATACTAATGTGAAAGATATGTAAGCCACTATGATCAAAATAAAAATTTAAAAAAATAATAAAGAAAAAAAGCCACTACAGACATGTAGAATGAATGCTGAAAAATGCAGTTGGTGATCCTTACATTCTCATCTCAAGGAGCCCATCCCATCTCATCAGACCTGTGTGGGGCTATCTTCTGTAGAACATATCAAATCCTTTCTAGAAATGTCATGCAACAGTAAGCCATTCCTTCTTTGGGTTGATGTTGATGCCAATGAACTAGCAATTGCCTGACAGAAATCTGAAGCACAGATAAGCCATGTCATTGGATGGCACTTCATCTGTCCATCTCCTTCAGGAAATACCACTGAAAATCTCCATTATCTTTGCCTGAAATGAAATGCTTCCAGAGCATTAGTTATACAGAGCAGCCACAGGCTTCCTCTTGTCTTGCCTTTCATTCAGTGGCAAACAGAAAAACAGCAGTAGTAATAATAACCAACAAGAAGGATCATTGTCAATTGATTCCTTGTGAGCTGGACATGAGTACCAGGAAATCTCTACTGCACTTAAGTAGTTTTTAGATGTACAGAATTGAGTAGAAATCTAAGAAGTTGAATTTTTAACAGATCCTGACAATTAAAAGTTACTACCAGTTTGTAATAGAAGTATCTCAAATCCCATCACAAGCTGATTAAGAACAGAAATTCATTTCTATTGGTAGAATCCCAATTTGGAGTTTTTAAGCAATTGCCCTAATATCTGAACTCTCACTTTTCCTAGAAACCCTTAGCTTGCCATATGACTCAGCTCCTATGTGTCCCTTGCTGTCATGAGTAGAAATCTTGTCAAATCAAGTGTGAAAACTGGTCTCATCAGTGAGTCCCACCAAGGACTGAACTGGATTCTTCTTTTCAAATTCTCTTATGCTTGGAAATCTGATAAACTTCCCATTGCAGAGAATTTGAAAGCAAAGCCATTCATTCATCCAATAACTGTCATGTCATTCAGTAATTCAATAGACCACACTGTCACTAATTACATTAGCATTCCACAGGTCATGATTTAGTCAGAAAATGGATGCCCATGAAAATGTATTTTTCTGGACATTTTGTGCAATGTATTTAACACTTGTTAATTTGAATGATACAAATCTCTTAAACAAATAGGCTGCGTTCTGTCTGCCTATGGCTTGTTGAATTCTTTTGGACCTAAAACTGAAGGTGACCATTCCTCATATCCATAGGTAGAGTTTTGCCTCCTTAAAGACTGGATTTGGGACATTGGTGATGGGAATGTTGCACTGGTGATGGGTGGTGTTCTTTACATGACTGAAACCCAAACACAATCATGTATGTAATAAAGTTGGTTAAATAAAAAAAAAGTTTTTAGAAATGTAATATTCTTAAAAAAAAACTATATGTCCAAACTGATGCAAGACTACTAAGTAGTAGGTTAGATACAGAGGGGACCACATATTCTAGCCGCCCTGGGGGTGAGGGAAGAGGAAATGGGAGGTAGGACAAAAACGGAGGTGTAGGGAGGACAATTTGGGGATGGGAATCCCCCCTGATTTTATGTAAATATGTACCTAAAATATTATTGTCAACAATATGTAAGCCACTATGATCAAAATAAAAATTATATTAAAAAAAACTATATGTCATGGCATTTTAAAAATAAATTGACCACCATAATCAGAAAATAAAAAGACTGGATCTTTTGAAGTAAAACATTGGGGCAGAAGGAGCATTTCTCATGAAGAACATTCTTATCCTGAATTTAGAAATTCTTTATTTAAAGAACATTTTTGGATTTTAGAAAAAAATTCATTTAGGAGGTGTAAGTGAGTGGGAATAAAAGCAGGGCAGTGACTGCACCACTATTCTGGTGATGCTTGTGGTTGTTCTAGGGCAGGATCTCAAACTCGCGGCCCACGAGCCATTTGCAGCCCTCCATACAACATTTTGTGGCCCTGCCCTAGAGGAATCTTTTTTTGTTTTGTTTTGTTTTAGTTGTTTGGGTCACACACCCCAATGTTCAAGACTTACTACTGACTTTGCACTCAAGGATCACCCCGACTTTGCCTCCTGCGGCCCCCAGGTAAATTGAGTTTGAGATCCCTGTACTAAGGCCTGTGATCTGAGCACTAAGTACATGCAGAAAAAAGGATCAAACCCAGGGTCTTGTACATGCAAGAAAAGCTCAATCTCCTAAGTCATACATCCAGACTTCTAAAAGAAACCCTTTTTCCCCCAAACTCCAATTATTTAAAATACTAGCAATCCTATTATTCATTTTCAGACTCAGAGATATAGCATTCTTCTAATTATTAAAAATTTTGTTATAAATATGTAATGAATAAATAAATCTCCAATAAAATGTACTTGTCTAGAGTCTTCCTGAGTAATATAATTAGAACGATCCCCATTAACTTAGAAATTCAATGATTTGGGAGTGAACTGACATCTGAATCATAGATTAACTGTACGATTCTTTACTATGCCATTCTGTCATCTAATTTTCTTTGCTCTCTCCCTCTTGAAACAAACATTTCTAAGCCAATATTTGAAATCCACATTCAAACACATCATTAGCCAACACTTCACCCTTGGAGACCAGTGTGCAAGTTATAGATTTTCAGTGTTTTTCAGGAAGATAGTTATTTAGCTTGAGCACCTGTACTGTCATTTGGGTGACTGGCAAAATGAGAAAAGATGTATACAGTTCAAAAGGAAAAAAATAGAACTAAGCCTTATTTCAAGAAAAATAAAAAGGCAAGGGGAAAAAAATCTTTTATAAAGGATTATTTCTCATCTCAGGAGGGGGAATACTCTGAGCAGAGAAAACATAAAAAAATGCATTTTCTTTCAATGGCAGAGAAATATTTTTGTCTAAAAGGTACCAATCCAGATATGCTGACCTACCAGAAATTCACAGGAAGTGATAGGTAGATAATTCCAAACTAAAGAAAAAAATAAGAGAGGGGGCTCTTAATGCACTGAGACAGTGGTCTCATGAATCTAAATTCATATCTATAATTCACTGTGACTGTCAAAGAGAGAAAAATAGAAGCAGTCTCCCAATGCTAGAAAAACACAAGCACAACAAGTAAATATATATATATATATATATATATATATATATACAAAGATATATGTATATATACATAAATATATATAAGATGCACTCAAAGATACTACAAAGTATTTTGCAATTTTGTACTTTCAAAGAGCTCCTTGAAAACAAAAATGGCTTTATTCATCTTGAGAACCCTAAACTGGGCATCACTATAAATTGCTCTAAGTAGGTATGTGTATACAGACCTGTGCTTCTCACATGCATGTGTGTGAACAGGCACAGAGTGTGTGTTGTCCCAAATTCCTTACTCATGTGAGCAAAATCTCAGAATCAGTCAAAGCATGTCCACTCAAGTGCTGGGCGAACCTATTTGCTTGTTATTGAATGTGGCCAGTATTAGAGAAATACCTGATAGGACTAGAAGTGATATCAGGGTCACGAGCAGTCACTTGTCCAATGACAGAGTTGAGAGCAGCATTTTCATGGACTTCCAGGAGGTAAGTTGGTGACGAGAATACAGGTGGCTCATCAGAATCCTCCACAACGATTTTGACAGTGGCCGTGTCTTTAAAGGGTCCCCTGCTGCTGAAGCGTGGGTCAATATGGACATTGGCTGCCTCCACCTTCAGTGTATAGGATTTTTTAGTCTCAAAGTCCAGAGGCTGTTAAGAAATGACAAAGATGAATGTTTTTCACTAATGACCACAGCAGCAAGAACAAATGAGCATAATGCTGATGGATGATACTTATGTGCATTTAAGCCCATTTGAGAGTCTTAATGGGATCACCCTCCATTCCCCCAGATTCAACCTGTAAATTTTACAGGCATTTATTGATATCTGTTTATTAGACAGGCGCCCTGACTCTAATCTCCCATTGTTTTGTTTTGTTTTGTTCATTTCACTAGGAATGTGCAAAATATTCACAGTCATGAATTGTGCCATCAAAATTTCACTTCAGAATCATCATAAAATTTTACTAGTGATGGCCTGACCTGCATACCAATCAGCCCGTTAATCGGGCCTCTGCTGGCTGCAGATAAGGCAGCATCGAACACAATCTCTATCTGGGAAGAATATTTTATCATTTCTGCAACAGTGTGTGAAATGCAAAGAGCTAGAAATAATCATTGTTTAGTCCAAGGATACATAATAAAACATAATTTAACACTAATTCCAACAAAGAGTGTTTTCTTATTTCACTACCAGAGCGTGGCTGCTCTGTTGCTAATGTAGCTAAGATGAGGTTTATTATTTTGAGGGCATTCTTAGGTCTCTGTTAGGGCTGTGTCCTATGAAGCTGGGAGAATATGAAGAAAAATGTATACAGATAGTGATCTACTTGTGTTTCTATGTAGAAGGAAGTCTATATATACATTTATAAATAAATACCTATATATATTATATATTAGAGAGAATGAACCAGCACTGGATAATTCTCCACCAACCACTTAAAAGCATTTAAAATGACCTCATTGCACCATTACTGACAATATTTCTGACATATTAATACTTTATTCCTTAAAAGCCCCCAGAGACCTAGGTTAACAGAACCAGGTAAAAGAACAGTCCCCTGAAATAATCAGAAGACCATCTGCATCCAATTCGAGTTTCACTGACAACACTCATAACATTTAACATTTCAAGGATGTAAGTATGTCAAGATTCATAAAAACATTTAGGTCTGCCTTGCAATTTTAGACAAGAAACAAAACTTTCCATCTGCAATGCAGATCTAAACCATCAAGATGCTGGAAAAAAACAACAACACTGGCATTAGTGAACTCTTTCAAAAGCCCTGCACAAGCTTAAATATACATTTTTTATTTTAAATTTTGCCTTGATTTTTATATTTGAATTCTGTTCTCATGGGACTTTGCTGTTTTGGGAATACAGGCAGATAGTTACTTCCTTGTCTATTCTGAAATTATCAGGCACATGTACCCGTGAATAGATGCTTCAACATCAGCATTTTCACAATTTGCCAATCACCCCTACTGTAACAATTTTGTCATTTCAAATCCTTCACATAGGCTATTAAATTGAACAGATTATCTTCTTCTTGATTCTTAGCTCTACATAATGACAATATCCTCAAACATATCTGGTGTCCTAGGATTTTGTCAGACTAAAAGAAGATCCATAATTGTAAAAATATGTATATTATTTGAACAAGAGTAAAATATAAGTGTTTCTTCGTTTTAAAATCTATAGTATATGCTTTCAAGCTTATGAAAGCCAGTGAGTAAAAATATAGCAAATGGCTAATTGCCTGGGTTTATAAAAGTTTATCTTATGATATCAGAGGATAGCAGTTAATAATAATAATAAAAATGACATTAGGAATCATTAGCCAAGGAAAATGTAGCTCTGAGTTATTCAATAATTGACTTCAATATAATTAGGCTATACACTATTTCAAACATAAGTTTTTAAATGCTTTATGACTCAATCCTAAACTCAAGCCAGGTATAAGTGTAGTGGTACACAGCAGGGAGTTAAAATAAATGCAGCTACTTACATTTTCTCAAATGTTATTTTTTAAATTTATTTTGTATACATAAATATATTCAAGGAATACCAGGGTCTCTATGATTACCATACCAGTGGCATATTTTAAAAGCATGTTCACTTAAAAAAGATTGATGCTGTGTAACATTATAGAGAAAATCAGATGATGAGATTTCAGTCCTGTGGATGTAAAATTGTTGTAAAAAAAGGTAAAAATTATTGTCTCCTTGGGGCATGAGAGATAGTACAGTAGATAGGACATTCACCCTCCTGTGGCTAATACAAGTTTAATCCTAGGCATCTCACATGGTCCCCAGAAGCCACCAGGAGTAATTCTTGAATGCAAAGTCAAGAGTAACCTCTTTAAATTACTGAGTGTGGTAAAAAATTTAAACAGATTGGCTTCAATGATGTGGTCACAATTTATCTTCTTTATCATGAACAAACAAATTAACTTGTGCATCTTCATGACAAAGAAATGAAAAACAAAATTAAATAAAGTACTCATGATGAGGTAAATGAATAATGTGTTTTTATTTGGTTTTGGACCACACAAAGGCGTACTCAGAGCGCCGGAGAGATAGCATGGGGGTAAGGCATTTGCCTTACATGCAGAAGGATGGTGGTTCTAATCCCGGCATCCCATATGGTTCCCTGAGTCTGCCAGGAGTGATTTCTGAGCATAAAACCAGAGCGCTGAGCGCTGAGCACTGCCAGGTGTGACCCAAAAAAAAAAAAAAAAAAAACAAAAAAAAAGAAGAGGAAGAAGAAGTACTCAGGGCCTACTCCTAGTTTTTACTGAGAGGAATGCTCAGAGATCTCTCCTGATGGTGCGGTACTGGAGTTAAAACCTGATTCAGCCACATGCAAGGGAAGTACCCTGTCTGTTGTACTGTCTGTCTCCCCAGCCCTGTAGGAGGGTAATTTTAACAATCAAATTAATTTAAATTTAATTTTAATTAATTAATTAAATTAATTTAAATTTAATTTAAGCAAATTACTATGCTAATAAAAACAATTACATTCTATATATTTCATACACAATTTTTATTTTGACCATATTGGCTTTATTATGAATTTAGATGTGATATTGAGAGACAAATTCAGGAATATACAGAATTGGTCACATCTACACATTAAAAAATGAAAAATAATGGTTGGAAAAGTGAGGGAAAATTATCACATGTTAGTTGTACTATTGATGGAATGATTTTTCTACATTGTTTACTCTCCACTCAGGAGCAAGACGTGATGAGCTTCACTGATCATAGGTCATGCTTGGACTTGTATGTATGGTTGGAACAGCCATTGGAAATATGAAAACAGTCTTCATATACCAGAACTAACCAAAATAATATGAAGATTTATATTCGTCTTTCTTTTAATTTCTGTAAAAGCAGAACTAGCAATAAACATTTAACAAAGTCAAACTATTTGGTAAAGAGATTCCTGAATAGGAATATAGAAATGAGCAGTTATACAAAGGAGTAAAAGTTACAAAATCCTGCCCTGCTTTCCCCTCTTCTTTAGGTCATTTAAGATTCTTCCCACTAGGTATTTTATTAGACAATAAATTTCAGAATAATATCTTAAAAAAAAAGACTAGGGCCAGAGAGATAGCACAGCTGTAGGGTGTTTGCCTTGCAAGCAACCAACCCAAGACTGATGGTGGTTCAATCCCGGCATTCCATATGGTCCCTGGGGCCTGCCAGGAGCGATTTCTGAGCGCAGAGCCAGGAGTATCCCTGAGTGCTGCCTGGGTGTGACCCCCCCACAAAAAATAACAAACAAAAAAAGGACTAAAGATTTTGCCTCATTGTTTAATGGCTATCTGTCTTCCCCACATAATGGGAATGTTCTGCATAAAAAGACAGCAAATTTTTGCAGCTTAGGGAAGAGTACTAAACAAGACATAAGAGAAAAATAATAAGATGAATGCCAGAACCATTATGGATATCATTTGCCAGAGCTTAATCCTGAGTGTGAAATGAAGCCAAGAGTTAGCAAAAAGAGACCCCTCTTTTTTTCGACTGCAAATGGGGCCAAATTCTATTAACTCCAAGTTCATATCAAGAAGCTTATTAACCCTCCATAAATTTCAAAACTCAATTTATTTTTCTTTTCTTTTTTTTTGGGGGGGGCCACACCTGTTTGATGCTCAGGGGTTACTCCTGGCTAAGTGCTCAGAAGTTGCCCCTGGCTTGGGGGTCCATATGGGATGCCGGGGAATCGAACCGCGGTCCTTCCTTGGCTAGCACTTGCAAGGCAGACACCTTACCTCTAGCGCCACCTCTCCAGCCCCAAAACTCAATTTCTAATGATGTATTTTGAATATGAACAAACACATCCTTCAGCTTACCTTTCTTAGTCTGATAATGCCGTCCTGGGCCTGGGTATCCGAAGTGATTTCAAAGAGTGCAGTTCCATCTCCATCAATGATGTCATAGGAAGACTGTGCATTTTCACCAATATCCTGATCATTGGCCTTCACCCTCCCAATTGCAGTGCCAAGAACCACATCTTCTGGTACTGAGAAGTGATACAGACCTTAGAAAAGAGGAGAGTCCCTGAGCATCACATAGATCCTATGCATTAATTCATTAAGCAAATAAATAAATAAATAAAAAGTGTCCTTTTTCTGGACACTACTTTAGATGCCATGGATCAGTGATAACCCAGATAAAAAATACTGCTATTTCTATGGAATGTACAATCTTTTAAATGAGACAGAGATGAACCGTCCCCAGGAGAAGTAGCCCATCTTAGTAGCCCATCTTTTTGAGTCTATGGAATTTATTCAACCATATGCTTATCAAGTGTAAATTCAGAGCAGAGTTATGTCATGGTATCAGTGAGTCTTTGTGAATGTTCTTTCCAGTTTACCTTCTATTCACACTGGATGCCCATGGGGACATTTATTGTTGTCCGGCATAACATATTAAGCTAATTTCAGCACAGAAAGAAGCAATGTGGAACACAGTGAAAGTCACTTTTGAAGTTACCTTTATATTTACAGACTTGTAGACCATTTTGATAAAATCCAATTACTAAACTTCTGCCGTGCCCTGCAGCAAGCTGTTCAGATACATGAAACATTCCTCCTGTTACTAAAGTCCTCAATGCTCTGAAGTCCCAAAATCCCACCTTCAAAACTCTCTAAGCAAAGTACAATTACAGTGTATGTTCATTCTCCTATGGGGGTGGTAAAATGTGTTTAATTAGTGGCATTAATCCTACTGTTATTCAAACCACTTAATTTTCTTGAATCAGTACAAGGGGAACCAGGTGATACCCCAAACATAAGCTCTAGCTATTATCTCTCCAGCAACACCCACCTTATATCTTACTGCCAATTGCTGCACTTACTTGCCTGAGGTTGTTCTCTGGCCCCAGAACCCACATTGTTCACTGCCCATCAAACGAGAGCTACCAGGAAATTAATGTCTCTATTGAAACTAACTTCAAAGATTCATACAATTCAGTATATAAATTCAAGTTTCCTCACCTCCACAATCTGGTGGAGTAAAACTAAGTTATTTCACTTCTTTTGTTTCCTGATAGTGTTCCAGAATTTCCCCCTAGGAAATAAAATTATAGTTCCCCCTCAGTGGTAGCTAGTTTGATAGTGCACATTATGGCTCTCTCCCCACCCCACTCCCCTTTTCCCTACTGGCCTTTCTTGGGATAATCGCCAAGATAAACTACTTACACTTAAAATCTTGTCTCAGAGCCTCTATCTAGGGGCACAAATCATACAACTAGGGAGATTTAGGCTCATTTTCATAGTAACAACATAAAATAAGCATTCAATGAACCATAATCCCAAAAGGAAAAATGAAAGCTGAAGAACATAACCTAACTCTAGTTTCAACTCAATTACTAAGTTGTTTGGCTCTTGAACTCAGGCTCATTATATTCAATGTGAAAAGTTATTTTTTTCAGAAAGATAATATACTGGGTAAAGCACTTGACTTGAATACAGTCAACCCAGGTTCATTCCCCAGTATCACAGGTGGTTAATTGAGACCTGCCAAGGATGATTCCTGGGCACAGAGCTAAGAGTAAATCCTGACCTAGGATAGGTGTGTCCTCTGCTTCCACAAACCAAAAAATGTTTTGTTATTTGTTTGTTTTTCAGATAATAGTTAAGGTTTTCTTCTAGTGCTAATGCATCCATTTAATGCTGAAATAAAAATGTTCTAAGAATCAGAAAGTTATAGAACTGGGAACCAAAAACATTTTCCCTATTGTTTTACCACAGGTAAGCAGTGAAAATTATTATATTAAGTTTATGACTCCATTTCTCTTATAATTGCTGTAATGGTTCGTTTTTCTTCCTATTTTCTGTCCCAGGTAAGGTTTGAGATGATTCCTTTAGATATGCTTATTAAGTAAATAAGCCACCAAGGGGCCTCACTTGCTGCCTGCCTTGTACCAGGGAGCCTGGGGAAGGCAGACAAATGGAACTTTTCTTTATCACTGCCTATTTTGCCCACTCCTAACCTCTCCATCAAAGTGATCATGGTTAATAGCTATTACTTTTAAGAAAGGCAACATTTTCTGAATAGAACCAATCATTTTCTGGAGGAAGGAGAGATGCATATTAGAGCATTAGCTAAAATTGCAGCTGAAGAGGAAATAAAAGATCCAGTGGAAGGATGAGAGAATGTACTCTCCATTTCTATAATTTTGTTTCAAAAGGACTGCATTGTTGTCAGGTTTATGAATGGCCAGATGTAAAAGTCCTAAAATTGTTAATAATATGTTAAAGAAAGAACTGTTATCTCAGTAGTTATTTAAATACCTTGGTATTTAGTTTTCAAGTACTTTCTGTTTATATCCCCTTTTCTCTTAAGCTTTTATTCTCTAACCTTTTTTTCCTTCACAAAGACAAAGTTTATATATGGAATTTTTTATCCCAGTCAAGAGTACCACTATTCATCTAACAGAAAAATGGGAAATCATCATAGAGATTGAAGTACCATTTATTCTTATATTGTTGCCACCATTAACTCATAAATAGCTATTACCTTTCTTCATTTCCTTTACCACCTTACAACCAGTCCTGATTACCAGGGCTGCCATAATTTTTAATGAATAATTGTAAACATTTCTTAATTGAAAATAGTATGATGGATCCGAGTCACGGCACCAAATAAAAAGAAAAAAAAAAGAAAATAGTATGAAGAAGATATTGAAAAGTGCCAAATTTCATGTCATATGTATCCCCTGAAATAAAATCTAATCATTTAAATTCTGGCTTAAAAATTTATAATGGTTTTTCAGTGATTTTAATAAACAAAGATCATGGTACTTTAAATGATCTACAAATACAAATATGAGCAAACCCCGACAACTAACACTCCCACCTGTGTCCTCTAGCTATCATAAAATTCCTTCACTTCCCAAACAGGCTCAAAGCACTCCCTTTTCTATTTTACAAGGCCTTTTTCCTTAACAGCCATTTTCCCTTGACTTACAATGCCCTACAACCCCCCCCACCAAGCTTTCCTTGCTTTCAGCTGATTCAGATAATTTCTCTTTATTATATATACAAGCTAAATCAAATCTTCAGATTAGAAAGGGCTTCTAAAACCAACTCACTTGCATAAATAAAGGGTCAGAAGATACATTTTCTATGAGTGGAGAAAAATTGAAAATGATTCCCATATCTATCAACTGGTATCAACCAGTGATGACTGTCCAGAAAGCTGTTGAGATTTCTGAGGCAGAGCTAAACTTTAAGGGAAATAAAGAGTATGAATACTGACTGAGAAGAGAATGTTTTGCTCCAAGCATTAGGTCTTCCCAAGCCTAAGAAGCAAGATAATTTAGTTTCATTCATTCAACAAATTGAATAATTGATGTAACAATATCTGGGCTTCATTTCATCTTAAGTTTTCAAAAATGGAATTATCATGGAATTAAGCATATAGCTTATAGTTATATACCGTATTTGACGGCGTATGAGACGACTAGGTGTATAAGATGACCCCCTAATTTTGCAGTTAAAACATAGGTTTAGGCCTATATTCACTGTATCAGACAGAACGTTCCTGTGCTGCATGTGTTCCTGTGCACATGTACCACAGTGAGCCAATCACAACAAGCAAAGGTTCAAAGGTTATACTGTAATAGACTTCCTCTCTTGACTCTGGCCAATCTGAGCAGGCTTTTTACAGTGTAGATTCGGGTACAGAACACTGTATAATTTGCATGCATAAAAAGCCTGCTTGGATTGGCTGAGGTAGAGAGGCAGTCCGAGCAGCCTGGCAGTGATTGGTGCAGGATCGAGTTGGAAAATTCGTTTTGTGGCAATATTCAGACAATTTTCATTTAGCTGCATATTGAAACATTTTTCGGGATATACTCGGCATATAAGATGACCCCTGATTTTTGGTTGACTTTGTTTTGTTTCAAAAGTCATCTTACACGCCGGAAAATACGGTAAACTGTATTTTCCACTCTGCTGCTTATTCTATATACTTAATCTGTAAAGTGGGAACATACTTAGTGCCCAAGTAACAAAAGAATAGTTGTTGTATGTCTATGCACATGTGCGTATATATGCATATGTATGTATATACTCAAACCTTGAATATAATAACCAATGATTACAGATCAGGTAGTTTTATGGTAAAAAATTAAAAACTTATAGGTTCTTACCCATTGCAGGAAATTCACTTACTCTGAGCAAATTTAGGAGGATTGTCATTTACATCAGTAAGGGTCACAGTGAGGGTCGTGGTCCCAGACAGGCCACCAGAGTGTCCACCCATATCTTTGGCTTGGATGACAACCAGGTACTCCTCCTTGGCTTCTCTGTCCATGTTGGGAAGGGCAGTTTTTATAATTGCTGAAGGGAGAAATGGGAAAAGGACATTCAGGTAGACAGCTCCTTTGGCAATGAATGTGTGTGAATCACACACACTGACTTTCAAACATATACTTGTGCATATGTCTTGGCTTCGTTCTGATCATTTTCTGTTTTCTCTGACATTTAGCGCATCTGCAGTATCAACTCCAAGATAGATTGTAGTCATCGACATTAATGGT
The DNA here is from genome assembly GCF_024139225.1 of Suncus etruscus. NCBI lineage: Eukaryota > Metazoa > Chordata > Mammalia > Eulipotyphla > Soricidae > Suncus > Suncus etruscus. The sequence goes on from NC_064861.1 coordinate 56,124,643, forward strand.
AACTTGCAAAAATACACATTATAATGTATAAAAATGAGCATGCAAAAATATACATTAGAAAGTAAACTGAGTGGCAGACTTTTGCCTACCAAATTAAAATATAAATCATAATACAGACTCATCTACCCAGGAAAACCCTGGAAGTGAAAGAATTATACAATTTATCACAGATTCCAATTCTCCCACAAGAAAAGTAAATACACAAGTAGCTTGAAGGCTCTGAGGTCAAAGATAAATTATTTTGAAACTCACAAATACATTAGAGAGATGGAAGAAATAAATACATTATTAGAATTAACTCATATGAATAAAACACTAATCAGAATTAATATAAGTATGTGAATCCTAAAGATTCTGTTTTGTTTTGTTCTGTTTTATATACTTACAGCTTGTCTAATATTAAAATAATAAATGTTTTAGAAAATGAGATGATATAGGAAAAAGAGCATAACATATGAAGTCATACAAATAAAACAAAACCATCAGTGCTAAATGGCAGTACATTTTCCTCTGATATATTTTCAGAATTTTATCTGTTTGGTTCTTCATGTTTCATTAGTAATTTAATATTCTTGTTAAAAACTCAGAATTTGCTTAGATACTTCTGAAATCTTTTTTGAAATTATTTAGATTTTTGCTATCCTCTGATGTTTCTCATAGATAAAATAAAAACATTTAATTTGCATAATTACAAGGCCATCATATGCATGTTCATTTAAAAGTACATATAAGTACATATACTTAAATGTATATAAGTATACATATAAGTAATATGTGAATATTTAGCTACATATGTGATTGTGATTTGGCAAGGTTTTAGAACTTTATGTTTTTATATGATGCATATCTTTGCAATCTTGTTAGCATACAGATTTAGCTATATTTATTGGAGAATATGCAATAAGTAACAGTAATTTAATTTGCAGTATTTCAAAATTTTCTGTTGTAAACAGGTCTGGATGGGGCTGAATGATAGTGAGATGATGGATGGGCCTTTCTCTGCTGGCCCAGGCCATGCTCCTCCAACTCCCTTCAGCCAGGTGGTTTGAGGGTTCAGGGTAGCCGTGAGGAAAAGACTCATCACAATCAAGTTTCAGGATACATGAAGCTTTATTCAAGGCCCTCAGCACCTAGAGCACCTAGGCTAACCTTTTTTTTTTTAATAATATTTTATTTAAACACCTTAATTACACCATGATTGTGGTTGGGTTTCAGGCGCATAAGAGAATACCGCCCCCCCATCACCAGTGCAACATTCCCATTACCAATGTCCCAAATCTCCCTCCTCCCCACCCCACCCCTGCCTGTACTCTAGACAGGCTTTCTACTTCCCTCATACATTCTTGTTGTTAGGATAGTTCCAATGTAGTTATTTCTCTAACTAAACTCATCACTCTTTGTGGTGAGCTTCATGAGGTGAGCTATAACTTCCAGCCCTCCTCTCTTTTGTCTCTGAAAATTATTGCAAGAATGTCTTTCATTTTTCTTAAAACACATAGATGAGTGAAACCATTCTGCATCTTTCTCTCTCTCTCTCTCTAACTTATTTCATTCAGCATAATAGAATCCATGTATATACACAATGGAGTATTAATGCAGGTGCTAGACTAACCTTTCAAGCAGCCTATTCCAGCTGCCCTATCATTTTAACATGTTTCTTCTTCCTCTATCCTGCCAGCTCTCCCCTTCTCCTTCTCTCTTCCTCAATCTTTTCCAATCCCTGAATCCTTGAATCAATCCCCTTCCTGCCCCTGAGGCAATTCTTTTGATCCCTACCATAGACCCCTTCCCAAAATGGACAGATCTTATCATCAGGTAAGGTTATCAGAAGATGGGGTGGGGTGACAACTTTCTAATTTCAAACAACTATTAAGCATTTTATTATGATATTACATTTTATTATGATATTACATTATGATATTACATTCCTGATTTCTAAATTTTGCATTTTTACTTAAACTCAATCACAAGATTCTCCTCCTCTGTTGCTAAATCCTATTATAGAAATCTTACTGACCATTCCAGGATATTACTCTGGAGTTTCTGCATGCTATAGCTTTGCCTCAAGTAAAAGAAAAGCATCCAAATCAAAAGTATTTCACCCTTAATTCTAATCACAAAGATATCATAAATGTTGAGTGCACACTGAGAATAAGCTATTGTCCTAGTGACTTATGAAGTAGTATGGTAATGCCTTTTTGTTAAATGTATATGCTCTAATTAAATAATCTCTGTATAAAAACGGTTTGCAAAGAGTTCAAGTCTGCAAATCACTTGAGTAGAAGGCAAGGTATAAGAGCTCCCTGGGAAATCAAATCCACCTAGGAAGTGAGCAAACTCAGGCAAGAACTGTGTGTACTTGTGTACTTTATTACACTCTGACACCACTTAGGCCAATTTTAGATCAGTTTTCTTCTAAGGAGCATTCAATTAGAAGGCCCTGCTTCTCTGAAAGCATTAATAGTAAAGTAGCATTTTCAATAGAATGACAAATCTCAGGCTTTTGTCATATAATACTACCCATACTATACTATCATGCTTGTATAATTATAAACAAAAACAGAGAGAAAACTGATATACAGCAATAACTATTTTGATCACTGTGAGAATTCTTGAGGGGAGAATAAGCACATAGGCAAAGAGCAAAAACAATAACACAACCTCCCTATTTTGTGATGAGATGCCCATCTGGTAACTCTGCTAAAGACAGTCCTTCTGGATCTGCAGTTTCTACACCTTTGGTTGCACCAAGTGCTGATACAAAGTGCAATCCATATATTTAGGCTTCTAATGCTTATATCCAAATTTCCATTGTTTTACTAAACCAATACAGTAAGCAATAATTTAAATTGTGCTAGGTTATTTGGAGATATGTAAGTTATTTAGAGAGTATACCACAAATATGCATACATTTAGATTAAATGTCATCCTCTGCTAGTTTATATAAAGTACATGAGAAGACTCGGATTTTGCTATCCATGTGGGTCCTGGAATGAATCTTTCTTGTAACCCTAGGCATGACTGTTTTTTATAACTCATAATGTCTTTCTTCTACTAAGAATGATTAAGAAATTACTTAACTCCTAAGATATTTACAAGTTTCTTTGCAAAATGTAGGCGCCATTAAATTCTAACCATCTCATGAATTAAAATCAGACTTTGGAATGTTACAGAGTTTCCGATAACCAGAAGAAACTTATTCTCATCCTCCTCAAGGGAGACAACTTTTTTCAAAGACATTGTTGGTGTGAATTCTACACATGAATCCTCTCAGCTAACCACAGTGGAGAATGTTTTACAATTTTCTCAGAAACAGCAAAGATAGGATATGTATTATTCTCATTATTTTTATATATTTAGTGAAAGTGCAATTTTTTAAACTGTGATGTCTCTCAGACACTTGTAATTAAAATAGTTTAGAGGTGCAGTCAAAAAATAGCATCCCTGAGTAGTGTCTCTGCATTGTAACAGGAAGTGATTCAAACATAATAAGGAACTCACTTATATAGTTCAAGTAGAGCTCTATGATCTTCATCTATCCTAGAAATTTTTATGCCTTACACCATTAAGATAGATAGCTTCATATTAATTCACTATTGACAAGTCTGAGTGCCTCTGTAAATGTTTCATTACATCAACTTCAGTAAGTTTAGTTTCTCATGTCATTCTTACACTTCTTGTGACCTCCTGACAAAATGATTACATTTATCAGAACTAAACATCCAATCTTACCAATCTTACCCAACCTTACCTTACCCAAGTGAGGATCTAATTCATATCCAGCCTCTCAATGTGAATCCTTTAAGATCAGATAATTGTCATCCAGTTGTATCCTACCACGCTATTCCCTTCTTATTTTCATTTCCATAAGAATGCAGAGAAAATGTATTTGGATTATATACTAAAGGTTATCCAACATCTCCACACATTTTGAAACATATCTCTCACAGTGTTCCGCCTACTCATCATGGGAATTTGAACTTTATGTATTGACTCCATGAATGCCCTTATTTTTTACTATTGCATTATGAGTCAAGAAAACTACTTTCCCCTAAAACTTTGTGAATAGATTCGGGGTGAGGAACAAGATCCCTCAACAACCTCAATCCACAGTTTGGCTCTTCCATGGCAATAATCTGAAGATTGTCAAGGGATGGACACACAAAATGGCTGCCAGCATTCTTCAGACCTTATGTGGTTTGAGTACGTGACCTGTGGTATTTGGCTATATGACAGGCCCAGGACCTTGAGAAATAAGTAACTGTTTTAGTTAACTAGTGTTCCAGAAAGTATGCTGGCCTCTGTTAATATGTCCCAGGAAATGTGGAGACATCTGTGGGTTTAAGACATTGGCTACATAAAGAGGGTCAGGCCTTAAAAAATGAATAACCCTTTACAGCTGGTTTTAGTTCTAAGAGATATGTAATTAAGTCACAAGTTACTGCCTGTCCCACTCTCCAGATGTTTTACCCATTGTCTGTTAAATACAATGTTTACCTGCCTGTAGAAGTTTAACTGGTCTCTCCCTTTCTTTTTGTGTATATGTATGCCTGCCTATATCCTAGTAAATTTAGACCTTGAACAAGATTTTGCTTGATCTCACTCTCTTTTTTCTCACCCATTCTCTTTCAGGCTTGGTCCCCTCTGCCCCCACGAATAACTGAGTCCTGTGGGATGAGACAGGAGATGATTTCTAAAGCATAATGAGGGTACAGCATAAACAAATTGTCTTGCTTCCTTAGGCCCAGGAATGATTTTGGCTCTTAGGCTGCCAGCCTTTGGATTCTTCACTAGTACTTGAATATCTATCTCAACCTGGCTATATTTTGATCAATATTAAGTATCCTCAATCACATGATTCTTGCCAGGTCTCTAAAAGAGGAGACTAGGACACTGGTATAGCAAAATCCAAGTATTCTCATGTCATTATACAAAAACATGTTTTCAGCTAATTTTCTTATACATGTATCGGCAAGCATAAGAAACTTTAATAATAACATAGAAGAATAATACAGAGAATAGTCCTTGAGACATATCAGTGCAAATATTATTTCTTGCCTTAAAATGAAAATACAGTTATTCTGGGCTACAGTGAAGAAGAGAAGGTAGGGAGTTTGCTTTGCACATGGCTGACCTGGGTTTTATCTATGGCATCCCATATGGTCCGCCAAACCTGCCAGGAGCAATTTCCAAGCATAGAGCAAGGTGTGCCCCCTCCAAATAAAACCCACCAAAATACAGTAATTCTTAATCAGTTAAATGCCTTTTCTCATTATAGCACTGCTGCACAGCTGGGAGACATCTTTATTCTTCTTTTTTGATGCAATATTTAGAGCATTGTATGATTTTCTAAGATAAGCTAGTAGTCTCCCAAGTTCCTGAAGGCCATGCAGAACATTTAATTGGCTTTTGAAGTTCAAGTTGTATAATGAGCAACATCTACATTCACGGACTCTACTCTCACTCTCCCAAATAGACACAATCAAAGGCAAAGTTTCTGGAACATTTTCTCTGCTATCATGTGGTTATAAAAGCCAGATAGAAAAGACACAAGTGCCCTTGACCCTTCTTTTATTTCTTTTATTTTGGGGCATATCTAGATGTGTTACTTATGTTTTCAAATTCCTGTTCCAAAGGTAGATCTTTTTTTTTTTTTTTTTTTTTCGGTTTTTGGGCCACACCCGTTTGACGCTCAGGGGTTACTCCTGGCTACGAGCTCAGAAATCGCCTCTGGCTTGGGGGACCATATGGGACGCCAGGGGATCGAACCACGGTCCGTCCTACGTTAGCGCTTGCAAGGCAGGCACCTTACCTCTAGCGCCACCTTCCCGGCCCCCCAAAGGTAGATCTTTTTACTAGTTGTGATGTTGCAGGTATAGGTAAACTTCTAATATAAGAATATGAAACTGCCTTAGAAGTCCTTCTACTTTTTCTCTCCTGAATTATTTACTTTGGTTCATATATTTTCCCCAGCAATAGGAACTTTAGGCTGCTAATTTTATCTAGAAGAGAGACACTACCAGATTTAAAATAAATTTATGTTTGGTAATAAGTATTACCTATTCTAGAACAAAAAATATAGTAATTAGGTTACATTTCCTCTTAGAGTTTAGGAACCAAAAATTTAAACCCAGCAATACTGTAAAGTGACTAACATCTCCAACAAATCCAGTTTTAACTTCAATTCTAAAAAGGCAGATGGGATATCTAGATGTACATTTTTTTGCCAAAATAAGCTAATTAGAAACACCTTTTGATGTTGCTAATTTTAAATAACTTCCCATTTCCCAATACATGAGTTATGTATTTTTTTTCACAGTGGTCAAGTAAAAGTAACACTCATGTCTCCCAAACTCTTACAGCCACATGTTATAAATAACCAACAATGTGTTCTGAAGCCTAAAAACTATATTTAAACTTCCACAGCATCAATTTGGCAACAAATTAGGATATTAAATTTTATAGCAAACCATATGTGACAGAATAAATGTACCATTTTCTAGGTCAGTTTATAGTCGATACACGTAGTTGATAAATAATATCACAAAAGAGAAGTCAAGTAGTTAAAATGTTTAAGCCTGAAGATTTTAGGATGTGACTTGGAGTTATTCAGCAGAAATAACTGCACCTTGTGCCTTTCCTTGTACAAATTTCCAACTCAGAAATGGTTCATGATTTTAATTCTATTCCCCATAATAAGTAGCCCTTCAGTTAAAGAATACAATATCCCTGGTCAAACTTGGCAAAATAGAAATTCTGACATTTTTAAAAGAAATTCTTCCCCCCCCCCCCCCCCCACACACACTTTCAATTTGGTGCTCTGGAGGACAAGCAAGGCTATTTTCAATAATATTATAAGTCAATTCAATACAATTCAGTAATATAACTGTATAACAAACTAAAAACTGCACACAATTGTATTTTTCAAGATGTTCCCTGGCATTTCATTTTAAAATTCTAATATTATTACAAAGTTTAATGAATGAGATTAGTATATTCTACATGAATTTGATCCAATGCTTATTTTGAGCATAGAACTAGGCAATGAGGGTAAAAGGTAAGGGATAGAAGGTGAGTGCTGGAAGCAAGTTGGAGAGAGGAAAATAGGAATCCTCTTGTTCTGAAACACATTCTTTCCCAGATTGTGGACAGATAGAGAGATCCCCTGTACAGAAGTTTAAAAATTTAAATCCTAGACTGGCCTAAATACTTCTTAAGCACTAAACAGCTGTTCCTCATGTCTCATCATCCAGGGAGTACTTCTGATTAGAATCCAGTTTCAGTCATCTCAAAAATGTAAAGCTTGTGAGCTTTTTTCCCTCTTTTCATTGTCTTTGGTGTTATCATTTGAGAAGCATTTTGTATCCGTCACGAAGACTTCTTTTTATAATTTCTGTGATATCACCAGATTGAGAGGCTTCATGAGAAGGGCAAGGAGATGCTGATTAACTCCTTTGTCATTTTGAAGGCTGATTACTGTAATTCAGTCTTTGCGGGTCTCCCAGATTGTGTCGTTCAAAGATTGCAGTTGATAGAAAATGCTGTGCTAGATTCTCTTTTGAATGAGACTTGTTGAACGTATTATCCTGGATATGAAGCCACTAGCTCTGTTATTCCTCCCAAACTCTTGCCAATTCAATGCACAATTATGATCATATGATCTGTAAAAATGGATCTTTCATTTAGAAAGTTAAACAGTAGAAATTTACTAGAGATGAATTTCTTTTTTGGGGGGAGGGGTGATGTTGCATTGTCTCCAAACATTCATCTAGCTTTGGATTTGCACAACATGCTGCCAGCTATGAGGAATAAGTGCTTCAGAGATATGCTTCAACCTTGCTCACATTAACATTCAGTAATAGTTGATAACTTTTGATGTATACATTTAAAAGATAGATAGATGGTAGATAGATATATAGATAGAAAGATAGATAGATAGATAGATAGATAGATAGATAGATAGATAGATAGATAGATAGATAGATAGATACACAGATAGATGGATAGATAATCTTGATTTGGAAAGAGTACATTTTTCATATATTTCTATAAACGAACCTTAGTTCAATTCCCTGGTGTCCCATATGGTCCCCAGAGCCAGGAGCCAGGAGCAATTTCTGAACACAAAGCCAGGAGTAACTCCTGAGCATCACAGGATGTGGCCCAAAAAAGCAAAAGAAAAAAAAAAAAGAGCTGAAGATCCAAGTTTGTATGTGCATGCAAGAGACCTGAGTTTGATCCCTGGTACTTAAAGGTCCCTATAGGACTGCTGAAAATGACCCTCTTGAGAAAATAATGGCAAACAGCTTCCAAGCACTGTCAGCAACCACCAACAAAAAATTATAAAATTCATTACCAATAGCAAAATTGGTAATACCTAAACAATGATTTTCAGGGCACAATAAAAAAAAAAAAGATTTTGCATCCACAAGTCTACACGATATATTATTAAAACTCAACTTTTACTTCAGCATTCACTATAGCACATGGCATTTATAAACTAAAGTATAACTGATAGATAACATTAATTTCCAGTGCACAATATAATGATTGATATTTGTTCCACTACAAACAATAGAAAAGGTACAGTACAAACAGGACAAAAGTAAGCCCTAGCCCACATCACTTAATTGGGCTTAATTTAATTAAGTTTTACATTCCCAGAGATGGACTGTCTGTAACTAGTCAATCAGGAATTAAATGATAAGCCTTCCTTAGACAACTTTGCCTGATGAGCCTCTGCCATCTCCTAAAGAAAATTACAATAATTTTTTGCAATAATGCACTCTCTTTCTGACCTAGTAGTATAACTTCATAGTTATGCTTCCTGACCTTCTTTTCACCTTCTAGCTTCTTTTCACCTGCAAAATGGATGTTACCTTTGCCCTACTAATTTTTGCTCAATAACTGCTTAAAAGCTTTAATATAGACCTCCGTTTATTTTTTTACCATATAAATTACAAAAACGTTTATCTTTAAGCATTAAGACTGAGTTTGCTTCTAACTTCCTAAATACTTGGTGACTCCAGAACTTTATGGAATTTAAACCACCATTTTTCTGAACTGGACTTTCTAAAACAAATACAAGAAGCCTTCCCAGGTAAACAAATTATCGTCCAGTTCTTATTGATCTTGGGATCATTGTTAACAACTTCCAAAGAGTACTTGTATGTTTCTTTTTTGGGGGGTCACTTTCACACCTGGTGGCACTCAGGGGTTACTCCTGGCTCTGAGCTCAGAAGTCACTTCATGAAGGTTTTGGGGAACACATGGGATGCTGAGACTCGAACTGGGGTCTATCTGGGGTTGAGTGCATGCAAAGCCAATGCTCTACTTGTGTACTATCACTCCAGCCCTGTATGTTTCATTTTATTTAACCACATTCAGAGTTATTTGAATCTCTCCAATACTAAATTACTGTGAACTAAACCACATCTCATTTATCCTTGTCTTCCAGGAACTAAGCAAAATCTCTGGGTACATATTAAGAATTCAACAAATGTGAGATAAAAGAAAAGTAAAAGAGAGAAGGTAGGAGCAAGGGAAGTTGGGTGGAGATAGAGGAGAAAGAAAAGTAATTGGTACTTTTCTCTAGATTCTTGGAGTCTCAGCACTAGAACATATAAATACTTGGAAAATATTTATGAATTTCCTGTTGTAAAGTCATAGAGCCACAAAGTATGGAACAGTGGTCAAGATTTGAATCAGGCTTTGTGTCTTTAAAACAAAAATTATTCCATTCCGGGGCCAAAGCGGTGTTGCAAGTGGTGGGGCGTTTGCCTTGTATGCGCTGACCTAGGATGAACCTTGGTTTGATCCCCCTGCATCCCAAATGGTTCCCCAAACCAGGAGCAATTTCTGAGTGCATAGCCAGGAGTAACCCCTGAACATCACCAGTGTGGACCAAAAACCAATATATATATATATATATTATTCCATTCCTTTGCAAGAGAAGGAAGGTCATGCCGATTTGCCAAATGACTACTAGGCTACCAAGGGTTTGCAGATTAAAAAATCAGGAGTTCTAGATACTAGATACTTAATTCATTTTAAAATTAAAACTGGAATTAATAAATGCCTGAGCAAAAATCTGTAGTTTTAGGCTGGAACAATAGTAAGACACTTCCCTTGCTCAGTGCCAACTTGGGATTCAATTCCTAGTACCAAATATAGTCCCCATGATTGCCATATGTGATGATTGCCATATTGCTCAGGACAAAGCCACGAGTAATCCCTGAGTACAGCTAGCACTCAGACCCAACAACAAAATAATAATAATAATAATAATAGTAATAATAATAATAATGGTAATAATAATAATGGTAAATAAGTTTGTTGTGTAACATTTTATAGTTCAGTTATCTTCAGCAGTACTAAAAATCGTAAAAGTGGAGATAGTGTTAATATACCCTATGAATTGAACTAATTGAAGGTGAATTTTTGAAAGAATCAGTAACTTTGAAATATGTGCTTATGGAACATACTTTAATCTTGTTACATTTAAAATATGATTTACTTCCCCTTGAAAATATATGACATGAAAATGTTCCAACAATAATCCATAGGAATACTGTTCATTTTTGAGTCAAAATTGTATTATAATCTGACTATAGGGATTCAGAAATTGGTTCAGTAATGAGAAAGGTCTTAAGTAAGGTCAGGCCAACCATGGACAAGATCCAAATCTGGCTTTCCAGAATTGTAACTATAAAATATTTATGAAATGATATACTCTTTTGGCCAGAAACATCTCTACATAGTATTTAGTAAGATATTTTCCTAACTCCTATTCTATTACAGCATCTCAACAATTGTTCTGTTAGGCAGATGTGACTTCTTTTGTAGATATTTTATGTATTAACCTCTATGTGACTTTTCTCATTTGTATTTAAACCTATTACTAAAGAATAATAGGCTGAAAAGCTTTAATTTGGCCATTGAGGATCAGTCACATATCACAATGTGTACAAATTACTTCCTTGTAAGGACATAAGAAAATTTATATATAACACATATGTTTATGTATTATATATAAATTTCCCTTCTTTTTTTTGTTTTTGTTTTTGGGTCACACCAGGCAGTGCTCAGGGGTTACTCTGCTCAGAAATAGCTCCTGGCAGGCACAGAGGACCATATGGGACACCGGGATTCGAACCAACCACCTTAGGTCCTGGATCGGCTGCTTGCAAGGCAAATACCATTGTGCTATCTCTCTGGCCCCTATAAGTTTCCCTTCTATCCTGGGGAATGTTAACAAATCACTATAACTTTCTAATTGGCACCATTGTGTGGATCACAGCCATCCCCATGTAGCACAGGACACAGCTGTCTGGGAGTTGGCATTGTTACATCATCACTGTTTCTCTCACACGCCATGTGCTGGGCAAGTCTACAAACTGGACCATCTCTTAGGTAACTCCTCAATTCCCCAATTAAAATAATTCAGCATAGGCCACCGTTTACAGTAGCAACATACGACTAGCCAATAAATGATGCTACTTAAATTGCCAATTTAGAGTTACATTGAAAATACTCGCAATTATTCCTATTCAGAATTAAGGTGAAATTTCTTTTTCCCTAAATGAAAACACTTCCAGGGACTCCTCAATCAAGTGGAATTATTTCTGTGAAGAGCATGATGGCACTATTCTTTCCTTGAGCCATAATTCCAATAACTAATTATACGTAAATAAGTATGGGTGATTTTTAAAAAGCAAAGTGAAAGTCTCTAAAAAATTGGATGCTTTCTCCAAGCAATTCAGAACTGACACAAATGAGAATAGCAGAGCTGAACAGTCAATACACCACAGGCTTGGTAGTTGCCTGTTAAGAAATGAAGCCAGGAAAATACTAACTCTTGTGAGTTTTATAAAACTATGGTGTGATGCTGGAGCAGTGGCGCAGTGGTAAAGTGTTTGCCTTGCATGTGGCTGACCTAGGACAGTCGTTGGTTCGATCCCCCAGTGTCCCATATGGACCCTAAGCCAGGAGCAATTTCTGAGACCATAGCCTGGAGTAACACCTGAACATCACCGGAGGTGGCCCAAAAACAAAAAAACCCTATAGTGTTCTCATGTATTAAAAAGAGGGAGGAACATCTGCCTGAAATTATATGAAATTATATCCAACATTGTTCATGGTATGTGCATAACCAACACTTCAAACAAATTTAAAACCAGTCAATCATATCTCCCAAAGCTAAAGTGACCCTGATTCCTCTCATGGCTTAAAGGAACTTTTTAGCCCCAGATCAGACACTGCATGTCATATTGATCTCAGTTTGCTTATGTACACAGGTGGAACATGATGTTTTAAAGAGCACTAGATTTGATATCAGATGCTTGGTTTGATTTCTAACCTGTCCAACTATTTTCAATAACCTGGAGAACTTTACTAACTTCTTTGGGTCCCAATATTCTGTGACACCAAGTCAGTACTAACTTCAGAATAATGTGTTTGTTCTCTATTTGGAAGCTTCCATATTTGCTAAAGATTATGGGATATAATGCATGTAAAAACATTTAACTAATAATGAAACAGTAATTAGCTGATTACTCCTATTATAACGACTACTAATATCATCTTATTGCTGGGTGATTGTAAAGATGCATCATAATCAAAATAATAATGTTCAGATCTTGTTTAGGTTTCTTTGTGTCAGACTCTACTAAAGTCTATGTGTACTAAGGTACTTAGAGAAGTGTAAAGCAAAGAGCATATTTTCATTCAAAGAACTACCTTAGTTATTACCCCCATCACTTTATATTTATGTTTCATACCCATCTAGTTAGAGATGTTATTCCAGTTCCCACTAAAAAGTGAAAAACCCAAATGCATATCTTAGTTGAATTATTTATGTTAAAATAACTTCCACATCATTAAAATGTCAGTATGTTCAGTGACTCCCTCTGTACTTTTCATTATTCCAACTTGTATCTCAGACACTTTTGGAGATTCTAGAAATGATCACTAATCACTCGCTCCAAAATACTCTACTTGGTCAATAATCATGTTTGTTGCAAGTCAGCCCCTGAAGAGGTTGACTGATGGAAGGATGGAGGATGAGGTCTTTCCCCTCCAGCTCAGAGCACGTGTCTGCCACCCTGTCCGGCCCACGGTTCTGAGGTGAAACGGCGGGTAAACAGCTTGCAGACAGTCAGGCTTGTGGAAATATTAGCTTTATTCGGTGGACAAGACGGAAGTCCAAAGACTCAGCATAAGTTCCAGCCTAAAGCCTCTCACCTTCCACAGACTCTTGTTTTTAGCCCCAAGAATCAGGTACCACCCAATCATGGGATCAGATACCACCCAATGGTGGAAGCAGAATCAGGTACTACTCTAGAGTGGGGGCAGAATGCCAGGTCACACCCTAGGGTAGGGCACAATCACTGATCAGGGTAGGGTCAGTAACATAATCCCCTAAAATATTTACATACACAACAATGTTAATGTAATTTTTAAAAAAAGCTTTATTATCCTTGTCTTAGAAAATTCTGAACCAAGTTAGTGACCTCCTACAGAAATTCCCTTGGGCTCAGTAAACTTAATTTTATAAAATGACACTGTGTTTACTAACAATTCTCCCCAATAAAACAAATTTTAAACTTCAAAATAAAAATAAAAAGTCAAATGGAAGGGTAGAAGGGAGGGAGCATACAAGGGGCTGAACCATGCTCAAGGTGCACTCCTTGCTCTGTGCTCAGGCATTATTCTGGCCTTCAACCTTAAAATTTTAGAGATATCGGGGCCGGAGCGATAGCATGGAGGTAAGGCGTTTGCCTTTCATGCAGAAGGTCATCGGTTCAAATCCCGGCGTCCCATATGGTCCCCCGTGCCTGCCAGGAGCAATTTCTGAGCATGGAGCCAGGAGTAACCCCTGAGCACTGCCGGGTGTGACCCAAAAACCACAAAAAAAAAAATTTAGAGATATTTATGGCTAATCAATCAAGACTCTAGGGTCGTTGTGAAACATCCCTGTGTATCATCATCAAGGCTTCACTGATACAATTACATGGTCCAGGTGATTGAAGGAGCTCAACACATGTTCTGCATGTAAGAGACCTTTGTTCAGGCCCTGGCACAAGCAGAAGTAACCCCTGACTCATGAGATAGGAATGACCCCTGAATACTGCTGAGTGTGATCTCCTAGCACCTGCCACAAAGTGATTACAATAATCCCGTCATGTTGGGGACTGACTTGTTTGAGGACATTTTGCTGTTCTCTCTGCCATAGCCCAGCTTTTCACCTAAAAGCAATATGCAGTCTTGCTGTAAATCTCTGAGCTAAGAGAAAAGAATGTAGCTGCAGGACTTAATTTAGCTATAAGCCCGGAGGAGAGAAAAAACCGCCTGGTCCAGTTATCAGAAACTAGGCCCCATTCCTTAAGACCACATTCCGGAGTAATTTAGGCTGTTATCAATAAGTATATGCTATATTGTCTGTTCAAGATCACTTAGGCAAGCACATATTGCACCATTTCCTGATAGTCAAGCAATTAGGAATGCAGCTAGAAGGACACTAGAAGTTTCCATTGAAACAGCACGTTCAGTATAGCTTAAAGGTCATCCAGCCCCTAGCCCACTGCCCACTTCCTTATGAGCCTTCGCGCCAAAAGTATGATTGACATCACCTTTGTACTGCCCCTTTTTCTCCTTCACTATTTAAGAAGGAACTGTAGCCAATAAAGACACCCTTGACCAGTGAGACGCTGCCTTGGGTCTTTATTATTAACCTCTCTCAGATTTTTTACAGTGTGGTTGTTCTTCTACTCAGCAAAATAGGAGTGCAGTCGTCTGAGAAGCCTTCCCAGCTAATTCCTGCTGGCCGGGTCCCCCCTGGGGGGTTTCTGGTCACTGCATTTTGGCGCCCAACGCTGGGCTCGAAGATCACCGCCACACTCCGAACGACTACAGGTCGGCGAGTCTAGAGCTCCTTCGTAAATCGCGGAAATTACCTCATCAGGGTAAGCGTTGAAACGAGTTAGCCTTAATCAAATATTTAAACTGCAGTTTTTTCCAGTCGTTCCGATCGCCGCCCCTGATTGGCTTTTGGGGTTTAGCCCATAGGAGACGCTACCATGGGTAATTCTTTGAGTACTGAACTTAAATTCATTAAATATATACAGTCTGAGTTGAAAGCCAGACATATAGAGGTTACCAAAAAAGATATTTGTAATTTCTTAATATTTGTTCATGATGTTTGCCAAAAATCTAGTGTTCCTGGGCTCCCTCTCGCTCTAACTCTGTCTCTCAGTTTCCTTCCTCTTCTGACCCTTCATCTTTACTTCTGCCGCTGCACCCTCTGTGCAAAATCCTAAACAGCCCTTCACTTCCCTAGCTTCAGCTCCGTCCCTGTTCCACCAACTCCCCTCCTTAACCAGCAATTGCAACAATACAAAGCCTTTAATTAAAAAAGCCTCACAGCTGTTTCAAGCCGTGTGACCCCAGCCCCTTACACGCTCTCCTGCTTGAAATCTATTGGGGGCGGCGCTGTCTCCCCCGCTGAAAAGCTGAACTCTTGCAAAGTTAACTTTTTCTCCGCAGTAAAATCTTCCTTCCAGCAAGCAAGCACAGATTCTAATCTCTGAGCTCATCGCTGGCTTCACCTTAAAGGGACAGCGCCCATTTTCCAAATCCCAGCTTAAACCCGGTTCCACACGCGGCAACAAACTTTTGCTACTCCCCCCCCCCCTGGCCAGGCGGCCGCTTCAGCAATTCAGCAGCAGGGCGAAAACCTCCCTTACAATACAAATGCCTATCTTCCCTCAGGCTTTTATAATTGTCTCTCTGGTGCTACAACTGTTCCCTTTTCCTGAGTTGGGATGCCTAAGTTGAAATGTTTTTCTAAGTATAAAGGCCACAGTTGGTAAAATTAAAAAGTCTTAAATGTGTTACAAAATGTCATAATAAGTTTAACCTACGCAAAGGTGACGTACCTGTTTTTAAAACTAAGTTTCTATGTAGCTAAAATGCAAAAAAAAAAAAAAAAAAAAAAAAAAAAAAAAAAAAAAAAAAAACCCGCCGTTTTTTTTTTTTCTCTCTTCCCTGCGCTGTAAGCTCGGCCTCTAAGCTTTTAAAGGCGCAGTGTACATTTTCCAAACCCTAGCTTGTCAGCAGCTCTGTGCCTGAGTCACTCTCCAAAGTCTGTGTCACAGCAACAGGAAAATAACAGCAATAAACACCCTTGTTCATGCCTCTCAAAAATTTTAAAGTAAGGTCATAATTCTGTTACTTGTAATAACAAATTATCAGTAAACAAAAAACCTTTTCGTGCTTTAAAACTTAAACAAACACACAATATTAAAATTTAAGTCTTTTTTAAAATTATTTTTAATCTTAAAAGTATATGAAGTTTGTAAAATAGTTCATGTCATGGGCATTTTTTAGTAGCTTAGGCTCCTTAATCTGCATTTAAATATTTCTTATATTTTGTCTTTTTAATTGCTCTTTCCTTCCCATGTTTGCCATTCAAATCTAATAGTTAAATAACATTTTGTAACATTTTTAACTTTGTTTTTAAGAACCTCTGCATTGGGAAAAAAAGCAAAACTCCTTTGTTAAAATTACTGCACATGTTTAGAAAGTTAATTTTTTAAGAACTAAAATAATACAAGTGAGCAAAATAAGTTGGTCAGCTTTCCTTAACAATAATGTATAAACATTCCAAAACTCTAAGCTAAGCCTAAGCTCTTTTGAATGCATATAAATATAGCAAAATAGCATTGCCATTTGAAAAACTTAAACCAAATAATCTAAACCTTAAAAGTGGTTAGGCAGTTCAAATAGTGGCATAAAAGCCATTTCAATAACAAAAACAATATGATAACTAGTTAAATAAATTTGTTCATAAATTATTGTTCATAAACTTAAACCTTAAGTAGCTTTATTTCTTTTCTTAATTTCAAGCTTAATTTTAAACTCAAAGGTAAGTACAAATAATTTTGCATTTTCCAAGTTTAATCTTAAGTTGTCTCTGTTCATGTTGTGGTTAGCCCTTTTTAAAATAATATTGTTAATTAGTATCATAAAAGTAACTAAATTTTATAAGCAAATTAACAAGTATTAAAAATAATTTTGGTCTTAAGCTCTAGGTGTGTAAATGCATCAAATGTCTTTAACTATATTTTATAATGTCTAAACATTTTGTCAATTTGGTATCTAATATTTTTTACAAATTATTCACTTTAAGTCTTCAAAGTAAAAACAGTTGTTTTTTAAAGTCAGTTTTTTATACCTTTAATAATCATAGTTCATACTCTTGTGTTTAATCATAAAAATTTTAACACTTTATTACAGCTGTCTTACTATTCTACTGTAAAACCAATTTATAACAAACCTGTTCCTTTACAGCAAATGATATCATACTTCAGAGTGCAGACTCCTTCTACAGTGCTCACTAAGCAATTTACTTAACAAAATTTTAACTGCTAACATTTTACTTTATGTTTTCAACTTTAAATTACAATTGTTTTAAAAATGTTTTGTGTTAAAGCTAAACCTTAAAATTTATTTTCAGCAGTTCCACTCCAGCTACGTTAACACTTTTTTTACAAACATGCCGGCTAAATATTTAAAAGCGCTTGTCAATTTTTCCAATGCAAATTTTGAATAAGTCCTCTTGTCTGTTCATGTGTGTGTGTTATGCGTGAAAGTGGCCACAATGTTGTGTTTCGTGTTTGTTCTGTCTGTCTATTTGTTATTTTTGCATTTCATATAAATACAATTTTTAAAGCCTTATCCATTTTTAAAATTTCAATTAATTTTTTACCTGGCTTAGTCTCGTCATCTATAAACTGTGAAATCCTGCCAAAAATCCTGTGCTAGCTAGCTTTGTTCTATCAGCATGGCAAAAAAGGTAGGGGATGGTAAACCCCAAAAATTTCTCAAATGGCCATCAGGAATAACTTTTTCCTGGAGAATTTCTGGACTTTGCAATCCCCAGTTTTTCTGCTGTGTGTAGTTAAGGCCAATACTATAAGGCCAAATGTGGCTAGAAAAAGAAGCATCTAGCTTTAAAATAATAACTAAGAAGTTTAAAAAAAAAAAAAAATCATTTAAGTTCAGTTTAAAGGCTTTTGAACAATTGGCTATCATTAATTATAAGATTTTTTAAAAGTGCTAAAGTCTGGCAAAAGTCAGAAGGCATTTCTGTGGCATTCAAAAATAATCATTTTACCTCCTGCCAAGTTGTTTTCTTATAGACCTCCTACAGCTTCCTGCAGTCCTGTCCTCATTCACTTCAAAAAAGCCTGCCACCCCTCCTGCTATCCCACCATTCCTGCTGCACCTGTTTCTGACTGACTCTGCCTAAGGGGAATGCTGGATGATACTCTGCCTGGCAGCCCTTCTATAAACCTTCAGCATGCCCACTGCTACCAACGACCCTGCTGACCTCCACTGGGGAGCTGAGACTCATCAAGGCATACCTTTGACACAGGTCATGGGCGTGGGACCTTGCTTACTCGGACCATATATGCGCCCCCCCTGTCCAACTATCAGACATTTGCAATCAAACCATTGTGGTTAACAACACTTACATCTTCATTGAAGCCCCCAACTCCACTGGACATTCTCCCCATATTGTTACTGAAATGTTTCTTGCTTATCATGACTATTAGCTTTGTTAATGCCAGATTAACCATCAAACCTGTTGGTCCAGTTTCCACCTTGAACCTCATCCTGCAGATGGTCAACGCCTCCACCATCACCGACCCTGCCTATCTGCTATTCATCTCAACCGCCCTTCTGCTTTGGCAACCTCCTGCCTGTCTCTGACCCCTTCGCTCTGCAATCCAGCCCCAAGCCTCACTTCAGCATCACCTTCAAACAGGTGGTGAAACTTGAACTTTGCCTTTTGGTACCCAATATAATTCCCCCTATTGAAAATTGTGATCAAATTCTTGTCCTTAATTCCTCCTTTTAGTTCATAATTGCCCCCAATTTAACGTTTCTTGCCTGTTTTACTGGTTTATCTCCCCACGTTGTTTCACATTTGTTTTTTCAGTCCTAAAACTACTGTGTTTTCATTGTTTTAATGCCTAACTTACCTGTCAAACCTGCTCTCACCCTAGCCTTAATCATAGGCCTGGGTGCTACCGCTGTAAGCACAATAATTTATTCATTGGTTCATACTCTAAAATCTGTCAATGCCTTAAGTATAACTGTTGTTAATAATGTTTACAAACTTAAACTAAGTTTACAACACTTAAAGCACATTGTTAAATCCCTAGCAAAGATAGTGCAGCAAAACCACCATGCCTTAATCTGGTTTCCTTTTTTTTTGAAGAAAGGGGGAGTCTGTGTAGCCCTTAAGGAACAATGTTGTATTTTTAAAGACAAAACAGGTTTAGTTAGAGATAGCGTTCAACATATTGGTGATGGTATAAAAGATTTTGAAAAACATTTCGATGAAGAACAAGGTTGGTACCAGGATTGGTTTTTCTCTTCCCCTTGGCTCCACACAATCTTGTCCACCGTTGTGGGCCCTCTTATTAGCCTCATGCTGCTCTTTTCTCTTGGCCCATGGATTTTCCGCAAAATTACTGCCTTTATTAAAAACCAGGTAGATGAAAAGGCAAAAACCTCTATTCAGGTTAACTACCAGCGTCTAACCCCGCGTGACTCCTGTGAAAACTTGGCTTTAGTCACCAAGCCGCCTATCCAGCCACTAAGTTTCCAGGAGATAGAGCGCATAGCTAACAGACGGAGCTCGCTCCGGCACTTGTGCTCTCGGCTGTGGAGACACCTACGACGGGATTAGCAAGGTCCCAGTTAGGGCACGGCCCTAAAAGGCTACAACGTATAATTCGGATCTCTGCGCACACCCACGGCGTTTGTAGCCACCTTTTAAATGCGGCTTTGGCCGTGTCCGACCTGGTCAAACCTTGTATGCCTAAGACACGGTTCTTCCACCCGCTCACGACTTTCCTTCTTTTATTAGAAGAGAAAGGGGGAGATGTTGGGGACTGACTTGTTTGAGGACATTTTGCTGTTCTCTCTGCCATAGCCCAGCTTTTCACCTAAAAGCAATATGCAGTCTTGCTGTAAATCTCTGAGCTAAGAGAAAAGAATGTAGCTGCAGGACTTAATTTAGCTATAAGCCCGGAGGAGAGAAAAAACCGCCTGGTCCAGTTATCAGAAACTAGGCCCCATTCCTTAAGACCACATTCCGGAGTAATTTAGGCTGTTATCAATAAGTATATGCTATATTGTCTGTTCAAGATCACTTAGGCAAGCACATATTGCACCATTTCCTGATAGTCAAGCAATTAGGAATGCAGCTAGAAGGACACTAGAAGTTTCCATTGAAACAGCACGTTCAGTATAGCTTAAAGGTCATCCAGCCCCTAGCCCACTGCCCACTTCCTTATGAGCCTTCGCGCCAAAAGTATGATTGACATCACCTTTGTACTGCCCCTTTTTCTCCTTCACTATTTAAGAAGGAACTGTAGCCAATAAAGACACCCTTGACCAGTGAGACGCTGCCTTGGGTCTTTATTATTAACCTCTCTCAGATTTTTTACAGTGTGGTTGTTCTTCTACTCAGCAAAATAGGAGTGCAGTCGTCTGAGAAGCCTTCCCAGCTAATTCCTGCTGGCCGGGTCCCCCCTGGGGGGTTTCTGGTCACTGCACCGTCACTGAAAGCTTTAGTAATAGTATGCAACAATCTATTGCTTTTAGTACAATGCAAAGGATCAGGATCTCTTCCATGAGAGAACTTTAAAGCTGGTCAATAGCACAGTGGACATTAAATAGATATAAAATATTAGTCTTAATTCTCCTGGAAAGAAGAATCAGGAACCCAGAGCTAAATCAATAGTATGGCAGGTAGAGCTATAGCTTGCATGCAGCCAACCCAAGTTTGATCTCCAGAACCATATATGGTCCTTCTGAGCCCTGCCAGTGACTCTGAATACAGAGCCAGGAGGAAGCCCTGAGGACTACTGCATGTGGCCTAAAATCAAACAAAATGTAGTAATCAGAGTGGACAAGATAGAAATAGTCTGAGATTTCCTACCACTACCACATTCCCACTTCTTTATTCTGTCACCCAAAGACCTTTATAGAACATTGACACGTACAAAAGTAGAATGTTCATGTACTGAGAAGTGTCATTTATGAGAACCATCCCTGTGAATCCTGACAACTTGGTGCACTGACAGTAATCCAGGGGACACTGAGCTCCCCACTAGCCCCATACAGTCTTCTTACCGCTCCTTTTGTGCTTTTCAATCTAATACCTCCTGTCCCTTTGTTGCACAAGTTCTGTTTTTGAAATCTTCCTACATTCTCCTTCAGACTGCAAACTTTCTTTCTTCCCAGCAAAGTCACGGTTCCCTTTCCTTTCACATTATCACTCAAAATAGATTTGCCTCCTCCTCTCCCCCACATGCCCCTTCTCAAACAATGCTGCATGAAATTCCCTCTTCACCAGACTGGGGTTTGCACAAGAGGTATCACCAGCTTTTGCTGAAAGAAACAGTACTGACCCACCCTTTATACTCTATAGGACTATTGAGGGCTTGGATTTTTTTTTCAATAAAATAAACAAATGTTCCTACACAAACTGAATGTACCCAAATACACAATGTGTTTCCTCTCCTATTTGCATATTTGGGAGACCAAGAGATTGCATACATCTTGAGCCCATTTTTGCACAGAATTCAGGAAAGAAACCGAAAGAATAATTGATGAGGTGTCAATCTGTCCTTCCACAAATATTTGTCAAGCTCCTATGTTATCTGAAATGTGGTTCCACACAAAGAATGCAAGTGGGGAGAAAAATAAGTATGCAATTTTTACAAAATGAAAAAGCAAGGCACATGTGCCTTGTGGCAGGCATCAGGGCCACTGGGCACACAACTTTTGACTTTCTGGGTTCTTGCATTGCCATTTGTCAAACTGGGAGAGTCACACCTTGTACAAAAGAAATGAGATTGCATGTGTCACCTGTAAGAGCTATTCACAATCAATGGTTCTCATCTACATAAACTATGTTTTAAATGTAACCATCCTGGAGTATTTCCAGATACTGAAATTCAAGTGTGATTGTGCCCTATGATAGAGAGACAAGTGCAAGAGAAGGAATCTATGTCCCTCCAGGATAGAGATAATTGGACTTGTATAAACAAAAGGTCATCTGACTTTCCTAGGAGGCAAGCCAGAGGCAAAATCCATCAGAAAGGAAAGTAAGGGACCTATTCTATTTAATATAGTGTTACCCCAGTGAAGGTTAGTAAGAGCAAATTTGTATGGACCAATTCTTCCCTTCGTGGCAGTTGTCAAAATACATCAGTTCCATTTCTTCAAATACATTCAGTGGCTTATGTTTTTATATTCTCCATATTAAAGTCAAAATCTGTAACAAATGCACCTTCTCTTTCCTGCCTTGGATTTTTGAAAATGTTTGACTCTACTTTTTCTTTCATAATTTTGTCCACTTTTTCTCATTCTTCAATTTCTTTAGCTGTTGTATATGCTTTTCTTTTTCAATTCTTTTTTTCAAGTATATCTAAGTGAAGACTCGCATTCTGAAAATCTACACTTCCTTTGTGAAACCATGAAGGAATGAATGGTTATTGTTCCACCATTTCTATATGCTTCCTATTCAATTCAATTCAAGATATTCACTAATTAACACCTACTTGTTAAGCATTGGACTTCACTAGAGGGGCTGTATAAGATTGCTGCTGCAGATACTCTCAGTAGGTGAAAGACTGCAAACTCTCAGTTTCCCATGCTAATTACAGAACCTGAGGTTTTATGTTGTCTGTTTCTGACCTTGCCACAGTACAATGAATACAAGCTGATTCTGAGAAACTTGCAGACACAATTTGCAATGCCATTTTATGCAGTCTGATGCTGAACAAAATATCTCCAGAAGAAACTTCTATATGTGAGCAAGTACAATATGTTTAAGAGCAGTCATGAGATGCAGAAAGGAAATCTTTTGACTAAACAAAGGAAAAATTTTGTCTTGAAACGACATTTATGTGTTGGGTGACTTCAGCAAGTCACTTATGCTTTTATAATGATTTTCCCTGGATTTAACAAAGCCACTCCTAGCCCTTATTTCTAAAATGAAATAGAGATTAAACTGTGTGTGTGTGTGTGTGTGTGTGTGTGTGTGAGAGAGAGAGAGAGAGAGAGAGAGAGAGAGAGAGAGAGAGAGAGGGAGAAAGAGAGGGAGGGAGAGAGAGAGGGAGAGAGAGTGTGTGTGAAAGAGAGAGAGGGAGAGAGAGAGGGAGGGAGGGAGAGAGGGAGGGAGAGAGATGTGGCCTGGAAGATACAGTTTTCTAAATCTAACAAGATATAATCTAGTAAGTGACTTTCTCAAAGTCATGCTGCTAGTCAAATGATATGGAAATCCAACATTTTCTAACTTCAGTTCCAATATTTTTCTTCAAAAGCATCAATGTTTCAAGGACCTTTGATGTTCAAACAACAGAGTTGCTTCATTCTGTGAAAACATACATTTTCTTACAACACATAAAAATATAGTTTGTCATGTGACATACATATATCATGGAGTAGCACTCAGCTATAATAAAAGATGAATTGCTACCATTTGCTGCAGCTTGGATGGCTCTAAAGGAGAGAATGTTAAGGGAAATAAGTCAGTAAAGACAAACATCATATGACTTCACTCCCATGTGAGCCTATAAAGAAACAAAACCAAAAAATGAACTACAAAAAGACATCAAAGTAAGTTAGTGATTATCAGAAATGAAAGAGATAGAGAAACACAGGTAAAAATGAGTCACTTGTACTGCGAAGGATGGAGTAAACTCCAGGTAGTAATCTCTATCTAGTATATATTAGCTTTCTTTTCTTTAGTTTTTTCTTTTCTTCTCTTTTAATTTTTTAAACTTGATTGATTGGTTGATTGATTGGTTACTGTCCTACACCTGGCTGCATACAAAGGCTACTCTGGCTCTGTACTCAGAAATCACCCCTGACAGACTGGGGGACTGTTGTGTATGTAAATATTTTAGGGGATTATTATGTTACTGACCCTACCCTAAGGTGTGACCTGGCATTCTGCCCCCACCCTAGGGTAGTACCTGATTCTGCTTCCACCATTGGGTGGTATCTGATCCCACCATTGGGTGGTACCTGATTCTGGGGGATAAAAACAAGGGTCTGTGAAGGCGAGGGGCTTTTGGCAGGAACTGATGCTGAGTCTTTGGACTTCTGTCTTGTCCACCGAATAAAGCTAATATTTCCACAAGCCTGACTGTCTGCAAGCTGTTTACCTGCCGTTTCACCTCAGAACCGTCCGCTGGATAGGGTGGCAGACACGTGCTCCGAGCTGGAGGGGAAAGACCACATCCTCCATTTGTCCATCAGTCAACCTCTTCAGGGGCTGACTTGCAACAGGGGACCATATGGAATGCCAGGAATAGAAGTGGGTCTCTCCCAGGTTCGCCACATGCAAGGCAACCCTACCGCTGTGCTATCTCTTGCCCTCTTCTCTTTTCTTTTATTTCTTTTATTTGGGGGCCACACCCAGCGATGCTCAGGGGTTACTCCTAAATCTGAGCTCAGAAATCACTCCTTATGGGCTTGGGGGACCATAGGGAATGACTGAGTTTGAACCCAGACTGCCACATGCAAGGCAAATGCCTTATCTACTGTGCTATCGCTAAAGGTCGCTATATAGAGATTTTCTTTTATAATGATATACACCTGAAACCGATATATTTTAAATCAATAATTCTTTGATACTACATATATATGCATACATTAATAGATAGAAGCATAATTCACTATTACTAAGCATTTTTACCTTTATATTTTTCTAAAAAACATTTCCAAATGATAGCCCTAAGGAGTTTGAAATAAAGAGATAGTATTGGTTCTTTCTGAAACTACTGATTAGTCATTCGATAGCCCTTGCCTGATGATTTGATGCTTCTGGGGTGTGAATAAATTTTGCTATTATTTTGTATGTTATGAAAAATAAAATTAACTAAGCCTCTCTATATTCCAATACACAAAGAATCTGTTATTAAGATAAAATTTTATGGTTATGTGTCTGATATAAGTAAATAATATCCAAAGATGTCTCTTGGGAGGATATATAGAGGGTGATAAAGATAACAAACAAGTTAAAATTTTTAAAAATTAAGGAATAAACATAATTAATGTTTATTATTTAGTGGTCTTTCATACTAGTGCTACATCAACATAGTCCAAACTTCTACTTCTTGGCACACTACAGCAGGAAATATACATATATATGTATACATATGTATATATGTATATATACATATATATATCATCATTTCCCTATTCTAATCTCTACTAATTCTCATCTCTACTAAGGCTTGGATGGGATTTCAAATGCCTGGTCAATGAGTCAGCAGCTATAAAGAGATGGTCATTGTGCTAGGGGAGATAGATGAATGGAAGTAGTTCTCTAGTGTAGAATAATAATAATAATTGATTCAAAATTGTGTGAGGTACAAGCAGCAGCTGCTAAAATGCAAGTTAATCCGATTCTATTTGGTGTCTTCTATCACTGATGCACCAAACTACAACTTTATATATTTCATGGGCTTTGATCTTTTTTTAATATTTACCTGGCCCAACTCTCTCTCAAAATTTACCTTCTAATGGACTTAAGCATTTTCTTTTTCTATGGCAATATTACTGATTATCGTTTTCACTATGAAGATGCATAATAAAGCCTATATTTAGTCCACAGAACATTGTAAAATAGACAAAGACCAAGAGAAACAATTTCCATTGATTGCCCCTTTTCAGGGGGTTTGGAGGGAGTTGTGCCATAACTGGCAGCACTCTGTTGCTACTCCTGGCTTTGTGCTCAGAAATTACTCCTGGCAGGGGGTCAGATGAGTAACAGGGATACAACCAGGGTAATGCCATACCAAGGTAAATGCCAACCAAGGTAAATGCCATATCAGTTGCCTTATCACTGTGGTTCTATGATTCCCTTTTTATTAAAATGTAAACATCTACTGTATCACAAATACACACAATAGACAGTGGGACCATGAAAAACAAACACATTTATTCTTTGAACTTCTTTATTTTAAAACAGCACTGTATCCCTCCTAAAATGTCAAATTGTTATCAAGACTTCCTTGACCAGACTTTACAAAATAATAATCATTCCTGACTGATATTCCTCTGCTTCCTTATTCAGCTATAATAGTCTCTGTCCCTATTTATTCTATTGGGAACAGACACACAATAATATAAAGAACCTTCTTGCTTTCTGGTGTTTATCCAGTTCTTAGGTTAATAGCTATCACTGAGTACCATTTCAATAAATTTTAATGCTTTAGTGACTTAATGCATAAATACATCAATTTTTATGCATGCAAGTTTTTGAAGGATCCTATATCCATGCAAGCATAGATGAGTAAATAACCATCTACACACCCCTTGTGAAGACACGTAGAGATCTAATCAAAACTGATTTCCTTTTCTTCTCTAAGGTGGAAAACTGGCCACAGCTTATTCAAGAACTAGAACAGTATTGCTGTACTTAACAGGGAGCTGTAGAGTGAAATTAATTTATGCCTGTGAAACATTCTGAATACCTTAGGCTCAAATTACTGTTGTGCTTATTCTCAATCTCACATAAATATTTGCACATGTACAAATTCAGCACCTTGACATTTATTGAAATGGTTACACGGGGGGAAAATGAGACAAATTGAAACAAAGACAGGTGTTAAAAGTCAACATGGAGAAAGTGTCTTTTGTCAATGAGACAAACTGAAGTGGGAAAGCAAAACTGCAGCCAGCACCTAAGTGGGAGGGGTGGGAGCTGCTCTGCAAATACAAATTTCACTGGGGTGGGGAGAATTGATTGGATCACAAAGCAGAGTCCAGAGGGGACTGCAGAGATAGTAGAATAGGTAGGGTACTAGAATAAGTAGGCTACTTGCCTTGTAAGCTGCCAACCCAGCACCAAATATGGTTCATTGATATCTGAATTGAGAGTTAGCTCTCAGAATTTGTGGGTATGATCCTTTATTTAACAAAAAAGGGGGGACTGGAAAGAAGAGTACAGGTGGTAAACACTTGTCTTGTTTGCAGCTGATCCTTGTTAAATCTCTGATGCCAGTCACATATGATCAGAACATTCACAAATAAACAGTGCACAGCCCACTTGCTATACATTTTAGTGAAGGTCCACCAAGAGAATAAAAGTGAGCTTGTTCTGTTTGAAGTTTAAACACACCTTATTGCTCCAGTCAAATTTATTTCCAAGCTAATAACCTATGTTGCCAACAATTTTCACTACTACTATATAGTCCTGAGAAAGGCAAGATGCCAAAGAGCAATATTTGGGTTACTGCCCTTCAATGAAAATTCTCATTCTGTAAAGGAACAGAGGTTGAGCAGAAGTTATGTGCCAGATAGTCATACTCATAACAGTCTGAACCTCCTAAAAGCTTTAGAAACTGACTGTAATAGCCATTCTTAAGACAGTAATACTTAATAGACTATCAGGAATAGGAGACATATGAATGATGGCCCTAAATCAGGCTATATTAGAGGTTAGAGGTCTAATAACCCATGGCTCCAGAGTTCACATCTAGGACTACATACTGCCTAAATAAGCATCCAATGATTTTTTTGAAAATGCTAGATGCACTGACATCACCTCAGATCTTTCTCTCAGAAAATTCATAAGCTTCCGTTTTTGAATCTATTTAGTGGGGGAATTTTAGTAGATAAGTTTCTCTAGTATTTTATGTTCATTTTAGATCCAGGTTATTGAGATTTTTAGCTTGTTATTTTTACCCCCATATGCACCAGTAGTACCATGTGGCATTGTTTTTTGCACAGGCAGAGTAAAATGGGAAATCTTATGTGTGCAAGCAATTTTTTATGTAATAGGGATAGGAACACATTAATTTTATATTGCATTGGGCCTTATACTCTGAAACTTGGATCTCATCTAGGGAACCAATATGTTTTTTACACCAAACCAGGAATTGGACTTCCACCAGAGAAGGCCCTAACACTGTCCTGACATTGACTTGCTCCAGAGTGTGTTCATATGACATCCTGACAACTTAGTAAGAGCAACAACCTGCTTTCAAGAACGGTTCTCTGCAATGCTACATAATGCTGAGAGGAAACCAGAAGATGATCAATATCACCCTGTCTTCAACATAGGATCTCCACAAAAAAAAAAAAAAAAAAGGATCTCTAACCACAGAAACATGACTGGGACAAACATGCTTATGAAGAGCTTTTACTAGGACCACAGAGAAAGACTTTGGGGTAGTCAACTAAGTATGCCCAGAGACTGTCGTTGGTCTTACGCTAAGATGCTTAGGTCAAAGGTTTTTTTCCCCCATATTTTGCTGTGCTTATGCAAACAAACAAACAAACAAAAACCTGCCACACACACAACTTATTTATTGTATTTTTTTAGCTTTACTTTTAAATTGAGTCTCCCAACTTTGTCATAGAATCTTGGAACATGAATTACTTTATTTTACTACATACTCACATATTTTTCCATAAAACTATGAGGAAAGAAATAAAGAAAGGTTAAAGGTCAGGGGCCAAGTGTCTAAGATGCATTGGCAGGAAAATAAATAAGGACAGAACTAAATATTACAGCCAAAGTCAACTATAATAGAATCAAGGGACCTAAATTTTAACTATCTAAATTTAAAGGGGCCTGTTATACTGGTGGGGCAGGGGGCAAAGGGTTGTGGTATAGGATGCACCATAGGTCCATTCGTGTAGGGAGGTTGACACTGGTGGTAGAAAAGTCCCTGACTCATTGTATGTCTAAAATTCAACTGTGAAGAACTCTGTAGATCACAATTGTTTTGATAAAATATTTTTTAAAAAAGAAAAGTCCATGACCATGGAGAAGCTTAAATCTGCTTTAAATAAATATTTATAAGTAACATGGAACTTTGGTTTGTCTTTTTGCTTCCTTTCAGCAAATTTTTCAGCTACTTTAGATGACAGTCATCAATAGCTTGTTTTCCAGAGTGTAGGAGGCATGATACTTCTGAGTTCATATGAAATGTAAATAAGACCAATGCTGTTTTTAAAAATATTTTCCCCATATCTATTTTCAAATGTGTTAGAAAGTGATGCCATTTCAGAATATATTCCATTATGACAATAGTATTTTATTACTGCAATTTATTAATACCTAGAACAAAAAAAACACATGGAGATGCTGGTATTTTTACCTTCTAATGATTATAAACTGTGTGTATGTGTCTGTCAAACTTTACTCTCTAAGGATTTTAGTACCATCTTTTCTGTAAAAAATATTTCTTATCCTGAGCTATAGACATAGATAAATAGGAAAGCACACAGCATGTTTCTGTGTAACAAAGGTGTTGTATCAATGCACTTACACTTTATCATTCAGTTATATCATATGGGAAAGATTTTCAAATATAACTTCATGGAGCCTAGATATGTGCCTTTATGCTTTCATGTTTAACACTCTTCATGTCACCAAATAAAATCCTAGTGCCATAGCCATTGTGTTTCTCAGTACCACAACCAATGCACAAACCTAAACAATAAGAATTTATGAAGTTTGTTTCATGGGATGGAATTAGAATTGTGGATAAAATTGGTAGGTATCATGTTGAGCAAAGTGAGTTAAAGAGAGAAGAACAAACATCAAAGTCTCATATTCCTCAGTGGAATGTAATAATAATGGAGTAAACAATGAACATTGATAACAAATTCTGAGTGTGTACCTAAAGAGCTGAGTTTGCTTTAAGGAGGTGAAGTTGGTACTGAGAGACAACTTAAAGAATCTAGATTGGTGGTGAGAGGGAGCTTAGGGTGCAGAAAACCTGAGACTGGTCATGAGTGTTGTATATGACTGAAACATTGCTATCCATAGTAGTGTACATAATGGCACCTAAAAGATTAAACATTATAAATGTCTTTAAATAAAAAATAAGTGAATTCTAAATTTCATTGGGTAATCAAAATTTAAAAACATAACAAAAGTGACAGACCCAAGTTAATACTATAGGGACTTCAAGGAACTACAGCTTTTACTGACCCATTTTTGCAAAGGAGGACTGAAGACCAATGAGGTTGGATACCAGATCTTTCAATTACAAAATATTCTAGTTTTAATTGCCCAAGACCTGGCACAGTATTTTCTATTACTCTTTTCCCCTGAGGGTTGTTAATTCATACTCTGCTGAGAATGAGAACAAGGAAATAAAATCTGCAAGTTATTATATTGTGAATATATAATCATCAATATTATTTTCCTTTATTGCTGATTAATGTATTTGTTACTAGGAAGCACAATTACAACCTCCCAATTCCTGTGCTTAAAAGACCCACAGGTGTTGGAGAGCAAAGGTAGCTTTTAAGATGGATAATACCATGGCAACTTTATTAAAGTTAATGGGATGGAAAGGAAAGTTCCAATAGCACTCTGTCACAGATAATAAAATTTTACCACACATGGAAACTACTTTTAAAGAAACTCTCCAGATATTAAAAAATTTTATCTAATTATGGCTATTCTTACATTTGCCAACCAGTTCAACACTGTTAACCTTATGAACACTAAAATCACTAATTTATTGAATTCACAATTCTCCTTCTTGTGGTCGTATAAAAACAGGATACCTTCCAATAAAAAGATTACATTTAAGATACGGAATGCGAAATGACACATAATCACAAATTGTAAGGTGACTCTAATTACTAAATTATTAAAATTGATTGCTTTTCCTTTATAGAACCCAAATTTCCTAGATTCCTTCAATGTGATAATTCAACATTTATGACATGTTTTTCCTCTTAGTCTAAGCACAGTGCCAGGCAATTAGGAGTTTGATATACCAAACATTCAATAAATATATATTAAAGGTTTTTGGGGATAAACATCCATTTATTTCTAGATAGTAACCTTACATTTTCTTAACAATAAGCGAAAAAATATTAGCATAATGACCAGTACTGATACTCAAAGTTTCAAGACTTCCTAAATTTTTTTTTATTCTTTTTGGGCCACACCCGTTTGATGCTCAGGGGTTACTCCTGGCTACGTGCTCAGAAATCGCCTCTGGCTTGGGAGAACCATATTGGACGCCGGGGGATCGAACCGTGGTCCGTTCCTTGGCTAGCACTTGCAAGGCAGACACCTTACCTCTAGCGCCACCTCACCGGCCCCAAGACTTCCTAATTTTTAAAAAATGATTCTCTTGAAAGAATCTTAAGGAGTCTATATCTTAGAGTACCCTCTCCAATATTTCTGAAACATCTATTTTTAGACTTTCTTAATTTTTAATAAGAAAATTATTTTACTTTCTTTTGAGTTACTTAAGAATGCTTGTCGTCTATCACCCCATACATCATATCATCTTTGAGACTGGAGGCAATATCTACTAAATGGAGTTTAAAAAACAATGAGAGATATTAAAATAAAAATTGTTATAAACATACCCAATGGATATTTTCTTGCTTATCATCCAAACTGAATTAAAATAAACATTTAACCAAATAGGACAATACAATGATGAGATCTCAGTTCCCTTTTTTTTTCTCTGTACTAGTCAAATTTTCAGTTTTGTTATTTCTAAATGCCCTCTATTAGCAGATAAATACCTAACAAAGCAAAGTTTGAAATAAAACAAGTGTGGTCAGAAACTAGGTCAGACTTTTACTATCTGGGTAGTTTCCAAAAATTAATGTGCCCAGAGCTTTTCCTTCCCTTGTGAAAAGTAAAGATCACAGTAGCTAATAAATATGGTGCCATAAAGAGTATAAGAAATAGCATGTGATGAATAAAGTCTCTATTTTCTGTATGAAATGTAACATACACAGTTAGGGGACACTGCCATGCATGTCATGTGACAGCTTCTGGAAAGAGGTACACACAATTGAAACAGAATACACTGGAGATGTGTGGTTATCTTTTCTCTTTTTTGGAGAGATGTCATTCTGTGGATCTAACTAGATCATCTGTATGCAAGATAAGTGCTATCACCACTTTACCAGCAGTTCCCACTGTGCACTGTTCTTACGTAGCACCTAGGCAATCATTCTTGTCTTACTATCTGTTAACAGCAATGTCACACTTTTACTGTTTCCAAATAATCAAAACGTGAGTGGCTGATAGATGCTGAATATGAGTATAGAATACAGCAAAATAATTCAAACTTCTCAGAAACATAATTTTTCAAACATAAAATACCTGAGTTTTATTGTATCTAAATGCATGATCTAACCAAGCAATTCTTTGATTGAATTTTTTTGGAGGGGGTCACACCCAGCAAGGCTCAGGGGCTACTCCTGGCTCTATGCTCAGAAATTTTCCCCAGCAGGCTCAGGGGACATATGGGATGTCGGGATTTGAACCACTGTCCTTCTGCATGCAAGACAAACACCCTACTGTTGTGCTATCTCTCTGGCCCCTTGACTGAATTTTTAAACTAACATAATATATTTCTTGAATAACTATCAAACTAGTCAATAGGGCACCTAATAAGAAGTAGATGGGATCCCTACAAGAAGAGTTAAAACTTTTAAAAATAAATTCCCCTCCCCCCAAAAAAGTTTCGTTTTTTCATAATCTAGTCTGGAAAATTATTTCACTGGGATGTTTCTGGAATTTGGCTTACAAAAAAATAGATTATGTATATATATATATATATATATATATATATATATATATTTTTTTTTTTTTTTCTTCCTAAGTTCAGTCTCTTTATGGATCCACTTTGTGTACCATAAGAACCTTTCTCAGAGACAATTTTTGCTTTAAAAAAAGAGTAGTGGTTGGAAGGGGGGGATGTGGGATGGACATTGGGAACTTTGGTGGAGGGAAGTTGACACTGATGTTGGGATTGGTCCTGAAACATTGTGCCTATAAAACCCAACTATGAAGAACTTTGTAAATCACAATGGTTAAAATAAAGAAATAAAAATAAAAAGTTGTGTCAGTATATAAAAGGAAAAAAGGTAAGAGAGTGAAAGATAGAAGAAAAAGGTCTGCCACAGAGGCAGTCAGGGGAGGTGCCAGTGGGCAGGCTGGTAGAGAAACTGATGATATTGGTGATGGAAAATGTGCACTGGAGAAGGGGGTTGTACATGGCTGACTGAAACAAAATCATAGACAATTTTGCAGCTAAAAGAGGAAAAATACTATTATAAATAACCTTGCAAACCACAGTGTTTAAGTAAAATAATTTTTTAATCTAAAGAAAAAGAGAGTGCTGTCTAATTATAATTATTTCCCTTTCTAAGATTCCAATGATTATATGTTATCCATGTGTCGATCATTATAGGCAAACGTTATGATGCTTAGCTATATTTACAGAAAGAACAATAAAACATTACATAATTCTTCTTTGGGGGGAACTGTCTAGGTTCATATTGGCCACATTTAAAATTTATTATAAGACACTCAAGTTCAATAAAGTGTTATGTGATTTTATATGCTAAAAATGTTGAATTAAATCCTAAATGTGGGGAAGAAACAATTAAACTATTAAAATAAAACATGCTATGTTTAAGTCATCATACATGTAATTCAAAGCAATTATAATTGTAATTAAATATGTCTTTTATTATAGTTGAATATCACATAATATCCTCAGATACTTGCCAGCCACCGATACTTTGAGGTAAACCAAGCTTCTTTATAAAATAACTAAAGCACAGCTTTGTACTTTTTTATCAACACATTTTGAACTGGTCCAGATGAAACTCAAGGCTGTATTTCAAAGGAAAGAAGTATTATCAGATAAATAAAAATTCTAATTTAATTCTAAGCGATATCATTCATAGTAATCTGGGTATAGTTCCGAATCCTAATAAGTTTGCTCAGATTATGAGGGTCTTTTGGGGGTCTGCTTTTACTTCAACCAAATTCTGTCATAAAACACCCAGGTGTGACAGCTGGTACTACATGTAGGGGAGATATGGTTCAGTCTTTCTGTTTATTTGGCACATCTGAAAACCTTGGCAATCCCTTCAGCTATAGGCATGGTCAGCACTGCAATTTACCTTGGCCTTAGCAATTGTCCAATGCTGTAAATTGCTTGACCGTCATATCGCTTTCAGCTAGCTCACATATATTTAATTCTTCTAGGAGCACAGAATGGGGAGATTATTTTTAGTCATCATAAAACAATGTGACCACAACTCTTAACCAATCTACTTAACCTCCCATAGGAGATTCCAAGCAGGGAAAGCAATGATTGTTAAGCCAGTGTGTGCATGCAGCCAGCTGTCATGCTTCCTGGGATACAAGAATTTAATCATCAGCAAAACTAGGGAGTGATGGCATTTGTTGGAAATATTATCTGTAAATATTGAACAGATTATAATATTGGTCTCTTAGATAATGAAAACAAAATTTGGCATCCGTGTCTAGTTTGGACTAAACAATACAGTAAAGTTTGAGTTTAGGTAAAAGTAGCATTGCACATTTTAAATATTCTGAAGTTCACTAATTCATCCTTTATGTTCAACAAACATCTATAGTGAGATCTGCACCTAACCCCTTGTCACTATCTGACTTTGTCTACATTATAGGGACTTGAGGATTCTCATAATCCTCATCTTAAATATCTTATTTATTTATTTGGTTTTGGGCCACACCCAGCAATGTTCCTGGTTGTGCTCAGAAATCACTCCTGGCAGGCTTGAGGATCATATAGAATGCCAATTATTGAAATCTGGTCAGTCTCATGCAAGGCAAATGCCCTACCCACTGTGCTCTATCATTCCAGCTCCAATATTTTTATTTATTTATTTATTTACCTATTTATCTATTTATTGTTTTGATGCCATACCTGCCTCTGTTCGGGAGTTACTCCTGTATCTGTGCACAGATATTAGCCCTGCCAGGCACAGGAGACCATATGGGATGCCAGGGATCCAACCCAGGTTGGCCATGTGCTTAGCAAACACCCTATCCATTATTCTATTGTTTTAGTAGCACATATGCGACAGGAAATTAATAAGAATAACATGCCTTAAAACTTAGTTTACCACTGCTTTTGGTTTTAATTTTAATATCTAGTGGTGGATCTTCTATCTGATACATAAAAATATGACCATGACCTTGCCTTTCTTTACATTCTGAAAGAAGCATACTTTCCTTCACTTTAGTGTGTCTGGACATACTGTATATATATATATATATATATATATATATATATATATATAATATATATATATATATATATATATATATATGTGTGTGTGTGTATGTATATAAGGGAGTAGGTAATTTGAAAGAGATATCCCTCTGCCTATATTTTTTCTCAAAGTTTTAGGTACTTTACTCTATATAAAACTCAGAGACTGAGGACTTGGAACAAAACCCAGTGGTAGAATGGTTACTTTATATGTAGAAATCCATGGTTTGGTAACTGACACCATACTCAAGGAAAATTGGATGATTAGAAAGGTTAGAAAAGTACTCTATAGAAACTCCTAAACATTCTATCTCTTGGCTTCTTGCCTGATAACTCCAGGTAAACATCCTTTTTCCATGTTGTGTTGAAGATGTAATCACTGCCTCTCCTCCACTACTATCAATCACTTCCTGGAAGATGCTGACTGGGGCAGTTTGCTATTTAGTGAGCCAGGATGTGATAGCTTAAAGATATCCCACCTTGAGAGAGCACTTAGGAAGTGGTTCTTTACTCTTTGATATATTTGTCCGTATCACTTCTTTACAGACCATTCCTACCTTTGCGTCACACTTTCAACTCCAAATGTGGGGTGATGGGAGGATACTAAAGGCAGTTATCATGCAGTTAATAAGAGTTAAGCACTTTCCAATGTATTAAAATGTTAACATTTTAAGCTTTTTAGAATTGAAATGTGCATACTTTATAAGTCAATATGATGACATATTTATTGATTCAATTTAAAACAATAAAGTAGAAGTTATTCTTGAGTTGTGAAAGTCAGAAGAAAAGTATACCGTATAATATTTCTTTAAATATGATGATGAAAAATAGTATTTATGTCACTATATTTTAGTTAGTCACAAGAATAGAGGCTCCTAAACCTCATATACATGTAGTCTTCTTAAATATTTTTATTTAAACAAAATATACAAAGTAAACAATAGTGCAATAATAGAGTGCTTGCCTTGAATGTGGCTGACCTAGGACAGACCTAGGTTTAACCCCCAGAATCTCATATGGTCCCCTGAGACAGAAGCAATTTCTGAGTGCATAGCCAGGAATAACTCCTGAGTATCACTGGGTGTGGCCCAGAAACCAATAAATAAATAAACACTTATCTTCTTAACATGGCCAGATTTTCAATATCTCCCCAAATATCCCATACATTTACTAAGAAATCCTTTGATTTGATTTTTAAAAAGTCCTGATTTAAGTTTTCCCTACCTCACACCCATCATTTGTTAAAGACACACTGGTTTCTCAGGCCCTAGCCTTTAGTGCCACTGCCTTAAACAATGCTTCCTATTTGCTTTTTTGACATATTTACTTGGCTGACATCTTTTCTATCATTGACGGATTCTGGAATGAGATGTTTGTTTATAAAACATTGTGATATATCATATATCTCTATTTTTAGAATTTATTAGATATAACATCACATCCTTCCTGCATGACTTACCAGAGTATATATACTATGTAAATATCATTTCATGTGAATTATTATGAAATTCAATTTTTTTTTGTTTTGGGGCCACACCCGGTGGTGCTCAGGGGTTACTCCTGGCTATCTGCTCAGAAATAGCTCCTGGCAGGCATTGGGGCCATATGGGACTCTGGGATTCGAGCCAGTCACCTTAGGTACTGGATCAGCTGCTTGCAAGGTAAACACCACTGTGCTATCTCTCCGGCCCCAAGATTCAAATTTTATGAGTACATATTCTTATTGATCAACCTCAGTTTATCTAAATACTTCTTTCCAAAGATCTTTCAGTAAGAAAATTCTTAGGCCAGTCCCAGTGGAAATGATAATCTAGGACATTCTATTTTAAAATGAAACTCTATATTCACAATTTATAATTTTAACAAAAGAAATAAAAATACTCATTTTTATGAGGGCTTCATGTACTTTCTGTATTTTTCTAAAAGGAAAACTATTTATTACATGATTTTTTTGCCCCAAAGAGTATTTTTTGCTTAGCTCATTTTTACAGGTTCTACTGAGACAAATGTTATTTGTATCCAATGAAGAATGATGGTCTGGGTTTCAAAAAAAGGTCAATGAATTAAGTTAGTTTATTTTTAAGCAGGTCATTTTTCATGCTCTAGCTTCCCTGGAGCAAAGTTTAGACTGTCCCGAAACCTTTCCC
The DNA here is from genome assembly GCF_024139225.1 of Suncus etruscus. NCBI lineage: Eukaryota > Metazoa > Chordata > Mammalia > Eulipotyphla > Soricidae > Suncus > Suncus etruscus. The sequence continues at coordinate 56,161,940 of NC_064861.1, forward strand.
TGGCTTCTACAGATAATTAAGCATTTATTATTCACTTGCCTTGCATTTCATTTAGATTTTCCATCTTCAATCACATAGGATGGACTACAACTCCTTTCTTACTGCTTTCCACAAATTTAGCACTTTTTATATACATGCCCACATTTCTCCCTGTCTGAGCTCAAAATGTTACCAGCAAACATATGGTATTGGGGGTGGCAGGGAGGGGAAACAAAAAGGAAAACATTTATAGAATACAAATAAGCTAATTTTAGCCCTTTAAAACTATTCACAAAAATAACAATTCATTTTAAAATTACTACTGCCTCATATCTTCTGACACCTAGCTGCCTTTGATGTCAATGATAACAGAGATTACTTCCAAACTTTAGGTCCCTTTCTAAACCAATTGCAGTCCCAGATAACAGCTACACTATATGGAAGTCAAGTGGTGAGGGCAGAGAAGAATGTTGACAAATCCAAGTTTGAGGTCAGACATATTTTGAATCCTTTTATAAACATCCTGAGCATAAACTGTATCCATTCAGATCTGCTGCCGGCTCATCAACATAAAGGATATGACATTAATACCCAGCTCAAAATATCATGTGCAATAAATGAAATTAAATTTAATAATGCATGCAAACTCTATCAGCACAAGGCCAAGAACATAATAAGAGTTCAATAGATGTGGTTGTTGTTTATATTCTGGTTTTTAGTCTTCCTCATGTTGTTAATAATTTAACAAGGAATTTGATTTAAGAATGGGGAAGGTATTTCACTTCTCCTGAAACACAGGTCTGTCATTTACAAAATGAAGACAGTAATTCTTCCTGCTCCAGTTAGAGTTAGCTTTCAGTCAAACCTAGACAACTATAAAAACACAAATACTTTTCTTGGTTTTAGGTAATTTATCATTAATATGACCATCACAAATAATAATGGAATAAAAGATTTATTAATAGCCATTTCTTCCATTTCTGTGCTCCTTGAAGCTTCTACCATAATTAATCTAGGATTAAGCCTGAATAAGAGTTTTTCTGAAGTCTAAGTCTCAACACTCATTTTTGCAAGTATAAGAATAGCATTGGGTTGGCTAGACACTTAAGACATAGTATGAAACTGGAAATGGCACAAATTTTTTGTGCTAAGTGAATTTCAACAGCAACCTTTCCCAAAAATCTCATCAGGGCTTAAAGTGAGCAGTTAGAAGAAATATACACAGAGGAACAGTAGAAGGAACAGAGACAGGCAAAATTACTTCCAATTCAGTTAATCATATAATCTCTTTATTTTTTTAAGGGTGATAGGTGGGAGTGAAAAGCATTGCTCAGGCAAAGCATGTGTCTTAAACATTGTAATATTTTTCTGGCCCCATCCATTTTTATAAGTTGTGAGAAACTTCACTCTATTAATTCTCTCAATTCATTTGACTTTTTTTTTTATTTCTGAGTGTGTGTGTGTGAAGCAAGATAGTTCTTATTGAACAACTTACTTAGGAAGAAGTGGTAAGAGGGCTGAATTGACAGTACAGAAACTAAAGCGTTTTTCTTTCATGTAGCGACCTGAATTCGATACCTGGCACCCCATGTAGTCTTTAAAACCACCAATAGTGATCCCTGAGCACAGAGCCACGAGTAAGGACTGATCAGCACTGGGTGTGGCAAAAAAGGGAAGGAAAGGAAATAAATGGACTACATTTTGCAGAACAAACAGTCTTCTCTGGAGTTGTAAAAACAAGCAGAGACATACAGACAAGCAAGAAGCAAGATACATGCTCAAGGTGAAAGAGAGGCTTGAAGAGCAAGCCTTCTATAAAAATAATTTTTCAAGGCCGTGTAGGTGCTGTTTTGGAATGCACATGGATTCAAAATAAACAGATCAGGTAAGCACAATTATTTCATGAGTTATATATTCTAGCATGAATATAGATTTAAAATACAAACAAGCCAATAATCACTGATTATGTTAATCTCAGAATATTAACAAATGTAAAACCTAGCTGCAGTTTCTGTATTTCATACAGAAAACAGATATAAAGGTTTCCCTGTTAGATAGATTAATACGTCATCACACAAATAATTTCATATAAACTTGGAAAGTAATAAGCAAGGATATAGAAGAACATTTTTTTTGAGGGGTCACACCTGGCAGTGCTCAGGGGTTACTTTTGGCTCTATGCTCAAAATCGCCCCTGGCAGGCTTGGGGGACCATATGGGATGCTGGGATTTGAACCACCATCCTTCTGCATGAAAGGCAAACACCTTACCTCCATGCTATCTCTCCGGCCCAGAAGAACATTTTTAAAGTTCACTTTTCTTTACATTATTGTGAAGATAAAGAAAAAGCATGAATTTTTCTGTCCTCTATATTTTAATTTTCATGTATATAATAAAAATAGTTTAGCATCAAGGACTTGAATTCAATAATCAATAAGAAATCTTTATAAAGATCATGAATATATTCAAGTCTGATAACCAATAATCTGGCATGTTCACTGTTATGACATTAATCTTTTCAGTTGTAGGTCTGATGCTTGTGGTAAAGCCAGAATCTTAGCATAAAAAGAAACTGGGTGCTGGGGATATAGTTAAGTGAGAAAGAGTCTACCATTAACATGTGAAACACTGGGTTCCATCGATTGCACTGAAATTAAAAAAATTAAAGAAGAAAGTATAGGAGATAGCCCAAATAAAAGAGCAAATACTTTCTATACCCAGCACCACCTGGACTCAGATTGCCACTAATTGTTGTATTAATAGTCCCTAGAAATCTGTGACCCAAGAAGAACTTTGAGCTGTGCATCACCTTAAGTGACCAACAGCATTCCCTCACTCTATTCCATTTCTTCTGGGAAACTTACCACAAAGAAAAAAAAAAAAAGGAAAATTGAGGTCAGATAAAGATGAGTTTAATGATGCTTTTTACAAACATTTAAGAAATAAATTACATCTATTTTTTGCAATCACTTTTGGATAACAGAAGCAGAAAATGCTTCCTAACTTACTTAGACCAGCATAACTCTACTACCAAACAAGCAATAACACTGCAAGAAAATGAAGACCCATATTTTTTATGAACACAACTATAAAAATATCAACAAAATATTTTCATTTAAATAACAAAAAGTAGAAGAAAAATTAAATAGTATGATCAACTGTTATTTATTTCCTGCCTAGATTAACAAGACAAGTCTGGCTCAATATTTGAAAAATAAATTAATGGAAACCATTTCAAAAGCAGAATAAAATATATATCATGAGATTATATTAATCTGTGTTAAAACAAAACACAACACCCTTGTATGATTTAGATAAGAAAACAATCTTTTTATCTCTGATACAGAATAATGTATTTGATATGTCCAAAAATACTCCAACTAACCATATCTAAAAGTGAAAATCTGTCAGTTATTCCACTTAAATTTAGAACAAGGAAGGAAATTGTTTTTCACTTCTTCATTTCAACATTATATCAGTTATAGTTACAGAAATAATAAAGTAAGAAAATTAAATAAGGGGCCGGGCGGTGGCGCTAAAGGTAAGGTGTCTGCCTTGCCAGCACTAGCCTAGGACGGACCGCGGTTCGATCCCCCGGTGTCCCATATGGTCCCCCAAGCCAGGAGCGACTTCTGAGCGCATAGCCAGGAGTAACCCCTGAGCGTCAAATGGGTGTGGCCCAAAAACCAAAAAAAAAAAAAAAAAAAAAGAAAATTAAATAAAAAACAAAATTATCTGTATAGATTTTTTTTTTGCTTTTTGGCCACACCCTGTGATGCTCAGGGGTTACTCCTGGCTATGCGCTCAGAAATTGCTTCTGGTTTGGGGGACCACAAGAGATGCCGGGGATAGAACCAAGGCTTGTCCTGGTTCTGCCATGTGCAAGGCAAACGCCATACCACTGTGCTATAGCTCCAGCTCTATGGAATTATTTTATGTAAATTATATAAAATAATATTAAAAAGGTGAAACTACTTAAAGAATTCCTGAAAAAATAAACAATTAGAGCAAGATCACAGTCTACATATCAATATATTTTCTATAGAACAAGACTTGTACCTAAAAGCACATTAACACATTATTAATAACCAAAATGAATTAACATGCCACAATAAAATACTTTGGAACATATCTGGTAAAAATATATAAAATATTAACAGCTACATAATCACAAATATCTGATAATAAAGTCAAAGAAAAGCTAAAACATCAGAAATATTCTATGTTCATGTTCAATCTTTAGTGTTGTCAAGATTCCAATTCTACTTGATATAGAAATTCAGTCAATTCCAATCAAATCTCAGTGCCTTTTTTTGTGAATATTGAACAAATAACTCTAAGGCTAATATGGAGAGAAAAAGATCCTGAATATTTAGTACCACATTGAGAGGAGAAGAGCAATCTAAGAATACTTCTGGGCTTAACTAAGAACTATAATAATTAAACCAAAATGGTATTTGTCAAAGAATAGACAAAAATTGTCAAAGGAGAGTGAAATAGAAAGTTCAGAAAGTGGGGCCGGGCGGTGGCGCTAAAGGTAAGGTGCCTGCCTTGCCTGCGCTAACCTTGGACGGACCGCGGTTCGATCCCCCGGTGTCCCATATGGTCCCCCAAGCCAGGAGCAACTTCTGAGCACATAGCCAGGAGTAACCCCTGAGCGTTACTGGGTGTGGCCCAAAAACCAAAAAAAAAAAAAAAAAAAAAAAAAGAAAGTTCAGAAAGTTATCCCTATAAATACAAACTTTAACTTTGAACTAAACTTTGATAAAGAAAAAAAAGTCAAAGGAAAACAAAAATATTTATATTATAAATATAATGGACTGAATTTTGAAAAATAAAAATATCAAAAATATCTTAAAGTTCCTTCAATTAATTATGTTGAAACTACTGGACAAACGAATGCACAAAGAACACTGAAACACCAACTTTATATCTTTCTTAAGTATTAAATGAAATAGATCAGATATCTATATATAAAACACAAAAATATAAAATATTTAGAACATAGAAATAAACCTATTATGGGTATGAGTTTAGCAAGAAGTTGTTAATTACAATCAGATTAGTGATAGATGAAAGAATTGCTTAAGATGTACATGATAATCATGTATGTAATCAAGGTGTTTAAATAAAAAAAAGATGTACATGATAGGGAGAATATTCTTGTTCTAAAATGCTACTCTTTCACTGAGCAAACTAACTAGAAGACTAACTATACACTAACTAGAAGAAAATATTGACAAAATTCCTATCTGATGAATGACTTATCAAAAATGACACTCTTAAAATGCATTAAGAAAGCAATAAACCTGATAAAACTTAACCTAGCAGATCTGTATGCTCTTCACCAAAGAAAATATACAAATGAAAAGAAGACTATAAAATATGTTCCACATTCTATTTTATCAAGAAAGTATAAATTGGGGCCAGAGACATAGCATGAAGGTAGGGCAGAGACATAGCATGAAGGTAGGGTATTTGCCTTGCATGCAGAAAGACAGTGGTTCAAATCCCGAATTTCATATGGTCCCCAGAGCCTGCCAGGAGCGATTTCTGGGTGTAGAGCCAGGATTAACCCCTGAGTGCTGTCAGGTGTGACCAAAAAAAAAAAAAAAAAAAAGAAAAAGAAAGAAAGTATAAATTGCACCATGAGATGCACTATATGGTTTTAATTATAGGTTATTAAGTAAACACAAAAATAATTAAAAAATATTGCTCAGGCCATAGGGATGGCACAGTACTGTGGCATTTGCCTGCATATGGCTGAGTCGGGATGGCCCCAGGTTTGATCCTCAGCATCCCATGTGCACCTGTGAGCCTGCCGGGGCGATTTCTGATCACAGAGCTAGGAGTGATCCCTGAGCACCACTGGGTGTGGCCCCCCCAAAAACAAAATAAAACAACAAAAAATTATTGCTCTACTACTGTTTGAATAGACTAAATTCAGAACACTAAGAACACAAGATGCTACTGTGGAGATTCCAGAACTCCTATTGATTACTGCTGGGAATGCAAGCAATACAGTAACTTTGGAAGTGAATGTGGCAGTTTCTTAAAAAAGTAAAATAATCTCACCATAGGAGAGAAATCATTCTTTAACTATGCCTTTCCCCTGACTGACTTCACTGAACATTTGCCTCTAGTTCCACTCATGTCACTGCAAATTACATGATATTGTTCTTTCATAGAGCTACATAGTCTTTTGGAATTACATGTATGAGAAACCATTAATAACATTTAAATTATAGAATCTCAATTTAAATGTTTTCAAAAATACTCACACCATACAATTAAGCAATTGTGTTTCTGACATTTACTCAACTTTAGCTGTGACCAACTTTGAGTGGGTCAGTCACACAAAAAATCTGCACAGAGATATTTATAGGCTTATTCTAAATTTCAAGAACTTCTAAGTATGTCAGATTTCCTTCAGTAGATGAATGTATAAACTGTTTTATATCCAGAAAACAGGATATTATTTAGCATGTAAAAGCAATAAAATATCAATATCAGAAAGAACATGAAGGAATCATAAATATTAATAGGTTAAATTAGTCAGTTCCAACAATATGACACTAGAAAAAAAGTATAGCACTAATGAAGAAAGTAATTGCTAGGGTCTAAAAGAGAGGGAAAAGAAATAGGAAACAGTGAATTTTTTAATATAGAGAAGATATTGTTTGAATTATAGTAATTAAATACACAATTACACATATGTCCAAAACAATCTAGTGTGAAATACCAATAGTGGGGAACAAAATAAGCATTTGGGTTACTATTATGTATCAGTAAAATTTAATTAGAACAAAATATACTAATTCTGGTAAATTTGTTAAATAGGATACTATTTATATGCATATGTGAGGGCAAGGAACATATAGAATATCTCTATACCTTCTTTCAATTTTATTGCAAACAAAGCATTGATTAACAAAATATATAAATAATAAAATAATAAAATCTTAAAAAGGAAAATTTAGAACAAATTATATTTAGAAAATATTGCCAAATACAATACCATTATTCAATTCTTGGAAAGTAGAGGGAACTGGGGAAGCCCCATTTTGGCAACTATGCTTGCTATTCAGTCAACTTTTTTCTGAATCTACTATGCTACATCTTTTCCCAAAGTCATGAACAGACCAATCATTGCTTAAAAACTAGATAAAGTCATACTGTTTCTATTCATCACCCATTACATTTTAATTATATATTGTGTAAATTAGAATTACTGAATCAAAATTAGTAATATATGTACTTTACATTTGACAAATAGCCATCAATGTTTTCCCCCAATGAATGCACTAACACTTTTTCCTTACCATGTATATTCTAATACTGCAAAGTATATTTCTATTTGGGGGGGGGTGTTGGGCCACACCCTGTGACGTTCAGGTGTTACTACTGGCTATGTGTTCAGAAATCGCTCCTGGCTTGGGGGGACCATATAGGACGGGGGGATCCAGCCACTGTACGTCCTAGGTTAGCACGTGCAAGGCAAATGCCCTACCGTTTGCACCACCACTCTCGCCACCAGATTATATTTCTAAACATAACAATTATTGATGTGATAGGGCAAGAAATTGGAACAACCATAGAGTCCCACTGTTTCGATTTGTCTGGAAGAAAGAGCAATACAAAAATTGTCTTGCACACAGCTGACCTCGATTCAATCCCTAGCACCCTATCTGGTCTCCTGAGCCCTGCAGAAGTGATCCCTGAGGATAGATAGAGTTGGGAATAAATCCTGAGACCACTAGCTGTGCACACACGCTCACGCGCACACACACACAGAGAAAGAAAAAAAATTAAGAACTTCAAAAGTGAGTTGATGTCAAGACAACGCTACTCTTTCCACGCATGCCTGAGCCAATGATGAAGTAGGTTAGGTTATACCACCATCTGGTCATTTCTATGGACATGGGACTCCTTTGGGACCTCCAAAGCAGTGTTTAGGGGCTAAACATAGCACTCTTTTCAAACTAGACAGAACCATGTGGATCTGATAGTTCCATTCTCAGCCCTGTGAGCAGTAGTATCATCAGTTTCAGGTTCTAGAGGCCAAGAACATCCCAATGGTGTTCAGGAATGTTCCTGGAGAAGCAAATTCTGGGCATATGCACTCCAGCCCTTTGAATTATCTCCCCATCCCCAATATAGAACAACTTAGAAAAGAAATCTTGCTCCAGGGATTCCTACGAATTTGATTAAGATGCAGTCAAAGCAGAATTGCCTCATCACACTCTCTCTCTCTTTTTAACTTCAATGAGTATCAGATCTGCTTTATACTATGACAGACCTTCCCAAGTTAATCCTGTTTCATTCATATTATGAACTGAATGTTTATTTACTGCCTTCTTTCATCAAATCTTGTTTTGAAATCTAATCCTTGATGTGTTCCTGATGAAGATGAGGACAAGCTGAAACCCTTATAGGTAAATATTACCATAAAAGAAGAAGTCCAAAATCTAGGTCTCTGTCCACCATATGAGAATATATGAAACCAGCCTTCTGCAACCCAGCTAGGTACATTGAGGAACTAGACCATCTAATATTCAGATGTAGATTTCAGCCCCAAGAATGTGAAAAAGCAATTTATGCTTCTTTTGAACAACCCAGTGGACAGTAAGTTGTTAGAGTAGCCAGAATGAAAACAGTGATTCTTCTCATAGACACTAACAAACAAGGAATTACTCGCCTAATTTGTTCTTGAAATTTGGTTTCTTCTAATTTGGTTAGGTAGGACACAACTAACTGATAACCAAAAATGCTATTTAGGGGCCAGAGCAGTGGCTCAATCAAGCAGTAGGGCATTTGCTTTGCATGCACTAACCTAGGACGGATTGCAGTTCGATTCCCTGCATCCCATATCGTCCCCCAAGCCAGGAGCAATTTCTGAGCACATAGCCAGGGTAACCTCTGAGCATCACTGGGTGTAGCCCAAAATGCAAAAAAAAAAAAAAAATATGATGTTAAAAAAGGGGTATTTAATCTCTAGTTTGCTTACAAATAAGAACCTAATGGTCAATGATCTAGATACACTTCCCCAACCCATATGTTTCTTTTCTTTTCTTCTTTCTTTCTTTCTTTCTTTTTTCTTCTTTCTTTCTTTCTTTCTTTCTTTCTTTCTTTCTTTCTTTCTTTTCTCTTCTCTTTCTTTCTTTCTTTCTTCTTTCTTTCTTTCTTTCTTTCTTTCTTTTCTTTCTTTCTTTCTTTCTTTCTTTCTTCTTTCTTTCTCTCTCTTTCTTCTCTCTCTTTCCTTCCTTCCTTCCTTCCTTCTTTCTTCTTTCTTCTTCTTTCTTTCTTTCTTTCTTCTTTCTTTCTTTCTTTCTTCTTTCTTTCTTTCTTTCTTTCTTTCTTTCTTTCTTTCTTTCTTCTTTCTTTCTCTCTCTTTCTTCTTTCTCTTCTTTCTTTCTTTCTTTCTTTCTTTTCTTTCTTTCTTTCTTTCTTCTTTCTTTCTTTCTTCTTTCTTTCTCTTCTTCTTTCTTTCTTTCTTTCTTTCTTTCTTTCTTCCTTCCTTCCTTCCTTCCTTCTTTCCTTCCTCCTTCCTTCCTTCCTTCCTTCCTTCCTTCCTTCCTTCCTTCCTTCCTTCCTTCCTTCCTTCCTTCCTTCCTTCCTTCCTTCCTCCTTCCTTCCTTCCTTCCTTCCTTCCTTCCTTCCTTCCTTCTTTCTTTCTTTTCTTTCTTCCTTTCTTTTCTTTCTTCCTTTCTATCTTTATTTTTTAGGTGGGTGTTCACACTCTGCAGCACTCATGGATTACTCCTGGTTCTGCACTAAGAAATCACTCCAGTCAGGCTCACTGGAACATATGGAATGCCTTATATGTTTCTTATACAAAATTTTAGATTATGGTTTTCATTTGTTTCAGCATTTCACTCATATTATTTCCAACCCAATATGAACAAGTAATTTTTTTTATTTATTTGGGTTTTTTTTGTTTGTTTATGGCCCCCAGTGGTTGCTCAGCAGTTACTCCTGGCTCCGTGCTCAGGAGTCATTTCTGGTGGTATTTGGGGGATCATATAGGATGCAAATGATCAAATCTGGGATGGCCACCTGCAAAGGAAACACGCTACCCATAGAGTTCTGATCCTCTCAAATTATTTTTTTTCCACACCCGTTTGATGCTCAGGGGTTACTCCTGGCTAAGCGCTCAGAAATTGTCCCTGGCTTGGGGGGATTATATGGGACACCGTGGGATCGATCCGCGGCCGTTCCTTAGCTAGCGCTTACAAGGCAAACACCTTACCTCTAGCGCCACCTTGCCGGCCCCCCTCTCAAATTATTTTATAAAAAAGGAACCTGTCATTCCCCTACTAATTTTTTAATACAGATGATTCTATATCTCTCTCCCATCATGAATATTTTATAATTCAAGGTGAATAAATAGAAGTATTATTGGGGGGAAAGATCTCAGACACAAAATCAAATTTAGATTCTATCTATTATTTGAGCATCCTCACAGAAATTGACACAAAATATTTACATAGTTTCTGCTAAAAATAAAAGACTAATGATTATTGAATTCAGCCTCTATTTCCTTGTGAATTGTGTGTGCTGCAGTTAAAAAAAAAACACTTTCACTCCATCAGTATTTATTTAGCAGCTACTCTGTACATTCTTTTAAAATCCTTCCTCTCTGTTACATTTCTCACAATTGTACCAGAATAAAGTTTCTAAAATATAAATCAAATAATTATGTCTAACAGAAAAAGATAAAGATAAAATGCATCTATATTGAGATTGGCACATATAATACTGAGTAAAGTGTGAATATTGAATATAAAATGACGAGATTCAACTCAGAAAATGACCATGTATGTCAATGAGACATAAAATAGCTGAAATCACCTGACCTTGAAGAAGACTTTTATTATCTACATCTCACGATAATTCATTCTTAAGGTGTATATTATTTAAATGTTATAACCAAGAATCCTTGCATTTACATTAAAAAAAAGATGTCTTGCTAAGTGGATTATGTGAACCTGGCAAATGAGATGACACTTTGTGAATTTTTCTCCATATATTTTATTCAATGTCTGGTACAAAGTGCAAATATCCACACACTACATATAAGTCATGTAAACAAGAGTCTTAGAAAAATCTAGTCAAATCAACACATTTTGACTATTCAGAAGTTCCAGAACTACATCAATTACTTTGAAAAAGTGAAATTTAAAGATACCAAATTTTGAAATTAAGAACTTTTTATGTGTTAATTTTGCTCTCAACTTTGTTGCTCTGAATTTTGCCAGGTAATAGCACCTCTTCTGACATTTTTTTCCCCTTAAACTTCAGAAAAATAATACCATCCCTGTCCCTGCTTCAGTGTCATCCAGGATCCCAAATGAGATGAAGTTTATGACAGACTTCCTTCTCACTTCGGAAGAATCTATAATTATGCTCCTAATTAATGTATTTTAGAAAAAAGGTTTCTTTCCTGTTTCCAAATCTAAATTCAATTTTCAGACGTGACCTATTTATGTGTAAATGTTTTTTTCTCGCTTTTAACTGCATGAACATTTTACTCTTTGAATTTTTAAAAGCAAGGGGAAACTGTAAATTCTTAATTTGATTAATAATTAACTTATAGGTAAGGCATGGGAATTGATCACAATAATGCTACAAAATCAGGAACCAAGAAATCTATAGAAATATACATGTGGATATAGAAACTTTTCTATTTGAAATTTTACAGTTAGAACTGCCTAAATAATAAGAACTATAACATAAAAAATATTGTGTTATTTCTCACAAAGGAATACCAAAAACCAATAAAACCCTACATAAGTAAAGTTTTTCACATTACTTCTTAGAATTAAAGAAATATAATAGTTCATTTGTAAAGTTATTATGAATTTTATATTGATTAAAAAACTTTTATGGGCTGAAGCTAGAGCAGTGGATAGGGCATTTGCCTTACATTTGGCTGACCCTGGTTCAGTCCCCAGCATCACATATGATCCCCTGAGCACCTAGAAATGACTTCTGAGTACAGAACCAGGAGTAACCCCTGAGCAATGCTAGATTCAGCCCCACTATAAAATAACACCTTTTATAAAATTTCTTACCTGGTTTTTATGTATTTATTCATCTATTTATTTACTTTGGTTTTTAGGCCATACCCAGTGATGCTCAGGGGTTACTCCTGGCTATGCACTCAGAAATCACTCGTGGCTGGGGGTACCATATGGGATGCCAGAGGATCGAACCGCAGTCTGTCCTAGGCTAGTGTGGGCAAGGCAGGCACTTACTGCTGTGCCACTGCCACGGCCCCTTACTTTGTTATTTTTAAACTCTCTAGATTTATATGATTTACTGTCTTGTGTATTTTCATAAATAATTACTGAGTATATAAATATTCTTTATTATAAATGAGGATATGTATAATAGCAAATGTAGTAATATTCAAGTAGAAAATGTAATAATATTCATGCACTGACTGATTACCATTGTCAGACCCTATATGTGTAATATTTATTGCATCATCTGATCTTCATCATGATTGAGGTAAGGTTCCATACCTTTAAATTTGGCAATTAAAGCATGTAATGATTTATAAGTGTTACTTGCCAATTGCACAGCCAATAAGTAACTGAGTTTATTCCTAAATTTAATATTTAAGACTGTCTATAAGCACATATATTCCCCATGATAAAAAAAATGGTGCTAGACAATCTGTTAAATAGGTGATAGTCTATAAAATCTGCAATTTTTAAATGAGGATTAAAATAATAGCTGGCTTTCCCATGTAGCCCACATTGCACAGAAATAATAAATTCAAATATTATTGATACTAGCAGTGAAGTACTTAACCATAACATTTCATAATCCAAATCCCAAGAAAAGCATTTCTCTGAAGCAATAACATGGTAAATAGAATTCAAAGTTTAGGCCACAAACCTGTTTCAGGCTCAATGGAAAAATAAGGCTGCCCGTCCAAGATACTATAAACCAACTTTGCACTGTTTCCATAAACTGGGTCATCAGCATCAGTAGCTGTTACATTAGTGACAGACGTACCTAGAAAAAAGGAAAAGTGGGGAGAGACAATAATTAACATGTTACTCTTTGCCAAGAACTCAATTTTTCCAAGCATCTGACACAGAAATCCATGTGTTCAAGTAAAAAGTAAAAGAAACTTAAGAAAAAATATGGAGTAAAACTCTTGTCATGACTTCCACAATATCCAAGTCTTTTAAAATAAAGACTATTGCTAGATAGGATACCATAACATGAGAGCCCTTTTAGAATTTGTTCTGTTTAAGATTCCTTTGTTGTTTATAGTCTAAAGATGCCAATCATAGATTCATGTGGACTTAAAGATTTTGCCAGGAGAGCTTATCCATAGAATATGAAACATAAGGTCAATAATAGAATATAATATGTAGCACTGTACATGCTAAAGCACAATTTAATGTACCTGGAAAATTGGTTACTGAATAAAAAAACTAAAGAAATATCAAATAAGTCCCAAGTCTATCATTCCGAGTTTCTCAGAAGATAAAATAAGACTAGAATCATTGATTAATCAATAGGTTTAAGTAATTAGGATTATGAACAATGAATAAATTCTCCTTTCCAGAAAATATTTTAAAGAGTATTCAGTTATGAGGCTGGAGCGTTAGCACAGCAGTAGGGTGTTTGCCTTGCATGCAGCTGACCCAGGACAGACACGGGTTCAATCTCTAGCATCCTATATAGTCCCTCTAGCCAGGACCGATTTCTGAGCTCAAAGCCAGGAGAAACTCCTGAGCACTGCCTGGTGTGGCCCAAAAACCTCCCCCAAAAATTCAGTTATTCATTCAATGATCGAGCATTGAGTGATTACCTAATATGAGAGAGAGGGAGAGAGAGAGAAAAAGAGAGAGAATGAGATTAAAATCTCTACTGAGGAAAAAAAGAAAAGAAAAAACTGGCCACCAAAACTGCCCTGGTAGTCTCTGGTCCTGAATGATACCCTCTATGGCATTTTTTGAAGGGAGGAGGGGGAGAGTAGATTCTCCTTTCTGAATCACTACGGCAATGAAGCCTCCAATCCCCTCCAATATTCTCCAACAGGAAAGACTCAGCTCCAAGACTAAAATTCAAGAATAGGAGCAGCTAAATCCTCTCAGGTGAATTGGACTACAGAGTTCCAAAGTCTGGATCTTTCCTAGTGAAATGCAGCTCAGTCCTCCTGCTGCAAACCCATTATCAGAAAACATAACCTACATAATCGGTCTACCCTCATAATCTTCCTGGCAGAAAAATGAATCAGCTTCCCCAACAAGCTCCCCCACCTAAAATAATAAATAATAAGAATACTGGCAGCCTTGTAGTCTTGTAGTCTTCCTTGTAGTCTGGTCCTTGATGATAGCTTTGTGGCATTCTCAGAAAAGTGGGGGGCAATATGAGAGATTATTCCTACTGCATGCATGAACTATAACAGCCACCCCCTTCATCCTCCAACAGAACAGTCCACCTCCAAGACTTAATCATGTCAGCCATCCAAGCTCCATTTGTTTTTGATTTATAAATCATGGACTACATGGATGCATGCAGCTGGCAACATCTCCATATCTTAAAGAATTGTCAGCTCAGTAGTAGCACAGAAAATCTGGTGGAAAAGTTACATAGAAATCTACCAAACTCAGTGAGCCATAACAATAACAGAGAAGGCTCAACTAACACCATCCACTGTGTCTAGTAAATCCTTAGAAACTGACTTTAGTAATTTCCATGGTGAGATATAATCATCATTTAAAAAATTAAGTTGATCTAACTTTTGATAATTCCATATGCCTTTGGGCTGATAAAGAAATATGAAGAAAATGTGCCTGCTTAAATGCAGGATATGATGGTGATGGGAGATTGGAGATACTGGTGAAGGGAGGTCATACTGCTGGTGGAATTGGTATTTGAATATTTAGTGCTTAAAATGACTGTATTATGAACAACTTAGTACATCATGGTTTTATAATAAAAACATAGAAAAAATTTACACTCAAGTAGCTAACAGTCTGTTAATAAGGGAAGACACAGCATCCAGTTGAATACAAAGCAGATTTCAATCCCTCACTTAATCCCACACGTATAAGGTGATTAAGAGCAGCCTCTGAGACATACTACATTTGGGTGAAATTACAAAAGTCAAGTAAAGTTTAACAAAGAGATAAACAGTAAAGGAATCTTATACCACATGCCAAAGGTACTTAAAAATAAACTTATTTGAGAGACTTTCTGGAAATTGTTGAAAATATAGCAAATCTAGAGAAGTCTTATATGGTAACAAGGATCATTTTCTTTTCTACTGTGTTTTTCTTTATTTTTATATCTTTATTTAAGCACCATGATTTCAAACATGATCGTAGTTGGGTTTCAGTCATAAAAGCGAACACACCCTTCACCAGAGCAACCTTCTCACCATCAATGCTCCTCATCTCCCACTTCCCCCAACCCCTACCTGTATTCAAGACAGGCATACTACTTCTCTCACTCACTACCATTTTCATGATAGTTTTTAGTGTAGTTATTTCTCTAACTGCTCTCACCACACTTTGTGGTAAGCTTCATATCATAGGTGATCCTTCCAGCCCTCATCTTTATTGTTTCTGGGTATTATCACAATACTATCTTTTATTTTTCTTAAATCCCACAGCTGAGTGAGACTATTCTGTGTCTATCTCTATCCCTCTGACTTACTTCACTCAGCATATTAGTTTCCATTTGATGGGAGCAATATTTTCCTTATCCAGTTGATCATAAAGATTCAACATCAGACATATTTTTGCTTATTAAATAAATAAACAAAGAATAACTTAGTGAAAAATTATAGTCAGTGAGTGAACTTAGATAAAAAGGACTCTTGAAAATTTTTAATTAAGAAGTGCTTATTTTAATCTTCTGGAAAGTAAAAAAAATATGAGATTGTAAAGGAGTTTGGGAGTTTAAGGAACAGATTGACTTCCTTTGATGGATGCTATCAAGCTGAGATGGTCATCACATAAATGAGACCAGGCCTTTAGATCAGCATTGGGTGTGGACATCCTGTAGAATGGAATTTACACCTGAGAACAACCAGCTTCCTTCAGTTGAGCAGTCATCAATACTGAGCTATCAATAAGCAACATTCCTAACTACTGGAGAGGTGTTTCACATCTGCATTGTGCAAGGCTGAATTACAGTATAACTCTATGGATCAGAGGTGAAGTAAGGTGAATTTTTTGAGAACTTTCCCAGCAAAATCTTGTTGAAATGTTTCTGAATTGTAGTTACTATGAAGAAAAATGCAATGATAATATTAGTTGAGCAGTGATCATCCTAAAATTGAAATGCATCTCAGAATGATGACTCAGAAGTTGTACACAATCTACTAGATAGAAGGAGAAGGGCATGGAGGAGGTGGAGTAAAGGAAGAGATGGAGAAGAAAGAAAAAAGAAAGGAGGCGGAGGAAGAGGAGAAAGACAATGAACACTTTGCATAATAAACTCCATTAGATATGGGAAATAATATTAAAAATAATCTCATTTTCTATGGAACATATTTCTGATTCTTTAAGTATAATGTGGAGCAGTAAAGAACAAAGTGAAAACCACACAGGGGAGAGGAGGAAAATGAGACCTAAGTTGGGGGACATGGATGGATAATTAGGGAGAAATGTTTTCAAAACAAACAGCCATGAAATCTAAGTCTAGAATTAATACAGGGAACATTTGATTTGAATGACCAAAGATGGATATTGGATTAATTTTTGAAGTCCGAATTATCTGTTGAATCTCTCCCTGTTGTAACTCCCAGATTTCACTGAAGGCAGAAACAGAGATCAGGAGATCATCAATTCTGTGCTAACATTAACTCTGAGCCCTAACAATAAATATGCACACAAACACATATTGTAGTTCTTGCTCTAAGATTATGTAGGAGATTAAATTGAGGAGAAACTGAGTGAGGAACACACAGTAACTATTTTAGCTATGCTTTTCTATATTTAAAATTAGTTCAAGTAGTTTTAAAATTGAATAGCAATGAAAAAATAAGTTTGGAGAGTTCTTAAAGAACTCACCATTCAGAGAAAGAGTTTGCTCTTTTGTACAATGACTATGCAGCCTTTCATTTGGCTTTTTTTTATTATCTTCTATGTTTACTTCGATTTTTTTAATGAAGGAAGAATGCTTTGCCTCTATTGTGAAGTAACACATTATCAGAAAGATAGAGTCAGGATCTATACTCAGTATGATGTTAAGGTAATGAGCATTCCATTCCTGTCACTTCCATAGCCCTAGAAAAAAAAAGTGAACAAATAGTCAGAAGTGACTGTCATCTAAAATTACCTTCCAATGGATGACTCAGATTAAGAAATGTCTTCACAGAGAAAGAAATGCATTGAAATACTTTGTGCACAGTGGCATACTGTATTTATGTGTGGGGTGGGTATATTTGAGCAGAAAATTTGAGTCCGATCATTCTGCAGTTGGAATAGACCCATCCTATTATGAAACAATTTGAAATTTCTCAAAGTCTCTCCTATGTCACTCATAAAAATATATACATAACAAATTTTACATATGCACATGTACAATATACCATAAAATAATATATATAATAGGCACAGAAATATCACATTCTAACTCTGTAACTACCAAGTCTTCTGACATAATGCAATGTAGCTTTGAAAGCTATCACTAGGATTTATTTCATACTCAGAGCAGAGCAATAATATAGGGAGAATAATTGAGTATTTCTTAAAATCCTCTCAGGCAATTCTAATAGTGCAGAAGGCCAGAGTGGACAAAATATTGTAAACTAAATAAATAAGTAACTTCTCCACAGACACATTACTTTTCATTGTGAGAACTCTAGAGAATACTTATATCTGTTTATAAAGCAAAGTATTTTCTGAACCATTCATATTGCATAAAGAATGATGGATATTTAATTCTCATTAAATGAAGTAGGGATATTCCACAGAGAGGCTAACAATAAGGTTAATGATGGTGATAACTATTGTTATTGATTACTACAGCCTGTTGCTATTTTATCATGACCATTGTCTCATCATATTGCCAAACATTGATGCTGGTTAGGGTGGAGCTGAATTTTCATTGTTTATATGCTCTGTAACTTTAATTTTATATGCAATGTATTTTAATTAATAATTTTAGATGAAATTTTTCCATTTGGTGCTCAAGAGGCCCAAGGGCCTCTCCTGGAAAGTCTCAGCCACAAAGCAAGGGCAGAAAGATGTAGTATGACTCTTGGCTCTGCATGCTGGCATCACAAGGCTATCCTATGTTGCTAGGATCACATTAATGATAGGGAGTCTCCAAGGCTACAATAGGTGATGCTCAATGTTTGGGGGAATGTGGAATGCCAGGGATACAACAGGGATGAGTGACATGGAAAGTACAAGCTTTAACACCTGTACTGTATGTCTGGCACTAAAAAGAAGGTAGCTTTAATCTGTGAACCTCGTGGTTTTGTTTGAGGAAGAAATAAAACAACAACAACAATTTATTATTATTATTATTATTATTATTATTATTATTATAGAAAAGTAGCTGGGAAAATAACATTAGAGTAAAACTTTCTTAAAATAGAACACTTGTACGTTTTGGTTTGGTTTGGTTTGGGGGCCACACCTGTTGATGCTCAGGGGTGATTCCTGGCTATGTGTTCAGAAATCACTCCTAGCTTGGGGAACCATATGAAAAGCTGAGGGATCAAACCACAGTTTGTCCTTGGTTAGTGCATGCAAGGCGGTTGCTCTACTGCTTGCGCCACTGCTTTGGCCCCAATAAAGAACACTTGTTTTATGTGCCATTTCCATTCTGTTTATTTTGTTCATTTAATCAACTAACTGAACTCTCCAAGTTTCAGCCACTATATTTTTGAAACAGCAAAAAAATAATAATAATAATAATAACAACCACTTAAATTTGTTGCAATAACCAAATGTAATAAATGAGGCAAAGAGAAGAGTTTTAGACATACTGTTTCTGAATTTACTGTCACTTTTATGGCACATGGCATGTGTTTTCATGACAGATTAAATACAAGTTTACCATTTTAAGTGATGGTGATACTATTTGTAATTAAGTGTAGATTCTCCTAATGATTTTAACGGTATCACAGACACTTGAATTTGAACTGAGAGCATATAAATGCATCCCAAACAACAATATGTTTGTGTCTTTAATAACTATGTTATTTACAAAAGAAAATACACCACTCCCATAATCTCACAGTCTCCTATCTACTCCATCTAATGCCAGTTTTTTCTATGGTATGTATGAAATTGCTGCAGGCTTAAAAATGTGTATTGATGTAGTAAGCACAAAATGAGACACCAGACACATCATTAGTACTAGTTTCTCACTGTTATTTAAAGGTATGGCATTCGTAATAATGTTACATCCCTAAACCAAGCAAACTCCACATACTTCTCCAAATGAACTACAGGGCTATAGACCACAGCAGTGCTAAGACTAGTTTTTACCCACATCCTCATCCAGGATAATTCTGCCTGATGTCTGGCTTCCCAGGAAATCCGCATCCTTCAACTTGAGACATCTGGAAATGAAAAGGCAGCACTACTTTCCGTCAAGGATGATATTTCTCCTAATAGTGATTCAAGACTGTTGCTGCACCTGTACAGCAGAATAGATGTGTGTGGAGGTTTCGGGGAAGCATTTGTCAAGTGATTACCCAGAGGGGGAAAAAATGGATGCTTTGAGGTTAATCTTGCAGCAGAAAGGATTTCAAGTCTAACTGTG
Organism: Suncus etruscus; assembly: GCF_024139225.1. Classification (NCBI taxonomy): domain Eukaryota; kingdom Metazoa; phylum Chordata; class Mammalia; order Eulipotyphla; family Soricidae; genus Suncus; species Suncus etruscus. Next base: position 56,181,677 of record NC_064861.1, read on the forward strand.
ATGTGGGCTTCTCCATGGAAATGCATGCAGAATTCAGGCCACGGAGGCAAATTGAAAAGTGTAAACCTTGCAGGATAATGTTTCTTCAAAGCAGCAAGTGTTGGTGTGTGATAAATAGGACCCTGAGTAATACCCGGAAAATATAACAACAGGATTCTCTGTTTGTGTTTTCATTTGGAACTGTTTTTGTCCCTTTGTTGAGGATACAAGAGACTCATTTAGCTGGCGACTATAAATTTGACACTGTGCCATTTCTCCAAGAAAGCCCCTATTATAATCCAACTGGATGCTGATCCTAATTACAATAATATAGCGGTTGTATTTCCAGCTGTTGTCAACAAAAATGATCCCTGTCACCACAGTTCATCCTGCCAGTCTCAAGTCAAGTATGAACATGTCGAGTCCAAGGTGAATTCTACTTTTAATAAACCCATTTTGTCTGCCCTTGGTTTCTTGAGCAAGTAAAATTTGCCAGTTGACTGCTGGGATGTTAATTAGCAAAGGGCTTATGACACCGTCTATCTCTTGCCATACCTGAAAGTTTCTGCCCTCAGCAACAGCACCCACATCCCTCTGCTCATCTCTCATACAATCAGCAAACATTATGGGTCAAATTAACCATCAGAAATGTACACAGTCAGGTTAAAGGTTCCAGTTTGCTGACAAACTAAGATGAAAGGCCTTTGGGAAATAAGATGTTGGGGTTTAGGTTGTGCAGCTCTGTTAGCAAGCCTATACTTTTTTTATGAGCAAGTCAGCACACCAATTCTGCACATTATTCAGAAAGAAAAATGCTGGTGTTGACACCCTGAGCAGGAAAACAAAGGTTTGGTGCAGCGTGAAAATGTGCACACTGGAAAAGCTAAAACTCTCATCATGAGAAGAACACAAACCTCACTTGCAAAAAATCATTTGCAATACATTTTCAGAGAATAAGCATTCAATTGCAAGTAGGGATAAAACAGCAGCAGAATTCTTCCAAAGCTGAAATTCAGATGGGCCTGCACTGTGAGCTGCCTACCATTCTCTTCAACTTCTGACTTAACCTTCCATCTGCTTTGATCCAAGTTTCATATGGCCAAGCCATGAATAGATGTATATGTCTGGACCTATCATTTAACAAAGTATTACTTAAACATTCTCACATTTCAAATATCACAAGCATCAGAGATCACTGTAAGGATGCAATTGCTTCATTTTTGTTTGTTTGTTTATTTGTTTGTTTTGGGCCATATCCCGCAGCACTCAGGGGTTATTTCTAGCTCTATGCTCAGAAATCGCTCCTGGCAGGCACTTAGTCCTGGGTCGGCCGCTTGCAAGGCAAACGCCCTACTGCTGTGCTATCTCTCTGGTCCCTTGCTTCATTATTTTTTTTATTATTAAACTTTTAATGATGGGTGTGTGGTTTAGAATTATTTTGATAAAATAAAACTTTCAACCCATCTTCTCAGGTCCTCCTTTTTAAACCCCCCCCCAGTACTACACAACATAGCCACAAAGGGGGCAAAGGTATTGCTATAACAACTTCTTTGCTTGTGCAAAATAAGCATAAGAAAATTTCATAAGACATGCATATCTTGTTGATGGTTAAATTATCACTTACTAGAGACCAATGCAAATGACCTTGGTATTTTGGATATGTCATGCTAAATCCACTCTCTTTCAGCTTTATAAGACTGCACAACAGTGCTTGACTGGCATGTATCTAAAGAAATTTCTTTATTTTTCAGTTGTGGTTTCTCTCCCAATACCTACTATGACATAGCACAGACCAGATTTGCTTACAGAAAATCTAGGAAGTAGTTGGTGGCAACCAATGCATTTTCCTCTTTAAAAATAATATACCATAACCTTCAGCATTTATTTATTCCAAGATGCCACAAGTTAATTTTTCAGTGGAAGGACAGCCTAACTTTTAACAGGATTTTCTTAGTTGTGCTATTTAGTTATAGAAGATACCTATCAAATATCAAAGAGGTGTCTATGGTCTTTGCAGAATGAAGAGAATTAAATATAAATCAGTAAAAAACTAGATATTTTTTGTTCTGCTTCTCTCTCCCCCACCTTGTTTTTGAAGGGAGAGAGATTAGGGCTATACCTAGTGGTGTTCAGGGGCTACTCCTAACTCTGGTCTAAAGTGATCCCTGACAACTGATGCTTGAGTTCAAGGAACAATATGGCCTCAAAGATCAAACTGGGGTATGATACATACAAGGCTAGAGCCTCATCTCTTTCTTATCTCCTTTACTATATTCCCAGCTTAATTCTTACTTCATTAACCCTATGTATGAAGAATTCCACCCTAACTAACTCTAGACCAAATGGTGAACATTTCTATGTAATGGTTCAGCTGTAAGCACAAGACAGGATTCTACTTCCTTCCCGGATGTCCTGCTCTGAACAACTTATGAAAAACTTTAAGCAATATTGTATGAGTATGGGTAACTAAAAATCTCATCATTGACTTTACATAGGAAAAGGTACTTCTGCAAGCTCACAAACACCAGAGTGGTTAGTTAACTAGGAATGTTATTGTAATCCTATAATATAATCATACCCTCCTTTTTACTGGTAATCAATCTTGTGATTTGTAAAGAGGAACTAAAGCAGGGTGCAGTTGCCATCTTAGTGAAGAAACCTCTCTGTTAAGTCCTATCATTTCCCCAAATCCTAACTGATTATTTCACCTTCTATCTTCTTTTGCAAGGTCTACCCATGACTCTCTGGGTGTTCTACTCATGTGCCAACTCTCATCGTGTAGTAAAAAAGTTGCTGCCAAATTGTACATGCTCCAAATTGTATTTATTATGGAAACCAGAACAGATTCTTAACTGCAGTCAGGCGGATGGGCAGCACTGGAATGTAGCCTGTCATTTCTTTGGCTTTATGATTTGGGACATAAAATGGGGGACATAAAATTTTGCTTCCATATTTTATTCTGAAATATAAAGAGGCATATACAATTTTCATAACTTTATGAAATATCCATACCCACGTAGCATTTTGCACTTAAAATTAAACCAAAACATTGTGGAACAATTAAGCACTTGAGAAAATGCATTTGAATATACAGATGCCTTCTTTCCACCCATGCATCATTCCAAGGAACATCTGTATTGTGCATTTGGGTGAGAGAAATGAGATGTAGTATATGAAAATATGTAACTTTAAGAATCTCAGCCATGTTTACTGTGCACAAGAGAAAAATACCTTCCACCTTGCTCACAAACAACACTACGAATGGTGGCCTACCCACTGCTTTTGTAAAAAGATAATGAGGCCTATTGGAGGCTGGATGTGAAAACTAATAAGCTGTCTGGTTTACAGTTCTATGTGCATAAATAAAGTCTTTCTGAATAGAAATGATTCCTTCATAATAGAATAGAAAAAAAATAAGGTGGAAGTATATTTTCTTTTCTAAGATTGCCGATTCGAAGTAACCAAGTCTTTGCTAATATATAACATGTGAACTAAAATCCTGTATATTCATAAAAAGCAAAGGGGCGTAATTTATGCTATAAAATAGCAATACATTGTTGACCTTTCAAAAAGTTTGCTACCAGTTACACTGTTGGTGCCTTCTGCACATGTGAGGATTATAGCCAGGGCAAGTTCATTCATTCTACTTTAGTCTTATGGACCCATTTGTTCATTCATATGGACAAAGTCTATTTGCATAAAGTATACCATGTGCTGACTCTCTGAGTTAGGGTTGGAAAAAGAAAGTGTAGCAGAGTGTCTGTCCCCAGGGGCATATGAAGTTTATTCTAGTCATATTCTGCCATGATTTTGCTTTATTGCAGAAAACTGTACCAATCTTTGCTAAATTTATTTCTAGAAGGAGGCAGTAGCACAATGCCAAGAAAACACTTCTGTGCTGCAATTATAATGTTATAAAATTGTTCCCATTATCTTACAAAACTGAGAACATGGTCCTCATCAATGACTGCCACAATTTCTACAGTAAGCACATTTTCTTCAACTAGCTCCAAACCTCTGTGTTCCTAACCTGAAAAACGGGAACAGTATCATTCTCTCTAGATTTTTAATCTGAGGTTCTAAAAATAGAACAGGCAAGTAGTATTCCCTAAGCAAAGAGACCCTGTGTGGGGATCCCAGGGCAGGTGGCTTGATTTTTTATTATTGGATAAAGTATAAATTTGAGGTCAAGCTGCATGAAAGCAAAGTATAATCAATTCAGTGGCTATTCATTTCTTTAAAAATAATACTTAAAATTGAATTTAATTCACTAGCTAAAATCCAGACCCTAAAAATAAATTCAACACCATCCCACAGAACTGAGTCTGCCAAGATGGGTGGGTTGGAGGTGACAGGAGATCTTGAAACCCTGGTGAAGGGACATTGGCATTCTGGTGGTAGCTGATGTTGGAACAACAGATGCCTGAAACTCTGCTATAAAAGTATTGCAAATTCCAAGATCCTAAGTCAAAATTGGGGCGAAAATAACAGTGAAGGCACTCATTCATTTTCTTTTCTCCCCAACCACCAGCTTTGTAAAATTAAAACTCTCTGACTCCTCCCATTAAAAAATCCACTGGAAAGTATTTCAAGTGTTATATGTGAATATAGTGAAATGATTGCCCATTCACACTAATTAAACTTTCCAATCACTTCACATGCTTTCTTTTTTCTTCAATGACTAAAAACTTTTTTTAATCTTTAAATACAATGAAAAGATTTTTGTCTTTATGAAAGACAAAATGAGAAAATTCTCTTTCAAGTGTCTAACCTTGGGCTGGTACAGTAAGTAGGGTGACTGCCTTACTCTCAGTCAGTCCAGGTGAGATTCCCACCATCCCATCTGATCCCACGAGCATGCTAATAGTGATTTCTGAGTGCAGAGACAGGAGTAACCCCTGAGCATCACCATATGTGGCCCAGAATTAAACAAACAAAAAGTCTAACCTGGCAAAGTGTCAATCCACTAAACCACTGGGATATTAACAGGAAAAAGAAAGTCTTAAGCAAAACATTTTTAATTGGGAAATCAATAAAAATCTAAAGTATCAACAAGGCATATTAAGGATGGAATATCACTGGCAAGAAAGTGGAAGCAAAGATAAACTAGATAAAATAGGACTGCATTAAACTGAGAAGATTCTGCACTTCAAAGGAAATAGTAAGTAAGATACAAAGGCTACCCAGAAAATGGGAGAAACTTTTACCCAATAACTATCAGATAAGGCATTTATATCTAAGATTTACAGGGAATGATTAAACTTTACAAGAAAAAAAAATCTAATTCCATCAAAAAAATGAGTGAAAAAATGAGTAGCCATTTCCTCAAAGAAGAAATACAGATGGCCAAAAGGCATTATTATCACTAATCATCAGTGAAGTGCAAATCAAAATAATAATAAGATATCATCTCACACCACAGAGACTAGCACACATCACATACACACATGCGCACACACACACACACACATACACACACACACACAAATAACAATCAGTGCTGGATTGGATGAGGGGAGAAATGGACTCTCATTCACTGTTGGTGGGAATGCAAACTGGTCCATTTTTTGGACATCAGTATGAAATTTTCTAAAAAAACCCTATAAACTAAGCATCCATATGATCCAGCAATAATATTATTAAGGATATAACACAGGAACCCCAAACCTCAATACAATTCTATGTTCAATGCAGCACTATTTACAATAGCCACAATCTGGAAACAACCCAATAGAGGAGTGGCTAAAGAAACTGATACATCTACACAATGGAATACTATGCAGTCATTAGGAAAAATTAAGTAGTAAAATTTGCTTAAATGTGGCTGGCCATGGAGACTATTATGCTGAGGGAAATGAGTCAGAGAGAATGGAATATACATAGAATAATCTCACTCATTTGTGAGACATAAGAAAAACAAGAGATAATATGGTAATAATACCCAGAGACAATAGAAGCAAAGGTCAGGATGTATAGCCATAAGTAGCAAGCTCACCGCAAAGCACTGAGTGTAACTAGAGAAGGGGCTACAAGGACGATAGTTGGAATTGAAAGCTCTGGATAAGAATGCAGTGCTGAAAGTGAAAAAACTAAAAAGCAAAGCACCCCTCCATTAATATTCAATAGTGCAAACCACAGTTTCATAAAGGAAAGAGAGAGATAGAAAGAGATAGAGAGAAAAAATTATCTATTTTTAAGCAAGGAGGGAGTGGGGGACGGGAGGGACTTGGTGACTGAAAGGGTGCACTGGTAAAATATGGTGTACATTTGTTGTATGGCTGAAACCCTACAATGATCAATTTTGTAATCAGAGTGCTTAGATAAAGCAATTAAAAATAAAGTATAAAGAAAGTTTTTTTTAAGTAAGCACTGCCAAAGCTAACCCAAAGTTTATTATTTCTACATGCTTGCTATATCTCAAGTTTTCTTTTAGGCACCTAAGAAACCACACCATTTCTCTAGCTTTTATGAAGGAGAAGGTAGGAAAATAAAAGTTAACTGCCAAACAATGTGCCAAGGTGCTAGAAGGGAAAGTGAAGTGCTGGATCACACAGGAAGGGTAGCTGAACAGCGAAAGCGAGGTTTCCCAGAGGAGGCAAGGTTATTGAGATTACTCAAAGGTATTCAATTTGAGTAAAAGTGGATGTCTGGAGTCAAAGTTCCCAGGTGGGGTTACAAAGCAGAAAAACTTCACATAAATAAGATTAATCTGGTTGAAGCTTTATAGAGAAGGTCAGACAGGGTTTCAGGTAGCTTTTTATACATATCAACAGAGTTTGCTACATAAACCCACAGCTTTTTAATCTTCCTATTTTTCTAGCCTTTTCCACTAATTTTCATCCTCCTCTTTTTTAACCCAGACATTTCTATGATTAGCCAACATGGCTACAGAAATCAAACCCATATTTGTACTTGATTATTTTGAGGGCACCTTTTATCTTTTATAGATACAGATTTTTTTTCCATTTTATACTACAATCAATTTTGTGGGCCAAAGAGATCGCTCAGCAGGCTGAGTGCATGTTTAGCACCCACAGAGACTTAGCTTCAATCCCTTGGCACTCTATGGCTTTCCAAACACAGAATGACCCCTGAGCACAGGGCTGAGAGTAATCCCCTAGTACCTGCAAGTTTGACTAGAATACCAAAAAATGGAAACCATTCTTTCTCAACTTTGCCCTCTAGTCTTTTCTCTGAGATTTACCTATTCTTTGTAATGTATAATGTGACTGGATCCCTTTGTTTATCTCCTAAGCAGAGCTCTATGCTGTCCTAGATATACAAGGGCTAAAGACAGTTGCTGGTATAAAATATTTATTCATTTAATCTTTGCAACAAGCCTTTGAACATTCATTATGATTATCTCTATTCAAATAAGAAAAAAATATGATTTCAAAAAGGCAAACATGGAATTTTACCAACCAGCCTTCCACACAACAACATAAACACTATTCTGTTCCTGAATTTTACATATTAAAGTACAAAAAACATATACCACTGTTTTTATTCTTCTCTCTAGAGTCTCTGAAAGCACTTTTCTAGTATCTCAGAAAGAACCATATACATATATGTGTGTATATATATTTATATATAATGAATATGTGAACAAGTATTAGTTTGCTGCTTTGATAAAACATTTAAAATTTAATTCAGCAGATAGACTCATGGATATATTGAATTCTGTGTTGTTTCTATAGACTTTGTTTTATTTCCACATTTTTAATGTATTAGAAAAGAAATAATAAAAAATTCACTCCTCTTGGCAGAGTTGTCATGATCTTGACTTGTTTTGCTACAGTTCGGCCTACATTTGACTGTAAACAAAAGTTAGTACAATATTATCGTCCTAGAAAATGCATGTGAACAACCAATTAGAAGGGTTTTACTAGAAATGAGAGCTTTTAAGTTGGGAAGGACATTCACCAGCACAGGCTGGGGACAGCTGAAAGGGAAGAGCTAAGGGCTCTGGTTTTAAGTCCAGCAGGGAGAATACACTAACAGCTTATATATATTCTAATAGTTTTCAGAAAACTCATACATATTCATGAGGAAGAGTGAATAGTATTTAAGGAACATATATCACATGTATGGAAAACAGTGGAGAAACATCACAAGGGTGGGGGGGTGTTCTTTAGTATGGTAACAAAATTCTAGGAAGCTAGAGGTCAAGAAGGACTTTATAGTCTTCACTGATTTGTCCTGTCTGGCAGGGACTAGGATCCCTTTCAGTGAAATAGTTTAAAGTTCGGCATAGGCTCAATTAGAGCTAAAGAATGTAATAGGGCAACTTCTCCAAGAATGAGGTGATCACACATCTAAAGGTCAGATGAGTTTGTTTTATCTTTAACCTCCAGAGAGTCCTAAATTTGGGGGCTACAAGGAGCAAAGGGAAGATAAGAAATGAAGTTATAAGAACTTTGACAATATCAAAACATTAACTAAGATAATCAGCATTTCCTACAGAAATGGTGGAAAAAAGACTTTATTGCAGAGGAAGAGAAGATTGGAGAGAGAATGTGCCTTCACCAACAGTGAAGTCCTTTTAGGAAGTATCAAAGTTCTCTGTGAGGGGCTGGAGAGATAGCATGGAGGTAGCACGTTTGCCTTACATGCAGAAAGACGATGGTTCGAATCCCGGCATCCCATATGGTCCCCTGAACCTGCCATGAGCAATTTCTGAGCGTAGATCCAGGAGTAACCCCTGAGCACTACCGGGTGTGATCCAAAAACCAACCCCCCCAAAAAAAAATCCTCTGTGAAAAGGTAGGTGGGCATGTGCCTGGGTCAAACTAGTGTAGGAAACATAGAAGGCAAGTACCCTACCCATGCAAATTTTGTTATAAGAATCATAACTTTCAATGGAACTGATTTAGAGAAGAAATTAGCTGCTAAGTAAGGCACCTTCTGCTCTATTCAGTAAACTTATAAGAAAACACAAAATAGAATTAACTTCCTTTTTCTGTCCCACAGGAGGGGAAGAAAAAGTAAGATCTGTTCTACCAGCAAACCAGAAATTTCAATTTACCAGACACTTTAATCTTAAACTTCTGAACTCAAGGAATTAGGGAAATAAATGTCTTATCTAGAGTAATTAGTCATACCAGCTAGAACTGACATCGATTGTCACCATCTTCTTATGCCAGATCCAGGTCATCATTTAAAAAGCAATCCTTTCCAGTTCCATCTGACCCATAGTCAACAAATTTACTCTCTATTTAAAATAATAGAAGGTGAATTGCATATTACAGTCGTATATTTCAAAATGAAATATATGTATCATCAAAGAATTTATTTTAGTCTGAAAGTTAAAGATACCTTGGTTTTAATTCGAAATTCTACTTGGGACATAAGAAGGATAACAATTACCTTTAAATATGTACTACATACTCTGTGTATTCCTTTATCTTTCCTTACTAATTTTTAATCTCCACATATGTCCATTATTGACTGAATTTATCAAAAAGAAAAATGGCTCCAAGAGTTCAGTAAAGGTATCAATAATATCAATTAATATATCAATTAATTATCAAATAATATAACAATATTTTGGGGGCCAGAGTGATAGCACAGCGGTAGGGCATTTTCCTTCATGCAGTCAGCCTGGGACAGACACAGGTTCGATTCCTGACATCCCATTTGCTTCCCTGTGCCTGCCAGGAGTGATTTTTGAGTGCAGAGTCAGGAGTAACCCCTGAGAGCCATCAAGTGTAGCAAAAACAAAAACAAAACAAAACAAAACTAAAAAAAAAAACAACTAGAAATAGAGTAGTCCACATTACTTCTCACCCTTTGTACCTCTGATGTTATAAGCTCATTCTTAGATGTCACTTAGGACTATGTTTTGTTTCCCCAGGATTATCTTAAGAGATATGCAAGAGGATAGGGAATCTTACAATTATACTTGAAGTTATGTCTGGTAATATTAAACATGTAGATCAGAGAACTAGGTCAAAGTTACTTTGTTACTAACTGTTCACATATTGAGTTGAGGTGCAGAAGGGAATCAAATAAAAACTATCTGCTTTAATTAAAAGTTTGCCAAAACAATACATGAAAGACCATGCACTGTTTTAACAAAACTTCAAAAATTAGCATCTGTCACTATCTTGAGGGATTTACTAATTGAGAGAGTAGAATTGAAAGAGAGAGGACAAGATAGAGAGAAAAGGGCTGATTGATTATGCTTTTAGCCCTGCAGATGTACTGATGAATATGACAAGAACAGTATCTTTAAGTAGTTTAATGAAATATTAGCAGGGAGATGAAATTAATATTTCATCTCTTCATCTTGTTCTTCATTTCTCTTGGTTTGTATCATACTTTCTTTTTATTCTCCTCTCTAGTTCCTTGGCATTCTATAAATGTTTATTTCTTTATAACATTAAACTGTGCTTATTTCTAAGGGTATCAAAAGTGGCCAGGGTTGGAACCAAAGAAACAGCATTGCAGTTAAGATGCTTGCTTTCACATTGCTGACCTGGGTTCTCCCCCTAGCAAGCCAGGAGTAATCCTTGATCCTTTGAAGTAAGCCATGAGCATAGCTGGATGTGGTTCAAACTTCCCATCCACACAAATACACACACAAGAAAAGCACCATAGATCCTTCTTAGCCTTTAGGGAGTTTATGGTTTTACAGATGAAAGCATGGAAAGAAACAACCTATAAATTATAACTTAAATATATTCGTGGAGTGGTATATGTATAGGGGTTGCTGCAGAAAGGTATAGAGCACATAAGAGATATATAAACAAAAACTTCCTGATAAATGGATGTGACAGAAAGACCAACTTCAAGGATATTTTGTGATTTAACAATATTGATATTGACCTAAGAGAACGATATACAAAATTATCTGTCATTGTATAGCATTTTTAAATTTATATTAAAATTTCAATCACACTAAAATAAGACTTCTTCCAATTTTGAGTTTAATTCAGAAACAAATTAAAATATAAGATAATATTTTATAACAAATTTATAAATATCAATATTAGACTACAATAAACCTTATTATGTTGCCATGCTCAGAACTAACTTTTCTAGATGTTAATGAAAGGTGTAAGCAGAAATGAGGGACCAGAGTGGTAACGCAAGCAGTAAGGCATCTGTCTTACATGCGTCAGCCTAGGATGGACTGTGGTTTGATCCCCCAGTGTCGCATATTGTCCCCCAAGCCAGGAGTGATTTCTGAGCACACAGCTCAGAGTAACCCCTGAGCTTCACCAGATGTGGCCCAAAAACAAACAAACAAACGAACAAAAAAGCAGAAATGAACACAATTGAAGAACAAATACAGAGAATTTGAGTAAGACCTACAAAAATTACAATTTTGTTATAAAAGTAATTGAATATTTTAAAAGTCAATACAATAATATCTCTACTCTTTGATTCATATCAATTTAAAAATCCTAAGTGAAATATGAAAAGAATCTGTATATATTCATATATACTTACATGCATAAATATTCCACAGCAGTGCTTTGTTACCTGTATTTTATAAAACCTGTGTTTTCTTCTTAACATTTATTCTACCTTTGTGTTTACCCTTTTGGCTAATTTGCAGTTGACCCTAGTAATATAGCCCTTTTAGCCAACATTTTGTGACAGACGAACATTGATTTAACAGTCTTGCAAAATGCCTTGAAAATCAATGTATCCAAAGAAGGAGCTGGTGGGACTTCATAATATCACATCTCGTTTTTATCACAAAATTCCAATTTACCAAGTTCCTGTCTCATTATTTATACCAGACAGGGCATGCTGATGAGATACACAACCGGTTCTGTCCCTTTTGGCAATCCATTTATAACTGAAGCACAATTAATATCTTTACAGCTGTTCTCCAGGCAGAAAGAAAAATGTGGCAGCAAGTATTTTGTACATGTTTGAGTATTATAAATGTGTGAAATGACGAGCACGGGGATATGTCTAAAAACAGTGAATCTGGGTTTTTCTTGTTTTTAAATCCTCCAGAGAAATATTTCCAAACAGTATCTTATACAAAACTAAAGCTACTTTAAGTAGCAGTTCTCCAGATCCCCTCAGAAAATAATTAAAAATCAGTACCATTACTGAATATGAATTTCATCTATGACTCTCCATCAAGGGAAACACGAAAAAGGAAAACCCAGAGGTTCTGCAGAGTTCCACATTTATTAACTTAAATTTAAAAAAATAAAGTGCCTGCACTTCCTTAATATGAAGTCTTTCTTTTTAAGTAGATACTAATAATTTCTACTCAATATAGAGGAGCCATTTTGTATTTAGCTCCAATATTTATTTGATTTAATGATATCATTTAACCTCACAGAATACCTAGAAATTGGATTTAATTCACTTTTAAATTTCTGAGAGGATAGGAACAATAGGTAACCAATAACTGTTTGTTTTAAATTCTTTCATCCACTCATTTGCAGATGTGTTTCCCATATGGATATTAGTAGCATAATTATATTAGTAAGCTCTCCATTAATTTAGTACAGGCAGGAAAACAACAACTAGCTACCTACCTACCTAGAAAACAAACTCAAAATATTTAACTTAATAGCCTTGTTTCTTGGAAGTTATCCTAAAAAAAGAATCTGAAATGTAGGCAAACTATTTTTGCTACATTGCTTTAGAACAAATATTTATTTTAAAGCTCTTTAATATTGATGTTTATTGTAACGATAGTTATATATTTTTTGTTTTTTGGTTTTTTGTTTTGTTTTGTTTTGTTTTTTGGGCCACACCCAGCAGTGCTCAGTGGTCACTCCTGGCTGTCTGCTCAGAAATAGCTCCTGGCAGGCACGGGGGACCATATGGGACACGGGAATTCGAACTAACCACCTTAGATCCTGGATCGGCTGCTTGCAAGGCAAATCTCTCCAGGCCCACGATAGTTATATTTAAATAGTATAAAATACACAAAAGAGTTGAATATAAAATGGGGTACCCAAAATAAAAATTAAAAAAATACCAGAAGTAATAAAAACAAAATAAAATATAAAATAACACAGAAACAAACAAGTAAAATGATAAGATTTACTAATTGAATTCCTCTAACAATAGAAATCATAATCTAGTTCTGACTAAGAGCAAAGGTATGTTCATTATTCTTCTACTGTGTTATGTGCTAGGTACTATGTATTGTATTCTGTGTGCCATGCCAAAGCATGTCATGAAAAATAATAAACCTTCTTGTAATTTAGTGACACTATTTCCTCCCCTAAAACTTGAAAGAACACTCTAGAGTCCCTGAATATACAACAGTTTCCTGAAAGTCTAGTAAAAGTTAAAGATAGCTACATCACTGGAACTCTACCAGATATAGATTCCCACTTCCTCTCTTTGTAGCTTGCTTTACAGCTACATCTGTAATCATTCTTCCCATTTTCAGTGATTTGCCCCAGCTGAAGACTCAGGAATTTCACCCACAATCACTGCTACACCAATGTCCCAACATTACTGCTTTACCACTGATCTCTACCTAATCATAATCATATTTGTAATCAAGATGTTTAAATAAAGATATTAATAAAAAAAAAGAAATGCCTAATTGACCAAAACTTCAAGTATGCTGGTATTTCAGTTGAGATCTCCAGGACTTTGTCAGAATGAGTTCAAGCATCCTCTACAGACACCCTACCCCAACATAACTTTTCTTAATTCAAGAAGCCCTCACAGCCATAGCCAATCCCCACAGCCAAAACTATGTCAACCACAGAACTTCGAATTCCCAGGGAACATAATCCCATATCTGCAGATGTTTCAATACTGAAACCCTTGTATGAACCTGTAGCATGAAATAAATAGCAATGGTGCTGGATGGCGATGGATGGAGGCCTTTGTGCTTAGGCCCCAGCCACGTGGCTTCATCCCCATCCAGCTGGCGAATTCCAGGCCCAGGTAGTCAGCGTAATCAAGACTCACTCACAGGCAGGCTTCAGGAAGAATCATCTTTATTCATGCCCTGACCACCACAGGTGTGTGGCCTATCTCATAACCTTTCAAGCGTGCAGCCATTTTAGGCTTGCCCTGCGTCTTATTCTCTTTCAGCCATCTTCCTCAGAGAGCCCAGCAGGGCCAAAAGGCAAAAGACAAAAAGGGCCGAATTCCCTTGGTCCACGCCTTATCTAACATTTCCCCGACCCCTCCCAGGAATGGGAGGGTCTAGCAGGTAAGGTTACACCTACTATCCGGTTCCCAAGACCCCTCCCAGAAAAGGGTGGGTCTAGGGTCTTAAATAGGTACACCCACATTTCCTCCTTTTCTTAATATTTTTATGCACCAACATAATAGAGTGAAAATTAATATACCAGCCTTTTTAAAAACATATTTTTGCAAAATATACTTTACACCTGTAACCTAAAACTTTATTAATGCTTTTTTACCAAGCACTATTTCGGAACTTTCATGTTCCTATACTTTTAAACTATATTGGGGGAACTTCATGTTCCTATACCTATTCTATACACAAGTACTGCAGCATACATGCATAACATACATTTTAAAAACAGGCTAAGTACATTAAAATACACAGTAAAACATTTTGCAATTGAAAATATTAACTTTGAAAGACAACAAAACACATTTAAATCATAAAGAAAATGACTAAGACAAAGATGCAGGTGGTTAGAAATTAGATGTTAAACTGTATTACCTCCCTTTTATTTTTAATTTTTTAACCACTAACTAACTAAAAGTTATCCCATCACCCACTATGAGTGAAATATTACTACCCACTAATTTTCTACACCTAAAACCATAGTTTAGATTAATTTGTCCCACGCTGATCTCACCACGTGGCTTTTGTAAACTTTTAAAGTTCAGATGTTGGTTTGTTCCATGCTGATTTTACCACATGGCTTTCTTTCGTAGTTTCAGGCTCTGCAGACGGTTTTGTTGACCATGAAGTTGCAGTTTTCGCTGCCCGCTGCCGGTTCGCTGGAGGGTGGATTCCAGGTTTTTCGCTTTTCCGGGCCAAACTGAGCCCAGCCCAGCCCAGCCCAGCCGAGCCGAGCCGAGCTGCTTGGAGCTTGCCGCTTTTTTCCTTCGGGCGCACTTTGGATGTTCAGAGTTCCAAGTGATTTAAACTAAAAGTTCAGTTCGAAATTTCCAAAGTCGAAATCCAAATTCAAGCCGCAGGTCATTTTCAGAAAATCAGTCCATTTTTAATAGTCTTTTTTTTTTCCTCCTTTTCCAATTTAGACTTTTAATAAGTATTTGAAGAGGCCCAGGTTTTTGTTTCTTGTAACAAAGTTTCAGTTCTGGGCCTGGGCCTGGGCTGGAGGTGATGCAAGCTTCCACCTCTCTTGTTTTATTTGCCCTTCTTTTCCTAGAAGGGGTTATGGCCATATTTGAACATGGCTTCACGTGGCCAAACCCTTTGGGCTGACTGCATTTGAAAAGAGCCAAAATGAAACAGAAGAGCAGAAATCTCACCATTTTCGCTGTTTTGTTGGGTCCAGGATTCAGTTCAAAGTTCGGAGCGCCAGATGTAGCATGAAATAATTAACGATGGGGCTGGATGGCGATGGATGGAGGCCTTTGTGCTTAGGCCCCAGCCACGTGGCTTCATCCCCCATCCAACCGGCGGATCCCAGGCCCAGGTGATCGGCGTAATCAAGACTCACTCACATGCAGGCTTCAGGAAGCATTAACTTTATTCATGCCCTATTCACCACATGTGTGTGGCCTATCTCATAACCTTTTAAGCACTAGTTATTCTTGGCCCTGCATCTAAACTCCTTTCAGCCATCTTCCTCAGAGCGCCCAGCAGCGCAGAAAGGGCCAAGAGCCAAAGAGCCAAAAAGCCAAAAGGGCAAAAAGCCAAAAAAAGGCCGAATTCCCTTGGTCCAAGCCTTATCTACCTTTTCCCCGACCCCTCCCAGGAATGGGAGGGTTTAGCAGGTAAGGTTACACCTACTATCCGGTTTCCAAGACCCCTCCCCGAAATGGGTGGGTCTAGGGTCTTAATTAGGTACACCCACATGAACCCACCAAAGTAAATGTCAATAGAAATCATCTTAGGTTAATTGGGGCTAGGCGGTGGCACTGGAGGTAAGGTGCCTGCCTTGCCTGTGCTAGCCTAGGATGGACCGCGGTTCGATCCCCCAGTGTCCATATGGTCCCCCAAGAAGCCAGGAGCAACTTCTGAGTGCATAGCCAGGAGTAACCCCTGAGCAGCACATGGTGTGGCCCAAAAACCAAAAAAAAAAAAAAGAAATCCTCTTAGGTTAATAAACAAAACCATGCACGGTGAAGGGGGGTGTTCTTGTTATGACTGAAACCCAACTACAATTATGTTTGTAATCACGGTGTTTAAATAAAGAAATTATTAAAAAAATAAAATTATACTAGGAAATAAAACAAACAAAACCAATAACAGAATGATCAACTAGCAACAAGCAGTGTAGTAGACCTTCAATGACTTAATAACCCCATTGTGAGATATTATTCTAATTTTTGTTTGTCATATATTTTTAAAATAATTCCATTACCATTAATTATAAATAAGCAATATAAAGCTAATAATTTTATACCTGCCATGGGGAAGGATCAGGATTGGGGTGGGATTAGTATCCTCAGACAGAGGTAGAATTTCATACTGATGGTAGGATTGGTATTGGAATATGGACTAGCAGAAACAAATGTAATATGAGCAACTCTGTAAAACATGGTGTTTAATTCAAGTAATAATCCTTTTTAAAGTGGTTTTCATGACAATAAAACCTCCTTTCCTGTTCAGTTGTTCCTGTACATTTGGGATGGCAGGGTCTAGTTCTCATGTTACTACCTAATTAAAAGAAACAAGTCAGCAGCTATAAAAGAATCAAAATATGAAGATATTAACGAACTCTATTAGAAATTATCAAACAAGGCACAAAAATCTCAGAAAAGTGTGTGTCCAATTTGAGGTGAACAAGCTCTGGCTGGATCATTTCTCAATCATGAAGAGAATCTCCACTGGAGTGTGCCCAACATGCAGCTCAATCTCAAATTCCAATCCATGGGAAACAAATTTGGAATCTCCTAGGAGGGGGATGAAAGTGTCCAACGTGGCATTGGTCAATGCAAAATTACTATTTATGAGTGAGACAAAAGAAGAGGTATAGAACTCCTAAAAAAAAAGTTGTTATTTGAAGTTTTTAATTACAAAAGTAATACAAAATCGTTGTGGGAGGCACACCTCTTTTTAGTAAACGACTCAAAGAGACACCCTAGAAGGCACAGAAGTGAGAAGGCTGGGTTTTTAGGATGGTGTAAAAAAGTGTTAAGAAGTTAATTAGCACCTGCATTCTAAAGAGCAATGGTGTACAATTTAGGACAGATGAGGGTCAAACATTGCAAGAAGCTTCTGGCAGAGACTAGAGAACCGCAAAAGCCAATAACATAACATTTCTCTTGCCTTAATATGGAAATCTATCTTTTTTCTCTTTTCTTTTCTTTCTTTCTTTCTTTTTTTTTTTTGCTATTGTTTTGTGCTAAAGCCTTAGGATTCTTCAAGTACTCTCTAATTAGATGTATTTTTAATTAATGAAAATAATGGGTGACTATAGCTAATAGTAGATAAATAATAAAAATATTAGCTATTTATCAAGCTAATGTGTTCAATAAATACTTAATGGGCATAAACCAGGCTGAGGAAGGCTGGATTTTTCACCCTATCTACCATGTTTTCCGGTGTATAAGACGACTTTTGAAACAAAAAAAGTCAACCGAAAATCGGGGGTCGTCTTGCCCCAAAAAATGTTTCAATATGCCGCTAAACAAAAATTGTCTGATTATTGCCACAAAACGAATTTTCCAACTCGATCCTGCATCAATCACTGCCAGGCTGCTCAGACCGCCTCTCTAACTCAGCCAATCCAAGCAGGCTTTTTATGCATGCAAATTGAACAGTGTTCTGTACCCGAATCTACACTGTAAAAAGCCTGCTCAGATTGGCCAGAGTCAGAGAGGAAGTCTATTACAGTATAACCTTTGGACCTTTGATTGTTGTGATTGGCTCACTGTGGAAGATACAGTTGCAGCACAGGAACGTTCTGTCTGATACAGCGAATATAGGCCTAAACCTATGTTTTAACTGTAAAATTAGGGGGTCGTCTTATACACCCAGTCGTCTTATACACTGGAAAATACGGTATGTTGGCTGGCAGAGCCTCCAGGCTGGCATTGTCCCTAGAAGAAATAAAAACCTCAGCAGCAGGGTTTTCTGAATTGGGAAATACATATGCCATTTAATGAAGAAGCACACTTTGAGCTAGTTCAACAGGACTTTCCATGATCCTTACACAAAGAATGCAACATAAATTCTGTTCTCTGAAATAAATGGAGACAGTAAGCAATCAGGCCACAACTTACATTTGGTAAATATAGGAAGTAGAACCTCAGGGTTCTTCAAGGTTAAAGGGCCACAAATTTTAGAAGAGTTGGGTGGAAATGTTTGAAGCTGCAGAAAGTTATTCCTTCATCATTAATGATAATTTTCACAGGTTTAAGTTTTCACAGATAAAAACTTGGAATGAGGTTTTTGCAGTATAAGTCGTGCAACATTTGTAATTCATTTGCTAATGTACCAACATTACTATCTCTTTTTTCCATTATAAAATAGGTTTATAAATGTTCTGGTAACACCTTAGAAAGATGTGTCATGACTCTCTCATTTGTTTCCAGAATCACTTGGCACTCTCGCATGTACTGAGTGAAGAAATATGGCATCAGAGAATACCATGAAGCAAGTGGTTCTCAAAGGGTGGTCTACAGAGCAGCAGCCTCCTCCATAGGGAACTTGTTAGATGTGCAAATTCTTGGCCTCACTCCAGACCTACCGAATCAGAAACTCAGAAGGGCAGCTGAGGAACCATATTTTAATAAGTCTCAAAGTCCTGCTGATACGTAGGCAAATTAGGGAACCAAAGTGTAAATGAACAGGGTGACGTAAATACAATTATACTTGATTTACATAGCTCTTTATTAGCTTGGGGGGAAAGCTACTAATATAATTGTTAATCAATGTTTTAGCTGCTTATTTTTTAACTTTATAACCTTTAGATTAAGGTAAGACAATTAAGAATTTTCTAATTTTATAAAAAGGAGACTGAAAAATTCCTCTAACTTCTTTGTGTCTGAAAATTATACAGAAAAGATAAATGCTAGTGGTTCTAGGCATCTATTTAAGGGTTGATGGTTTCTTTTCTTTCTTTTTTTAATATTTTCATGTTTGTGCCTTTTTTATTTACTTATTTATTTTGGTTTTGGTTTTTGGTTTTGGGGCCACACCCAGTGACGCTCAGGTGTTACTCCTGGCTATGTGTTCAGAAATTGCTCCTGGCTTGTGGGAATATATGGGATGCCAGGATCAGTTCTGGGTCAGCAGTGTGCAAAGCAAACTCCCTCCAGCTCGGTTCTCACTCTGTCCCCTATTTGTTCCATTTTTAAGTTAGTATCAGTAAGTCTATAATTCATAAATTTTCATTTGAATCCAATGTTTTTGAGTAACTATGTCATCTTATGACCAAATAGTAGTTTATAATTAATAGAAAAGATTCATTTGAGGATGGCAAATTAACAAAGTCAGATTGTGGGCTGGAGGAGGTGTTGGGACAGTATAGTGGGTAAGGTACTTGCCTAGCATATGGCAGAACTGGGCTAGATCCATGATATCTCATTGGTCTCAAATCCATCAGGAGTGATTCCTGAGTGCAGAATTAGAAGTAAGCCCTGAGTACTGCTAGGTGTGGTCCAAAACACACCTCCCTCCCAAATTACAAATACGGATCTTTTTATAACTAAACACTTTTAAAAATTATTATATTATCCAAATCTAGTCACTGAAATAAAACATTCTGTACAATTCTCAGCAAACACTAAATAAGTACCTTTGTCCAGGAAAACAATTTCACAAATCTCTCAACATTTGTCAGTTGCTGCATTTCTTGTTGAGAACTGTGGTTTGTAATTAAGATCTATGTATTTGTCTCAGCCACAGGTAAAAGCCAAGCAATTACAAAAATAAAAGTTAATGTCAAATTCTTGTTCACCATTCCTTATACCAAAGGATCACAAATCTTGACTCCTAGACTCTTATCACATGTCAAAAACTCTAGATCTTTCACTTGTATGAGATATTTCAAATACCAGAAATAGATCTAAACATAATCTTCACTACTTGTTTTTTTGTAGTTTTGTTGTCTTGTTTTGTGTTTGTTTGTTTGTTTGTTTTGAGCTTCTTTTTTGTATGTGTATTTTTCAACTATGCCTGGTGATCCTCAGAAGTTATTTCAGGCTCTGTGCTCAGAAGTAACTCCTGGTGATGCTTAGGGGACCAACCAGCGTTGGTCATATGCAAGGCAAGAACCTTAACCATTGAACTATCTCTTTATTCTCTCAACTCATTTTTATCTGTGTCCATATTCAGGGGACTAAACAAGGATGCTAAAATACTGATCATGAAATAAATCCTTAGCTACTTATGCTAAAAGTAGCCACCTTTATCTTTATTAAATTAATAACTAATGGCCAACCATCAAAAAAAGGTCATCTTAAGTTTCCATGCATGCCTATTAATGATCAATGTTTTACCCATTGCTTCTCTATTAATGATCAAAGTTTTATTCAAGACCTATTGAAAAGCACATAGAATGCACATTTGACACAGAGTGCATGTAGAGCAGTTAGCAAAAAAGATCGGGATCAGACAAGTTTCAAAGCAAAACACCTAATCTGACTCAAAATTATGTGTCAGCTTTACATACACATGGCTGCACTCTCAGTGCATGAACAGGATAACAAAGATAGACAATGCTCATTCACAACATACAAAATCTCAGCCCAGTGTTCAGCAATCTAAGAGATCATTTTGATAAGCACATTTACACATTAGGTGTCAGTGCTTTTACATCTTAACTTCTCTGTCATTCGCCTGAGGCTCTTCAGACACCACTTCATTTATAAAACCCATTGAAACCAAACACAATTAACATAAGGAAATAATGTCATCATCTTCTTAGAACAACACTATCCAAAGCTGTATATGTAATAGTGGGAACTGACACATGCATAAAGCTGTATATATAATAGTGGGAACTGACACATGCATAAGTAAGAAAGCTAATGTGCAATTCTTAAAACAGAGGCTTCTTCGGCACTTGCTCAAAGTCAGTCCTTTAGAACTTGAATGCCTTGAATCAGAGCCTACAATATAAATAATTTCTAGCCTTCATTTTTGCCAAGATAATACAAAATTAATGATCTTTCATGTTTCTATGAAGATTTTAAATTTTCACATATTTCACTCGATGTATGTATACAGAGAAGACGGCACTAGACAGAAAAAAAATTCCCTTCAGGATAGAATTTATATTTTGGAGTACAGAGATTGTGAGTCAAGCCAACTATTTTTGTTGTCATTCCAGGCTCTACACATTTTTCTCTTTGATTTGGAAAGAAAGAGGCATTTTCTCTCCAACTTAGTAGAGATCACACAAATCCA
This sequence comes from Suncus etruscus, assembly GCF_024139225.1. Classification (NCBI taxonomy): domain Eukaryota; kingdom Metazoa; phylum Chordata; class Mammalia; order Eulipotyphla; family Soricidae; genus Suncus; species Suncus etruscus. Next base: position 56,203,131 of record NC_064861.1, read on the forward strand.
CACACAAATATTCATACATTGCAACATATAGTAATAAGGGAATGGAAGAAGAAATGGGTGAAGAGTTATGCCCGAGAGGGATAAAAAAATTAGAAAAATTTCTTTCTTACAAGATTAAAGAAATGCATTTTTTAAAATTGCATTAATGTGCAATTCACAAATGTTACCAACTAAGAAGAATGATTCACTTACAAGTTTTCTTTAGTCACAGTTGAAAACATAATGTTAAAACATATGCAGATATTAGTATTTGCTACATGCCAACCACTCATGCAAGCATTAGACCTAAGATTTGTGAGTAGAGATCCTACTTAACAAAGAGGTTCATCTGGATGGATATTAAGGAATTTAGGTTCTGAATATTTATATTAATTAGCAAACAATGAAAAATAAGTATGAATTCTGTTTCCAATTTCTAGAGTGTTTTGAAAAAGGCAGCTCAAGGATCATCTGTAATAAATGCTGTGCAAATCCAAGATGTACTTCAGATTTCTTTATCAAGTTTAAAGTCTATCAATATAACTATGATATTTTTGTTTTGTTTTTGTTTTAGGGTCACACACAGAATTGTGGAGTTAATCCTGCCTCTGCACTCAGGATTCACTCCTGTTAGGGCTCTGAGAATCATATGGGATACCAGGAATCTAAACTGGGTGGGCTGTCTGCAAGGCAAAAGCACCACCTTATAAAATCATTCTGGCCTATCCATGGGCTTTGATCTGAGGATTATTAGAAGTCAATAATGCCAATCTTAAAAGCAGCTGTGATTTAAAAAAGAGTCACTTATGAAATGTGCACCTATAGTTCCACCTGACTGTACTAGATCATGTTTTAGTTAAAGGATCTATGGTAGACAAGAGTCAAATCCCACATTTACCTCCCCTTTTCTCTAAGGCTGTTCCATTTTATTCATATAAAAAGATCTATACAGGGTTGGATCAATAGTACAATGAGTTGGGCACTTTCTTTGCATGTGGCCAACCCTGGTTCAATCTCTGGTACACAATATAGACCTTGAACACCACCAGAAGTGATCCCTAAGCTCAGAGACAGGAGTAAGCTCTGAGCGCTGCCAGTGGTGGCCAAAAAAACAAACCAAAAAAAGTGCCTATACATTTGTTGTGGATACCAAACCAGAAGACATCCCCCAGTGTAGAGTTAGTTCACAGGAGTAGGAATGATAATGATGTGGATAATGATGATGCTAAAGGTGTCTATTAATTTAATGCCTTCGACAAACAGGGGTAATTGGTATTTGCTGTCAGCTCTATTTATGAATTAGTTGTTACTTTAGTTCTTTAGTTCTATTGTTTCACTGCTATATGTACAATAGTGATCTACATAGCAGAACCAGGATATAAATTTAAATATAATAAGTTAGATGTGCAGAGAAAAGAAAGAACAGTTGCATGTTAGTAAGTAGCCTCAAGTTCCACAGTTCATTCGTTTACCTCTCTCTTCTTTCTACTTGAATCTCTATATAAAAGCTGACACTCTACATTATTTCCCATGCTAAAAATAGTTACCTAAGTCTCTAATAAAGATTTTGATTACTTATGTCTAAATAAGTTGGAGGTCTTTGAGTCCTGACCAAATTTCTAACTCCTAACTTTTTAAGTCAGATGATGTTCATATTTTAATCTGATTATTATCCAAGTGATCTTCCTAAAAAAAACTTATTGTTAAACTGATGTTTCTCATGTTTCCATGGTTTTCTTACCTCTGATTAGCAGACAATAAGAGAATATAAGAAAATAACCTCAATTTATATTGATACATCAAGGAAAGTCACACTATTGTTTAGAATGGATTTATACTAAAATAGGAGGGAAAATTTTGAGTATTAGATTAAAAAAAATGAGAGACCATGAACATTTTCTCCCACAGACAATTTTTTTCTCATTTCTACATGATGGAAGAGAAAAGACTCATATCATTTCGGATAAGTGTCCTCTTTGATATATTTTAGGATCAGATATCTTGGTACCCTGTGAAGTATACAGACCTGTAAACCATTTCTACATCCAAATTCCTCATGTTTCTGTTAGAAACACTGGGTTCCCAGAGTACCATCAGTTGTATCAGTGACTTCTCTGAGCCTGTCCTTGCTGAACTTTTCCTGATCTCTTCCACTGTACCTTTTCACAATCATATATCATAAATAAGCATTTACCTTATTCATAATCTCCTTACAAAGGGTCTCTTCTCTGCTTCCCTAACTGCTACTGAAATCTTCAAAGAGATCTGTTAGTTGTGCTTTACCTTCATTTTCTGGCCCAATACTTATTTTCCTGTAATCCCAACTGTGAGTTTGACCCCATATAGGTACTGGCATGAGCCACTGATGCACAGCAAGGGCATTTAGGGTTAAGCACATATAGCTACACAAGTCATGAGTTAATCCATAATAACTGCCATGAAGGATCACGAATGGCATAAAGTCTCTAACAGAACGTGAGGAAGTGGTAAATCATCGAAAACTAGGAAGGAGTCGACTTTTAACAAAATAAAAGTCATGGATATCAACTTTGAGACTGCAGCACATGCAAGACAACAAGCGAGTCTGAAACAGAGGAAGAGCAAGAAGATATGAGGGTGATGTTGTGGCAAAAGTATGAACATTGTTATCACCCAAGTTAGGAAATTTGAACTCTATCTAAAAGGCAATGAAGAAACACTAAATTTCCGTGTGTTAGAAACATTTATTATCATAGAATGCTTGAGAAGTACAAAGTGAACGAAGATAACCAAAATTGTAGATAAGGCAGAGGTGAAGTATGATATATATTTTGGAGTATAGTAGTGGGATACAGCAGTTGTAAAAGTATAATCTCACTGCCATTTCTTATAAAATGCTTAAAATCCACAAATATCTAAGAACAATTAAGCTATTCAATAGTGTGCTTGAGTGAATAATGTCATGATAAAACCCAGTTTGTAGAAATATATCTTTTAACTATATCCGTAAAGATTAAGGATGTATACAACCAATGACTTCCTTGCAACTCATAAAACATACCTAAATAGAGAAACTTTGTGTGTTTTTTGAGAATGAAATTATGTTACATGAGATTTTAATGACTGCCATGCTAAAGATTCTCTTATTGGCTATGAAGAACAAAATGGCTATCATCTGTGTTACACCATGGAAAGGCCAGGAAGAAGTGGAGAGTAACCTCTAGGCATAATGAACAAAGAAAGAAAACCCTCAAGTTTTGCTAATCGTTACCCTTTAAATTCATCTACCTGCTTCCTCATATTAATTTGATGCTGACTGTGTGTATTTAAATACTTAAGCATAGGAATGGGACGAGGATGTTGAAATACTTGCATCTTAATTAAACCAAAATTATTTTTTGTGGGTTGGTCAGGTTTTGGGCCGATTCACCAGTACTCAGATTACTCTCAACTCTGCATTCAATAATGGTCCTGGGAGGTTCATGAAATTATCTGGAATGCCTGTGAGAAAACCTAGGTCATCTATGTGCAAGGGACTTGCCATATCTGCTAGACTATCACTTCAGATCTTAATATTTCAGCTATCTAGGAAGTCTTGCCAAAACAGATGCCACTGTGTTTACATATTTTGCAAGACCTTAGAGCAACAATACGTTTGCCCTGCTTCTAATTAGTTTAAAGACTTTTTTTTTAATTGGGGACACAATAGAGATGGAGTAGACTGGGGTCACTGTTGGCAATGCTTTTTCTGGTGGTACTCACTGACCATCAGATGGGTAGTTATTGACAAGCTTGGGCATCACCTGAGCCCTACCTCAGTGCTCAGAGACTATATGGTACCAGGGCTCTAATTCAGGGTTTTAAACAATCTTTATATGTGTTCTAGCTTTTGAGCTACTTTTCTGGCCATTTGTACCAAAACTATTAAGAAATAGTTACAAGGACTGGTGGTAAGCAAATGGGGATGAGAAAGATATTAGTGGAGAGAAATGTACACAGGTAAAAGGATTGGTATTGAAATATTATATGACTTAAATTTAATCACGAATAACTTTTTATTTCCTGGTGACTGTATAAAAATATTTTAAAGGGTAGTTTTTGCAAGTTTTCTGAAATAATAAATAATAAAGCATGAAATTTTAACTGATAGTATGCTATTCAAAAGTAAGATAAGCAAAGTTCTAGCCTGTTATGCAGACAATCCAGGGTGAACCAAGTAACCACAGTTTCAGGCATAAGGTACATCAATGTTCTATACCAGCTTACGAAAGCAAGTTGGCCTCCCTTCAAGGACACCTGCCTTTGGTTGCAGGCAAAATAAATGAGTATTTATTGTGCATCTTTATTTGATATATAAAAAGCTCAGACACACATTTTGCTTAATGCTGTTTGTTAAGACTTTAAGACAGGAGCAATAATACAGTGGATAGGGTGCTTGCCATGCACAAATGACTCAGATCCCATCCCCAATACTTCATATAGTCTCCCAAACCAACCAGGAGTGATCCCTAAGTGTAGACTCAGGAATAATCCCTAAGCACCACCAGGTGTGGCCCCAAAACAAATACAAATCAGATTCAAGAAGCATTCTATAAGGGCACAGGTATATTCTCTAAAAGTACAATTTATAAGGGTATATGTTAAAGAAAGGAAGCTTATTTATTCAAAACCAGAGACAGATATATACCAATTTCATACCCTTTTTACATTAAAGGCAATATTAATATATTTATGACAATGTATCAACTTTATGATCATAAGCATCATTAATTAACACCTTTCTCTTTGATATTTGTAAATCTCCCTTCATATTATAAAGAATTAGCAAGTCTGAGGATGACTCTTTTCAAGTAAAACTGTTTAAAACAGCCATTGACTTTTATACATTTATATTTTATACTGTATTTGTGCAATGGTATTTACATATATTTTTCCTTATCAACTATTATATTTATTAAACATTTTTATAGATGAGTTTTTATGGATGGGATAGTTTTTTAAACCAATTATATAAAAAATATACTTTCTATGCTTTGGTATGCTTCTTGTAAGTAAATTCATATTTGATAAAGGACAAAAATCCTAGAGTACTAAATCTGGGCTTGGTGTTAGAAAATTAGTGATGATTTGCAACAGGCTGCTTACTTCATTACAGTGTCTCTAAACCCAAAAGACTCTCTATTGCAAATACAGCTGCATCTCTGATTTGTCCTTAGAGGGAGTTTCTCAACAGAATATTGGGTATGTATTTGATTTAAACAATAAGCAGAACAGGAGAATTGTCTTTGGATATCACCCTATCCTACTCACCAAATGCAAGAAGAAATACAGAACAAGAATGACCCCATCATTGGTTTACTTTACTTGGCATTCTGCAATGAATGCCATTTAAGATAAAAGCATTTCAGGAAGAAAAAAGAGGTAGCTTGGACTGGGACTGATGAGAGATCTTCATAAACTGTCCATTGGGTACAGGCTGCCTTTAGCAAAACTCATAAATGGTGCTTGCTGATTCACCAGAAACAAAATTTTAGACATAGAAGTTCCCACTTAGCTTCTAGAACAACAATGAAAAGAATAAAAAATATGAGATCTAATATCAAAGCCTCTTCAAAACCAGAGTAAAAATTAAAAAAAAATGCTCTAGAGTCAAAATACAGTGGGAAGAGCTCTTGTTTTGTAGCCAAAACTGGTTCAAGAGCTGGCACCCATAGAGGTCCTCAGTACCACCAGGAGTGATCCTTGAGTGCAGAGCCAGGAGTAATCCTTAAGCACTACTAGATGTGACCCCAATATCAAAAACTAAATTAAAAAATTTAAAAAAATCTAAAAGGATAAGAGGGGACTGAAATCCACCAGATAACATAAAATAAAAACCCAATATATTTTCCAATTTAAATATCTTATAATATCTTGGTAGCCTGGTATAGATCCTCTTTGGGATGTACAGAAAAAGGAACCAATCATAAACGCCTAAGCAGTGTCAAAATTCATCTATATAGATTTCAAGCAGGTAAAACTCACCTATGCCTTAGCAGTGAGGATACATATGTTACTTTTTTGGTATAGTGGTAGTGCAAAGGGCAGGAAAAAGAATTTTTGTTGGGCTGGTCCTTTGCTGACTTTTTAGTTTGAGTGCTGAGTAAGTTTGTTCAGTTTCCAAGCTCATGTTCTTCTTATATATGTAGTTTTCTCTGTGGATATTACACTTTAATGAATAATTTACAAATGTGAATGAGGACAAGAAAAGACAAAAATTTAAAAAGACTGCACAAGAACACGATGCACTTTCTCTGCCCATGAAATCTGAGCCACCAAAGCCCCAGTGTGAAATCAAGCAGTGGAGACAATGCTGGTTTTCATCACAGATCTTACTCACCTTGCTAAACCATCTTCCCACTGTACATGTGCTTGCTTGGTGGCAGCTGTGGAACTCAGAAAGAGAATCTCTTAAGGTAGATTTTGACACTGTAACTTGTTACACATAAATAAAGCTATAGGGATTGTTTGGTATGATGTCCATAACCTAAAGGCACCTATAAGCCTAAAAATCACATGGAAATAACAATACCCAGAGAGAGAGGGAGAGAGAGAGAGAAAGAGAGAGAGAGACAGAGACAGAGAGAGACAGACAGACAGACAGACAGACAGACAGAAACAAACAGAAAGACCCCTAAACAGAGAATCAGGAAGAAACAGAGAGACAGAGACAGAGATAGAGAGAGAAAAATGTATTTCCAGCATGATTATCATTATTCAGATGAGTCTGCCATGGTGAAATAAAGGAAATAAAGACAAGCTTAGAAAAAAATTTTAATTTTGCCCTTTGTTTTCCACCTTAATCATTCAGTTTTTCTTAATAGTAACATTACGGAAAACAAAGTATGAAAACTGTAGGTTATCTTATTTGCATTAATAGGATTTGTGAATATAAATGGATAAAGAGTGACATGGCACTCAGCTTGAAGTATTTTTTAGATATATGAGGAGAAGAGAATATTTCTTGTCTAGTTTTCTTTCTTGCCAAAAATGCATGCACCTTACCTAAGCATGAGTTAGGAGGACTACCCTACCCTCAATTTAGTTCTAATGTGTCTACACATTTCTCGGGGCAGCAATTGGTGGTATAAAGAGGACAAAAATATTTCTGTTTTATCATATTATCTTAAAATACATGCCCAATATATGGCTAATCTCTATTGTATACCACCCTGTCATAAACTAGGACCTTTCACGATTACACACTGTATAAATTCTATTTTTGGGGCCCATCTAGTACTGGTTAGAAAACTACACTTATTAGAGCAGGAATGAGCTATTATAATTATTAATATATTTTTATTTTCTGAGGGAGAATGTCTCAAAAAATGTTCAAAGGACTTGAGATGGGGGTCACTTCTGGAAACACTAGACTAACCAGACTGGGAAGTTCAATGTCCCCACGTGGTTCTTGGAGTACATCACAGAGTTCAAGAAACATGCAGTACTGGGGGTCACATACACACATATCGTGTATATAAGTCCTTTGAACAATTTCCCTGATTCCAATATTTATCTCTATACACTACTTACAGAGTCAGGAAGACACTTCTTTCTCTTTTCTCCACTAAACCAAAATTCCTTTGAACAATGCCTATTCATTAGTACCCAGAATATCCAGCAAAAATTTCATACTTCCTGGATTCTTCTTTAAGTAATACACTTGATCCTTGAACTCTGTGGGTTTTAACTCTACATAGTACTGAAAAGTCATACATAACTTCTACCTTTTCCCAAATTTTGCTAATTACCCTTTGTGGGTCAGAAGTTTTGCCATTAATCCAAAGATGAGTCTTCCATGAGTTATAGTATTACATACAGTATACTTACAACAATAAATGTTAGAGAAAATGTTACTAAGAATAATTTTAAAAGGAGAAAATGCATTTATCATACCGTGAGAGTTTATATAGCCATAGTTTTATGTCATCTATTTTTAAGGAAAGCTGCTCTTAAGTAGATTAATCTGTCAAAAATGAGCAGATTCAAGAGATCAGTGCTATAGTATATCCTCCCCTCTGAACGGTATGCAAATAGATGGAATTTTCACAGTTTGCCAGTCATGGAAAACTGAGTCACAGTAATGTTTACTAGTATCACAGAAATAAAAAAATTATCATCCTTATCTTTCATATAACCCTTTCTTTGTACTCCTCCCTTGTACTTTTGTTAGTAATTTTCCTTTTCTCTAAAAGCAGTTTTCTCTGCTTCCTTACTCTATAACCATGAAAATATGATCTCTATATGCTGTATCCTAAATTCACATATATTTATAATAAGATCATTGAAAAAGACAGTTTCAAACTCCTTACTGTTATTATGACAAATATCTGGAGATGAGACTGACTGATTGTATTAGAGTTGGTCAAATGTCTTCCATGTTCTAAGTATGGCAGCCATGCTATATACGTGGGCTAGTGCTTACCCACACTGTCAAATGGGAAATGACAGTTGACAAATGATAGTGAAAGCATGAGCTAGATAACTATTTGTTGAATATTCAACACAGACTTTGAAGAGGTGGGTTCTCCATTACAAGTTGTTGACTATCGGATGTTCTATTCTTTGTTGATTCACTGAAAATGGACAGTTCCCAGACATTAATGAGAGTATGAGGTAGGTATATGTAGGTATTCAATACAGTCTTGGAAGAGGTGGGCTCTCCATTACTAGATGTTAACAAGATACTCTTCTCTATGTTCATTCACTTCTCACATTAAATTTCAAGTGCTTGAATGAACAGAGAAACTTCAGAAGTAGCAATTTGTGAATAGTTTCCATGACCATATTTCAAACACTCTAAGTGTAACTAGAAACCATTTTGAAAAAAAAAATAGATAAAAATTCTCATAGGTAGCATTGTCCTAAGCTACTAAAATTTGATGGCATTTTAAGATATGTCCTACATGTACTATGATTATTGAACTTTTTAATGACTTCTGTTCATTCTATGTTGATTATTTCTATTCTAGTTATCAGTGGCCTACTATTGTAATATTCAATACCTTATAAGGGCTATTGTCATAATGTTTTATGAATTATTGATTGGATTTTATGATATTTCTGTTAAGTCAATTCATAATTTAACAAAGTTACATATAATTCCACAATGTAAGCCATAATAACACTCCTCAGTATATAATCCCAAAAAAATAATGAAAATTTGCTTCTAACTAAACATTTCTATGTGAATATTTAGAGCAACTTTATTTATACTCACACAAAAAACTGAAAGCAATCAAAATATACTGCAATAGATGAAGATATAACAATGGCAATTCACACAATGAAATACAGTTAGTGATTAAAAGTGCCTCTGAATCTATGCACAAAAAGGATGAGTCATAATTGCATATTGCAATGTCTTTTATACAACACTGTGGAAAAGACAAAAATGATAGTAAATGGATATGTTGCTGTGAGGGGGTCAGAGAATAAGTTATAGGTAAAATTCAGGGTATATTTAAGGCAACAAAACTGCAATGATAACTGTAAAGATGGCACAATGTACTTGTGCCCACAAAAATATAACTTTATCACAAGTAAATATTAAAGCACACAAGTAAAAATATTAATTAAAGCCAAGGAGCTACTTCAAAGGGGCAGAACACATGTTCTGGTATGCATATAACCCCTTATTTGATCACTTACATTGCATGACATTCCTAGCATCAGTTGTCAGGTACAAACCAGTTAGCTCCCAGCATGCAAAACAATACCACCTCCCCACCAAAAAAATGAATTAGACTATAGTTTCCTAATATAAAAGTGAATGCTGACAAAAATGTATCATACCACAAAAGTAATGATATCACAAACTTAGTGAAGGGAAAATAATAGACCTAAGTAACTTTGAAAATTAATGGAGTATTCAGAAATTAAGGCAAAACATAAGTGCACACATATATCATCCTCTAAAGAGAAAATTTATTTTTAAAGAAATCAAGATTGTATGTCCAGTGAAATACAAACCCATGCACTTGGATGGATAAGGTGGAAGCCAGGTTTCATATTTCTGAGTGGATATAAGCAAGTAAGGGATTAAAGCTTGAATAACACTTATAGCACTAAAGTTTGAAGTTATTTAGTGGAACATCAATACATAAATATCTCTCATACATATACAAATTTACAGCAACATATATATGAATTCCAAATTGCATTTGTCCTACCTCTGTCCGCTAATAAGGCTCAGAAGCAAAGACGATCCAGTAGTAATAAACACCCAGAGCACCCAGATCTTGGTTTCTATCATTTTATGCAAGGAGACAAAAATGAGTCTGAAACCTGGGACATCATGTTAAAGAATGGAAGTAAATAAATGTTGGTGGTATGTCAAGTTCAAGGGCCAACTAAAAGCTTTCAATGGATAAAGTAGGAAAATAATTTAAACAAGAAAATAAAACTTTTATTAAAGTATAATATATATTAGTTTCAGTCTATATTGGTTGAAACGAAAGGAAGGAAGGAAGGAAGGAAGGAAGGAAGGAAGGAAGGAAGGAAGGAAGGAAGGAAGGAAGGAAGGATGGAAGGAAGGAAGGAAGGAAGGAAGGAAGAAAGGAAGGAAGGAAAGGAAGGAAGGAAGGAAGAAGGAAGGAGAAGGGAGGGAGGGAGGAAGGAAAGGAGGGAGAAAGGGAGAAAAAAAGAAAGGAAGGAAAAAAGGAAGGAAGAGAGGGAGGGAAGGAGGGAGGGAGGAAGAGAGAAAGGAAAGAAGGAAGGAAGGAAGGAAAGGAGGAAGGAAGGGAGAAAGAAAGGGATGAAGGAAGGAAGGGAGGGAAGAAGGAAGGAAGAGAGGGAGGGAGGAAGGGAGGGAGGGAGAGAGGGAGAGAAGAAGAAAGGGAGGGAGGGAGAGAGGGAAGAAGGAAGGGAGAGAGGGAAGAAGGAAGGAAGGGAGGAAGGAAGAATGAAGGAAGAAGGAAGGGAGGGAAGAAGGAAGGGAGGAGGGAGAGAGGGAGGGAAGGAGGAAGGGAGGGAGGAAGGAAGGGAGGGAGGAGGAAGGAAGGGAAGGAAGAAGGAAGGAAGGAAGGATGGAAGGGAGGGAAGAAGGAAGGAGGGGAGGGAGGGAAGAAGAAAGGGAGGGAGGGAAGAAGAAAGGGAGGGAGGAAGGAAGGAAGGGAGGGAGGAAGGGATGGAGGGAGGGAGGAAAGGAGGAAGGGAAGGAGGGAGGGAGGAAAGGAGGGAGGGAAGGAGGGAGAAAGAAAGGAAGGAAGAACGGGAGGAAGGAAGAAATGAAGAAAGGGAGGAAGGACAAAAGGAAGGAATGAAGGAAGAGAGGGAGGGAGGAAGGAAGGACAAAAGGGAGGGAGGAAGGAAGGGAGGAAAGGAGGGAGGGAGGAAGGAAGGAAGGGAGGGAGGAAGGAAGGGAGGAAGATGGAAGGGAGGAAGGGATGAAGGAAGGAAGGGAAGAAAGAAGGAAGAAAGGAAGGGAAGGGAGGAAAGAAGGAAGGAAGGAAGGAAGGAAGGAAGGAAGGAAGGAAGGAAGGAAGGAGGAAGGGAGGGAGGAAAGGGAGGGAGGGAGGGAGGAAGGAAGGAAGGAACGAACTGCTTGCACAAATTTCAGAGGTAGACATCACAGGGCTCACATTCCTAGCCTTTAGTTCCAGTGCCTGCCAGGTTCTTATACACCTATCTATATATCAGATACCATGCACTCCGTTACTGTACCAAAAGTCCCAAATAGAAGGATTTTAAGTAAGGAAATATAAAGTTCAGGGATTCATACATTCAAGGGAAATTCTTTCAGCCACTGAATTATTCCAGAAGCTCTGTCAGGGTTTTTTTCTTTTTCTATCAATTAAGATTAAAAAAAAAAGTGGAGATGAGAACCTCTAGAAGGATTTTACCCATTTTCGGGGTATTAGACCCTTACCCCAGATTATTTACTTTCTCTTTTTCAGGCAAAACCACGTAACTTGAACTAGCTAGCCCTGCCCCCACTTACAGGGGGAAATAAGGGAGGCAGCAAGACCAAACTGATGCAAGACTACTAAGTAGTAGGTTAGATACAGAGGGGACCATATATTCTAACCGCCCTGAGGGTGAGGGAAGAAGAAATGGGAGGTAGGACAAAAACGGAGGGTTAGGGAGGACAATTTGGGGATGGGAAGCCCCCCTGATTTTATGTAAATATGTACCTAAAATATTATTGTCAACAATATGTAAGCCACTATGATCAAAATAAAAATTATATTAAAAAAAAAGTGGATCCCCCTAGAAATTATCTGCTATATTGCCCTGATTAGATTTTACAAAATATTTTCAAAGAAGTAGATAAAAAGATCATCATCATTGACACTGGGGATTCAGTTGAATTTTCCAGTTCACCATACAGAGATGAATCTAGGGTCTCCTTTTAGATGCTCCTTCTAGATTATCCAAATCCTTAACTAGGTACAAAGCAACTTAACAATAAGGAGCATCAGTGTCTCCTACTGGTTGTTCATATGTTGAAAACTGATGTTGGAGAGCGAGATATGGCTAAAGTTTGGCTTTTTAGAGTGCTAGGTGGTCTCTTCTACTTTATTCCAATTTATTTTTCTAATTTCTCAAGATACAGGTATTAGCCCATGCAAAATTTTTCCATGAATTCTGAAATTTTATGTTGTTATTCCACAATAGTTCCCTTGTTTTTCAGAATATTGAAGCATCTGCTGATCTGGTGAATGCTTCTTGGTGACCTGAAATGAACTATTTCATAATTACATGCCACATATTCCAATCCTATCAAATAATAAAATAGCAGCACCATGTTTTGGTTAGAATCTAGTGAAAATGCATGGATAGAGACATGAATACATACAAAATTTTAATCTCTATTAAAAATTCATAATGCTAGCTAATAGCATTGCCTCCGCGGTCTTCCTCATTGTTTTGCTTGAACTGAAACCACTTTTACAGCTTGCAAAGATTAATTATTTTTAGATAATGATGACTTCTAAGAAGTTTGACATTCTTGATGTCACACACCCTGAGCAAAGTTAACAAAAAAGCATTTTCAACAATGTAGAAGTATGGTTATACTGGTTTTAAAGTCTGAGTACAGGAATAAAACTTTGTTCTATTAGATAGTAAATGTTTCTGAGATGGTATATATGTTCTCACATGTAATTGTTATACTTTAGGATATGCAATTATATATCAAATTTTTTCATACAACTCATCTAGGTAGAACAGTATTCACATATTAGATCATGTATATTTTAAAGACAACTTATATAGCTCTCTTTATATATAGGTGAAGTTATTAGTAAAAACAATAGAAGAAAATATAAAGGATTTAGCAATACTGACTGCTAATTAACCAAATGAATAAGATTTTGGATCTGAAAATGAAATGACAATTTTCAAAACCTGGTAAATTAAGAAATACAATTAACATGTCTATAATATTCAGATATTAAAGATATTAAAGAAATAATATTTATACATATTGGAGACTAGGAACCCCCACCAGGTTTGAACGGCTAGGTTCTAAGAAGAACATGACACATACCAAAAATATATCTAGAAAGGTGTCCTACATTCATTTTCAGCTAAGACTTCTAAATTTCACAGAAGCAAGTTTTGGAGCTGTCCTGACATGCAGTTGATTCACTTCTTTGCTAGGCAAATGTGGACAGATGCTGAACTCTATCAGCATTTCCTGTCCAACCCCTTTTAATTCATGATTTCCTGGATGGCTGTGTACCAAAAAATCTCCTAACACTTTCAGTGTTGATGCTAATTCACCGAGCTCTCATGAAAACATGGCTTGAATATCTTAAGAAAAAAGGTGCCCTTTGCCTCTAGAATCAATAAATATGTTGAATCCTAAAATATTAATTTTCATATGAGGGCATAGAAGCAAGTAAGACAACAGGATCAGGGGATTGTCTGATAAAATCTTACATTGCTTTCTCAACCTTTCATCTATAATACAAAGTTTTTCTCAAGTGTTCTGATTTTCCTTATAAATGCAGACTTACTGATATGAGAATATTTTCAGTATTTCAAGTACCAGAAGATGACTTGAATAGAAAGTAGTATATGTCTTATTTAACTCAGAAGGGCTTAGAAGAGGCATAAATGCAGTTCTGGCCATGGAACATTTTCCAATGAACAGGGTATAATTTCCAGAGACATTAACCAATATATCCAGAAATAAAAAATAAAAGTTGTGAGCTGGAATGATGTAAGCCATCACTTATAATGATTTGAACATGCCTGACCAGGGTTCAATCCCCTGTACCACAAATGGTTCTACATGCCTTCCAGGAGTGATCCCTGAGTGCAGAGCCTAGAGTCAGCCCTGAGCACTGCTGGGTATGGCCCCAAATTAAAACAAAATATAAAATAAAACAAATAAAAAATAAACATAAATAAGAAGATCTGGTATGTCAATGAATAGAATGCTGTCAGAAGACTTTAGAGAGTTCTGAAGAGTTATAAGAATATGAGTTCTAAGGAATGCTAAGAATACTCAAATTAACTTTAATTTGACCATGCAATTAAATTGTTTGATTCCAGTAAGTACAGACAAAAAAAAAAAATATATATATATATATATATATATATAATACATAGCAAAGGAAAAGACTTATACTAACATTGTGAATGTCTCTGAAAACCATTGTTGAGTTGCAAATAAATGAACTGACCTCTTTCAAAGAAACAGATTTATATCTATTATCAGAGTTGATTCCTCACCTACATATTGTTAATATCAGGCAAATTAATTTTAATCCTCTGGAATGTTAGTTCAGAGTATGAGATACTTGTAATTGGAAGGGGATAGGTTTCTGAATTAGACAAAGGTAACAAATCTTATTTCACGGATTTCAGCTCTACTTATTTGTGGGGTTAGGGTGAGGTACAGAGATAATTACATTTCCTCTCAGTAAGGTCAAATTTTAGGCAATTATGTAATTTGTTGAAATATATGTTTTATCTAATGCTCTATTTCATAAAAACAAAACTTGATGCTACTAATGACAACTTGTAAAATTGAATGAGCTGTTACATTTTTTGTCTTAGAAGTATCATAAATTATAATAATATTGAAGTTTATTACTTATACTTGCAGAGCATTATACCAATATTTAAGTCTTTCTACTATCTTTCCCTGGTTCCTTCATGCCCTGACCTACCTAGACCCAACTTAGGTCCAGGTTCCATTGATCCTGTTCCATTGATCATAATTTATAATAATGTTGAAGTTATTACTTATACATGCAGAGCACTATACCAGTGTTTCAATTTTTCCACTATTCTTGGTTCCTTTATGCCATGACCCAACAGGTTCTATTGATCCTGTCTTAAACTTAATTTCCACTGGGGATTGTCTAATTCCTTCCTGTTTCTTTGTATTCCATATGTGGTCATATAGATCAACTGTTATTTACCCTGTTACTTTCTAACTCACTGTACACAGCATAATACCCTCCGATTCCATTCAAGATGCAGAAAACAGCAATTTTTTTCTTTTTTCCATTATAAATATGTACTATAATTTTATCCACACATCTGATGTCGAATAAATGAGTCATTTCCAAATTTTAGCTACTCTATTATAAATAATGTTTCAATGAATACAGGTGTGTGTATGTGTATCTTCAGATTGCTTTTTGTTTGGTTTGTTTTGTTTTGTTTTGGGGCCACACTCAGTGACACTTGGGGGTTACTCCTGGCTATTTACTCAGCAATCCCTTCTGGCTTGGGGGACCCCATGGGACGTGAGGGGATTGAACCACAGTCTGTCCTAGATCAGCTGTGTGCAAGGCAAACACCCTAACACTTGCGCTGTCACTTCGGCCCCCAGATTGTTTCTATCATCACATTTTCTTGTGATTGTTAGAGTTACAAACAATTTTATTGGCTGATGATAAGGAGACCATCTCTAGAAAAAAATTTAAAATAAGAACCAGAGTGAAAGGACAGTAGGTAAGGTAATTTCTTTGCAGATAATATTCCTATTTTCAATCCCCAGGATCCCATATGAACCCCTGATCACTGACAGAGTGATCACTGAGTGTAGAGCCAAGAGTAACCGTGGAGCATCACTGAGTGTGACTTCCCAAAAGAAAATTAAAATATAGGGCTAGAGTGGTGGTACAGTGGATAGAAAATTTTCTTTGCACTTGGCCCATGCTTTTCAAAAACCTTAAAATTAATATGACCAGAAAATGAGTTGACCAATGTAAGATCCAACAAAGAATCTGAATTGAATTGGGAGTAATAAAATTGACCTATTATGTTATGATGATGTCAATTGAAAATGTATAACTTTTCATTTAATGAGTATATTAAAGAAAAAAATTAAAACAAAATTAAAAATAGACCTCATTATGGAAGACATTATTATTTAGATATCAAGCATTGTATGCCAAACTTGTTCTTATCTTTAAAGTAGAAACAGTATAATGCTGTTTGGAAGATTTATGTATTTTTAGATATTTCTTACAGTAAACTACAGTGGCTTTTCTTAAGTTAATACTCCAGTAGATTTTAATCCACATCCAATTTAGGAACCTTTGGGAATCACCAAAAAACAACTAGTCACCAAAAGCATTCTTCACTTTCATCAAAAGATACCTCGATCACTATCTGCATATCCTTTATGGTAGTTTCACCACTTCTTACTAAACAGAAGCGACATAATCCTCACCCCATCATACAGTTTGGAATCACAGCTGTTCCATGCATTCATAGCAGGTATAACAGCTGGAATTCTTTTGAGAGTGTTTATTTCAATCTTCACGATTCCCCGCCCATGTTTTCCTAAAGAATTTCAATTTTGCTCCTCATTCCAAATCAAACAAGACAAAAAATATAATCAAATCCATCATGATATGTTTTCCCTTTCTCACTTTGCATCTCCTTTGAAAGAGTAAAATCCTGCTGAATCATTTTAAATTCTCACCGAGATAAAGCAAGCCATAACCTCTAAATTATGTGAAAGAAATGCATTAGATCTATGATGGTTTGTCAGTCTGAACATTTTTTGTTATTTTCTATGTATGTGACATAATTTTTTTTTTGCTTTAATGAAAAGTAGAGCCATAAATGTGAATCAGTGGTGAGACATATGACTAGCAAGAGTGAGGGAGGGTTTGGCCCCAGAATCACAAATAATAACAATAACAAATGTAAATATAAAGATTTTAAATTTTACTTTGAGAGTCTTTTTTTATACAATGCTATAATGTAGACTGGCAGTGCCAAGAAAAATAAGTTAATCCATCCAAGTTAAAGTTATTACAACTATCAATCTGCTCTTTGTAATTGGCAAATTTTACTATTTTACTCCATGCTAAATTAATATGTGGTAATGCACAGAACCAAATTTTCTTCTCATTATCATGTATATGTATGTAATATTAAATTATGTGTTTCCACAAGATTGTTCTTAAAAAATCAAAACATATACTGGGAATGTATTTTAGTAGTAGACCACCTGCCTTACAGACATGAGATCCCAACTTTTCTTCCCAACACTATCTCCATTGCCAAATGCCATATCTGGTATTGCCAGGTGCAATCCCTGGCAGCTACAACAAACCACCATCATAACAAACAGCAAAGGAAATATGATGTTATTTTTAAATTATGGTATCGTATATATGCATCTCTAAGACATCCCACACGGTGTTTTATCAAATATTATTACTTTAAATACTGAAGTACAGAAAGTACTTCTCTGATGTTATCAGTATTTTTCAAGTACATTTGTTCTCTGCTTTGAATGCAGATTGAAAAATATTGTACCAGATCAGATCTATAGCATTAGAAGAAAAAATAAAAGAAATAAGTTAAAAGAATTAGTCTTAGAGTCTTAAAGTTTCTGGCCTCCATTCCCAGGCTGACTATCTGCCACATAAAATAGTTCATTCCAAAAGCCATTTTGGTGGGATTCATATAAAGGTATAAAGATGGAGAGAGTGGAATTAAGATGAAAATGTTTTTGTGAGGTGGATGGGGGAAAGGCAGAAGAGAGGAAATGAAAATGATTTCTTATGGGAAATGAAGGATAAAGGACTCGGGTTTTTCACTGTTGGAGAAAAGAAGCAAATTAGAATGAGCCCCATGGTGTTGTTTTACAATTGGAGTTCGCAAGAGAGGTGGACTAATGGTTTTCAATAAATATATTATGCATTAGTTTCCTAGGGCTACTGTAACAAGTTATCACAAGTTGGATAGCTAGAACATATCCAAATCCAAGGAATCCAAAACCAAGTTGTTGTTCAAACCAGGTGTATTTTACAAGAATCTTCTTAGCCCTTCCAGCACTATGGCCACTTGGTATGCCATGGATGTGGCAGCATAATTCCAAAGCTATGCCTCCAGTTAGCTAATGTCCTAATTTAACAAATTATATCAGCAAAGACCTTATTTCTAAATAAAGCCCACACTTAAGTGCTTGATGGTGAAAATTTTAAGATAACTATAAGTGTCTATGTGTATGTGCACACTCCTTTACCACACTTAGTTCTATCTCATATATTAGGAATCTGGGAATAGCAACAATCCAAATAATAATCAAAAGAATTTATACCCATACTTGATACTAAATACCATCCTCATATAGGGAACCTTGTCTATTTGTATAAATGACTAATTTCAGAATGATGTCAAAGTAGAAAATGAATCTTGTCTTGTTGAGCCAGAGATAAAAATGTACCGAAAGAAAATCAGAAGACATACTCAGCTTCAAGAGATTAGCATGGCCAGTTATGATATAAATATTAATATTCATCATGGCACAAAGGTATTGATAATGGGGAATTATGATTCATTAGGTTAAAAAATCTAAAAGTTCAAATTGATGTCAATAAATCCAAAAGCTTATAAATAGGAAGGAAAAGGGTTTTGTTCACTCAGATAATACCAAGTAATAAAAGCAAATAAATGACAGAAGGAAAAAATTACCCGTTATCGCCACCACAGCAATCATTCAGCTAAGAAAATTTGAAAAAATGCTACAATATGGGGAAAGTAATTTGATAAGGAACTAGATATATAATTAAGACCAGAATATTAGCTATTAAGGTATTATATTCCAAGAGTACAAAAGAAAAAAAACTTTATGTCAGAGACACACTGTATCTATCACTTCAAAGAGCTGTTTAAACTTTATAATCATCAAATGTAAAATCAATTTTAAAAATGTATACTACCTGATATAAAAAAATAAGCAGTCATTTGGGATAACACTACTGAAAATGTATATAATGAATTTATTTCAAGGAAACAAAAACTAGTCCAAAAAATGAACCCTATAAAATAAATGTTTTTAAATCATCAGACCTAAAGTTTAAAGAGAGAGAGAGAGAAAGAGAGAGAGAGAGAGAGAGAGAAACAATTTTTAGTGAAAAGACTAAAGAGACATAATTTCTTTATTTGATCCCTTTACTGTTAAGGGACATATTGGAGCAAATAGAAACTTGGATTGAAATTGGTGCATTCAACGATATGGCAACATCTGTTTACAAAATGTGATGGTTGTGTTGTGCTTGTGTGTCCAAATCGCAACTTATTCTCAGATGATTTAGGAATATTTGCAAATTGGTTATTCTCCATAAATAAAAATGACAAAGAAAAGTAATGTATTTTAAATTGATTTTTCTCCAAAAGAAGAGTTGACGATGTTTACCATAAAAGGATAGCTACAGGGTCAGAGAGATAGTTGAGGATCAGAGATCACTTGCTATCTATGTGGCTACAGCAGCTGAGAGCTAGGTTGCAGCCCCAACTCCATAGATGGTTTACCACCAGGGGTCACTCCTGAACACAAAGCCAGGAATAGTGCTGAAGCGCCTCTGGGTGTGGCCACCGATCAAATCAAAACAAAAGAAGTTCATTACAAAGAAAAGGTTGAATCTGAATGCCAAGAAAAAGAGGGGAATGAGAAAAAGCCAAAATTTTCAGAAAAAAAAAAAACTGAAAATCATTTTAAACTTTCACATTTTCCTTTTGGCAGACTGACTTCATAATCTCTTCAGTTAAAGACTCTGGAAAGCAGTGAAATTTGCTTTTTGAAAATATGTTTTACCCAGTCATCTCTTGACCTTCTACATTTCGATTATATATACATAGATTTGGTGGTGGAGATAGAAGCCTGCTTTTACAACTTCCACTCAAAAATCCAAGTCCAATTCAGTTTCTTGAGTCTTTAATCTTGGTTAATTCAGCACTTCAGCTGTTAAAATCATTCATTACTGGCTCAATCCATTTTTATTATTATTTAAGTTTCCTATGCATTGTTCTAACATGTTCAAAAATGATTATCTTCCTATTTAGGAAAATATGCAATATTTTGACAAATTTCTCCTTGCCCAACTTTTATTTTTGTTACTTACATTGCAAAGTATATTGACGTCAGAAGCATTTTTCTACTTTTGAAACAAAACACATTATTATAAATATGAAAAAGAACCATAGAGTCCACATGAACACACCTTCTCTAGAGATATTATCTAAGATTATTAAGGCGTTCTTAGAGAAGCCCATGGGAAGTAGAACAGATGTCTGGGTTTAAATCCAGCTCTTCCACTTAATGTGTGGCTTTGGAATAGTTCATATTCCCTCATTTTTTATTAAAAATAATGAGAGTAGGCAAGTAAATATCAGAATCAACACTGTACGGCTGTTAAAACTATCAGAAAATGTAATGCAGCTTCCAGGATTTTCAATATGGCATCATGTTTTCAATAACTCAACAGTGGAATAAATCTATCAGCTTAAGCACTACTTACATTTTGTTTCTTTTTAACCCATTTTAAATATTCTCTCTCTGTCTCTCTCTCTGTCTCTCTGTCTCTCTCTCTGTCTCTCTCTCTGTCTCTCTCTCTCTCTCTCTGTCTCTCTCTCTGTCTCTCTGTCTCTCTCTCTGTCTCTCTGTCTCTGTCTCTGTCTCTGTCTCTGTCTCTGTCTCTCTCTCTCTCTCTCTCTCTCTCTCTCTCTCTCTGTCTCTCTCGATTTTGGACCACATCCAGAAGCACTCAGTAGTTACTCCTGGCTCTGTGCTCAGAATTCGCTCCTGGCAGGCTCAGAGGACCAAATGGGGTACTGAAAATAGAACCCAATTCCCTCCGGTCTGGCGTGTGCAAGGCAAATGCCCTACTGCTGTGTTATTGCTCTAGCACCATAACTAAAATATTCTTACAAAAAAAATAAGTTTCACTTCAATAGAAACAATTGTGTCCTGAATTAAAAACTTAGAAAATTCATTTTAATGGGCAAGCATTATCATGTAAGTAATTCCTAGAATAATACTAGAAGAAACTCCAAAAGGAATGCTGTTGAACACTATGCCAAGTATTTTAAGTATAGTAATTGAACATTCCCAAGCATATCTTTTAAAGTAAGGCTTATTACACACACTATAAGATAGAAAAATAACATTTAGAGGAGGTAGTATTAATTTGATGAGCAGCAGGCAAGTTTGAAACCAAATAATTTAAGACTTTATTTTCACATTGAAGTTTTATTTTATTTGAATTTAGGTGTAAGTCTACAGAGAAAACACCTCTGACCCCCAGTATATACTAGAATTTTTTAATGTTTATGAATCAACTGTATGTTGAAGCAAATGAATATAAGATGTTAGGTATGTCAAGCTATAATTGCTGGGCTTAACTGAACAATATATATTGCAATAAACCAAAGCTACTTCAATATTTTTTAATTGCATAGCCTAGAACTGAACAGATGCCATTGAAAAAAACAGCTTCAATGATGGTAGTTTGAGATTCGCATGTAAAATGAGGCAAGCTTGCATGCCATTCTTTTTTGTTTTGTTTTGTTTAGTTTGGGGACCAAAACTAGTTCTGATTAGGCTCTGCATTCAAGGATCACTCCTGATTGTGCTTCGGTGGGAGAGCATATGGGGTGTCAAGTATTGAATTCAGGTCAGCTGCATTAAAGGCAAGTGGCTTAATGCTGTATTAAAGTGGGGGTACCCTCACATCCTTATGTGGCATGCGTGAATTCTCATCAAGTTCTGAAACTCACAGTCCTAATATAAAAGTTTATCTCTAGCTTCCCAATATGATATTTCTAAAATAATTTGGCTGCCATTTGGGCAAATTTATATGTGTGTGTTGTCTTGACAGCTTGTCAACTGGCAGACAGTTCCCGAACATCACATTCATTTCAATTTAATATTGGTAAATTTCTCAATTAGAATTCTATTTTTCACTTTCTGCAAAATGAAATCCCCCTGTCCTTGCTGGCATTCCTCAGGGCATACAGGTGCAGGTGTTGGCATTTCTGCAATAGCAAAGGAAGAAAAATGAAAGAAGGAAGGCAGGAAAGAAGCAGACTGAAAGAGAACTAAGGTAATGGGGAAGAAAGGAGATAGGAGCTGACCTTCATCCTGATATTCACCATCAGGAGAAATGAAAGGAATAATTCACATCTAACAATAAATAATGCAGCGACCCTGCTTTTTTTAACCAGCACGTCTAGAGTGAAAGAGAAACAGAATACCCAAATGTATAAAATTTTTTAAAAATGCAAAGTGGAAAATGGCATCATAAAGATAATTTTTATTTACATTATAGTAAAGGCTTACTTTTTCATTTATCTGATCATCACACAAGGAAAGCATGCTGGATATGACCAACTTTGCATTTTAAGTTTGAGTCTTCCTGGACTTAATAGATAGCCATTAATACATGACAGAACAAGGATTTAGAAATCCATCTTACTTCAGAACTCACAGTTTCAACGATGACACATCCCATGTAGTATTTGGAAGAGATACTACGGACTAAATACTGAAAATAACCCTGTAAATTATTTATATCATCTATTATTTTATGAATAAAAATACTTTAAATGAAAACATGCATATTTATAAGCACATTATATATTATTTTTTGAAACCTTTCTTCAGCTAAAACTGACTTTGCAGAAGTTTGGGTGATTTCATTTCTTTTTGTCTTTGGACCACACCTGGCTATGCTGAGAGCTTATTCCTGACTCATATGTTGTGTTGGAGTTTGAGCACTGGTGGACTATATTGAAAGATTTAGCCACTGCACTATTTTTCATTCCCTAAATGATTTTTCATTAGCAATGTATTCATCAGGCACATGATTAATATCCAGCAAATGAAGCCTCTAGACACATTTAACATACTTGACCATAAAATGTAGAAATCATAATAATGAAACAAAAAAGCATTCTTGTTCATTATTCATGAACGAATTATATTAAAGTCTTCTGTATACCATTGTATCCCCTTTCAGCACCTAGTTCTTGTCTAGAGTGATCAGTTCCAACTATCATTCTATCATTGTCACAGTGGACCATAATTAACCTAATTGCATTCACCACTCTTTGTGGCAACCCTGCTACCATCGACTGGTCCTTCTGTTCCTCATCTTTATTGTCTCTGGATATGATTACCATGCTATCTTTTATTTTTTCTGATATATCACAAATAAGTGAATTATTCAGTCTATTCTCTATCTCTGGTGCATTTCACTCAGAATAATAATCTCCATATCTATACATGAATAAGCAAATTTCATGACTCCATTTGTCCTAACAGCTGTGTAGTATTTCATTGTATAGATGTACCACAGTTTCTTTAGCCACTCATCTGTTCTTTGGCACTTGGGTTGTTTCCAGATTCAGGCTATTGTAAATAGTGCTATGATGAACATAGAAATGAAGAGTTTTTCCTGTATGGTGGGGTTTTGGGGGGAGTTCCTATAGTGTATATTCCTAGCAATGGTATTGCTGATCATATGGAAGCCATTTTCTAGTTTTCTTAGGAATATCCATATTGTTTTTCCCAAAAGGCTGGACCAGTCTAGATTCCCATCAGCAGTAAAGGAGTCCTTTTCAGAGAATCCTTTTGATTCACTCCTCTGCTTGTTCTGTTCACCTGTTTGTAATCTATATGATTTTGCTATGTAGTACACATTCTCTCTTTTCTTGAGATTTTTGGATTACACTTAATGGTATGCAGGTGCCATTATTTCTGTGCTCAGGAGTGACCTCTTGTGGTGCTAAAGGAGACCACGTATGGTTGCAGGGGATTAAAACTGGGGTCAGTTACATGTGAGTCAAGCACTTAATAATTCCAGTACTATCTCTCCAGTCCAATATTCTTGTAGGTTGTATTCAAATACACTGTGAAATTAGCATAGATAGAATCTTCACAAGAATGACTTTTGACATCTTGCATATTTTATTGGTCTGGTAAGCAAGAATTTTACAATACTTTTACACTGTTACGTCTGAATCCATAGTCAAGGTCTGAGGATTGAGAGGCAAAATCTGCCATAGAAAGGTGGAGAAGAGGAGAAAGTAATCATGCTTTAATATATATGCTTCTCTGTAAAATGTGATGATATTTGATGGCTCAGAAAAAGTAGGGGGGAAAGATTATGGCTGAAAGCAGACTTGCTAAAAGATTTAGTTAAAGACCAGTGATGACCATGACACAGAAACTTCTTTGGAAACTAGTTTTCTAATCCACTCTAGACTGAATAGATAAACTCAATCCAATATCTGGCTGACTACAGACCTAGACAATTTCCTATTTCTCTATGCTCTGCATGTGAATATACACAAACAAATAATTAAACATCAAGCAAATATCAATAGGATTAGTCTGGCATGTTGGAACAAATCTTGATAAATCCGCCTCAGTAACAATAGTAGAACTACAAGTCTATGAGAGGAATACAAATTCAGCCTATTGAAGTACTGTCGTGTAAGGGGAGATATTTTAATAGAATTGCTTCGTCAGTTCCTATTACTAAGGGACTAAAGCTATTGAGCTGTGGAACTTCGGCCAAAATGGGGGATTTGGAAATGCAAATTAGAGATAAGATGGTAATAAATGTCTTTTCTTCAGCAACACACCATCCCAGATGCCAGGAGCTATTTTAAAGATGATTCTTAATAGTTCTGTGAAATTGGAAGCATACATACCTAAAATGGACATCTCTGGCACAGTAGCATGATAGGGTCCATTAAGAAACTCTGGTGCATTGTCGTTGATGTCTTGAACTTTAATAATAAATTCAGAAGGAGGCTCAAGAGGCTTGTTCGTCTCCCAGTCCACTGCCTGAGCTGTTAAGGTGTACTCAGCCTTTTCCTCTCGGTCAAGTCTTTTTATAGCATGGATATCTCCTGTTAGGTCATTTATCTGAAAGATTGTCCCAGCTCCATCACCTGATAGGATATACTTGATTTTTTTGCTCCCAGGATCCAGGTCTGTGTGTAGCTAAAATGAAAAGGGGCACTGGTTAGTGATGGGGGGCAATCTGTAAAACTATGTCTTAACCTGCTTGCTTGCACCTAAACTTAATTTTTTTTCCCCTACGTTACTTGTCAAGTCATCAATTTTCTGGTAACGGTAGATGTGTAAAAGTCTATGCAACTAAATGCTTGTCGATCAAACTATAATGAAATTCATATAAATAAGTTAGAATAAGTTAGAACAGTTTTTAAAAGATTCTGAGCTGTTTTGTATAAACTGACATGCCTTTACAATGATGAAAAGATCAGGGGGGAAAACATAAAAATATTCTCTTTCATTTATTAAAACATTTATTTAAAGTTACGATTCTTAGTTGCCTTTTATAGATCTTTGAGTCAAGGACTAAGTGAATTACGTCTTGTGTGGTAATTCTCTAAATAGTTTCAATAGACAATGAGTTTAAATATTTTGTGTGTAACATGAGAAAAATGGGAGTCAACAAGGCATATAATAACCTCTCCAAGGTTCTTTCTTATTGAAGGGTCTAAAGTAGTAGACCCAGAATTCAACTCAAAAAATGCCTAAGAAAAAGAAAAGCATTTCTAGAGCTTTTCTCTAGAAAACTAGATAGACTGAGCACATGTATTTGCATACATGAGACCACAGTTCAATAACAAGTACCTTGGTCCCCTGAGCACTACTAGGAGTGATGAGCTAGGAGTACTAAACACTGCCAGATTAAGGCTCCAACACCAAAACAAATTCAAAAATAAATCATTTCCAGTAATTTAAGATCTGATATGTTTGTAGGGCTTTCTGAAATTGTGATTCATTTATTATCTGGCTCAGGAAAAGTATTCCGTTTCACAATGAGATAAGTATATGAGAAGAGTACAGTCCTATTTCAGTAAAGGTATTAATTTGCAAAATGAAATCAAGGTACAGGACCAAAGCAACAAAAGTATATTGAACACTTATTCTTCCAGAAATGTTTGGGTAGAAACAGTAAACAAAGAATGGCATTAAGATGTTCAGTTTTTTCTTAAGAGAAA
Organism: Suncus etruscus; assembly: GCF_024139225.1. Taxonomy (NCBI): domain Eukaryota; kingdom Metazoa; phylum Chordata; class Mammalia; order Eulipotyphla; family Soricidae; genus Suncus; species Suncus etruscus. The sequence continues at coordinate 56,229,378 of NC_064861.1, forward strand.
GGACTCTTACAATAAATGCTGTTTTTTCCTTACATTATGTTGATTCTTGGAAAAACTAAAATAAAACAAGAACATATTTTTTCAGTTTGCATTTAAAAAATAATGGAATTATATTGCCAAAGGACAGCTTAAATGCACATATTTTCACTTTAACTCACTTACATGTCAATATAGTTTCTATTATTGCACATGAGATTTCTAATACGTATTTCTTTTTTAAAAAATTATCTTATGGAAAGAAACTCCCAGAAACTCAAAATAGATTATGTTCTACTGGGAATCACTTTTATTCAGAACAGGCTTGATAGCTTTCTTCATCAATGTATATTGTATTTAGCATTTAATAAATGAAAAAAATATTTTTAAAAGGGCAAAAGATAGCAAAAAGTTTTCTACTTTACTTCTGAACATTTTTAAAAGTTAAAGGAGATTATATCAAATATTTATTGTATCACAAAATGTATCCCTTTAATTCATTGTGTTAAATTTATTAACAGGAACAAATATTGAAATGTCACTTTACCTTAATGAATGTGGTATTATAATTCATTAATGTGATATTAATCCTAATTTATGATCTCCATTTAGACACATTTTTAACATTTTCATTAGCATTTTTATTTAAAAATAAAATTTGATTAATATATCATTTATGGAGTTTTCCATTTATGGATAAGACCTTCCTGAGACTTAAAAGGTGTCACTCATAATATTTTTGCTCTTAAAGTTAAGTCATTTAAAATGATATCATGTATATAAACTTATGTGTCATATTTTTTATACTTATTATTATCCTCTATCTGTAAAATTTAAATTCTATTGAAGTCCTTCAAAAAATCAAAACAGAGAGTTAAGATTCAAGTCTTTTTTTTTTTTTTTTTTTTTTTTTTTTTGGTTTTTGGGCCACACCCGGTGGTGCTCAGGGGTTACTCCTGGCTGTCTGCTCAGAAATAGCTCCTGGCAGGCACGGGGGACCATATGGGACACCGGGATTTGAAACAAACACCTTTGGTCCTGGATCTGCTGCTTGCAAGGCAAACGCCGCTGTGCTCTCTCTCCAGGCCCAAGATTCAAGTCTTATTAATTACAGTAAATTCGGAAACAAAAACATTTAGCACTTTATGAGGATCCAGTAACTTTGCCAATAGATGGTGAATAAAAAATCTCTACAAAATTAACTTAACTTAGCTAATCTAAGAAAGAGAGAAGATAGAAGTGGGTTTATTAAAAATTCAATAGATAAATCCATTTCAATTCCATATCATTTCAACTATATAGAGCTTCTGAAAATATTGTGATAAATTCTGCTGCAACCTGAGTAAAATAAGTTCTCAAAATTCTACCCTGTAGAAAAAAAAGAGAAGGGATGGCTTACTTAGAAAATAGTGCTTTTTCCACTGCTAGAAATTCATATTTAATAAATATCATTAAAAGTCAGCTCCTAAACAAATGGACCTGCAACTTCTTTCTTTCTCTTCAATACACTGGTTCTATACATTTGTCCATGCCAGCAATCTCTCTGCAGATCACTGTGCCAAAGATATTTCAAATGCACAAATGAATGGTTCACACATCATGCATCATCTGGAAGTGTGAGGAGCACATCTCCCAAGGGTTCCTACTGCTAATTATTGCTAGATATGGACGACACACAAATTGGCTCAGGGTGTTAAGACTTCTTGGCCTTACTATTGTACACAAAGACTCCATCCCTTCTTTTATTAAATGTTCACAAAACATGTTCTAACCAACACAGAAATTGTCTCTTCCCTTACAACTCTATACAGATTAGTGAGAGATAAGCACACAAAAAATTAGGGGAAGTATATTTCATTATTACTAATACTACTAATATAATTATTACTATACCATTAATTATTTTGAATATTTGTTTGGTGACTATTTTACATATACACTTTTATATTCCACACTTTTACATTTCTACATTCCACATTCTATATTTTTACATATTCTAGTGCTATAATTGTGGAAATAACGAGAGATCCTTTCTTCACCAGAGAAACAAGAGATTTTCATAGAACTAGACCATACAGCACATAGCAATCTTAAAAGCATAATCTTTAGGATAAATACATGGGATTTGAATAACTGCTTTAAAAGCTCTTTTATAGAAAAGACTATGAAAATGCTATGAAAACATCTGGATATTTTAACTGACCTCAGAAAGTGGAGTACAGAGAGATAATAGGTTTCTCCCAAGAAGTAATGGCTGAAACTTCAGCTCTCAACAAGAGGAGCAGTAACAGGCCTGAGTAATAATCCAGAGACAAGAATGAACATGTAAGAGAAATAAAATACAATTTAAGAAGGCTAATGCAAGTTAAGGATAAAGGAATTGGCAAGAAAAGAGAAAAGAAAGCAAGAGCTAGGTTAGGTGGTATTTCAAAGTCAATATAAAAGTTTGGATGTGGCATTAAAAGCAACCAGCATCCACAAACATGAAGTTTCAGTGGTGAGCCTGACATCATAATTTAGTTCATAGTTTAGTAGCATCACTGCAGTGGTGAGTGTCTCAAAGCAGAAATGCTAGAGACGGGGGAGGGGGCCGAGAGGAGAGAGATGCCAATTCTCAAAACAGCTTTGATTATGGGTCTCAAGCACAACCCTGCATCTGTGATCTTTCACATTCACAATTCACAGACACAATTCCCCTCCCACGAGTCACCCAGCACAGCCGGCTTGGAGCAGCAGGGTTGTGGGTACAGTGAAGGATTCCAGTCCTTCACACTAGGTCTCTGAATTCAGGCAATCATAATAAGGTTGCCACAAAATTGAGCTGAATTTTGAGGATCTGTATAATTATATCCTCACCATCTACCATAATTTGCATAATACTTCCCAATTAAAATAAATTTATACTATAAAAGTCAAGAGAAGTATTTGCATGCATGCTTGCCTTTATCTTCCTAGAGCCTGTTATAGTATTGGACCTTCAATTGGTGTGGAGGTAGGGGGAGAGGTAGGTAAATATTGAGGAAGAAAAATAAAGGAATATTTCTCATTTTATGTTCAAAACAAGGATTTTATTTTAAAAGAGAGCAAAGGAGTTGGGGAGGGTGGGCCATACCCATTGTGCTCAGAACTTACTTTTAGCTCTGTGCCCAGGAGTTGCCCCTATCAGTGACTGAGGGACTCCTGAGCACAGTCAAAAGTAAGTGCTTGACATGTGGGATGTGGGGGTCAATACCAGGTTATTCACATGCAAGGCAAGTGCTCTACCCATTGGACTAAAAACTATCCACTCAAAGATAGTCCCTGGGGTCTCCAGAACAAGTAGAAATCATAATAACCAATATAAGAATAATATAATATATATAATATAAGAATATAGGAATAATACATGAATTCAGAAGGCAGAAAAATGTATGGAGAGGTCATGGATGAATAATATGTGCATATCTGATGATAATTATCCAAGAGACTTTATTGTTTTTTAGCATAAGATTACAAAGGTCTTCAATATCAATCACCCTTATCTTTCAAAAGGCATGCTGGAGGAAAAAATGGCATACATTTCTTTTCCACCTTCTCACAGAATCCTGAAGGACACTAAGGTCATCCTAAGATAATAAAGTCCTGAAAATGAATTTTTCCTTTATTTTTATACTAAATGTAATCAGCCTGGGTCATTCTGCTCATTACCATTTACTTCTAGAATGAATAATGTAGAGAAGACTCAGTAAGTATAGGGGAAATTGTTCCCTCCTCTGAAAATTAAATCACTCAGGCATTTGAATTTGAAGATTCCACTTTACAAAGAAGGATGTTCTAGAGAAATTTCTTAAATGTCCACTCTTCCTCTAGACAAATATCTAAATTATCAGAAGAGACTCCTGCACCTTTTTACAACCTAATGTAGCAGGGATCTTTGCAAGATGGATCTCTGTCACTCACTGATCCCATTGATTCATGAATCTGCTCAGTCCTGAAGAAGACAGTAAGCTTATCATTCCTGTATCAATCTATTAGCAAATGGACTGATAATGGAATACTTAAGCATAAACATTCAATACCAAAGCAATTTAAACCGAGACCTTGACAGAACATAAGTGCTTGGCCTCAATCTCCAAGATCATAAAAAGGCAGGTTTCAGTCTGGATTAGGCATAAAGCCAGAGTCCCAGGAGAGTGAAGAGCAAACAATGAGAAAGACTCACAATTAGTGTCATATTGCAAAAGTGTCTACCCCTGAGGAATAGAAGTTAAGATTTGAAATCTGTTTCTTTAACTTATAGTTCTGCCATCTTGGACATCATAGAATATCTCACCAAAAAGCTGAGCAAATATCAAATGATCCACTCAAGCAGAATTTGGTTTTATCATTGCTCTTCAAGCAGAACAAGACATCTATTCATTATTGGTGCTAAAGACAAACAGCAATATGAAAGCCAGGGTGCAAACAGTATGGGGTCATAATGGTCTATATAACTGACAAGATGCTTTTTTACTTTGAAACAGTTTGTCTCTACAATAAAACTTCATAACTTCATTGTATCTTTCACTCATTCTTAAGTTTCAAAGACAAATTACATCAGAAATCGAAAGTTAGGTAGTAGACATAAAAATATTCCAGCCTTTAAAACAAAACAAAACAAAACAAAACAAAAACAGCCTTTTATAGCAAGATTACAATGGAACTATGTAGTTACTTTGGCCATCAAGTTAAGAAAATAAAACTTCAGTGAAATAATAATAGTTCCCCAGCAAGTTCTAATTACCAAGAAATGCTTGAATATGTCTTAGTACATGCAATAAGAAAGAAGAAACAATTCTTCATGAAAAGAATAGAACACAGCCTCCCACACTGCCAAGGATCTCTGTGATACAAAACATAAATAAAATAAAAGAGAGAGAGTTTTCTCAGGTTTTCCCGTTGGTAAAATGTGCAGCATCTTGGTGCCTCAGACATGAGTTCTCTGCATTGTATGTGAGCTGCTAGAGTGAGTATTGAACAGATTGACCTGCCTATGCAGACTGCTGCCTAGAGAAACAAAAAACTGGAAGCATGACTGAATGAACTGCTGTTTACAACTGCAGGGGTCTAGAAATACAGTCAGTGTATGAAATATGTTGCTTGTGCTACTCTGCTAAATGGTAAACACAACAAAGGCCAAGCCTCTAGGTACCTTATTCAACACTCATTCCAACAAGCATTGTATTTGGCACAAAGTAAATGCTCATTAAAGTCTTTTGAGGGTGGGTATCTATACAATTCCTATATAATGTCCTACAAATTTTTGGTAATTTTACATAGATGACTGGCTCTGGTTCAATAAATACACTAACTTTCTCAAGCTCACACAGTTAACAAATGACAGAATCAAATGTAGCCAAGGAAATCAGATTAAAGGACATCGACTAACATAATTCTATAGTGACCCTCAGGAGAGAGAATTTTTCTATTTGTCTTCAAATGGCAATAGAGAATTAAGAAGATAAATTAAGAAGTTATGATGACATCATACAGCAGAGTCAAATTTTGTGAACCAATTCACTCTACAAAACTTTGAAACAGAAAAGACATAGACTGAGGGTAGACTTAGATGATAAGAATACAAATAAAAAATATTGACCAGAGGATGCAGACTATTTCCCAAGAGACTTCCCAAGCCAACATTCATGACCGGGCAGATTCTGCTAGTAACTTCAGTCTGGACCACAACTATATACATGGTTAGAAACATGATGTGTCAGCCCCATAGCAAATCCATTTCTCTGACCCAGACTGAAGCAAAGAAAGTTACCAAGCCTATTTTTAAAGTAACACATTGATGATAACATGTCAAATATTTAAGTTTAAGGCTGAGCGGAATTACTCTTTATATCAGGATTCAGGTAAAAATGAAGCCAAGTCATACTTCAAAGACAAGAAACAGATAGTTTCATTCTATAGGAATGGCATAGCAAAACCATCCTTTTTTAAAAAAAAATTATTGCAATCATTGTGATTTACAAAGTCCATTATAGTTGGATTCAAGGCATACAGTGACAGTAAATAGGGCCGTTTCCACCACCAGTACTGATCTCCCTTCACCAAAGTTCCCAGCATGCATCCTATCATCCTATCAGCTCTGCGAAAATATCTTAAGCATAAATCCATCTTGCAACAAGGGTCTTCATAATAATCCAGGAATGCTTAAGTTTATATTCTCAGACTTCCTTTCTCCCTTTATGTATTAAGGTGAAGATTCCAGTAGCTAGCTAAGCAACCATTAAAAAAATAAGTAAAAGGCAATGCATGCCTTGTATTGACTACTTCTTTCCTTATGTAAGCTGCTAAAAGCTTGGTTAATATATTAAATCTTGTAGACTGGGAAGTCAATAGTTTCCCTAATGCAACCAAAAATTTATAGAGTGTTAGTTTCAATTATGGGACCTAGAATGAGTCTAATAATATACAGAGTTCATTGGAATAAACTGTAAGATACCATGAATTTGCTGACCTTTCCAAACACAGTTTTTTTCTTTAATTTGTTTTTAATTTTAAACTTTAATAGGGGTTAATCCAGCACCACCAATAATAAGAGCAGAGCTACTCACAGTGATATTAAACCTAGAAGTATGTACCTGATAGGTTGCTGGTAATTCAATGCTCACTTAAGTCCAGTGTTTCAAGCTCAAGGCTAAACTTTGCATTCTGGGGGAGGGAGGCAGCAGAATATGGAGTGCTGGTATTGAATTCAATACCTTTCATGTGCTAGATATATGCTATACTACTTAAGATAAACTCCCATTTATTCAATAGTTTTTGGTTTGGGGAAACACCAGCACTCAGAATTACTCAGGGCTTTACACTCACAAATTACCTCCTGGCAGGCTCAGGGGCCACATAGAAAGCCAGAAATTTAACCTAGGGCAACTATGTGCAAGGCAAATGCCAGACATGCTGTGTTATTGCTCTGGCCCCTCATTTTTTAATTGTTTTATTGAGATCATTTTGAGTTACAAATCTTTCACAGTTGTATTTTAGACATATACTGACAGTGAATTGGGGCCATTCCCACCACCAGTGTTGACCTCCCTCCACCATAGTTTCTCACATATATCTCATACCTCCACCTTGAGCCCTCAGGACTATTAATGTAACAGGTCCATTTTGTGTTTAGCTTGTTGTAGTTTAGGTCTCTTGATTCTATTGTCATTGATTTTGGCTTGGGCATTTAGATCTGATCTTTTGTTGTTGCTGTAGTTTCACTCAATGCTCCTGAGAACACTTGGCTCCTTGTGGCCCCTAAATTTTTATATGTACTTTAAGAATGCTTTAATGACTGCTTTAAAATATGTAAGCTAGGGGCTGGTGAGGTAGTGCTAGAGGTAAGGTGTCTGCCTTGCAAGCGCTAGCCAAGGAAGGACCTCAGTTCTATCTCCCGGTGTCCCATATGGTTCCACCAAGCCAGGGGCCAGGAGTAACCCCTGAGCATCAAACGGGTGTGGCCCAAAAAAACAAACAAAAAATATGTAAGCTAGGGGTCATGAGGATACCTGGAGATACTAGTGGAGGAATATTGACACTGGTGGAGGAATGTTGACACTGGTGGTGGGATTAATCTAGAATATTATATGCCTGGAACTCAATAATGAATAACTTTTAAGTAATGGTGACTTAATAGAAAACTCAAAGTAGTAGGATGAGGAGGTGGTGGAGTAAAATTAATAGTAAGCAACCTTTCAGAGTTTTAATAAATATACTTGATCTTAGCCAAAAGGCCAGAACGCAATAGGATTTCAATAAGTAAAATATGAGTGAACTAAGCCTCCACAATATCATCGAGAAAGTAATATATTTAAAGAATAATAAATTTTTAGATATAGGTATTTTTTCGAAGTTGAAGAAAGGTTTGAGCCAAACCTTGTGGCTTACTCCTAGCTCTGAGTTTAGGGATTCAAGGCACCATATAGAATGCTGAAGATTAAATGGGACCCAAGCACATACAACACAAGTGCATTTCCTGCTGTACTATCTCTTGGCCTCTAAGATATTACAATAATAAATTTTATAAATATGAAACTGAAAAATGCATTTAAAAACATTATGAGTAAGAATTTAACAGCAACATAGTTTGTAGCAGAAATAAGAATGTCATTTTTTCTTTAAATGATACATGCAGAATATGGGCCTAAACTTTTCTTTGGGCATGTCACTAATTCAGGTTTGGAACTTATTCAACATACCATGAATACTAATAATGAATAGATCCCAAGATTCTTATCATTTTATTTTTAACTTTTATTAAGCTATAATGGACAGATGAAATTTTAAGATAATTAAATAATAAACCACATCTGTTTCTTTTTGTTCAGTAGGTGAAAAAAGGGGGGTGGTAGGCTATGTATATTGGATCACTGAATCTACAAAAGTGTTTTGTAGACTGTGTGTTAAATGTAAACGTGTAGCAATTATTAGAGATGCAGCGCAAAATAAGGAGCAGATGAATATATTGATAAATTCGTTGAAACGAGAATTAAGAAGGGGAGAATAGAGGTCGAAGCAGTAGAGCAGCAGTAGGGCGCTTGCCTTGCATGAGGCTAATCCAGGACGACCTTGAAGAGATTCTTGGAGTTTCGTAAGGTCCCCCAAGCCTGGAGTAATTTCTGAGTGCATAGCCAGGAGTAACCCCTGAGCATCACCGGGTGTGACCCAAATAAACAAAAACAAAAAAAAAAGAAAGGGAGAATTATTTTAATGGAGAAAAGAAATGAACCATGGGATGGCTGACTAAATCAAATTCTCCATTCTGTCATGGAAGCCCAATACATATTAAACATTATGAATCAGTGAATGAATGAACAGATGGGTGTAGCAATAATTGTTCAGGCTAAAAGGACCTGACAGACTTACTCACTAAAAGATTGATTTGAGGAAAATGTAACAAATTTTCCTGTCTTAGCACACTTTCTTATCTTACACTAAAGCAGGCGTGGTCTTGGGAGGTTCAACTGTAAATTATAATAGATGCTAATGTCAAGATATTTGGTGCACATTTAACTTTCAAAATTCAATCTAGATATTTTCTAGAAAATTTTTCTTTAAGGTATTTTTACATTAAAGAAAAAGGGTTGTAAAATAGGTATGGTATTTGACTTGCATGTGACAGACACAGGTTTGATACCCAAAATTCCATATTGTCTCCCAAGTAACACCAGGAGAAATTCCTGAATGCATGCAGAGCCAGTAGATATTCTTTTTTTGTTGTTGTTTTGTTTTGTTTTGTTTTGTGTTTTGGGTCACACTCAGCAGCGCTCAGGGGTTACTCCTGGCTCGATGCTCAGAAATCGCTCCTGGGCAGGCTCGGGGGACCATATGGGGTGCCGGATTCGAACTGCTGACCTTCTGCTTGCAAGGTAAACACCTTACCTCCATGCTATCTCTCCAGCCCTGCGGTATTGTTTTTTTGTTTGTTTTTGTTTTTTTCTGCCACACCCGTTTGATTCTCAGGAGTTACGCCTAGCTAAGTGCTCAGAAATTGCCCCTGGCTTGAGGGGACTATATGGGACACTGGGGGATCGAACTGCGGTCCTTCCTTGGCTAGTGCTTGCAAGGCAGACACCCAGTAGTTATTCTTTGTATTGCTGGATATGACCCAAAAACTAAAACAAGTTTTAAGTTAAAAAATATATTTGGGGGCGGGAGCGATAGCACATCAGTAGGGCGTTTGCCTTGTACACGACTGACCCTGACAGAACTTGTTTCAATCCCCGGAGGCCATATGGTCTTCCAAGCCTGGAGCAATTTCTGACCGCATAGACAGGAGTAACCCCTGAGTGAAACTGGGTGTGGCCCAAAAACCTATATATATAGGCACATATACACACACACAAACACACATATATATTTGCACATAATATAACATACAAAGGACTAATACTTAGAAATATTAGGACTAATACATAGAAAGTATTCACAAAGCTCAGCAAAACCCCATCAAAACCAAAAGCCTTATTAAAAATGAGGAAGGAAATAAACATATTTCCAAGAAGATGACATAAAAATGACAGTAAAGTATATGAAAACTATAAAGTATAAGATATCAGATACATCAAAATTAAAATTACAATGAGGTATCATCTCATACTAGTGAGAATTATGTATATCAAAAACAAAGAAAAATAAAGAGTTTTGGCAGAGATGTGGTTGAAAAGAAATGCCATACACTGTTAGTATAAATGTCACCTTGTTAATCCTTTATGAAAAGCAATATAATGTTTTCTCAAAAATAAAATAAGTAAGAGTTAGAAATAAAATATAGAAGGTAGGCCATGTACCTTGCATGCAGCCAATCAGAATTCAATCTCTGGCACTCCATATGGTCCCCTTAGCCCTACCAGGAGTGATCTCTGAGCATAGATAAGTGTGCCCCAAAAAATGAAAAAAAAAGGGGATATATATATAATCCTACTTCTTAGCATCTACTCACCCAAACACACATTATTTTGAGGAAAATCATTTCAAACTGAATGATTTAATCTTATGGTTGCATAGTATTTCACTGTGTGTATATATAAAAAAACTTCCTTACCAACTCAACAGTTATTGGACTAGGTTTATTTTCTGACTATTATACTAGTTTCTGCAATGAACATATACATGGATGTGCATCTATCTTTTATAAGTGAATGAAATTGGAAGATAACATATTAAGCAAAATTAGAAAAAGGAAAATAATGAGTGTCGTCACTTACCTCTGAGTTACAGAGTAACAAGCAAGGCAAGAGCATGAGAAGAATAAAATGGTGACAAACCTTTGGCCCTTGATTATGAAAAATTCTAAGGATGGGTGAGAGTTTATTGGGAGGAGATAAGGCTAATCTCTTTGTAAGAATCTTCTGTAGGAAACAGGAGGATAAAGAGTCTAGTATACATTGGTGATGTAGAAGTGAAATGCATCACTTGTACATCAATAGTCAACACTATCAGGAAAATTGCACTGATGAAGGGTGGTGTATCACTAACTCATCTATTAACATTTCTATAAATATGGTGCTTATATAAAAATTTACTTTTTAAAAGAGGGTGAAAAAGTCACCACTATTATAAGCATATGACCCAAAATATAAGAATTAAAAATTTTGAATCAGTTTCTTGAGGAGGTGGGATGGAGGTGGGAAAAAACTGGACATGGACTCTGTCACTCATGGCAGGTTTACAATTGGAAAAGTCTTTGTATGAGACTCTATTAACATTTTGTAAATCACAATGCCTAAATACAAATGGTGAAAAAAACCTCTCATTTCTTCATCTATTTCTTAATATAGATAGAGTTCTATTAGAAGATATAAACAGACACAGAAAGAAAAATGTACCACCCAAGTATAAAATTCAGTAAATACACATCATAAGCAAGAGAACAGAACTCCAAAAGAACTATAAGAGTTTAGACAAACAGAAAACTATTTTTTAATATATGTGGATATTTAAAGCATAAAGCAGGATAATTTTCAAGTTAATTTATAGTGAAACATTAAATTCTACAGTGGAAAATGGAAAATATTAAGAGAACATTATGTCAATGTGTAAAGAAAATGCTTCAAAAAAGTTGATTAATCAGAATACTAATAGATGAAAAATATAGTATATTTCTGATGTCATATCACAATTATTTGCTAAACAGGATGCATACTGTTATCCAAAATAACTGACAAAAGAACAGTAAAAAAGAATATCCTAACAACCAAATAACAGCCATCTATTCTCTTTGAAATCATATATTTTTAAAGAAACTGTGGAATAGTCAAAATGCCATGAACTTGGAAAAACACTGAAATTGCAGGTAAAAATGAAACCTATAAACCTGGGGTTTAGTTTGTGCTATAGAATAAAGTGTGACATTGGCAAATAATCTTTTCTTCTGTGATCAAAAAGCTAGATACATAGCTGTCATACCTGCATGTAACTTAGGAGCATTATAAATGGACTCATTGAAATTCATATAAAAATTCAGAGGGTCATAACCAGAGCTAAGATTGAACAGAAAAAATCATATTTTTGAAATTTCAGCCATGATGATTCAGTGAAAGGACAAGTAGGTTGATGGCTGAATGGCTGAATGAACAGTGTGTTTATGAGAGGACAGCAAATGGTAGGTAATGGTTGTATTAAAGAATATATAGATGCATGAGAGAGTAGATAACAAGATGACAAACTAAACAGACTGATGAACAAACTTCCTTTTAGATAAATGCAAGTCAAAAAATGCCTATGTTGAATTCAGTCTACTAGACATAATTCTAAAGTTACTTACATATTTCCTACATTAGTTTGTATTAAAATTATAATAACAAGAGCCTGAAAAAAGAGTACAATGGCCAAGGTTCTTGCCTTGCATGAAGCTGAACTGGGTTCTATTCTCAGCACCCTCAGACATAACATAAGTGATACCTGAGTGTAGAACCAGGATAATAACACCAAGGCACTGCTAGTATCACCACCCCCAGATAATCACAAGAGTATCAATATAATTATAAAGTATCTCGTAATTTTTAGCATGGCATGTATATAAAGTTTCATTTTGGTTTTGATTTTCATTTTTAAAACATCTGAAAATGAAGCCTATAATATGTCAAAATTAGATGTTAATAATATAGCTTACAAAGCTAAACTTCTATGTGTTTATATCTATTTCTCTCCCCCATTTTCATACTTTCACAAAAACCTAGATGGTGACTGAAAACAGAGATAACAGCAAACAATAACATTAAAAATTTACAGAAAACCTGAAATCTCAAGAAGTTCTTGCTTTTAACATTATAAATCTATACACTAGCTAGAAGTTGACATATCTTTTACATTAAAAACAAAATTTATAATTAATAACAATTTCGTGTTAATAAATAATATATTCTGTAAGTAGTATATTTTATTATATATTATAATTTACATATGTACATAATACTTTTATTATAAATGTGAACAATCAGGGACCAGAGCAGCCAATACAGGATGTACCCTGATTTGGATCCCGGCATCCATATGGTCCCTTGAGCCTGCCAGGAGCTACCTTTGATCGCAGAGCTGGGAGTAACCCCTGAGTGCCACCAAGTGTGACCAAAAAAACAAAAAAAAACAAAAACAAAAAAAAAAGCTGAAAGAAAGAAAGAAAGAAAGAAAGAAAGAAAGAAAGAAAGAATGAAAGAAAGAAAGAAAGAAAGAAAGAAAGAAAGAAAGAAAGAAAGAAAGAAAGAAAGAAAGAAAGAAAGAAAGAAAGAAAGAAAGAAAGAAAGAAAACAATCCTTTCAAGTTCTCTTCTATGATTTCAATTGGTAACCCTCAAATCCATTATGTTAGGGGCCAGAAAAATAGCACAGTATGTAGGACATTTTGCCTTGCACGTGCAGACCAGGGTTCAATTTGGGCATCCCATATCGTGCACTGAACCTGCCAGGATTTCTGAGCACTTCCAGAAGTTCTGAAAACCAAAAATCCAAACAACAACAACAACAACAAAAAAAAATCCATATATTGAAGCTCTACTCCCCATGACCTCAAAATAGGAATTGTGAGATATAGCACCATGAAAAAGGAATTCCTAAAGTTCTTATGTACCAGAATACAATAGAATAGTGTCTCCATCAGAAGAATTTAGATGCACAGAAAGAACATAAATATAAGTATGCAAAAGGATGACTTTTGTTAGAACAATGCGAAGTTGAGCATTTGTAACCTTAAGAGAGAGGTCTCAGGGGAATATACACCTTAATCTTGGACTATGCACCTCCAGAATTGTAAGAAAACAAGTTTTGTCTTTAAGCCAGCCAGTCTACTGTAAGCTATTATGAATTACAACCCTAGTAAACTATTGCATCCTCAATTATAAACTACTTATATGGTAACCGATTCTTACTTAAGCAAACTGATTCTTACAACTTGCAATGATGCTAAGATTTGGTTCTACAGGTGGGAGACAGAATAGTAACCTTTCAATAACATTATGTCTTCATTTCCAGAACCTCTAAACATAAACTCACCTGCCAGGAAGGACTTTTATGTATAAAATCTTGAGATGGGGAAATTATTCTATTTTATAGCATACAATTGAGCCCAATCTAATGATGTGGATCCTTAAATAGGAAAAAAAATGAAGTCTAAATCCATGGTTATGACTGCTTAAAAATGATCAGAGAGACACAATCTTGGTAATTCTGAAAATGTAGGAAGAGAGAATGACTAAACAAGACTGTGGGACATCTCTAGAAGACTGACAGGAAACAAATTCTTCCCTAGACAATCTAGAAATGAATCTAGTCCAAAACATTCATCTTATCTAAGTTAAAACTGTGTTTTATAATCCTTGTTCACTGATTCCATGCTATTTTGAGCCATTATGTTTTTGATCATTTGTCATAGCAACACTAGAAACAACAACAAAAAAACATTTTCAATATAATAATAGATTTGTTGAAATGTTAATAAATCTACATATTAGGTATCTAGTGACCTTGTCTCTTTTGTAATTGTACCTTTCTTGATTTATGACAATAACAGGAAGGATATAATAAACTTTCAGATATTTGAGAGTTAAAAAAGCCCATGAAGATAAGAAAGCATCAGAGATAGTCAAAAAGTGTAATGAAGAGCCTGAGGAAATAATATGGGAGTTATGATGCATTGTGTCTTTACACAAGACTTCTGGTCATCTGCTGGTGGACTGGTGGTTTCTGACACTGCAGGACATATTTTCTTTTTTGTTTTTTTGTTTTTTTGGGCCACACCCAGTAACGCTCAGGGGTTACTCCTGGCTATGTGCTCAGAAGTTGCTCCTGGCTTGGGGGACCATATGGGACACCGGGTGATCGAACCGCGGTCTGTCCAAGGCTAAGGCAAGGCAAGGCAGGCACCTTACCTTTAGCGCCACCGCCCGGCCCCTGCAGGACATATTTTCAAGCCCTAGCACTAGGCTGTTTGCCCAGTTGACCAAGTATAACTTGGAACCCTGAGCACTTCTTAGGAGCACACACACACACTCAGCACAATCACCCAAGCATAACTGATAAATTAATAATTTGTTTATCTAGCCATTTCTTTTTTATACTTTTTATTGTGACCAAACTGAATTACGAATCTTTCACAGTAATATTGAAGGTACATAGTAATAATGAATCAGTTCCATTCCCACCACCAATGTTGTCCTCTCTTTCCCCCCTATTCCCAGCATGCATCCCATATTTCCCCCAATTACCCCCTGGACTTCTAGTGTAACTGGTACCCTCTGTGTATAGCTTGTTGTTGATTGGGTATTGATTCTGTTGACTTTTACTTTGGGTTTGTTGTTTTTTTATTTCCACTCAGTGTTCATCTAGTCATTTCTTAAAGAATGTACTTCCTTCATACTATATATATTCAATATTTCTTTTAGTTCTTTATAATGAAGCACTATCCCAAAACTCCTCATTTTACAGATTATGGAAAAAACAATAGAGATTTCAAGTTCAAGGCTATTGACCTCTCAAGTATGTTCCTTCTTTTGTTTTAAAGATGTGTGCTCAGACCAAACATGGGGGGAAGAGTAAGCCTAAGTATCTGCAACCAATGCAATTATTGTTTTCAAAACTAGAGAGCCTTAGACTTTTCACATATAATTTGTTTGCCTAATTAGCACCAACTCAGAAAGACAGTCAAGGGAAGAGATGGCTTCCCTGTTACACAAAGTTGGAAGAGTCCTATATACACCTATCTAATGACCTCTGAAAACCTACAACACCTAATTAACACCTCAGAGTCTACGTCCCCAAACTCCCCTGTGGGAGCTTAACAAACAAACAAAAAAATCTCTGGGTTGGTGGGAGACCAGCAGGAGCTGGGGGATAGGTAAGAAAAAACTTTATCTTGCTGGTAGAAAAGGCTTTGGGGAAATCTAGCAAATAAAATTTTGGAGATGAAAGTCAGGTAGAAGGTAGAGAATTAGTAGAAAATTTGGCAAGCAAGAAAATTATTAGATATATTTTCCAAATCACAACTTGGCAGTGGGAAATATCAAATTTATAAGACTAAATTCATACCTCCCCTAAAACCATATACTATGTAAAACAAATACTACCTCCCTTTGTACCCTAAGCAAGACTAAGAGAATGTACCTGTTAGGTACATATCTATCATTTTAATCTGGGGAGAAAACTTCCAGATGTCATCTCTGCAATCAGTATTCCAATTTATTTTGGTAGGAAACTATCAGGACTTAAAATTCTCGGTTTTTTTTTTTTTTTCACCTACTCTGATAATGTGAAAAAGTTCTGTTGGTCTTGGGTGACTTCCTAGGCCATGAAAAACATAGTATAACCTCTTTAACCCACTTCGTATTAATCAGAGATGCTAATTTTATTTGCAATAACAAGTTCAAAAGAACAAAAAAAATAATCTAATTTTAATAATTTAAATAAAGGAGAGGCAGCTTTCATTTTCATGTGTAAAAAATGTTTGACAAAAAACAACTACAAAATTGATGAGCTTTCTCCTACCTTTCTAGGAAATTAATCTTTGCCAGAACTTGAGGCTTAAAGAAATAGGAAGACCGTTCCAGGGCATCCAGAACATCAAAGTTATTTGCCTTTTTTAACTTGTTAATATTTGACATGGACAGTGCAGATGTGATGGATGTAAATGTGCTTCTGAACATGAGTCAACACACTCAACTAGACGAAGAGTTCTTTTCTGGTACCAAAAATCTGACCCAGGGCCTCCTACTTGCAAGGCCACTGGTTTGTCACTGTCTTACATTCCCAATCTATCAGAATTTAACAGAAAGAAACTAGTTTAAGTAGGGTGATAAGGAGCTTGTCTTGCAAGTGGCAAACCTCAGTTCAATCCACTGAGTATTACCAGAAATGACTCTCTTTACACAGTGCCTAAAAGTATCTCTAGAGCACCATTGGAATACAAACACACCAGACTCCCCTCACCTACAACAGAACACATAATGTCTTTGAAGGGGTTAAAAATATTAATTTTACTAAGTCTTAACTCTATGTAATAAGTTAAATACTTTTTGTGGTGATATTACACACGTAGCTGTGCTACTCATTAGGGCTTACATGAAAACCCATGCAGTTAGGAAAATGGCACATAATAAAAAGAGAACAAATTATAGATGAACTATGACTATCCTCACTTAAATAGTCTGACTACTATATTGAACATATTTTATCCAAATATATTATTTATAAAATAGAATAATTACCAAATCTTAAAAAAATTGTCATTTTGGAGTCTTGGCAGGCCCCCAGCCGTTCCCCTATTTTTCCCCTGGACTCTAGGCCTGGCCAGAGTGTCACCTCTGGTGGCCTACTGTGGGTTCCAGGTGTGCTCTATTAGGGGTCCCCAGGCTTCCCCCCCTCCCTACTCTAGGGGGAAGGAGCAGAGGGAGGGGCCGGGCAATAGCTGGCTTCCGTTGCCTTAATCCTGGAGGTCAGCTCTTCCCAGGTATGGGGTTAGGGGACACCCCATTCCGGAGACTTACTCCCTAGCTGGGGGGGGGGGTGCTGGGAGGATTGGCAGGCCCCCAGCGTTACCCTATTTCTACCCTAGACTCTAGGCCTGGCCTGAGTGCCACCTCGGGTGGCCTGCTGTGGGTTCCAGGTGAACTCTATTAGGGATCCCCAGGCTTCCCCCCCACTCCCTACTCTAGCGGGGAGGAGCAAAGGGAGGGGCCGGGCAGATAGCTGGCTTTTGGTGCCTTGATCCTGGAGGCCAGCTCTTCCCAGGTATGGTGTTAGGGGACACCCCATTCTGGAGGCTTACTCCCTACCTTGGGGGATTCTGGGAGGATTGGCAGGCCCCCAGCTGTTCCCCTATTTCTCCCCTACTCTAGGCCTTCCCTGGTTGCCGGCTCAGGTGGACTCTATCGTAGTCCTCAGGCTTTCCTCCTTTCTCTCCCGATACTAAGGGGGGGGGGGGGGGACACATGGGGTAGATGGTGGGCTGATGCAGCACTGGTGTATGTCGGGACATTATGTCGCGACATTCACTGGTATTTTTTTCCTCATTGGTCTCCATTTCAAAAACCGTGTGGGGGTGTACCATATATATATATTTAAAATAAAAATGGGAGGATGGACTCTCAGGTTGGGAAGAGACCAGTTCGGTTGGGGGTACCATATATATATATATATTTTTTTTTTTTTTTTTTGGTTTTTGGGCCACACCCTGTGACGCTCAGGGGTTACTCCTGGCTATGCACTCAGAAGTTGCTCCTGGCTTCTTGGGGGACCATATGGGACGCCGGGGGATCGAACCACGGTCCGTCCTAGGCTAGCGCGGGCAAGGCAGGCACCTTACCTCCAGCGCCACCGCCCGGCCCCAGTACCATATATTTTCAAAATAAAAATGAGAGGATGGACTCTCAGGCTGGGAAGAGGCCAGTACTCTTTACCTACTTGTTTATTCTCAGCAGCCTCTTGGCCTCATCATTCCTTCATTGTATAACTGTGGTTGCTACCATACTAAGTTTCTGATTAGTTCCCATAAACGGTGACAATTGAGTCCACTGTCTTAAGTTAGATTGTTTATTTTCCCCAGTTTTTATCTTTTCTCCTCTTTGTGAACTGTTCAATAAGTTATTTTGGTAAAAGAGTCCCTCTCTATCTTTCCTACCCTTTGTTATTTGTTAAATAAGGAAGCTTATAGAAGTGTCCCTCCATTAACATTTATATAAGAACCAAGTCAATTGGATTGTTGGACTTGTTCTAGCATCCCCACAGGCACCAATCTCGCCATGTGGTAATGTTCTTCCTTTCCATAGGCACATTAAAATGGGAAATTATGTACAAGCACGTTCTTATTTTATAGAGATGGAAACACACAACTTTTCTTAAACGGTGACAATTATGTCCACTGTCTTAAATTAGATTATTTATTTTCCCCACTTTTTATCTTTTTTTCTCTTTGTGAACTGTTCAATAAGGAATTTTGGTGAAAGCGTCCCTCAGTTTAATGCTTATGTTTGAACCAGGTCACGGGGATTGTTGGACTTGTTTTTGCGGTCCCCTTATACGCTGATAATGCCAGGTGGCATTATTCCTTGTTTACATGGGCACATTAAAATGGAAAATACTATACATACAAATAAGTTCTTATCTAATAGAGATAGGAACACACAAATCTTGTGGTGCAATGAAACCTTACACCCTGAACATTGACATGATGACCCGGCACAGGCCTCAGAGGTTTGGGTATTCTCCAGTCACCCCTGAACCAAACATCCAAACATCCAAACATATCAAACATCCAAAGTTGTCTATGACATCACCTGGAAGCAATCCTCTACCATGGAAGACCCTACTGCTGCTCTGTCATCGATTTACTCAAAAGAGTCTTCGCTTAACACTGAGAAGATTTAAACAACAACAATGACCTGCAGACTGGACAGGGCTTTCTGCATTGCCCTTTAATTGTGAGTTGAAATTAGACACCGCTCCGCACCATCCTGACTTCAATGTAGGATATACAGATTCCAGGATCTTCAATACAGAAACATGATACCAACAACTGAGACTCTGTGAAAAATAAAACTGTATGGGCACTACAGACAATGACCTAGATTGGACAAACTAGTTTGCCTGGAGCCTAGAATTGGTCTTATGTCAGGAAACTTCAGGGGTAGTATTTAGGCCAAAGTTTTTCTTTTCCATGTCCCCCATACTTTGGTGGGCCCATGCAAATGATAATTGCCACTCTAACATTGTTTCTACAGTGCTTCTTTGACTCTAAACCTTTAAGAAACCATTAGTAAAAATATCTGAAACTGCAAAAAAAAAAAAAAGGTTTACATTAGTGTTAACATATATGCTTTTAGTTACACTAGCATTCTGGGGGATAAAGGAGGGAGATTAGGGATATATGCTTGGGAACAGAGATGAAGGGAGGACAATACTGGTGGTGGAAAGTCCCTCATTTATTGTCACTGTGTACCTTAAATATCACTGTGTAAGATTTGTAATTCACTTTGACCACAATAAAAATTTTAAGGAAAGAAAGAAAAGAAAAAAATTGTCATTTTATTAAAGACTAACAGCACTTATGATATTTTTTTTAAAAAATTGAGTTTCTAGGAATGTTAGAATTGAAAAAAGTGTCTGCCTCTTGGAGACTGAAGTTTAAAGATAGCTGAAGAATTCTGTAAAAATAACAATTTGAGGGGCCAGAGCAATAATACAGCAGTGGGGCATTTGCCTTGGATGTGGTTGATCCAGGCTGGACCTCGGTTCAATCTCCAGTGTCCCATAGGGTCCCCTCAAGCCAGGAGCGATTTCTAAATGCATAGACAGGAGTAACCCCTAAGCATAATCAAGTGTGGCCCCAAAACAAGCAACAACAAAAATAACGATTTGATATTATTTATTATGGATTTTTTATTATTTCATAATAAAATACGAACAATCTATACAGCTCAGTCAACAATAGTTTCCAATTGCTTGTTGTCAGAAGATTATGAGCTGGCAAAAGACCTTTTCAAAATGCCAGAATACCAATGGATTTAATGTAGCAGCATGCAAAAATGCATTACTATGGTTTCAGATTTCATATAAAACCTCCTTTTAAGAAACTGTCACTTGTGGGGCTGGAAAATAGCTCAGATGATTAGGTACACACTTATGTGAAAGCCCCCAGTTAAGTTCAGTCATACGAGAGTCCCCAAGAAAGAATCAGAAGCAGCTCTCCAGCACCAATGTGGGGAGGGATGGAGAGGGAGAGACAGAGAGAAAGAGGAGAGAGAAAGTGTGAGAGATCTTGAAAAATATCCACAATAAAGTGAAGGTTATTAAAACACCTAAGCCTTTTCTAACTATTTATTTCTGTGAGACTGGATTTTCTTTATACTCTATGGAAAATCACATATTGGAACAGATTGGATGAAACAGGAAATAGAACCGTCCAAATCTCCTATTAAGCCATAAATAGAGATTTTTAAAAATGTAAAATATTATACTTCTCACTACTATTTGCTTTGGAAATATAGCTACTTGTTTTTTCACTTAGATGGTTTTATATAGTATTATTTAACATTATAAACTTGATGATTTCTTTGGAAGGGAGCACATCCAGCAGCACTCAGGGGTTCTTCCTGGGCTGTGCTCAGAAATTGCTCCTGAGTGCCTTCATGGACCATATGGGATACCAGGGATTGAACCCAGGTCCATTCCAGATCGTGGCCAAGTGCAAGGCAAACTCCCTACAGCTGTGTTATGGCTCTGGCCAATTTCTTTTAAATGTTCTCTAAGTTCACACCAGTGGTGCTGGGACAGGGGTGAAGTGGTATGGGTAAACATGCCTTCAATGCTGGATGGACCCAGTGAAGTAGACTAATTTTTAGGCACTATGGTCCTGCAATGCCCAGTTTACAACAGGTAATACTAGGGAGGGGAGTGTGAAAATGCTGCACTAAGGTACAAAATTCAGGGTTTTGAACTGTTAGGCATGTACTCTATCATTGAACTATTTTCCAGTTTCTTGATAATATACTACATTTCATACTGATAAATGTGTAGATATATTTATTACAAGTCATAGTGAAGGCTCAGGGGCTGTGCTCTTCATCACCTATGAAATACCCAGCGGTGCTTTGGGAATTATATGGTACGTGTGATTCAACCCAGAGCCTCACATATGCAAGGCATGTGTCCTACCACAATAGCATATTTAAGTGGCTTAAATAAATCTTTACATTGCTCTCAGTTGATTCTGATGTGGCAAAATAATTTTAAAAATATAACTCACATAAAGCAAGACTGTGCTCTGAAACAAAGAAAAAATTGAGAACTGCTTATCTAAATTTAACATAATCACACCTTAAAGAAACTTATTTTTTAATATAATGTGATTTATTTCTTAAACATGAGCAGGTGGTCTGGAATTTAAAAGTATAAGTTTAGCACCAGAAAAGATAGATTTGGAAGTTTCAATATATGACCACAGAAAAAGCAAACATCTTATTTCAATTTGAGGCAAGTTTTGCAAATACTCTGTGTCAACTACATAACACAGAGCTAGCATATTTAAGCTTCCTGCTCCAAACATCCTTTTCTGAAGATAACTTAACAATAATTTGCACATTATAGCAATTCTACTGAGATGCTGGACTCCTATCTCAAATCATAGGTGAATACTATCACAGGTTATTTGGAAGGCCTGGCAATCTATCTAGATAGCTGGAGGAAATAGGTATGAGCACATTTTCATATGTATGCCTAGAGCAGCATAAATTTTAGTAAGTATTTGAATCATGAGTAAAAATACACATTTCTGGGGCATACCTGGCAATTTGGATTGACTTCCAGAAATTGCATTTTTATAAAGCTCCTAGATGCTATAAACATTGTCGATTCAGGCTCTATACATTGAGTATCAATGACATTTGAGAACAATAAATGAGTTTTTATTTGATTTTTAAAAATCGTGAGATAGTTAAAATGAATATTTTTCAATACTAGTAAATGTCATTGTTAAAAATACTTGCTTTCTTTTTGAGAGAAAATGATCAAGTATGAGCTCTAAACATTCATTTGAATCATTTAAGTCTTCATGTCCTGAAAACTGGAACACTTCACTTTTTTAAAAATAAGTATTTCACATATTTATATAATGTACACTTATCAAATATAGTCAACCTAATTCTTAGAGTATTGACACAAATATAGTTTCCCATCTCATCTGCATAATATGGAACAATGAAGATTGATACTTAGATGAACACTGGCCAACATTTCATGCTCTGACTATAATATAATGAGCCCAAGGTTTTGGACCTTTCATCAGTGTACATCAATATTATAACAGTCAACACAAGGGTATGCATGTGATGCAAACTAAAATGAACTTTTTTAAGTTTATACTATGTGGAGGAAAAAACAAACCCTAGTTGATTTATGGAGGGACATTGATACTAGTGGTGGGTTTGACATTAGAACAATGTATGCCTGAAGCTTTTTTATCAACAGCTTTACCCTGCCATTTAAAATGATGAAATAAAATAGAAAGTTTCTTTTCCTCTAAGATCCTCCCATATCTGAAATATAGAATAATATAACAATAGGGGCCAGTGGTAGGGCGTTTGCCTTGTATGTGACTGACCCAGGACAGACCTGGCTTCAATCTTCGGTATCCCATATGGTCCCCTGAGCCAGGAGTTATTTCCGAGAGCATAGCCAGGAATAATCGCTGAATATCACTAGGTGTGGCCCAAAAACAAAAACAAAAAAAGAATACTATAACAATACCCCAGCATCATCAATGTGACTGATATAAAGAGTAGGAAAACTTCATACTCCAAAAACAATAAATGCACTCATACAGATAGAGGATGCAAGTGATGGATGGAACAATAAGATCTGGATAAATGAATACTGACACTATTTTTTTAAAAGGTAAAATACTTGAAAATAATTGATAGCAGTTCTCTTTAGTTACAGCATCTCTAAAATGTAACCTTCTATTTTTAACAACTCTGCCTGATTGGGCAAAGAAACAATCGAAAAAATAAAGAGCTGTTAGTTATCTGGAGAATTACATATAAGACATTTTTATATACAATTTCCAGAGTTGCTAATTGTTCTTTACTTTCAAATTCATTCTTTTGACAATGAGATGCATTTGGTAATGTAAATATCAACTGAGCCCAGGGTATGGCTCTGCATTCGCATCCACATTATTATTCAGTCATAATTAATACACTTCTAAAGTAAAGTGTTGACAGCACCCTTATTCAAATATATAGCATATGTTTATAGTCTCACACATCGAGGTACACACATAATTACAATATATGTGTGAGAGAAATGGGAGAGGCAGTCCAAGAGGCCACGCTCACACTAATTGAAAACTGCCACTGCCCAATTAAAGTAGGTGAGGAGAGCAACACTGTCAAAAGCCTATCAGACATGGCCCAGAGGATGAAGTTACAAACAAGTCAGAATGCAACCCCAGGAACAAAATGATGTTAATTTTAGGACTGGTACCACCAAAGCTAATGAAAATAGTGATGTTTCTTTTCCTATTTTTGGTCAAATCTCTAACTCAATGGAACAAGGTATTGTTACAGATGAGATTGAACAGTTCAAAGGTACAAGGTAACTTTCATTAAAACCAAGCCATGATTGGTAAGAGGATAATTTGTTCTACTTGTCAGCAATGTGCTTTTGATGACTTTAGCTGGAATATAAAAATAATGTGACATTACAATATATTGTTTTGTTTTCTCCATTTGAAATCATTACAAAATAATTAATGCAATACATGTAATAAGAGAGGACTTAATCTGCACATATTTCAAAAACATCATGCAACATGAATTTCAAGAGAGTTTAAAGCAAGGCATTCTTCTGCAAAAGTGCAGCATGCTGCTCCTTTAGAGGAATGGTGTCTCAAAATGTACAAAAAAGCACAGGAAATGATTTACCCATAAGAGATTTGATTCCCTGAGTATTCTTTTCCACAGGAAAGAAACAAATCAGCGGAATGTCGAACATCATTACTTCAAAGACATCTCTGGCTAAAAGCAGGAGAGGATTTTGCAGGTTAAATTGGATGTGGTAGCAGGATGAAAGAAAAATGCTAACACCTAGGACTACACATGCCAAATAATTTAGTTATTCTATTTAACCAGTCCAAGGTATTTTAGGTGGTCAATATGAGACTTCCTATACAGTGCTCAAAAGGCAGAGGAGGCCACATCTGGTAATGCTTGACAAATCTATGCCTGAGCATGCAAAGCTATTTGGCTCCTGCAGTGCCCCACCAAGGTTACAATTGGCAATGATTGAAGGCAAATGTGAGGATAAGGGTAGGATTTGGGTCCCACAGATACATAGCATGTACCATTTTACTCTGTTCCACCTCCCTGTCTTCCGAAGGTCACTATCATTATATTCCTTCATATGTATATATATATGCATATATGACACACAGTAGTATTATATTATATTTATTATATTATATTATATTAATTATATTATATTATATTATATTATATTATATTATATTATATTATATTATATTATATTATATTATATTATATTATATTATATTATATTATATTATATTATATTATATTATATTATATTATATTATATTATATTATATGTTATTATATTATATGTTATTATATTATATGTTATTATATGTTATTATATGTTATTATATGTTATTATATTATATGTTATTATATTATATGTTATTATATAAAACTACTGTTTATATATATGTAAAATATATATAATATAAAACTTACGTTAGTTCCCTAACCTAGTCTAGATCATACAAGCTCAAAACCACAGGCTTGGTTTTCAGAACAAAAAATACTCTTGAGAAGATAAGGGAAACTATACACAAAGCAGGAAATAAATAGGATAACATTTAATGAGGTTTTATCTTTTAACAGATTATTTAATTCCCAAGACAGCAATAGGCAAAGAGCTATCTGAACCCAAGTCTGCCTGACAGCAAGCCCTTTCATTTTCAACACCTCCGTTAGCTTTCCAGAAATCTTCTGAATTGTTTATAGACAGTTTTGTTTCCTGTCTTTGTAAACCTTCCAAATTAACACCCTGGTCTGTGTCCTTGTTAGGTATTTCTTCTAAAGGGTCAATACTGGAATTCATCAACAGATGAAAAACCGTTAGGTGGTAGAAGGACTTTTTTTATGTCCTTAGGTTTCTATGACATCTGACAGATGGAGCATATGCCCACACTAACCCGGCATTTAAACAATTGTTGGCTAAGTAACAGGAACCGCCAGGATGCCACGGGCTCATTCACAAGGAAGAACTGTTGAAGGATTCATAATTTTGATTCAATCAGCTTCATTATTTCTTTTGTGAGTCCTTGTAAATCTCATTAATAAATAAGGCGATTATATATAGTTATGCACCGGAGACTGGAATCGAGGGTGTGTTGAGTTCATGGTGAGGTTTGGGAGCAAAAATATATAGCTAAGAAAGGTCTTACGTAAAAGCGCTGTGCACTTTTTATTTCAAATAAGCTAATTACTACCCTTGAACTTTGCCACTAATAGTTTTCATGACAATTCTGAGAATAAGGACTGAAAAACAACAGATGCATTAGGAAGCTTTCCATGTGCTTTCGCCTGAGGTCTAAATGCTCCATGGAGAGTCTTGGATGTGATATTCAATATCATGTATAGGAGAAAGAATATGGAGATGTACAGTCAATTAGTGCTAGTCTTCAACTTCAGCTCTGTGACTCAAACTTCATGTGATGTACAACAAATCATTTTACTTCTCTTAGCTTCTGTTTCTCTACACCATAGGTCTATAATCTCATAATCTGCCTGAGATTTACACTAAGGAGAAATACAAGTGTTGAGTGTGGGTGGCAGGGGTTGTAGTAGGGTGAAAAGATACTAGTCATGGGGCCAGAGCAAGTAAGGTGTTTCCCTTACTTACTGAAGCTGTCCTGGTTTAACCTGAGCTTAACTCCCAGTATCCCGTATGATCATCCAGACTGCCAGGAATGATTTCTGAGCACCAACAAATATGACCCCAAACCAAAAAGAAACAAAACTAAGCAAAAAGATGCTAGTCCTGGAGCCAGAGAAAAAGCACAGTGTTAAGGTGTTTGCCTTGGTTGCGGCTGCCCCAGGATGAACCTGGGTTCAATCCCTGACGTCCCATATGGTCCCCCAGCCAGGAGCGATTTCTGAGCACATAGCCAAGAGTAACCCCTGAACATCACCGGGTGTGGCTAAGAAACAAAACAAGGGCCGGGAAGGTGGCGCTAGAGGTAAGGTGTCTGCCTTGCAAGCGCTAGCGTAGGACAGACCGCGGTTCGATCCCCCGGTGTCCCATATGGTCCCCCCAAGCCAGGGGCGATTTCTGAGCACATAGCCAGGAGTAACTCCTGAGCGTCAAACGGGTGTGGCCCAAAAACCAAAAAAAAAAAAAAAAAAAAGAAACAAAACAAAAAAAAAATGCTAGTTGTGATTCATTACATATCACTTAATGTTTTATATATATATATATGTTTTTAAATATATACATTAACATAATATATTTAATATAGTAATTCCTAAATATAAAACAGAGGCTTATAGGAGAAGGCAGAAGAGTTACATTAGTTCTGTAAAAAAATTTTAGGTATGGGGTTACTTCAATTATTAAATATTCATTTCTTGTGTCAGATAATATAAAAATATATTTTCTAATAAGAGCTCATAGAAGCCCCTCAACTTTGGTTTCATAATAGGTATAATGACTTAGGTGACATGTTTAATTATCTTGATATCAGTGCAACCAGGCTGACATCAGAACTCTGCTATTCACCACTTGATTATAATAAATGCATTCTGAACTAAGCATTTCCATTCTCAACTCTCCTTCTAGGAGCTTGTTATTCAATCACATAGATCAAAGACTCTTGGAAAGAAACTTATTGCACTGAGCCTCACAGTAAAGAACTCCCAATAATTTCACAAATTAAGAGATATAAATAAAAACATGCCTTATCTTTTAATAACAAAGGAATCAATTAACCAATCCATAGACTGATATACACAAAAATCAATGGTAATTACATCGAGTTTGCTGAGTCAAGATGCAATAGAATTTAAGCTTGGGTCACTTAAATATCCACATAGTACTATCTTCTATAACAATATTCCATAACCAATATATGCCAGCGGCAGTATTTAAACTGAAGGGGGAACATTAATCATTTTGTAATCACAGTGGTGATTACAAATCTGCTGAAAAACAACTGCTTACTTAAAGTTGTATTTTGCAGAAGCAAGATCAAATGAAAATGTATTAAAATTTAAAGTATAAATAGTAAAAATACGAATTTTATTAATATAAAGTAATTGCCCAGATGATGCTGGTTCAAAGGACCTAAAATTAAAAGTTTAAAGTATTACATACACATTTTCAAACAAAAAATACAATTTATTACATTCAAATTCATGTACTATTTAGATGCAAGTTAATCAACTGTTGCTAAAATGCACCCTAATTTGAGTACAGGATCAAAATGATTTGTAATTAGAACACTGTCAATGACCTTGCTTACACTATAATTATAGCGTCTGTTTTTCAGTGCAAACTGTGAGTGCAGGTTACACTGAGAACTGGACCCAGGCAAGCAGAAACTTCTTATATATTTTCCCAGTTCTTGTAATGGGTCTTTGACCCAGTTTCCATACTTTAGGTTACTTCAAGGTTGCAGTTTAGAAAGTAATATGTTTTTGAGACTATCTGGAATACATATATAATAGAACCCTGATATGACATATATCCAAGTTCAAGATTATGGATGGAATGAGATTTAAAATAGAGTACCACGTACATGTGCCTTGCAAACAGTAGACCCTGGTTCGATCCACATATAGTCCTCTTACTCTTCTGGGTCAGATACCAAATGTAAAGATTCAGGATTGTGGGTATAAAAATTGTGTTCAGTTTACAGCTATATTAAAATAAACATTGTAGGGGCTGGCGCGGTGGTGCAAGAGGTAAGGTGTCTGCCTTGCCAGCGCTAGCCTAGGACACACCCAGCGTCTCATATGGTCCCCCAAGCCAGGAGCGACTTCTGAACACATAGCCAGGAGTAACTCCTGAGTGTCACAGGGTGTGGCCCAAAAACAAAAACAAACAAACAAAAAAAAACATTGTATATTGTTGTATCAAATAATTAACGATGGAGCTTGATGGCCGATGGATGGCAATGGATTTCTCTCTGCCATCTCAGGCCGCGTGGCTCCGCAACCCCATCCAGCTGGTGGGTTCCAGGCCCAGGTGAAAGGCGAAATCACTCACTCACAGGCAGGCATCAGGCAGCATTAACTTTATTTATGCCCTATTCACCACATGTGTGTGGCCTACTCATAACCTTTCAAGCACTAGTTATTCTTGGCCCTGCATCTTAAACTCCTTTCAGCCATCTTCCCTTTGGGCTCCATGCTGGTCAAAGACCAGAACGCAGAGACCCAAAAGCCAGAGCGCTCAGCAGAGCAGAAAGGGCCCCTAATCCCCTGGCTCCAAGGCTTTATATAACCTTCCAAGACCACTTCCCAGAATGGGAGGGGTCTTGAAGGTAAGGTTACACCTAATATCCGGTTCCCAAGACCCCTCCCAGAAATGGGTGGGTCTCAGGTAGCTACACCTAGATCCAGGGTCTCAGATAGGTACACCAACAGTATATAAATAAGTTACTTTGATTACGAAACCCCTAATCTACCAATAAATAGACAATTGCCTCTTTCTAAAGTGTCCTCTCATAAGTTTATAAGGCCAGTTTCAAATTCTGCACAGGAATCTCTTAAGGTTGGAAACCAATGTACCTTGAAAAGTGGTTGAAACCAGCTTATTTCTTTTATGCCACAGGCATGTAAGTTTAGAACCCTTCGTTGACCTTTGAAATTCTAAATTTATCACTCACAAACCTTGGGAGACACTTGCTTTGGGCTTAGAATGTGTACTGAGAACAGTGTGGTCTTCTCATACTGTAAAAATAAGCTGTAAAGCCTTTCTTGGTCATCATAAAATATCTAGATTTAAAATAACAAAGTAAGTGTTTGTACTATATCATTTTTTTCTTCATGAACCATTAATTTTTTAGCTATGATTTGTTTAGTTAAGTGGAATCTAGCTAGTCACTAAAATAAAACAAAACAAAAGGTCCTAAATGTCAATGAAATCCCAGATGTTGTTCCTCTTCATATTGCTTGATGATCCAAACAACAAATTATAATCTTTCCAAAGAGCCTGCCTAACTACCTTCTAAATCTTACTAAATGTATACATGTGTTTTCATGCCCCTGTTTAAAAGGTTGCTGGATGGTCACATCAAATACAGTTTTTTCTAGATATTTTTCCCATGCATTGAATTATATAGATTGGAAATAATGAAATATAAATATATACTAGTAAGATTTTATTTAAATTTTTTTTTTCAAAATTAGAGGCCAAAGAGGCCTGAGAGATAGCACAGTGGGTAGCAGGTAGGATGTTTTTCTTGCACATGGCTAAACCAGATTAAATCCCCAGAATTCCAAATGGATCCCTGAGCCTGCCAAGAGTAATATCTAAGAGCAGAGTCAGGAGTAATCCCTGAGCTCAAATAGAGAGAGAGAAGAGAGAGAAAGAGAGAAAGAGAGAGAGAGAGAAAGAGAGAGAGAGAAGGGAAAGAGAGGAGAGAGAGAGAGGGGGAGAGAGAGAAGGGAAAGAGAGGGGAGAGAGAGAGGGGGTAGAGAGAGGGAGAAGGGGGGAGAGAAAGAGAGGGAAAGAGAGAGAGAGAGAATATAGTGGGTAAGATGCTTGCTATCACGTGGTCAATCCAGGTTTGATCCTTGTCACTACATATGATTCCCTGTGCCCTACAAGGAGTGATCATTGAGCACCATTGGGTATATTTTCACCAATATTTTGTTTGTTTTGTTTGTTTGTTTGTTTTGGGGCCACACCCGGTAATCCTCATGGGTTACTCCTTGCTATGTGCTCATAAATCGTTCCGGCTTGGGGGACCATATGGGATGTCAGGGAATTGAACCTCAGTCTGTCCAAGGCTAGCACGTGCAAGGAAGACACCCTATCACTTATGCCACTTCTCTAGTCCCTCCCCAATATTTTTTGAAGTGAAACAATAAGAACTTTTATTTAGCATTCAATGGAAATCATCAACTCTACAGTTTGTATTCTAAGGGAATTGTGAACTCTTTTCTCCAAATACTCTGGGCCTTATTCTAGACACTAGGAAATTTCAATTCCTGTCTCATTAAATGTGAACCACATGTTATTTGGGTTCATCAAAGTTTATAGGGATTTTTTCACTATATAAAGAAAAAGATAATGTTTTATATTTAAAAAAATAATGAACAGGACTGGAGCAATAGCACAGTGGGTAGGGCATTTGCATTGCAAGCAACTGAACTGGTCTGCTGAGCCGTTTATGAATGCCGAGCCAGGAATAACCACTGAGCATCATCAGGTGTGGTCCCAAAAACAAAAAAAAATAAAATAAGATAAAAGTAAAATAATTACTAAACAAAAACATTACCCACTCTATAAGATACAGCTGAAAATATAAATGTTAAGTATGTGGTCTCTAAGTTAATGCAGAAAATACACAACAAGACTCATCCACATTGGACTAAAAATGGACAGGTGGGGGGTATTAGTGGTTGAAATGGTGCACTGGTGAAGGGAAGTGTTCTGCTTATGACTAAAACCCAATTATAATCATGCTTGTAATCATGGTGCTTAAATAAAGATTTTATATATAAAGTAAATAAATAAAAATAAAATTTATAATAAAAATCACAAACTATCTCCATGACATACCACAATAATTTAGAGGAGAGCACTCTGACACCTCTTAGATATAGTGATAAATATTTAAAAATTAAGCATTGTAAAAAACTGTGGTCCCATATTTTCATCATTATATGCTTCAAATATATACTTGGGGTGTGTATATGTATTTCCAAAACATTCTTCAAACAGATATATATTATTTACATCTTGTGGAAAAAATAATCTGGAGTTATTTGAATCTTGAGGGCATCTAGAATATTATGCCACTTTTGGTAATGACCTATAGGCATGGACTATCCAGTTGTTTAACAGGAGCAGAACTTGTGTCTTGGTTTATTTTTCTGGGTCCCACTAACTCATTATTTTGAACTGTCACTAATGCACTTTTCCTAACCCTGGGGAAATAACTATAAATACATCAGAGCTAGCTCCTGCCCTCAGCAACATGCATTCTAATGGACTTAAAGATTTGAAATCCATAAAAGCAAACACAGTTGTTAAGACCTATAACCAAATTAAGGAAAATAAAATCCCAAGGTGTGCCCATCTTACCTGGGGAATCCATTTAAATTCAGATTGTCACTCAGCAGGTCTTCTGTAGGAGTTTTCACTTCTGAAAGCTCAGGGCTGACAATTATGTTGTGACAAAAGGGGCCCCAGGGACACACATTGAAAAGCTGAAATCCATTTTTGGACTGTGACAGTGAGGGTCAATGGGCTATACAGAAAAGAACTGATATTTCCTGAGGATAATGTTACCCCTATCATACTTAGAAGACTAAGAGATGATGGTCTCCTCATTTTAAATTAAAAATACAAAATAATTAAAACAGTGAAATATTACATTTGAATTCAAACTCAGTGTAACTCCCAAAACAAAGTTTTTCCTTGTTGCAATTAATATGTTATGTACCGAGCTAAGGAAATCAATATTACCTAGTTTGAAGAAACTAAAATAAGTCTAATATTGTTGAGGAATAAAATGAGGGGAATAAGAAAAGAGGCTGAATTTGCAGACAAGCTTGAGAACACTTAATAAACATTAATTATAAGGGTCTTTGATTCAAAAGAAACTTGCAGAAATTAATGAGGAATTTAGTAGAGAAAAATGACATGTCTAGATATGTTTTTCAAATATTACTAAATTGTAATATGGAAAACTAAAAGAGTGTAATCCTCAATTCAACCAAGAAATAAAGTAAGTTTAAAAAACTAAATGTAGAGGCCAGAGCGGTGGTGCAAGCAGTAGGGAGTTTGCCTTGCACGTGCTGACCTAGGATGGATCGCAGTTCGATTCCCCACATCCTATATCGTCCCCCAAGCCAGGAGCGATTTCTGAGCACATAGCCAGCAGTAACCCCTGAGTGTCACTGGGTGTGGCCCCAAAAACAAAACATATAAATAAAACATTAAATGTATAGTAAAAAAGGACAAACACATAGTCCATAGGATAAGAAACTTGCCTTGTAAAAGGCTGGGTCCAGTCTGATCTCTCACACAGCATATGGTTTACAGATCCCCAATAAGAGTTTGGGAATCCCTGAGCAAAGAGCCAGGAGTGATCCCTGCCTGAGCATAGCTGGGCATGGTCCAAACTCTATACCCTTCAAAACTCCACAGCAACATAACAATACAGCAATACAAGAATTAACAATGAAACATATGAAGTGAACAATTAATGGAAAAAATCATCAAAATTATGTGTCTACATAATGGTTTGCCTGGGGATAAATGTAAGATGGGTCCTTAGGACACTGGTAGAGGAAAGCAGGCTCTCTGGAAATAGGTGTGATGTTGGAATGATGTAGCCATGACAATATATTAACAGTATTATATAAATGCCAGTATCTCAATAAAAATGGTTGGAGTGCAGGGAAATGTAGCTTAAGATAGTCACACTAAAAAATTGTGGATAAGGAAGGATTAAGGGGGAAACAAACCATTTTTAAAATACTGAGCTAAATATATTAATGTCAATTAGTTCTACATACTTGCAGTTTTACTTTTTATTGGGAGTTGTGTGGTCACTAATGGTGTTGAGTTTAGCACTACCAGGGATCAAACCCTGGGACTTGATTGTGTAAGGCAAATGTTTTACAACTAAAGTAACATACTTGTTCCACTGATATTTTTCTTGTTTGGGGATATTTTTTTTTGGTAATCTTAAACTTGAATGTCTTCCTTTTTGTTCATGCAAAATGAATTCTTTTTCACATTTCTTGCAACTTCTATGTGTGGCAAAAAAGGACAAAGTTCCAGGAAATTTTCTCCTATTTTAAGATCTCATATGGTCTAGTTTAGTTTACATTCATTCTATGATCCCCAAAAAGAAAAAAGATAATTTTAGGTAGTACAGAAAAATCAATTTTAAAATGAATGGATTCACATTTTTCTGAGCAGAGAGAGCAGGCACTTCAAAACCTGCGACTGTTAAGATTTTATCAAGTCAGAGCACAAACTTTCCTCCACATGCAGCCTGGCTAAGTAAGAAGAGAGGGATGTTCAAAGGTTGCTAGCACATGCACCTTCTAAGAGATCATTACCTCAATAAATAGAATTGGTTCAGCCTATACCCCCAGAAGTACAGATGGAGGCAAAACCTAACAGCTAATCTCAGCCTCTAAAAAACAAAGATACTGCTGCTAAACATTTTAGAACAGAGGTTTCCAAACTAATTTGGCCTACTACATTATTTTATTTTATTTATTTTTTGGTTTTTGAGTCACACCGGCAGCATTCAGGGGTTACTCCTGGCTCTATGCTCAGAAATCACCCCTGGCAGGCTTGGGGACCATATGGGATACCAGTATTTGAACCACCGACCTTCTGCATACAATCAAACACCTTACCTCCATGCTATCTCTCTGGCCCCCTACTACATTCTTTACAAGAAAAAAATACCTCAACACCCCCCTGGAAAGCTATCTTTTTAAAAACCCACAAACAGGGCCCGGAGCAGTGGCGCAAGTGGTAAGGCAACTGCCTTGACCGAGCGAGCCTAGGATAGACCACAGTTGGATCCCCCTGGCATCCCATATGGTCCCCCAAGCCAGGAACAATTTCTGAGCGCATAGCCAGGAGTAACCCCTAAGTGTCACCAGGTGTGGCCCAAACACAAAACAAAACAAAACAAAAAACCATGAAACAAAAAACCAGCCTACTAAACCCCACTCTTTTCAATAGTACCCAAGGCAACATAGTCCAACATGATTAGTGGGTGGGGGTGATACGGTCTATCCACTGTAGCAAACATTATTTTAGACATAGCAGAGAGCCCAGAGAAAGCAGCCTGTTTCACAAAGCTGAAAGTGGAAATATGAGAATCATTTAGAAATCTGAACAAAGTTTTCACCTTTCAAGGATTTTCTCCCAACTTACTGCAAATGCTTCCCTGGATAGATGGTGACTTCTTTTCTGAATAGTGCAAGAGACGAAATAGAAAAATCAAAAAAGACTGGTCAACGGGAATGCATACTGTGTACCGCATGGGTCCCTGAGCATCACAGGGACTCGAAGTGGCCTCCAGATTTTTTAATTCAAACAGAAATCTTAATATTAAATTGAGGAAGAATATCACCTTCTATTGTATGCTAATACTTGAGGGATGGAAGCTATGGGATTGATCCACACCCTTTCGTCTCAGGCATGAACCCTGATAGTCCTGGAAAAACTACATGTATTGTCCAGGATTTAAAGATTGACAACTTTGCAAGGCAAATGCCTTAACTTCTTTATGATCTCTCCAGCCCTGTATCCTTACATCTCAGAATAGTTGTGATACCTACCTAATAGTTTCTATGTCCCTAATATTTTATTTGGTACATTTGGTATATATTTAGCCATAAGTAATTTATTCTTTGTTATCACGAATTTTTAGCTCAGAAAATATGTAGTTGAGAAACGGGACTTGGAGAAGTAGTTGAGTTGTTATTTCCTAGATACTACAACTTTCCCTCCCTGCAAGGATTTGAACTCCTGACTTCATTCTACTTATCTGTGTATCTCCAGAATGAGACATAAGACAAAAAATGTTGCTGGTATTCAAGGCATACATGAAGAATTAGCAAATGCTCACACACTAACATCACCAGAGAATGTTAATCTGCTAATCACCCTATGTTTTTCAGAGATAAAAACATAACAGCTTCTACTCCAATAATTACAACTCTCGCACATGACTCCAAAGTTAGATCTCACGCCAACTCCAAAGTAAAGCAGTACACATCGGAAACTGTTGAGAGGCTTGCATGCCGTACATATTTTGAATATGTTAGCACTGATATTAATTATCCAGTCATATTTTATATTAAAAGCCACAACTGTTGAGCCAGATGATAGTAGAGCAAGTAGGGTGCCTGCTTTATTTCTGTGTCCATAAGATACCATAATTAATAGTATTGTAAACTAAACTTATAAAAATAATAACATTTGGGGAATAGAGAGATAGCATAGCAGTAGGGTGTTTGCCTTGCACTCAGCCAATCCAGGACAGACATTGGTTCAAATCCCAGCATCCCATATGATCCCCCATGCCAGGATCAATTTTTGAGCAGAGAGCCAGGAGTAACTCCAGAATACCGCGGGGTGTGACCCAAGATTACAAAAAAAATAATAATAATAATATTTAAAAATTAAATGCTTATATATGTTGGGTGCATGGCTAGAAAAACAGTCCTTACTTTATGTGAAATGAATTATCCTATATATTTTAATTTTCCATTAGGCCCAACTAAGCTTTATTACATGATTTCTCAGTGGAGGAAGTAATAATAACTGAAAATATGTACCTAGAACCATTATTTCTAAGGAGGTATCAGGAATGGAAACAAATATTTTAATTTTATCACTTCCATACACATTCTGAGCAGGAACTCAGTCAAGAAAATTTTTATTTCTTATTTATTGAGAGCTCTATCTTTCTATGTCTACTTCTTATTAATTCACTATGCATTGTCCCCATTGATTCCACCATCAACATGGGTTAAGCATTTGATATATCAGTATCTTTACTGT
This sequence comes from Suncus etruscus, assembly GCF_024139225.1. Lineage (NCBI taxonomy): Eukaryota > Metazoa > Chordata > Mammalia > Eulipotyphla > Soricidae > Suncus > Suncus etruscus. The sequence goes on from NC_064861.1 coordinate 56,265,656, forward strand.
GAATAAAGACTCATGACTGGGGCCAGAGTGATAGCACAGTGGGTAGAGCATTTGCCTTGCATGTGGCCAACCCAGGTTTGGTCCTGGCATTCCATATGGTCCTCTGAGCCTGCCAGAAGTGATTTTTGAGTGCAGAGCCAGGAATAATCCCTGAGCACCTCCAGGTGTGGTCAAAAACAAATAACAAACAAACAAAACAAAAGAACTCGTGACTAACAATAATGTAAATTAAAGTGCTAAAATATTTTTTAAGTTCTTTAAATATATAAGATTAAGGCATCTGTATTGCACTATTGGTCTACATGTTCCTTGAGAAAAGGATGCACACTTTTAGTTTGTACAGGGGAGATTAGAAGAACACTAGAGATAACAGTACAAGTATAAAGCAGTTTACAATTCCTTTAGGGAAAGAATATTTGGACTGGGAAAGGTAACTGCACCCAAAGCAGCAAGTTCAAGTAATATTGGGGTATATCCCTGCTGGCATTTGGGGAACAAGACCCACATCATCAGAAGGTTCTTTGTCTTGCTGAGAGAGAACTTGATTGTTCAAAACAAAATAGAGGACCAGAAGAATTCCACCAGGCGAGGTCTACATTTCTCATGATTTTTATGCCCTGCTCTGCCACTAAATAAATACTGAATTAAAAATTCATTTAGGAACACATTAAGGACCTAAGGTTTTCTAATTCCCTGGCCTTTTTTCCCCTTGACTGCTAAGTGATATTACCTTTTATTATATTAATGCATTATTTGGAAGAGGTTTTAACATTTGGATTCATACTGAAATCACCTCTCTAGAGAATTTTGTAAACCAATGCCTAGGCACCATTTCCGTAGATCCTAAATTAGTAGATTGTATGACAGGACCCGGAAATTAGTATTTTTAAGACCCCCTGGGTGATTTAATGTTTATGTGGATTAAAAAGCACAGCTTTTTCAAGTGTAATTATGAGTGGTTTCTGTGAAATCTGAATGTTTTTGAAACAGATAAAAAGTTTAAAAGAGGCCAGAGAGATAGTACAGAGGGTAGAACATTTGCCTGGCATGCAGCAGAGCTATGTTCAATACCCAGCATGCCATATGGATCCCAGAGCATCACCAGGAATGATTGCAGAACACAAGAAGCAGGATGACAACCCTGAGCAATGCTGGATGGCATCCAAAAGTAAAAGAAAAACAAACAAAACCAAAAAGAAAAACAAACTTTAAAACATAGTTCTGGATTTTTAGTCCTCAAAGACTTGGGGAAAGTAAATAAAAAGATGTTGTTCACTAATGTAGTCTTGGTGTCAGGGAAAGAGCTTGGATTTGCTTCTAAAGACAGAGGTAACCTATAAAGGACAATAGGATTTGCTCATCTTCCTTATAGTTTAGGAAGAAACCACATGGTCAATGCTGAGAGATAACTCAGTGGGCTAGAGCCCAAGCTTGCTATTCAGGAGGTCTGGATTCATCCCACGCACAACACCAACTTCATAAATTCCCTTGAGCAGCAGCGGAAGTAACTCTGAGTAACATGCTAGGAGTGTGTCTTCTACACACACACACACACACACACACACACACACACACACACACACACACAAAACACACACACATATCTGAGACTAAACGAATTGCTGATGTTTGGTCTTAAAGTTGGGCATAATAACCAAAGGACTCATCTTCCTGTTTGCTATCTCTTCTTCCAGATTTTAGCCCTGAGCTCTTTCCTCAGAAGATCAAAGAAGCCAAAGAAGACATTGAGCAGCCCGCTCCTTGTTCGAGTCCAATTTTTTACAGGACACTACCTATCAAAGCATTTCACCAAGGAGAGAAGTACACAATGACAACTACTTCCAAACATCGCTGACAGAAATGCGTTCATTATACCTGTAAACAAACTTGGATCTCTTACCCCAGCTAATCAGTGCCTTAGATCCACACACCAATTTCCATGAAACACACCTTCTGAGGGGAGTAACTGAACACAAGAGTCCTGAGTCAGAGGCAGTGGTGCATCTAATTGTGCTTCCTCGTTTATCAAGGGCACACCTGTTCCTAATTGCTTGCTTTATTTCTATTTATATTTTTAGCCTGGAGAAGTGCTGAGAGGATTAATTACAGCAGTTAATGTTTCCATTTGAAAGGAGATGATATGCTATAAGTACTAAATATTATTAAAGTTAATGAAATTAAATTGGTTTGAAAGAGACAAATGGTACAATTCAGTATTTCATTGATGCCTTGGAAAATGACAACACCTTATGGTGCATCATCAAAATAAAGTAACAGATTTTTTTTTAGCTTCTATATAAAATTTTTTCATTCTATATAGAATTATTTCACTGAAAGTATAGCTTACTGATTCTTAATGAAGCATAGATCTATGTAAGCTATCAGTGGCTATAGATGAGTTGATGAGGAATGAATTAATTATCCAGTGATCATAAATGACACTTATTTTACAATATACATGATTTCGGTGCTCTTACCAATCATTCCAGAGCTGAAAGAGTTTATTCAGAGAGAAGCATACCATAAATTTGGAAGTATTCACTTCTTGCGGTAAGATATTAATGAGGAAACCTCCCTTCCTACACCTCCTATTGGTCTCTCTGACTGAAGGAAGTGAGTGCCTGTTTTCTAAGCTCTCCCCTGTCAGAATAGATCAGGCAGGGGTCCTCAAATTTTTTAAACAGGGGGCCAGTTCACTGTTCTTCAGACTGTTGAAGGACCAGATTATAGTAAAAACAAAAATTATAAAGAAATTTCTATGCACACTGCATATATCTTATTTAGAAGTGAAGAAACAAAATGGGAATAAATACAATATGTGGCCCGCGGGCCGTAGTTTAAAGACCCCTGGATGAGAGGCTCTGAGCCTTGGCCACAGCTCCAGCATTGCAAATGAACCTGCAACATGTGAATGTGTTAGTCAGCAATGCAGATATAAGGTAATGGCATATGGAGAAGCTAGTAATAAAAGCTCAAAGTGCACCCACCTAGCAAACTTCCTGCTAATCTGAGTTGAACAAAACCAAGTGTGCAAAGATCATTATCCTGAAGTGCTGAAGCTCTGAAAACACTGACTTAAAGAGAAGTTTGCAGGCAGCTCGGTATGCATTGAACTGATGTTTATATATGCAGTGACCATAAGCAATTTGCTCATCTAAAAATGAACTCACGCTTGTTCAGGATCTCTTGGGGTTTTGTGTGAAGATAGAGTGAAATTGGAGATCTGTGATATTTAGCATAATGCCAAAAATTTAGTAAGCGTTTAATTATACAGTGAATTGGAGCTGTACTACATAAATGCTTCCTCTTGTTACTTAGATAAAGGCAGATCAAGGAAGATAAGGAACTCAGCAATGACTTCATGTAGGAGACAGCATTAAACCATTCTTAGAACCTGAGTTTCTTTATTCCTAGGGGTGATGCCACTTGCCAAATGTTGAGAACTATCTAGAATTATTCTTCAGTTTGCACATTGACTTTGAATCCAGGAAGATGGAGAAGAAATGAAAAGGTATTCCCATTTATCATGATAATTAAACTTACTTCTATTACAATTAAGTCAAATATTTCAATCCATGAAATATTTACATCTAAATATTGGTTCCTTAGTGTTGAAATACATATTAATTATTGAGTCCTGGATGAAGGTGGATGATGATGAGATGTATGGATGGAGAGAGGCCTTTCTCTGCCAGCCCAGGCCATGTGCCTGCAACCTCTTCCTTCCAGTTGGCCGGTCTTAGAATGGCGGCGAGGAAATGGTCCACAGGCAGTCAGGTTTCAGGAGACATGAAACTTTATTAATAATACGCCCGAGCCACCTAGGCTAACCATTTTAAGCAGGCTCTCATCATCTGCCCTGACGTCTCAACCTGTTGCTGCTGAAGCCTCTCTCAATCCTCTCAGAATCCTCTCTGAATCCCCTTTACATCCCTCAGGCATTCCTTTTTTTACCTACCAAAGACTCCTCCCAGAAATGGGCAGGCCTTACCATCAGGTAAGTTTAAGTAGAAAATGGGGATGGCGTGACACCTTAGCATCTATATGGGTTTTTGTTTGATATGTAGACAAAGACTTTGAAAAAGGTGCAAAAGTTAATACTCTTTTCAACTTGAGTTCATAATTGTTTTTTGTTTAATTTGGTTTTTATTTGTTTTTTCTTTTTTATTTTTTCTTTGTTTTTTGGGTCTCTCCCAGCAGTACTCAGGGGCTATTCTTGGCTTTCTACTCAGAAATTGCTCCTGGCAGGCTCGGGGGACCACATGGGATGCTGGGATTCGAACCACCATCATTCTGCATGCAAGGCAAACACCCTACCTCCATGCTATCTCTCTGGCTCTGAGTTCATAGTTTTGTATGAGTACTAACTCAACTAAGAAGGAAGATAAAATCTAAAACAGATTAAAAGTGGTGGATTTAGGGCTGGAGCGGTGGCGCAAGCAGTAAGGCATTTGCCTTACATGCGCTAAACTAGGAGGGACAGCAGTTTGATCTCCCTGCATCCCATATAGTCCCCCAAGCCAGGAGCGATTTTTGAGTGCATAGCCAGGAGTAACCCCTGAATATCACCACATTCGGCTCAAAAAGCAAAAAACAAAAAAAACAAACAAACAAAAAAAAAAAACAAGAGTGGTAGATTGACAAATATAATTTAATACATGACTTTTCCACCTTTAGGGGAAAACAAAAATTTCTTGGAAAAGTTTGATTATTATGTACTCAGAAAAGAAAAGAAGGTTTTGAGACCCTCCAGATTTATTAAGGAGTATATATGGCCATGATTCAAAATAAAAATAAATAATTTCTGGAGATGGGGAAGCATTATTTTTTTCTCCTTTTGAAGATTTTATTTTGACAGCTAAGTTTAATTTATTCCATCAATTTTCATCAGGTGACTTTTAGTCTGATGTTGAAAAAAATCCAGCTACTTATTTCATAACATGACATAATAATTTATTAGCATTCCAATTAAAAGCATAATTTATCTATAACCTTCAAGTTTATTATTTATATCACACCTTCTTAGTAGCTAATAAATCATTTGTAATTGACTTTAATACCAAAAAGCTAAATACCAAGCCCTACCATAATCTGAAAATGATGGGCTGTGCAAATAGATTTGCCTCTTCTGCTACATATAAAACGGGAGGAAAAAAGCCTAGAGGTTTAGCAATTTGGAGGAAGATGTGAAACAATATTGTAAATAGCTGCCACAAACTTAAAATCTGCCATTTCCAGAGACATAAATATTATCTGACATATTGCAGAGTTAAAAAGTTGACTCCAGGGCCCGGAGAGATAGCTCAGCGGCGTTTGCCTTGCAAGCAGCCGATCCAGGACCAAAGGTGGTTGGTTCGAATCCCGGTGTCCCATATGGTCCCCCGTGCCTGCCAGGAGCTATTTCTGAGCAGACAGCCAGGAGTAAGCCCTGAGCACCGCCGGGTGTGGCCCAAAAACCAAAAAAAAAAAAAAAAAAAAAAAAAAAAAAAAAAAAAAAAAAAAAAAAGTTGACTCCAAAAGTGTTAAAAACATGGGTCAGAGTACCTCAATTCTAAGCAATAGGATGGAAAGACTACATTCAAACACAAATGTGTGACTCTTAAAATAGCATCTGCCTCCCAACACTTCTATTCCAAAACCAAATAAAAATGGTTCATCCCCAGGGCCTGAAAATAACATAGAGATATAGTGATCAGGCACACTCAAGCTGACCCAAGTTCAATCCCAAACACCACATTATTGAATATGGCCCTGGTTAGCTCCCCAACACTTCTGGCTCTGTTAGAACCCCCCAATATTGTGAGCCAGAACATTACTCGTGAAATGCTCCCCCCAAATATATATAAATTCTTTTGCATAGCATGCGTTTTATCAATTCATTTATTTTACCATATCATAAAGTATAAACATCAGACAGAAAAGAATCCTTGCGTTATAATTTTAATAGTTCACAGATGTTTTTATTCTATAAATGAAGAATATAATCAAAATAATTAATATACCTCTTATCTCCTTATACATTCTTCTTGCATCAAATGGTACATATCAACATAAATGAGTCACAACAGGACCCAAGCATACTGTGCTCTTACTCTGTATAATATTTATTTGCGCACTGAAGATCTCATTACAGGCCCAAATTGTCTTCTGAATATGTGTACTCCTCACCGGGCCCTAAATTTACATCCTTGCTGTGGAGAGCTCTGCTAATGGCTTGTTTTAATCTTTTAAAGAGCCCCAGAACAGAGGCTGCTAGAATCCCTCAAGTCTCTGTGGGCCTGATGTAACCATGGCTGATTCAACAGCAACTCTTTGACAAGAAGATGCCATATGGAATACCCCAAGAGACGCTCTTCTCCCTGTCTTTGTCTGTCTTTCTACAATTACAAATTCATGCTTTAAGGAGTCTCACATCTAAAGGACAAGAGAAACAAAGGCATAACAATGATTATAAAAATGATAGTAACACTAATAATGACAAAATTTTGGAAGATAAGGAATTTTCAGGGAGCATATTCACCTCAAATCATATAAAAGCACCCAGAACTCAACCAAGTTGAACTTGACACTAAAAATATATAAAGTGATTTTACAGTAATACAAATTTTCCAATAGTCATGTCATAAGGAAAATAAGCTGTTGGGCCAGAGAGAGACTTTTAGAGAGTGAGATATTTGTCTCTCATGCGACTGACCCTGGCTCGATCCCCAGCAGCACTTTAACATTCCTAGCGCTGTCAGGAGTGACCTAAAATAGAAGCATGACCTCTAAACACTGTTGGGTATGGACCTAGCAAACAAAAATAAAAACGAAAGAAATAGAGCAGTTGAGGCATGCTGCATTTAATTCTGTTTAGTTGCATTCAATTGTACTAATGTATAGTCTTAAAAATCAGTTGCAGTTGTATATTGATATTTCCAGAAGTGACCTAGAAATGTGCCCAATACCTCTCATTGTTTTTGTTTTTCTTTCCCTTTGGTGAATGCTTAAATTTCTTCAAAGTATATTTTTGCATAGGTTTTGTGTAGATTCAAAATTATTTCAATTAAAACAATGGTAACAAAAAGATACTCATTCTCTTTGATACATTCTGTTTGGTTTGTTCAAATATTTTACTTGCCCAATTTAAATTCTTCCTCTAAAATACTCGCTACTGTTATCCAAAATTGCAAAGACTTGATTGATCTCCCACATAGGAACATGGGGGATGTCCTATCTTCAGACTTTAATTCAACACCAATGGCCCCCAAAAGTGTATACTTAATAATGACTTTCCCCCCACCAAACACTATACTCTTCTAAATATATAATGGCACTTGAGAAAACTTCTCAAAGGAACTTCAATGTCAATAGGACATAAGAAGATTTTTTAACACACTGAACTCTCCCATATTCATACCCTGTGCCTTATATACTTAAGCAGTAATACTGTATACCCAGTCATTCAAAGCATTGATCTGCAAGTCAACTCCTCCTTGTTTCTTTCTGTTAATCAGCTCTGTATCCATATTGAAAGATATGTTCATTTATTTTCTAAAGTAATGTAATTTTCAACTATTTACACCTTCAATAAAAATAGCAAAACCATTTAATAGACAGCTATAGCCGAAAATTAAAATGTAAAAAAAAAAGTATTTGAGAATAGTTAGTAGTGGAGTGATAACAGAGGTTAGGGCATTTGCCTTGCATGTGGTCAACTCTGCTACAATCCCCAGAACCCCATAGGGTCATCCAAGCATGCCAGGAGTAAGCTCTGAGTGTTGCTGGGTATGGCCTCAAAACAAAACAGAACAGAACAAAAAAATTATTTGCATAGATAGTATTTGGTAACTACTAAACAGTGATTTCAGTAGTACTAAAACTATAAAAGCTTAAACTTAAAAAAATCAATTTTTAAAAATGTTTACCTATATATTCTTTTCTTAAGTAACAATAAATTTTCTAAGAATTGGAGGCAAATTGCTGTGGGCCAGCACACATCTATAGTTAATAAAACACACTAAACAATATGTATATTTCCTTACTCTCTCCACTTACTAGATCCTCAAACCAATAAAACCTCACTCTTCGATTGAAACATATGCAAATCACCTAAATCATTTGCTTCTTTTGCTCATCTCATAGTATCTAAAGGACACTATGTGAAAGGTGTGGTAATCTAGTAATGAGTTTGATATTGATATATATCAATAATGAAAAGCATGTTTTCTGGCTCTGTTCCATGTTTAAAACTTAACCATAAAAACACATCACATGGGAACAAGTTATGTGACATTCATCTTATTCTCCAAACTCACCTGACACTGCTGCAGTTTCAACCAGCCATAGAAACTTAGGGTACCTAGTTAACTGTTCTCCATCCACATTTTAGTTTGTTCTTCTATCAAGTTTACATCATTCCCCACTAAAGGCAGTCAATAATTAATTTTCTTATTTTTTCATGGTTCTTTATTAACCTTTGGGTGTTCACATCACACCTTTAAAAAAAATTACAGGGACAGGAGCAATAGCACAGTGGGTAAGTTGCAAGTGGCCAACTTGGGACAATCCCCAGCATTTCATATGGTCCACCAACCCTGCCAAGAGTGATTTCTGAATATAGAGCCAGGAGTAACTTCTGAGCACTGCCAGGTGTGGACCCCCCAAAATATCACAAATTCAGAGCCAGAGAGATAATACAAAGGTATTATCTTGACAGGAATGCAGCTGTGACCACTACTCTGGTTCAACTCCCTGAATCACATCTCATACTTCAACCCAAGTACCATGAGGTGTGTGACTCCATGAGCACAAAGCCAGGAGTGTCCTTGAGCACAAGAGGCAGGTGTGGCTCCTGAGTATCATGGAGTGTAGCCCATAACATTACAACAAATTACTGGTAAAAAAATTACTGGTATTTTGAAGGAAATCCATAAATAGATAATTATAGGTAATCCCACATGACAACATGAAAGATAATGCTTCCTAAAACAAGTTGCTGAAGCATGTTGAATTCTTTCAAGTTGAACTTAATCAGGCTCATGAGAAACATTGATGACTCTCTTAATTTCCCAATAGAATGACAATTGGAGGACTTACTCAGAATTAGAGTTTTTTCTTTTTCTTTTTTCTTTTCTTTTCTTTCTTTTTTTTTTCCTTTTTTTGGTTTTTGGGCCACACCCGGCGGTGCTCAGGGGTTACTCCTGGCTGTCTGCTCAGAAGTAGCTCCTGGCAGGCACGGGGGACCATATGGGACACCGGGATTCGAACCAACCACTTTTGGTCCTGGATCGGCTGCTTGCAAGGCAAACACTGCTGTGCTATCTCTCTGGGCCCCGTGTTTTTGCTTTTTCTATCAATAAATGTATCTATATATTTTCTACTCTAATTCTTTTTTCTCCTTACAATGTGAATCTTCCTCCTCCATGAAGTCCTAGGGCTAGGGTCTTATTCATTCAGGAAGACAGAAAATTACTCCCTCCCCACTTACCTTCTTATAGGAATCCACTATTCTATGTAGAGTTCTCAACTGTCTGTAACTGAATTTGTTTTCCCCTTTGTTTAATATTCATTTGATTGAGCAATATGAACAGAAAAGTAAGGGAAAATTTCTTCTCCTCCATAGACAGCACTATATTTCTTCTTATTTATACTCAACCTTAAAAAACTGGACCATGAGCTTCAGAAGACTAGATGTCTTTGGGCCAGAAAGATAGCATAGGGGTCAGTGAAATCCTGCATCCAACATATCCAGCACATATGGACCTTTAAGCACCAATTCAATGCTTCTAAAGGTACTGGAATAAGGCTAAAAAAAAACTCCAGGTTCTCAAGTAGTAGAATTCAACCAGCTAGACCTGATGGCCGAGTATCACAACCCCTTCATATCTGCTGAGTATTTCTTGAGAGCCCAAGCCATTAAAAAATGTATAGGATTTTGCTATTTTGTTAACTCCAAACATCAGTATCTATAAGATACTGTCACCAGTATTAGGTTCTGTAGAGTGGAGTGACATGAGAGAACAAATGAATTGAGACAAAAATGATGGCACTAAAGTGGATTTCTGTCATCTAGACTTGAATAAGATAAAATTCATCTAAACTTGAAGAGGATAAATTTCAGAGGCTCTCTTCCATCCTTTAGATTAGTTTGCAATTCAAGATAGATGTTTGCAGATCAATTTTATGTCAAAATGGTACAGAGCTTTTGACAGAGTGGTCATTTTACACCAAGTTCAGACCTGGCTGCTCAGGTGAATGCCAAATATTCTCTCACTCTTTCTAGGGAAGAACAAGGTTTATTCTGACATCCAAGGCATGCAAAAGAAGTTTTCTGAATAACGGTTCAATCTATTTTCCATATTCCGTGTTGTCTAGAAGGTAAAAATATAATTGAGCCACAGCCAATATTCTGATACTACATCATCTAAGTAGAAGTTATCAAATAATATTAACATTATGGCATAGTAGATAATGTTATTTTCTTAGAATTGATGATGGGTCGCAAAGCTGAAGTCTTATTTTGCTCAAAGCTGAGTACTAGGTTCAAAACAAGAAAGTGAATCAAGGAGACCGTCAACCAGAAAAGAGGTACCGTATTTGCCGGTGTATAAGATGACTGGGCGTATAAGACGACCCCTTAATTTTGCAGTTAAAACATAGGTTTAGGCCTATATTCATTGTATCAGACAGAACGTTCCTGCAACTGTGTGTACCACAGTGAGCCAATCACAACAAGCAAAGGTTCAAAGGTTATACTGTAATAGGCTTCCTCTCTGACTCTGGCCAATCTGAGCAGGTTTTTTACAGTGTAGATTCGGGTCCAGAACATTGTCTAATTTGCATGCATCAAAAGCCTGCTGGATTGGCTAAGTTAGAGAGGCTTCTGAGCAGCCTTGCAGTGATTGGTGCAGGATCCAGTTGGAAAATTCGTTTTGTGGCAATATTCAGACAATTTTGTTTAGCAGCATATTAAAACATTTTTCGGGATATACTCAGTGTATAAGAAGACCCTCGATTTTCGGTTGACTTTTTTTTTGTTTCAAAGTCGTCTTATATGCTGGAAAATACGGTAAGTGACTATAGAGGATGAAGGCAAGCCATGATTAAAGAGAAACAGATAATGGTATGACCACTGTGGTCAAGAGCAGATACCCAGGATAAAGTAGGCAAGCTAGGTTATATTTCATCTTCCCCAGATATGATCTGTGGATCTATTGGGTAGCAACTTATTTTCTCCTTCTGCAGATAAGAAAATAAAGGCTTTGAGAGCCTTGATCATTTCCTTAGAGTAATACTGTGAGAATGTTGGAATAAGACAATAATAGGTGTAAAGCATGTAACGCCACATTTTCTAACACACAGGTGCCCAGTAAATGTTTACAACACTCAATGGAAATACAAAGTGACAACAAAGGAGTCAAAGAAGCTAAATTCTGATTAGCATAGAATCTATCATTTTTCCTGGCTTTGCATGAAGATATTTTTAACAAAAAAGAAACCTCTAAGGGTTTTCAGTTCTTCCTTTCTAAACTCAGCAGGAGGAGGTGGAGATTTATTGAACTGCATAGTACGTATAACCATCTCCAAATTTTTAGCTTTCCCTCCTTTTTCTTTTGATATACGAACAATATTGGTGGCTAATGCACATGGTTCTTGTGAGGCTTAATCAGTTAAATACAGTTAAATACATGCAAATCAGTTAAATACATGCAAAGCAATTAATGGTTTTATTCTGTTGAAGGAGGTGGAACCTGAGACCTTTTACTTCCAAGTAGCTGCTCTACCACTAACCTACCTACCCAGCTATAAAGCTCATATGTTTTTGTTTTTCTGTGAGGTCTCACCTGGTGCTGAGCACAGGGACTTCTCCCTCTCCAGTGATCAGGGGTCACTCCTGGAGTTGTTCAGAGAACCATAAGGGAGCAAGTATCAATTAGAGACTCAAATGAAAAATGTGTGCTTCTTGTCTCTGAGTCTTTTCCTAGCCTTTATTAGGCTAGGGAGCTTGCTTTGCATGAGGCCAACATGGGCTCAATTCCCAGCATTCCATATGGTTCACCGAGTCTGCCAGGAGTGATCCCTGGGTGCAGAGCAGAAGCCAATCCTGAGCATCTCCAGGTGTGCCCAAAAAAACAAACAAATAAATAAACAAAATAAAAGATATAATGCTATTTATTAATGCACAATCAAGAGACACTATATGCCAGGCCTGGTTCTTTTTTGTTTGTTTTTTGTTTTTTGGGCCATACGCGGTAACGCTCAGGGGTTACTCTTGGCTATGAGCTCAGAAATCGCTCCTGGCTTCGGGGACCATGTGGGACGCCGGGGGATTGAACCAAGGTCCATCCTAGGCTAGCGCCGGCAAGGAAGACACCTTACCGCTTCGTGCCACCGCTCCAGCCCCAGGCCTGGTTCTTTTTCCTTCAGTTCAAGAATTCGTCAATACATAAAACCAAAAATTAAGAAATTTAAGTAAAAATCATATATAGATGAAAATATACTATATATACAGCTATAAACTATTTCCATGACAAAGGATGTCTGAGTAGCCAAAGAAAATGTGGTTCAAAATCTAAAATTAAAATTAAAATAATAATAATAATGGTCCCCTGTACCCGCCAGGAGCTATTTCTGAGCAGATATCAGTAACCCCTGAGCACAGCGGGTGTGACCCAAAACCAACTAAAATAATAATAATAATAATAATAATAATAATAATAATGATAATAATAGTATACAAATCAAATAATTTGTAGTGATAGACTAGATACTGTTACTTATTAAGAAGATTTGACATCCAACATTTGCACTGAAGTTTTAATTAAAACTGAAGTTTTAATCTTCATGAGTTTATGATATGAGCAACTGCTTAAGCTTTTTGAGCCCCTAAAAATCATTTTTAAAGAACACATGAAGAGACCTACATAAATGAATCTCTGTGCAGAAGAAGCACACGAGTAAAAGACCTAGTTCATTAACTGATTCAAAAAATGCATCTAAAGGGTCTCAGCGCTCATTTCTTCATTAAAACTACTGTCACTGCTGAGAAAAAGGTGGAACAGGCAGGTAGGGCCTCGGGCTTCCATCAGTCCTGTCAACAAGTCTATTCTGTTCTGTACCTAGATGCATGATGAAAGACAGGGATTCAAGCCAATCCTCCACAGCATTCAGTGTTCTTAGCCTCAAAAGTTTCCTCAACTTTGAAGCACCAGGCTCAAAGCTTAGTTGTGAAGCTGAAGTTTGCTTAAGAGTTAAGAACTTGATGAGGAGGAACTGGTGAAGAGCAGAGGAAGTTGAGGAACCCTAACAACTTCTTTAGGAAACTGAACTCAGGGAGTCATCTGCAAAGGCTGAAAGATTAGCTTCAAGGAAAATAGCTATTCCAAGGCACAGAGGAGAAATTAGAAACGACCAGCTGGTGTGAATCAAGAGAAATATGTTGCTAAAAGGTGGCGAGCAAGCTGTTTCCAAAGAACTGGGCTTTCTAACAGTTTTCTCAGGCATGGTGATTTGAGGGGTTTGTTTGGCTGCATTATTTCTTCCTATTTTTCCTTCTAAAGCGTTGGAAGGCTTTAGAATGAATGGCTGTGAGCTGTGAAAAGAAATGTGGCAGAATCAAAGGATGCTTTGCAATTTCCCTTTATTATAATAATAAGTCACAGGCAGGGTGGATTTTAGCATCTTTGAAATCATGGCTTTCCAAAGGTGTCTTAAAAAAGGTGTCCACATTTCTACTCTGGAACTTTTACCATCTGCCATGAACTTCTAAATCTCATATGTATGTACACACATACATATACTCAGAAATATCATACACACATTTCACACCATACTCACATGGAATACACAACCAAGAAGATTAAATCCTTTGAACAACAAAGACCTTGCCTGCTAATTTGGCAAGAATTAAAAAGAACTTTCTATTACATTTTTTGGTCCTTTTTTTCTTGAGGAGATTTGGTACTCTTGCTTCTTTTTGTCTAAAATCTATCAAAACATTGAATATATGAAGGCCCCACCAAAAATAGTTTGAACTGAGTAAGATTGGAAACTCTTTTTTCATTTTTGTTAAAGGAAAATTACATCTACAAGAAATTGTGGAAAGCAGAGGAACTGAAGATTAAGTCCTTCATGAGGCATAGCAGAATTTTAAAGAAAACCTTTCTTTTAAAACTATATTGACAGCACTCCTGGAGAGGCAGTTTGAGGTGGGGAGATAAATCTTAAAATCAGAAACATCAAAAGTTGAGTTAAATCACCAAAATGCAATGCCGGCTCCAATTTCTTTTTTTTTTCCTTTGAGGCAGCTAAGTATCAACATACTTATTTAATAACTAGGAACTGAGGTTTGAAGACTACAGTCCTTGGTACAAAGTAAGGATGCAATACAAATTACTTTTCATCCACTTTTTCCCCTGGCACACATTAGCACTCTTGGTAGAGAAGACAAGAGGTTATTCAGAGGGAACTGGATTAATCCCATATTAAGTGCAACTAAGAAACTTGTCCAAGGAGGCCTAGTCTATAAAGCGCTCTGCACTTTCTAGATAGTCCCAATTTGGCCTCTTACTAAATATGCACTGAACTGAATGACAATGCTTTTCTTTTTCTTTTGGCTAGTGCAGAGCAATCTATGTGAAAGTTTCACAGACAAGAAAAATAGAAGTGATTGATGTTCTAGAGGGTAAAGTAATTAAAGTTAGCCAAACTTGATGATCTCAGTAAGTACTCAACTCTCCTGGTTAAGGCATAAGGGATTCCATAGTGATTGAAACAGTATTTCCAATCATTTACCAAGTACTCTCTTGCTAGAGGGAATTGAAAAAAAGTTACAATATGTATTTCAAGACAACCAAAAAAGAGTATCACAAATACTATATTAGAACAAATTTCAACCATTCTTTATTTCCCCATATGTGAATACTATTGTTGACATAATTTCTAAATTGAAGTATATTTGAATTTAGACTTCAGTCTGATTATTATTAAGTGATCACATGAAAATAAAGAAAGTATGGCTTTTCTGTAAGGAACTGAGTTGTTATTGTGTTTAATATTTAAACAGTTTGAATAAAAACTGTATTAAAAGTGTCAAGAAAAACGCTGATCATTCCCCCAAGCAGCATATTTTTGTAACTATACCATTCAGGGATAGCTTCTTTTCAGTTACTCAGTATCAACAAACATGCATTGAGTTCCTATTATTTTCCAGAGCACAGGGATGTGACTCAGGGATGATGAATAAAACATTCCCCCTGCTTTCTTGGGATTCTCATTCTAGGTTGAATTCTCTTCTCCTGGAATAGTTGTGCCAGTGGAAAGCAAAAATGGAATAGAAGTCCAGTTTTAAGTTGTCTAAATTGAAGGGTAAAATAATACATCCTCCCTGTAACTGAAATAATATACTCTTTCAGTCAACCTATACATGAATATTTTTATTCATCTACATATTTTTCATTGTATTATTTGTTTGTTTGTTTTGGGTCACACCCAGCAGCACTCAAGGGTTACTCCAGGCTCTACACTCAGAAATCGCTCCTGGCAGGCTCGGGGGACCATATGGGATGCCGGAATTCGAACTAATGACCTTTTGTATGAAAGGCAAACGCCTTACCTCCATGCTATCTCTTGGCCCCTGTATTATTTTTTTTGAAAGCTTCATTTACATTAGAGGCTACAGAGTAAATTTCTGGTACAGGGTACCAGTGAGTTTGATTCCATTCTATTCTCCAAAAAAAAAAAAAATCTTGGCTACTTTTCTATTTGTGCCTGATGACTCTGCTATGTTACACCCACCCATCCCCCCCCCCACCACCACCACCACTACCACCACCACCCGCCAACCAAAAGCTATTTCTGTCTGTAACACAGCTATTCATGGGTGAGCAACAAACTAAAGGCCATCACCCTTGACAAACTGCTTAACCAAATAGATTCACCAGGGTTATGAGAGTGACACCACCCACCCACATCACACACATAGTGAGTACATATATGAGCAATTTAAGTGAATAATGCAACCGCAGGAAAGCATTAGGAGCAGCAGCACAAAGCAAGGAGTGCTAGCTTTGGAGAGTTCACAAGCCAAAGTATGCCCAGTAACTATAACTTCAAAAGAGAGGAGAGAAGAAGAAAATGTACTCGTTCTCTTCTCATTATTATTGGCATAAAATGGAGCAGAAATATGTTTCTCTCATAAATGAAGTGACATAGGAAGGCAACGAATATCTTGTAAGAAATTACATGCATCCAAAGTAGTCTAATATGTTGGGGGTAAAATAGTTTTTAGCCCTAATCTGAAGAATTACAGGACAGGCAATATATTAAAAGTTCGTATTATTCCTGCACAAAGACCTGAAAACATAGTCAACCCACAGGTTATATGGTAAGCACTGAATGTTTCTATATCATGTTACGTATTGACACTTCAAAAAACATGTTTGAGGTGCCGGAGAGATAGCATGGAGGTAGGGCGTTTGCCTTGCAAAAAGGATGGTGGTTCAAATCCCAGCATCCCATGTGGTCCCCTGAGCCTACCAGGAGCGATTTCTGAGCATAGAGCCAGGAGTAACCTCTGAGCGTTGCCAGGTGTGACCCAAAAACAAACAAACAAACAAACAACAACAAAAACCATGTTTGAGTTAATGCTAGTATATTACGATTCACGATCCACAGCCTCACATTGGTGATTCCTGCATCTTAGTTCCTTGCAGCAAGTATAGCCTGAATAATTCTAAAATCAAGTCATCGAGGGACCTGTAAATAAGGTTGTACAGACAAGTCATTGATAAAACATTTTCTGTCCTTAAAGGATAAGGCCAGCACACACCCTGATAAGTGATAGAGCTTGTAATACAGAAAGAAAGACCTTTTGATTCCCAAATGGATTTTTTTTTCCCTCTCTGACTTCTAAGTTGAAAGAAGACACTAGAGATAAGACAGGGAGCAGGATATTTTTAGCTGAAAAACAGCTCATCATAAGAAAGAGGCTGTTAGGGAAATATTGCAGGTGGGTACTGGATTTTACTCTATTTAGCAAATGTGCAGAGGAGTTCAATACTTGTTTGTGGAGTGAATCGATGTTGAAAAGATTAAATGACGTGAGTGCACAGAACCATAGGGAATGTGACTGGGTGTCTATTCCCCCCTATTGCTTTTGATTCAAATGGCTTCATGCCAAAAATGACACTACAAGAAAATAGAGCTCTGAGATGCAAGACTTTAATTTTTCTCCCTGACATCATATATTCCTTCCCAAGTGATAAATCCAACTATCATTTCTCGTTCTTCAGTTTTTAAACCACTAAATGTTTTTATACCATACTTTGGTCTTTGACTAATAATAACATAACAAAATAGTAGGCATGCTTATACAACTGTCTTCTTTACATCCAACGTCAAGGTAAGCAATATACACATACTTTGCTTAGTCCTCTCATTGCACTTATAACAGTTCCTGTATTAACTTCTCACATTTGACAAATATAGAACTCAAAGAAGTTAAGTAAATTGCCCTACATCATTGCACTGGTGTGGAAAAACTGGGATTCCGAATCAAAAGATCTTGTTTCCCTTCTTCACTGACCCTTACATTTCATTGTACTGAAGGTAAAAGCCTAAAAGAGCTTCTGAACTACTATTATCCTTTTTTTAACTGAAGCCCCTTTATAGAACATTAACAATTCTTATCCTGCCTATCATTCCCCTTTTTTTGCTTTTCTCATTTAAAGGAATATGATTTCCTTGCGAGTCCCTGTGCAAAGCAATAGAATACTGCAGGTTCCCTCACCAAGAAGAAATGCATTTCCAATTTAATAATAGAGGTCGATGGGAAAATGGGATTTGCTTCACAGGAATTTGCCAGCTTTGCTGGAAATCACTCATTGCATAAGCTTGTAGAAACCTTTGATGCAGAGAGAAATAGATTAACCCCCCAATCAGTGAATATTATTAGACAACCTGAAGGCAGTAGCTATGTCTCCTGTTCATCTGTATAACTTCCAAAGCAGAATTCTTCCAAGTTGCTATTTAAAAACTAATGAAATAAACTGCCTAATTTTATGTACAAAAATTTTATTGTCATTATTAGCATTGAAATAAATCAATAAGCAGTCTTTTCTTGCATTGGTGTATTACATAGAAGTAAGAGATCAGTACTACACCTAATGAATATCAAAAAGGAATTTAATTTATTAATTATTAAAAGACAAATTTTGATGTTCCATATTCTAGTAGGTGCTAAACATATAAAGTAAACTCCAAGGGAACAATAATGTATAGCTTGACTTGTAGAGCAGATTTCTAGTTTTACCTTTGATTTGAAGTTTACTTTTGATATTTAAGTCTCTAGGTATTACAAAAGGTAAGTATTGAATAGTTAGTGAAATTGAATAAGGACGTTTGACTTCATAAAAGGTTTCAGAAAGGCATCTCAAAATGAAACAAATATTGAACTGGGATATATAGAAAAGCTAGGTGTTAATGATAGGAAGTTGGAGGCAGCATAGGAAGTGAAGTCAAGAGAAAAGAAATACTCTATTGCCAAACCCATATAAATGATCCAAATAATTGTCAGGAAATGAAAGAAAACCGCAGGAATAACAAAAGAATAGGGTTACTATTAAATTGAGTACAAGAAAGCATGGACAAAATTATGCAATGTCTATTAGAAATATTCAAGATTTTAACTCCTGTAGACAATGAAATATAATTTATTCTATAGTATGCCCAATCTTATTAAAATATGAATCAAATATATCATCTTTATAATTAAGTGTGAACAGGAGCCAGAGAGAGCACTCAACAGTCTAAGCTTAGCCTGCTGAAGACCCCAATTCAACCAAGCACCATATGTTTTCTGCCCACCCTGGAGTAACCTGGCAGCCTATTTAAAAATGGCCCTAAAACAAACAAAAAAGTGTAGCAAAGAACAAATTTGGGGAAAACGTGAACGGATTAGAAGAAATTATTTATAGTATCTTTTAAAAATTTATTGACGTAAACACCAAGAATTCATCCTGAAGAAAAAGAGGAAAAATTGATAAGTAGGGGTATTCAAATGTAAAATATTTCAAACAATATAGTCTTTTAATATTGCATATTTTCCCCTCTATCCACTTAAATTTTTGGTACAAGAACATTATTTATTTGTTGTGCTTACTGTAAATATATTTTTAAATACTACTTTATACTGTTATTAGTAGAAACTAGTATCATGCTGTGACACAACATTCAAACTGAATATAATAATACAAATAACTAGTAGGACTTGTCTTCCCAAATCTGTAATGTTGAAGCTAATTCTATCTTACTTAAAGAGTAGGCATTGGTTAACTGTTATGTCAAGAACATACTGTTACTTTATAATGACATTTTCCTGCAAATGTCAAATAATTGTAAAGTATACAAAAAATACTGTAACCAAGATATTCAATTTGAATGTTAAATTGCATTGATACTACTCTATTTTATTCAATATTTTTCATCAAAATTCATCTAAATTTTTATGCTGTGTTTGTCATGTTTACTCCCCAGATTTATAGGTGTATGAGGAAAGACTTGGAAAAAAGTTGAAATATATTTATGTCAAGGATCCCCAAATCTCAGGAGTATGCATTTTAAGTTCATTATTCAAGAGAAGAGGTACAAAAAATAGATACTATGAATATGCTCAATTATACAATCTCTCTTCTATTCAATTCTTCTCATTTCAGTGCCAACAATGGCTTTAATGCTATGTTCTCTATAAGGGCTCAGAGAAGACTTTAAACATTTCTGTAGTGCTGGAGAGAGTGGGTAGAGCACCTTCCTTGCATGCAGCCAGCACAGAGCCAGAAATAAGCCAGGGACATTATTTGGTGTGACCCCAAAACCAAAACATAAACTAAAATAAACATCTCTGTATTTATTTCTAACATCTAGGACTAAATTAGACTCAAGATAACTACCTGTACCTAATCGTTAAAACAAAATATTTGGGGAAAAATAAGTTCTAACTCATAAAATTATTCTTTATTGAAATAGGTTCTAACATACAATTATTTGATTCTTTATGTAAATTTCAATCTGCATGTAACAAGATAAAGATATAAACAAGAGGTATGTCTATAAATATAAACGTGTTTGGTAGCAACATGATTAAAAGTTAACATATAGGGACCGGAGAGATAGTATGGAGGAAAGGTGTTTTCCTTGCATGCAGAAGGACAGTGGTTCGAATCTGGGCATCCCATATGGTCTCCCGTGCCTGCCAGGGGCGATTTCTGAGGATAGAGCCAGGAGTAACCCCTGAGCGCTGCCGAGTGTGAACTAAAAAAACAAACAACAAAAAAAAAGTTAACATATAGAGGCCAGAGTGATAGTGCAGTGGATAGCGTGTTTGCTTTACAAATCTGGGTTTGATCTCTGGCATCCCATATGGTCTCCTGAGCACTTACAGGAGTAAAACCTGAATGCAGAACCAGGAGCAGTTCCTGAACATTGCTGATTGAGGCCCAAAAACAGGAAAAAAAAGTTAATCTATAATAAACTACGTCATTTCATTTCAATAGCAATCTTCTAAAGTAGTTAATGGCTGCACTGCACAGATGAGAAAGTAAAGGAGAGTGAATAATGAAATGGCTTAACCAAGATCGAAGGCCTGGTAAACTTATAAAGAACTTGATTTTACCATGCTATCATTCTATACCAAGCATAGGCATTCATAAAGTCGAATCATTTCTTACTTTTCATGTAGATGTCCTAGTACCTCACAAACAGTCTCCACTTTCTTCTTTTTGTCTATTTTGACAATTTAAAAGAAAAATGTTCTGCTAGGAAGGGATTGAAAAAGTAGTCACAAAGAACATTGCTAACACTAAACAATAATCTTAAGCAAGAGGATAGTTTGAAAGTCTGTTAAAAATCAAACTATCTTCATTACAACACCTACTATTTTATAATGATGTGTCTCTTATAGGGTTCTTGGGAAGCTCAAAACTATTTGGCTCCCTGCATGACGAATGCTTAACTACTGGAAAAACCATTGGACCAGTAAATGCCCAAATCTAGTCCTGTTGTCAAAGTTTCTATGTAAAACAGAAAAAAATCTCTATTTAAACTATTATGTAGAATCAAATTATTATTGAGAATTTTAATCTATTTTAGTCATGTACCATTAAATGTAAAATAACTATATGATCAGTAAAGTGTATTAACGTTCAAGTAAATATTAATAAATGAAAAAAAGTTTTGTTAATACAATTATTAAAAATAGATTTAAATTCAACTGAGGAAATATATGTATCAGTGGCAGAAAACCTATGTCTCAGGTGTGAGGCCATACATTCTATCCCTAACACTGTAAAAGAAAAACTTTTACCTGATTACATGGTTATATATACTTTAATAGTTAAAACACTATTTTTTTCTTAAAAAAAATAAACACTATTATTGGGGTTGGCGAGGTGGCGCTGGAGGTTAGGTGTCTGCCGTGCAAGCACTAGCCAAGGAAAGGACCACAGTTCGATCTCCTGGCATCCCATGTGATTCCCCCAAGTCAAGGGCAATTTCTGAGCGCATAGCCAGGAGTAACCCCTGAGCATCAAATGGGTGTGGCCCGAAAAACCAAAAAAAACAAAACAAAAAAACCACTATTATTTTATTAATTAATTACAATAAAATGTATGCATGCACATATATACATATATTGCTTTATCTGGAGAGTATCTAAATAATGCAAAAATATAAATCTGATTTTATTCTACTTGAAACTTCTTATTACATACAGAAAGGTAATTTATTTTAAATTATATTTAAAATCAGGTGAGATAGTCTTGGAAAAATCAGAAGAGTCACATACATATTCTTCAGATTCACTAAGAGAAAGTATCTAGAATTAACTCTAACACTAACTAGAATTTAAAAATATATTCATGTTGGATAAAAGAAAGGAGGTAAATCTACACTGTTTTACATATCCTTTAATGTTATCTAATTTCCAAAGAGCAGATACAACATAATGTGAATTTTATTGCACGAGGGCAAATTAAGTCTGCTTTACATAAGCACAAAAGAGTATCTATATTTACAGTAAAAATATAAATTCCCTGAGCAGTATTTTTATGATGTTGCTTAACAAGTTTGTACTTTCTTGGCAAGAAGTTATTTCGCTTCTCAAGTATAAATCAGAAAGAAGGAAAAAAAATGAAAAAGTTAAGTAAAACCCAACTTTTACCAGTTTCAATTAGTATTAATTTTCTTCTCCCTGCACAAAGATAAACTTTAAAGTATACAAAACAAAAGGTCCAACCTGCCAAATCTTCAGGAACATCCTTAAATCTCAATGTTACCTGTTCATCCATATTGTCTCACTCTACTTGCATCCTACTGGTGGTCAGAACAATCCATGTTCTTATGTTAAATCCTTAAGCTAAGAAGTGTGAATTAGTCGATTCATGTGTTTAATACAATGTGAATGCCCCACTGAAAACATTAGGTGTACCTGGGTAATTTAGTATTTCTAACTGATTTTCAGAGTAGATTAGGTGTTAATGTAATACTGCTTGGCAAATTATTTCGGCAGAAGCAAGTTAGTAGAAGTGGTTATATATTCGAAATTAGGTTTTGGACAATTGATTCTTAATTACAGACACTCAAGAGATCAAAATTAATAATCCAATCTCCTACCCCTTACACAGACACACACATAGACACACACACACACACCACACCACACCACACACACAGAGTCAAACTCACACCTTGAAAGGTTCTAGCTGCTCTCAGGCATCAAAGTGTATCTTGGCAGTATTTGTCTAAGAATAAAGCTTCAAATGTCTAAGCAAGACCACCTACAGTCTATCTGATTGTTCCCTTCAAGGAAGCCAGAAAGAATGTCGATTTAAGAGCCACAAGCTGCAGCTAAGTGTAGTTTAAAAGGAACACACTGGAAACCCTCCCTATCTGTCAGGTTCACCATTTCTGTAGAAATAAAAAAAAAAAAAAAAAAAAAGAATCAGCTAATGTGACTTCAAGAAACTGCAAACTATTTAAGAAGTCTTTTCAGCTCAGGTACTAAAGAGGACAGTATAGGCTTTAAAGATAGAAATAAGAGAACCCATTGAGATGTACAGAAGAATTTACAGGTACATGGAAAAATATTTGTGCCCCTATATACAGACATATTTATTTGCTTTCTTCTAGCCTCAAAGGCTTACTTTCATGTAACTCAGATACTTTAGATGAGGTGTTTCCTTGATGTAGAAATATTCTCTATAAGGATTTTACATGACAGGTTTCTTATACTTCCAGTTATGGGTTGAATGCCACCACTCTGCTTCTAAATATCTGTATTAAATTTTTTCCTTCATTTTTATATTCCCAGAAACTAACACAGTGTTTACTTTAGAGGAATCATTTAGTTGCTGTTGTTGTTGTTGTTGTTGTTAAGTTGAGGTGCTCTCCTGGATAACTAAACCTACTTGGGTAATTGATGGCAACACAAACTAAGATATAATGGTAAAATGAGAATATTACAGATTAGTCTAAGAATTGATTATAGTATGCCAAAATAGAAAGTTTCTGTACTTAAGAACCTCACCTCATAACTGAGAGAGATGTTGCTCAAAGGATTGGAGCACTTGGTCTACTAAGAACCACCAGGAGTAATCCCTGAGCTCCTAGTTAGGTACTATAGCCACAGCATCATTTGATGTCAACTTTTACCCCACGCACCACCACCACTCCCAAATAACTCACATTGGGAGCAGAAAAGGAAAAAGAATCTGAGGTAAGAAAGCACAGAACATTAAGGAACCTAGAAGAAAGAAAACCAAGCAAGTCTCCAAGACACATACCCCAAGCTGCTGAGGGCTCAGGTGGGTCCTCAAACACTGATCTAAGTAAGAGAGCTTGGAAATGCTCTCCTGTCAAAGGAGCTTCTCCTCAGGTATGACTTGTTACAAGAGCTCTTTGATTATTTGAAAATTGCATTTATTTACATGAGTGTGGGAATATGTGGAGGAGCAGCTAAACAAAGTGGAGCTTGATCAAAATAAAAAAGCACTTTTGTCACATTAATCCATAACAGCAACACAATCAAATTCTATTATCCTTGTCATTTAGATAAAACTTGGTCAGTTTGTCAACACCTCTTCCTACCATAGTTGTTTCCTTACCATTCAATAGGAATGCAAGTAAATAAGCATCAACAATAACAACAGCAAAGTGATAATAAAGAGTTGAAGGCACTGAGATCAAAACATTAATATGAATCTTAGTTTCTCAAGCTGTGTAGAGGTTTGAGGTCCAACTTTCATCTCCTTAATCATAATAGGGATGAACAGCCCCCCCAAAATTATAAAAGGAGGTCACGCACAAGGTCATTTCAGACTCAACACTAACAGCTGTCACTTTGCTGAAAGGCTTCCCATAGAGATCATCCATGTGATCATCATCATGCCGAAAGAAATTTGCTTCTCTTCTTGGGCCCATGACACAGATGGTTCCTTTGAATCTGAGCCTTGTTCTCTCCAGCTTTAGGTCCATCTCACTGCAGCTCTAGCTTTAGACATTCCCTCCTGCATAGCCATATTGACAGACACCTGTCCCAAAAACTTCCCTTCACACACAGCTTGCCTTTTCTGACTGAAGAACTATCTTATATCTGTACAACTCTGTTACCCTCCCCACAACTTCCTGCATAACTAGAGATAACTGGAAGGAATCTGTGTTTGGTCATTTGCCTGGAGGTGGGGTCAGACAGAGGCTTATGGAGATGAGAAGATCAGCAAGAAGAAGCTGCAGGAAGAGATGAGACAGCATTGATGCGGAGACTGTTTAGCTTAGAAGGCACACATGGTGGTTAGGGCCTTATAATAAAGCTGCATGTCTCCTGACTTCTATGGACTGGCTGTGGGTCATTTCCTCGCCATTATCCTAAACCCTCAAACCTGCTTGCCTGAAGATGCTGCAGGCACCATTCACCTATCACTCCATGCACCAACAAGGACTATATAATTAATATTTAATACAACACAAATCCTGATTTCTCTTCAAAAATTTACTTGTTTCTGAAATCTTTCTTTCAGTCTTAGGATCTCTGCTCTATCTGATACATGCCTGAAGTGTGAGCCTATGCAGATAGGCATTGCTCCCAAAAGAAAAGCTAGGTTCTACAGTCATCACTGGTCATCTAGCATAGGTCCAGTTCTAGTTCCTGACACCCAGTATAAAATAAATAGTACATTAGGTACTAAAATAAAAATTAGTTTTCTTCAATTCACATTTCTAATACCTATGAGTATGATTCCTTGCTTCTTCAATTTCACTGATAAAAATCAAGAACTTCATGGCTGGAAGATAGTACAGGGGTTAAAGATGTTCCTTATATATGACTAGTCCAGTTCCATCTCTGTCACACATATGGTCTGCTGAGTGCATCTAGGAGTAAACTCTAAGTACTGCTAGGTTGGCCCCAACCTTTTTCTACCTCAAAATTAAGAATTTCAGAACAAGAGGACTAGGGGATGACTCAGGGGGAAACTCCTGTTCTTCAAGTGTCAGGTCTGTGTTCAATATCCAGTGCCACTCACCAATACCAACCATGGAACTTATGGCTCTGTTGTCCAGGAGCCATAGTACCACAACAGTCTGTGTAATTTATGGTACACAACTAGATTCAAGCACTGAAACTAGAAAATATATGTAAGCACTCTGGCCAAGAGTGGGCCCTCCGTTGAGAGCCGGGTAAGCATCACTAATGAACCCCCACAGTAAAAATATGTGTGCACAAGCACCATGAGTGAATGAGTCTATTCCTCCTCCAGCAAGTGTGTAGCAATGCAAGTAAAACATGGGAACCTCACTACCAAGGGTGAGTGGCCAAAAAAGCATGTGCAATCCTCAAGTACCAAACAATGACATCAATAAATAAATAAATAAATCAAGAAATAACAGGAAAGAAAAAAAAAACAAAACAATAAGGATATCATGGCAGTGATGGCAGATCACTGACTGGGCAAGCAGTCCTTCTGAACAGAGAGCTGCTGACTTCGTGCTCACACACCAGAAACCAGCCAGAGCCCATCTCTGAATCTGAGTTTTGAGGGCATCATAGCCTCAGGCTCTGCTGCCTGTCTCAATGCAACACCAAGCATATCGGAGAACTCAATAAATGTTTATTGATGCTTTTTCTGAATAACACAACATCGAAGATTGACTCCATAACCCAGTGCTGTAAAACACTCTAATGTGGAAAGAAAAGAAATATAAATGCCTGAAAGAATGGGAGAATTTCTGTTTTGGGATTTTGTTGTTGTTTTTAGAGCACACTTGATGGTGCTCAGATTTTACTGCTGGCTCCAGACCAATAGGAATCACTCCTGGTAGGGCTCATGGGATTATATGGGACCTGGGGATCTAGCCCAGATCAGCAACATGCAAGACAAGTGCCTTACCCACTGTACTATCTCTATATCACGCGGGAAATTTGGCTCATTTAGAGTGAGTGTTTTCCTCTTTTTGTACTCAATCTGTTTCCATGGTTCCTCTCTCCCTCCTTGCCATCTTTTTCAGCCCTCCTCAATCACAGTCTTGACTGGCTGCATCCTTAGAGTAAAACTGAATGGTGCATTTCAGATTTTTATGAACCAGTATCAGAGCTCTCTCAGATGGATATAAGAGCATTCACCTCATCGTACTCTTCGCCAGTTCCACCATTCTCTGAAGATCTGCATTCCTTCCTTTCCACTTCTAAGGTGAAAGTTCAAAGAAAATCAGAGTAGCATCGCAAATGAGCTCTCGTATTCTTCACCCACCTCCTCACAGTTCATTCCCCTCAAAGAAATACAAAATCATCTCATCAAAAGCAGGAACTGGATGATTTTTATTCTCCCTTAAAATCTCTAAGGGCAGAAAATTCCCATCACACGTTTGCCAATTAAACCCTTTCCACAGCAAATGAGGTTATATCTCTACTTCTCATACCCTTTTTTATTTTCTCACTCATCATCTATTTTTCCCTTTTTCTTAAGAACAACCTACCTCCTTTTTTTTTTTTCTTCAGGAAAAGGGTTAATCCCATCCCTCATTTTAACCTCTTTTCTGAGGTTATCTCTGTGAAGGAAACTCATACCTGTATTTCTCTTAATTTCTTAACCCTCTCTAATATCAAAGACTAACATAAGTATAAGTTCTTGCATGCTGTAAGTCTACTTAATGTCATTCATGTTTGGAAACTGGCAATAGGCCAAAGTATAATAAAAACATGTTTCCCACAGGCAAATTTATAGAAACCTATGTGAACATCCTAAGGCATATCACTATTCACAGTAATATAGATGTACTTCTAAATAAAAACCCAAAACACTTCTAATATTCATCTGTATTAGTTAATGCACATTACAGTCCACTTATTTCTGTCAGAATTCTGACTGGTAAATAGCCTCTTCTGGCAGCATAAGGGTTAAGGCAAGAACCAAATCTGGACAAGCAGAGCATTTGTGTATGTGCCCCCCCTTCCTCTATCTACCTATCTAAACACACATACACTCATAAACACATATACAGAAACATACATACTCATTTACATACTCAGAAATGAGGAAAATTTAGACACACCAATTAAGCCAATAATCTCTATCTTGGAAATAAGGGAGAAAACCAGTATAAAAAAGTCAAACTATTCAGTAGTTATAGTTTGAAATAAATTTTTCCCTAACATCTATATTGAACAAAATATTATTTCAGAGTCTGATTATTCTTTCATTTGACTTTTACTTACTTTCTTTATAGCAAAAAATTATGTTCAGTGAGTTTTAGGCACTGCTGTATTCATTTGACGTAGAGCACTGCCTAGCAGAGTATCTGTCCAATATCTGTTTGTTGTTACTGTAAGTGAGGGGGAAAATAAAATATAAATTAAGCCAACTCCATGAATGTGGACTCAGCCTTGATCCCTCAGTGGGAAGGGGGAGACATAGTATAGACTCTGCTCACTCAGCATTTCCAGTTCCCTTCACCTGAACCCACAGACTGGCAGGTGGGAGGAGGGAGTGCAACTGCCTCAAGCCCAGGTGGTCTTGGTCTGCTGGTCTACTGTGCTGTTTCTGAAAATGTTAGATTTAATGGACTTTGACATGAAATTGGTACTTTACTCTCCTGTTTCTATACCTGAATGTATGTTGCTTCTTCTATTTTCATGAGATGAGTAGGGCTAACAGGACAAAATGAAACACTGGTATAAAATTTGTAAAATAAACTTAAGCCTTTCTGAATGTCAACCTCGCAACCCTGCCCGAGGCAATCACTAAGAAATTCCCCCTGTGCCTCTTCCCAGGCACTGTCTATATACCTCTGTGCTGATGTGTACATTGCATTCCTTTTCATTAAAGAAATGGTAGAAATAAAGTACAGTTAGGCAGCATCTTTTTGCTGTTTTTCACTGAATAAATTTTAGAAACCAGTTACCACAATGCATCTATATCCCTTTGGCATAGTTAATGAGTATATACCAGTTCTTAGGATAGAGATAACCCATTTAACCTAATTTTTCTTTCCTTTTTATACACATTTAAGTTAATTATTTTCTCCCAACATGAGGTTTTTTCCTAAAATTTATAATTATAATATAGGGGGAAGCAAGAAGAAGAGAAAAATAAGTAACAGGGAAACAGGGGTTAGGGGCCTTACATATCTTGGTGATGTGGGAGAGTGGTATTGCTATATATCCAAAGCACAGAACCAACAGTACCAAAAACATGAGAGAGACCAAAACTACAACCACCTTGAAATGTGACTGTCAAGGTGGGAGTTTGGGGGGAGTTGGCAGGAAAGAGCATGGGGATAATGGTGGAGGAGAGAAGCTGACACTGACTATGTGATTGGTTGTTAGAGTATTGTGTACCTAAGATTCATCTGTCAATAACTTTGTAATTCATGATAATTAAAAAAAATTTAGGGGCCGGGCGGTGGCGCTGGAGGTAAGGTGCCTGCCTTGCCTGCGCTAGCCTAGGACGGACCGCGGTTCGATCCCCCGGCGTCCCATATGGTCCCCCAAGAAGCCAGGAGCAACTTCTGAGCGCATAGCCAGGAGTAACCCCTGAGCATCACAGGGTGTGGCCCAAAAACCAAAAAAAAAATTTAAACAAAAAATATAATAACTTTTTTATATCATATTAAAGGGGTTAGACACTAACATACCTGGGGTAAAGGAGATAGAGGACTTTGGTCTTCAGTGTTAGTGTCTTCTCAATGTCACCCTGACCTTCAGGATTTCACTGCCACAAGGCAGCTAAAATGCACCATTATTTTCTACTCATTCCAGCCACAATGGAATTTTCACTTCTGCTGTTAAATAGATTTTTTCCCTAGAATTTACTTTAAAAAGAAACTTTCTATCATACTATAACCCAAAACCCTCTATCACATGCCATAAATAAATGTAATCACAAAAATAAATTCAAGGAAAACAAAGCAATGTTATTAAATTCTGTCTAGGGGCCAAGCCAGCCAAAGACTTTAAGAAAGAGACTGGCCTCAGGCCCATCAAGGTGTTATTCTCTGTTTTCTGGAACTCAGAGAAGACTAATAGCAAACAAACTTTTTCTCCATTGTGACAAGGATTGAAGGACAAAAGAAAAGGAAATGACTTGGATAATAAACTACCTAACTTATAAAACTTTTCACAACTTTCTGTGAACCAGAGTGGTACCATTACACAGTTTGGGCATGAACCTAGGACAATAAAATAAAGACAACGCCTTCCCAGTCCTAAAATGAGATTAGGAAAATTCCCCAGGTCTCTGAGAGGGCAGGGACCTGAGGACAACAAGCAGGGCGCTTAAGCAAGATGCATGGCTTAATATAACATGTGCTGTGCTTATATGTGCCTTGAAGGAAAATGGATATGTTCCTGGAATACACACACAAGTTGAAAGTCTATAAATTGTGAGCCTATCCTCAGGCCAGAGCTACAAATTTCTCTGACTTGCGGGCCCTCAGAGCTGAGTCTTAATACACTTATCTAAGACCTTTTAACTTGATGTCTTCTGTTCTGTGCTGCGACCGGCCACCTAACAATTCCCATTCAGATATTTGGCATATTGGAGGAACCAAATGAGTCAAGTAATATTGATTGTCTGGTATTGTTACTTACTTTGAAAATCTTATGACAAATTAAATGTAAATGGACACTCCAAATTATCCACTTGTAAGTTAGCTTACAGTCTTTTTATCATGCTTATCTCTGCTAATAAGTGGCAGACAAAAGTACTATAAAAGTACTAAGGCAATGCTCTCTAGAAAGTCCTTCACACATCACCTATTTACAATGAGCACAGGATGAAAGAGGATGTGACCATCCTCCTAGCTCAAAACTTTTTTTGTTGTATAGAGAGTACAGCAGATAGAGTGCTTGCCTAGTACACAGCCCACCAGGTGAGTTAGATTCCTGGCATTACATATGGTCTTCTGAGTTTGCCAGGAGTGATTCCTAAGTGCAAAGCCAAGAGTAAACCTTGAGTACCATTAGTATAGCTCAAAAAACAAATCAAACAATAGAAACCTAATGCCTGTGGTCCTGAGTAAATCAAGCTATACCCTCTGTACCTTGATTTTCCCCTAAATACACAATGAGTCCAACATCTACTTCACCCCACCTCTCTAAATCCATCAGCGGGGCTTTCTCCTGGCACAGGATTCCTAACTGCTTTATTGGTTACCTTTCTCTTCCTATACACCATATCCTGCTCTAATAGAAGAAGATAGACTTCTTTATCTTACATACACATATATACACACACATATATGTATATAAAATTGGTTTAAATTACTCCACTGGCTTTCTTATGCAAAAACAGTGAATCCAAGAGGAGCCAGAGACATAATACAGTGGGCAGGATAGTGTAATTACCTTGCATGCAGTTTACTTCAGTTTGATCTTGAGCACCCATTTGGTTCCCCAAACTCACCCAATCTCAGAGCCAAGAGTAAGGTCTAAGCACATTGGGGTGTGCCTTAAAAACAAACTAAAACAAATTTAAATTCTTTATACTAGTCTATTAACCCTGCAGAATCATACTTCTACCAATAGATACCTTTTAGTTCCTTGTACATAGCTAGTTGGTTGTTTTGTTGTTGCTGCTATTGTTCATCTTTTTCAGGGCGACACCAAAAGGTGCTTCATTTACTCCTGCACTCCAGATTCTGCTTGGTAAACAGAATTTAAGGCAGGTCAGCTGGTAGATAAGTGTCTCAGTTTGCATGCTATCTCTGTGGCTAGTTCTCTCCTCTATCTAAAGATCTTCAGGCCTTTGCCACATGCTATTCTGCATTCAATAAAGTGCTTTTCTACTAGCACCCATCTGCCATTCTTTATATGCATTTAGGGTTGAGGACCAATGTACTCAAAGTTGCAGATGAACCAATATGCTTAAATTCTATTTCATGAGCATCAAGGTCAAATTTAAAGTCAAAAGTGGTCTATTTGTGACCATTTCACTTAAAGTAGACTACCTTGACCATTTGCGATTTTCTGCCAGTGTCCTATTTTATGCCTTCTCAGCCATATTCCCATTCTGATGCTTCAAATATCCCTGTGCCCCCATTCCATGGGGAGGAGGACAGGTGGAAATCAAGCTGCCTTTCTCTAAAAGTTGGAATCACTTCACTATAGAAACTGATTCCCTAACTACCCTTAGCAAGGCTGAGCATGGCATAGTTGTTATATACACCTTTATTTAATGTCCCCAACAAAATCACTCCCACAGTTCATATCAGCTAAATTATCCTAAGCTCAGTTTGTTAGCTAACCTTAGATTTTCAATAAGCCATGCTTCTCAGAAACCTAAATCAACAAAAAATCTGACAATGAGCTCCTGAAAGGTAGATACCTCACTAAGGGAACTTTCTCTGCTACCAAGTAAATTTCATTCCACAGAAAAGTGAGAGAATAAAAGTAAGAATGAAAACAAATATAGACACAAGATCATCTTAGAGCCCATTGCCTTCCTGATAAAACTTGCTGACAAGGAGAGAGGGGGACATTAGTGTACGTTGGGGAGCACTGTGACTGCACATTTCCAACCAGGTATATTCATTTGCAAGCGGACACTTTTATGAAAATGGGCCATAATGTATGTTAATTCTTCTCATTTGCTGCTATTCTTCAGTAGAACATGTATGGAGAATGCATATTTGTGAATTATCCTTCTGTTTACACCTGAAACCTAACAGCTAATTGTTCTGAGAACACCTTGTGCCTTAATCACAAATGTGACACTATTAAAAGGTTGGGAAATTGGCTTCCTAGGATGGAAGACTATGTTTGAAAGATTCAGGAAGAATTATCAATTAAAGCACACGTTCATTGGCTTTTTTCCCATGAAGAACCGTATTAAACTGAAATTCTCCATTAAAAATGTTACCAAGGAGACCGGAGAAATAGTACTGCAGGTGGTAGTTTGCCTCACATACAGCTGACCTGGATTAAATTCCCAATACCACAGTCCTCTGAGCTCCAATAGGAGTGATCCCTGGGTTCAGATCTAGGAGTGCTCAAAAAAGAAAAAGTTATCATGAAGAATATCAATGTGTGGCCTAGTTCACAATTTTCTTATGCTTTTTCTTTTTTGTGTTTGATTTTGTTTCTGGGTCACACCTGGCAAAGTTCATTGGTTATTCCTGGCACTGGACTTAGGAATTACTCCTGGCAGAACACAGGGGATCAGACATAAATTGGCTAAGTGCAAGGCAAATACCCTCTCTTACACATTGTACTCTCTCTCCAGCACCTGCAACTTTCATAGAGTCAAGAGGGGGAGTAATTTTAGAGCACACAAACATGTATGCTGATATAATTTGGCATTAACAAAAATGAACATGTTCAGAAAACAGAATATATATATATAACTAGATAATCAACTACATAATTAACTTATCATCATAAAGCCTTTGTCCAAATAAGAGCACTAAAGAAGTGATCAAACCATTACAATTAAATCAATCAAATCAATTATGTTCCCAAACACAAAAATAAACAATGAGCAATTATTAACTTTTAGAATGTAGGCAGAGAGAAGAATGACATTCAGTGTTAGAACCCTTAATGCAGGATTTCATTTATCAATCAAAGTAATCAAGCAAATACATGAAATCACATTCACTATAGGAGGGAGGAAGCTGAGTCTTAGAGAAATAAAATTAAAATAGTAGTCTAAGTCATATTGTAACCACAAAGATTTAGTTTTATTGCTACTCAAAGGATCACCCAGCAAAAAGACACAGTCATGGGGCCAGAGAGATATCATGAAATAGGGCATTTACAGAAGGATGGTGGTTCAAATCCTGGCATCCCATATGGTCTCTGGAGCCTACCAGGAGCAATTTCTGAGCATAGAGCCAGGAGTAACCCCTGAGCACTGCCAGGTGTGACCCAAAAACAAACAAACACAAGCCACAGTCATGGGTTGAGACAGAATTATAAAGACAATGAATCTAGAAATTAGAAGATGTTACACTCATATGCACTCATGTCCTTAAAGCAAATCACCCAATAATCATCTTATAAGGAGTTAATATCTAAGAGATATAAGATATTGGTAGAGCTTAACAAGAAAAAAAAATCATCCAGCCTCATCTAAAAATGGGAAGAAGAGATGAACAGACATCTCCTCAAAAAAGAAATACAGATTACCAAAAGGCACATGAAAAAAAAATTCTGCATCATCAGGGAGATGCAAATCAAAACAACAATTACATATCTCAGACCACTAAGACTAGCACATATCACAAAGTACAAGAACAACCACTACTGGTGTGGATGTGGAGAAAAAGGGACACTCACTCACTGCTGGTGAGAATATCAATTGGTCCAGACCTTTTGGAAAACAGTATGGATATCCTTTAAAAATCTATAAATTGAGCTTCCATATAATCCAGCAATATAGCTCTGAGGAATATACTGTAGGGGCCCAAAAACACAGTACAGAAAAACCCTCTGCATTTCTCATGATAGCCATGATCTGGAAATGACCTAAATGAAAACAAATGAGTGGGTAGAGAAACAGTGGTACATCTATACAATGGAATACTACACAGCAGTTAGGAAAGATGAGGTCATGAAATTTGCTTATGGGTGGATATGGAGAATATTAAGCTGAGTGAAATGAGTGAGCGGGAGAGAGATATACATAGATTAATTGCCCTTATTGTGGAACACTTAAAAAAAAGATAATATGAACCAAAAAAAAATTTTAAAGGCCAGAGAGATAGCATGGAGGTAAGCATTTGCCTTGCATGCAGAAGGATGGTGGCTCGAATTCCTGCATCCCATATGGTTCCCAAGGTCTGTCAGGAGCAATTTCTTTTTTTTTGTTTTTTTTTGGGGGGGCCACACCTGTTTGACGCTCAGGGGTTACTTCTGGCTATGTGCTCAGAAATCGCCCCTGGCTTGGGGGGACCATATGGGATGCCGGGGGATCGAACCGCGGTCCATCCTACGCTAGCACTTGCAAGGTAGACACATTACCTCTAGCGCCACCTTCCCGGCCCCTGGAGCAATTTTTAAGCATAGAGCCAGGAGTGACCCCTGAGCAATGCCAGGTGTGACCCAAAAACCAAAACCAAAAAAAAATGTAATATGGTAATAATATCCAAAGATAATATAAATGAGGGTCAGGGGTACCAAGCCATGGTTGGAAGCTTGCTGCAAATAGGGAGGGAGTGCAATTAGGGCAGAGGAGGAACCACTATCACAATGATGGTTGGGAATAATTTCTCTGGGCAAAAACTGGGTGCTGAAAGGAGATAAAAGAATATGCATGGTACTCCTTCATTTACAATTAATGCAAAACACAGGGTCTAAAAGAAGAAAAGGAAAAAGGGACAAAGAAGAAGGAATTGGAGGAGGAGGAAAAGGAAGAAGAAGAGGAGAAGGAGGAGGAGAACAGGAAGAAGGAGAAGGAGGAGGAGGAGGAAGAAGAAGAAGAAGAAGAAGAAGAAGAAGAAGAAGAAGAAGAAGAAGAAGAAGAAGAAGAAGAAGAAGAAGGAGGAGGAGGAGGAGGAGGAGGAGAAGAAGAAGAACAAGAAGAAGAAGAGGAGGAGGAGGAGGAGAAGAAGAAGAAGAAGAAGAAGAAGAAGAAGAAGAAGAAGAAGGAGGAGGAGGAGGAGGAGGAGGAGGGGAGGAGGAGGAGGAGGAGGAGAAGAAGAAGAAGAAGAAGAAGAAGAAGAAGAAGAAGAAGAAGAAGAAGAAGAAAGAAGAAGAAGAAGAAGAAGAAGAAGAAGAAGAAGAAGAAGAAGAAGAAGAAGAAGAAGAAGAAGAAGAAGAAGAAGAAGAAGAAGAAGAAGAAGAAGAGAGGGGAATGTCTACCACAAAGGCAGATATGGGAGATCAGATGCGAGAGTGGGAGAGTGGAAGGGAAGGAAACTGGACATTGGTGGTGGGAAATGCGCAGTGGTGAAGGTGTTGGACATTGTAGGACTGAAACTTAATCATGAATAACTTTGCAATTTGTATTTCACAGTGACTTAATGAAATTTATTTTTTATAAATTATATTTATTTAAACACCGTGATTACAAATATAATAGTACTTATATGATTACAGTCATGTAAAGAACACCCCCCTTCATCAGTGCAGGATTCCCACCACCAATTTCCCGGATCTACCTACTCCCCACCCCATCCACACCTGTACTCGAGACAGGCTTTCTTTTTCCCTCATTCATTCTTATTTTTATGATAGTTTTCAGTGTAGTTATTTCTCTAACTGCACTTATCACTCTATGTTGTGAGCTTCATGTCATGAGCTGCACCTACATGGGAAGATGGGGAGAAATAAGGGTTGGGACTGAGGCAGTAAAATATTAGAAATAAGATTTGTAGGGCAGTATCAAGGTCACAATACAAGATGGATATTATGGATATATAAAATATATGCATACAATACTATCAATAGGAAAACAAGGAGAAAAAATTTCCAGTGACTGTCCCAACATAAACCAGTGCTAGAACAGCCCGCCCTCCTTCCAAAGCGCATAGTGTAGGGAGAGGTAGGGGGAAAGCCTGCTAACCCTTATAGAGTCCACCTAGACCAGCTCCCAGGGAAGACCTGGAGTCAGGGGGAAAAGACAAGGATGGCTGGGGGCCTTCCAAGCCTCCCAGCACTCCCCAGGCTGGGGAGAAGGGCTCTGGTATGGGGCCTCCCCAAACCCTATACCTAGCAAGTACTGGTCTCCAGAATCAAAGAGGAAACTGAAAGCCAGATGTCTGCCTGCCCTCCTCCCCATGCACCTGCCCCCTGGAGTACGGAGGGAGGGGGGAAGCCTGAAAACCACTGAGTCCACCTAAACCCACTTCTGGCCATCTGAGCTGGCATCCAGAAAAGGCCTGGAGTCAGGGGAGAAAGACAAGGATGGCTGGGGGCCTGTCAAGCCTCCCAGCACTCCCCAGGCTAGGGAGAACGGCTCCGGTATGTAGCCTCCCCAAACCCTACACCTAGCAAGAGCTGGTCTCCAGAATCAAAGAGGAAACTGAAAGCCAGATGTCTGCCTGCCCTCCTCCCCATGCACCTGCCCCCTGGAGTATGGAGGGAGGGGGGAAGCCTGAAAACCACTGAGTCCACCTAAACCCACTTCTGGCCATCTGAGCTGGCATCCAGAAAAGGCCTGGAGTCAGGGGAGAAAGACAAGGATGGCTGGGGGCCTGTCAAGCCTCCCAGCACTCCCCAGGCTAGGGAGAACGGCTCCGGTATGTAGCCTCCCCAAACCCTACACCTAGCAAGAGATGGTCTCCAGAATCAAAGAGGAAACCGGAAGCGAGATGTCTGTCCGCCCTCCTCCCCATGCACCTCCCACCCTGGAGTGCAGAGGGAGGAGGGAAGATTGAGGACCACTAAGAGTCCACCTGGACCCACTTCTGGCCATCTGAGCTGGCATCCAGGAAAGGTTTGGAGTCAGGGGAAAAAGACAAGGATGGCTGGGGGCCTGCCAAGCCTCCCAGCACTCCCCAGGCTAGGGAGAAGGGCTCTGGTATGAGGCCTCTCAAAACCCTATACCTGGCAAGAGCTGGTCTCCAGAATCAAGGAAGAAACTGGAAGCCAGATTAATAAAATTTATTTATAATTTTTTGCTTGTTTTTGTTTTTGGGCCACATCCAGTGACACTCAGGGTTACTCCTGGCTATGAGCTCAGAAATTGTTCCTGGCTTGGGAGACCAAATGGGGCGCTGGGGGAATGAACAGTCCTAGGTTAGTGTGAGCAAGGCAGTTGCCGTATAGCTTGCACCACTGCTCCAGCCCCTTATTTATAACTTTTAAGAAAAAAAATTAAGAGAAAAAATGTATAATTTTTAACAAAAAAAAAGCATATTCTGTTAGTGACTTCAATATATTTATAAGGAGAAAAAAGAAGCACATTTTTAGGAAGGATGAGTTACATACCATTGAGTGTCACCATGAACAACACTATATCCTTTTCACACCTAGTGCTTTAACTACAAAATGAGAGTTAAGTTTTGGGGTCAAAGAATAAACTGAAAATAAATTATCCTTTTTTGGAAGGCTTTAGGACAATGTAAGTTGTCCTTTTCTGGTTTTTAGTTTTTGTATTTTTGTTTTTGGTGACGTTCAGGGGTTACTCCTGGCTATGTGCTCAGAAATCTCTCCTGGCTTTGGGGAACCATATGGGAAGCTGGGGACCAAACTGTGTTCCATTCTGAATCACCCTCGTGAAAGGCAAAAGCCCTACCACTGCACTTCGCTCCGGCCCTAAAATCATTCTCTTCTAATCCTGACTTCTGTATGCAGTTATAGTTTATAGAAGGTAGATCTTTCCCCAAATCCCATGTCTAACTGACTCTAATAAGTAGATGAGCTTTATTTTTCTTTTTCTAATACTACCATAATTCTCTCCCAACATGTTAATGCTGATCATTAGGAAACTAGTGAGAAACTCATGCTGGGGTTAAAATATTCCTATGACTTATATCACAGCTGGATTTAAATAGAGACCAGAACTTTAGGGCCAGTGGTTCCTTAATAGATATATAATAAGGGACTTGAATAATACTTGTATGCAGATTTCCTGGGATGCAATAAAAAATTTCAAAATAAAATAACAAGAATTTTCATCTGTGACCCAGAAATGATCTGAACTTCTCACTTTCTTTTATTTGCACAGAATTTAGCTATTATGAGATAAATGCCTTGTTCTCCCTTTAAACTCTCACTTGCCTCTGCTTACAGTTTAAGTAATTGTTCCCATGTTAAAGATGATAAAGACTGAAATCAAAGGTAAGAAAAAGAGCTTATTATCATGTAAATCCTCCTTCTTTTTTGGTATTTGGGCCACACCTGGCAGTGTTCAGGAGTGTAGTAACAAATAATTAAGGATGGGGCTGGATGGCGATGGATGGCAATGGATTTCTCTCTGCCATCCCAGGCCACATGGCTCAGCAACCCCCATCCAGCCGGCAGGTCCCAGGCCCAGGTGAAAGGGGAAATCACTCACTCACAGGCAGGCATTAGGAACCATCAGCTTTATTCATGCCCTAGCCACCATGTGTGTGTGGCCTATCTCATAACCTTTTAAGCATTCAGCCATTCCAGGCTACCCTGCGTTTAAACTCTTTCAGCCATCTTCCTCAGAGCGCCCAGCAGGGCCAAAAGGCAAAGACCCTTAATCCCCTGGCTTCCGGGTTTATCTACCTATTCCAAGACCCCTCCCAGGAATGGGCCGGGTCTTGCAATTAAGGTCACACCTATTATCCGGTTCCAAGACCCCTCCCAGAAATGGGTGGGTCTCAGATAAGTACCCTACAAGGAGATACTCCTGGCTCTAAATCTCAGAAATCACTCCTGGCCAAGTGGGAGGTGTGGGGGAAAGACCATAGGGGACATTGGGGACTGAACCCATATCTGTCCCAGGTCTGCTGCATAAAAGGCAAATGCCATAACTGTGCTATCAATCCAATCCCAGCAGATCCTCCCATTTTTTTCCTGGCTGTAATCACTCTTGATCCTCAAATATTTACTCTCCCTTCCATTTTCTACTTTAATGGGTTTTGGTTTGAGGGTCACACCTAGCAAACCTCAGGAGGTGACTCCTGGCTTGGTGCTCCAGGAGACCTAGGGTTGAACTTCTGCAGGATAAACATGAACAGAAGCTGAGTGATCACCCTGGCCCTCTCTTCCATGAAGAGCTGAGTGTAAAATAACACAATCAAATCAACAGTCTCCAAAAGAGCAGCCTTGTTTTTAGAGTAAAAAAACTACCATTTAACATTATCTGAATAGAATTTCTGCAGCTTAATTTAATAAATGAGGCATCACTTTTAGACTCCAAGAACAATCAACTCTCATTTGCATTGACTGCATTCATAAATTCATGCTGTTAAAAACCTGTTTCTGTCAGGGTTGGCCCAGGCCCCCACAGCTTTCACTCACATTCCCATTCCGAGCAGCAGGAGGGGAGCTTGCCCATCACAAGCATCAACTATCATTAGTGCATTTCCTTTAGTGCTGCTTGAGAAGGTGGCATGACGCCTGACAGGGTGCAGGCTGCTCAGATAACCCCAGTTCTCCATTGCTCTGACACAGGGTGAAGTCTGCTCCCCAGATCCCTGTACAGCAATTTGACTACTTCTCTTGGCTTGAGACCATAACAGAGTTCAGAGTCCAAGAATCTTGAAGGGTTTGAGTTCAAAAAGTAACAGAACAAACCTTTGCAAGAAGGTATTTCAGGAGAAAGATATTCAAAATATTTCAGGAGGAAGAGCAAGGATGACTGTATGAGGAGATGTTACCCATGTTATTGCTATGTCTCTAAAAGGTACAATGATGACACAAATGACTTAGCATGAATCAAATGCCTGTTGGCAGAGTGAATGGTATGAAGGGAATACTGGAAGCCACTTGATAGAAGAGTTCTCAGAATTGAGAGAACATAACCAGAAGCCCAGATAATCACTCCAAAAAGGGAAATGCATTGCTGAGTGGATTTTTAAGTTGACTGCACTATTCTCTGGAGCCCCTGAGATGCTATTAAGATGGATTTGCATCTCTATGATATGATAAGATAAAATACCAATTGTGAGTCAGAAGAATCAACACCACAGACATGGGATTCCCATATTTAAATCAATAGTTTAAATTTCATGTTTGATGCTTGCTAGTTGTGTGGTTGTGTGCAAGTTGCCTACTCCTCAGTAACATTGCTATTGGAGAAAGGTAATTCCATTGCATGGGCATTGTTTATCTTGGCTGGTAGTGGAACGAATGTCTACATTTCCTTTGACAATCTCTCCCACCTAATGTTTCTTTCAACCCAATAGTCAATAATTCTCCAATTATCAATGAATCAATTATACATTGAATATAAGTAACTCACATACTAACACATTCAGTCATCAAAGATTTACATGTGATATAAGAGATTAACTCTGTACTGTACCACTAGAGAGATACAATTTATATATCATTCCTCATCTTATTTCAATACAACTGATAGGATAATTATAAACCTATTGTATGAAAATATGTCCCTAAGCACTAAGATGAGAATAAGAATAAATAGCATTTTTTAGACTTCAAAATAGATATGAATCACAACTTCCAGATAAAGTGCTTCCCTGCAAATGGTATGTAAAGCATAAAAAGATAAAAAAATCAAAAAAATATTTAAAAGACCATTCTCTCAATTTTTCATTATAAACTACAATAGGAACTTTCTTCAAGATGAACTTTCTTCAAAACTTTCTACTGACTCATCTGCTCAGGATTTTATACATAGCGTCTTTGATCTTCAAACACTTTCTAGAGGTTTAGTATATCTCTCTCTATATATATATCTTTATAGATATATATAGACATATAGAAAGATAGATATATAGGTATAGATAGAGAGTCTGTTCCCGAGATTCCTGTACAGCAATATATATACAGGATATATATATATAAAATATATACATATATGTATTTATATCCCTGTACAGTATATATAAGAGCCTCTGTATATAGGATTATATAAAATATTATATATTATATACAATTAAATAATAATCTCTATATTAAACTCATTGTTACAACACATACACTATTTTCTAAATGGTCACCCTATTGACTAACTTTAGGATGCTGAACTTTTTTTTTTGTTTTGGTTTTTGGTTGGGTTTTTTTTGGGGGGGGTCAACCCAGCAGCGCTCAGGGGTTCCTCCTGGCTCTCTGCTCAGAAATCGCTCCTGGCAGGCTCGAGGGACCGACCATATCAGATGCCAGAATTAGAACCACTTTCCTTCTGCATGCAAGGCAAACACTTTACATCTATGCTATCTCTCCGGCCTCAAGGATGCTGGACTTTTACCCAAGTCCATAACCCAGGCAGTTTTAATTGCACCAAGATAATTTGAGTTTAATGTGCTAGTCTAGATGTCCACATGGAGCCATTAGCCATGTGGTATGGGAAGTTAAGAGACCTGGTTTTGAGATGCATATTTGCATGTCATCATGATCTAATTCAAATTCAAATTCAAGGGGAAGAGTAAAATATAAATTCATCTAGGAAATATTGAGGAACATCATTTCTATATATATATATATATATATATGATTGAAGAGAGATTATCAAAAATAGACAAACAGGGTAAATGGAGTAGCAATAATAACAGGTAAGAAAGCCAAATATGCCAAACCAAAAGTAAAGGAGAATAAATCGCATCCAAATTATAGAGAAGGGCCAGGGATATGGCTTGGCTCGAGTGGTAGAATCCACAACATACTTTGGGTTCAATCTTTAGCAAGTTCTGCCTGGTGGCCCCAGCAGCTCTGTCTAGTCTGGCTTCTACCACTAACAACAAGAAAAGGGAAGCAAATAATGAACAAAACATACCCACTTCCCCAAGTGGGTATGTTTTGTTCATTATTTGCTGTATATATTTATATACAGCTGTATATCATTATATTCTGTAGACAAATCAGTTTGGATTGAGCCAATAAAAGCATCATGAGGGCATTGGCAGGTCCTTAGAAAAGTGGCTAGGAGCGTGATATCAAGGTCAACTGCTTAGAGTTTCTGTGCAGCCTTCATATGATCAACAAAAAAAATAATTTCTTTTACTTAGAACAACTATGCCTATTGTCTTTTAAATCTAAAGGAGGAGTTAAGATTATCAGTACCAGCAGCTATTTTACCCAGGTACTTAACAAAAGTAGTTTACAAAATAGTTTCTATTTATAAGGAGTTTAACTGCGACTTTATTAACAGAAGTACATCAGGATCCAGGAATTACTCACAGGAGCTTAAGACACAATACTGATTAAGAGACCTAAACAATTTTATCACTATAGGCCAGGGGCATACATTAAAAAACTGAGGATATACTTTAAGACCAGGTATGACCCCCCAAACACAGAGGTGGGAGTTGATTCTCAGCATCACCAACCTGGGCCGCACAAAAATTCTAACAAAATGAGCAACGTAAATAATTATATAAGTATTCAGTGTTTGAAATAATATATATGGAAGTTCCTCTGGAACCCTTTATGCTTCTTCTTCACATTTTACATCTCATGGTATACTAAAGTCACTTGAGAAGAATACTTATTTCCTGTAAGGAATCATGCAAAATTTGCTATGTACTTGGAGAATGATACATAAAAATGATATCCAGAAATAAAAAACATTGCAGTAGCATAATTCTCTAAATGATTATCAGAAGAAAATTTTGTAGACTCCAGTTAATAAATTGCTTTCAGATGTCTAATTTTTAACTTGATACCCAACCATGTTAGGTATCCTTAAAATGTTCCCAAATTGCTGAGGCATTCAGACCCCCATCTATTTACATCATGATGGCCTCAGTCCCAAACATTTAAAAGGACCAAAGTTAAAGTTCCCTTGTCGCCTCTTATCTATGAGGTTTGCTTAACTCTCAGACACATGATTCAAGAGCCATCAATCCAAACCCCTACAAAAGAGTAAGTTATTTACATATATTAACCCACCAGAAAAGATTTTTGGTGTGGGTATAATAAGTTGAATTGTGAATAAAAGAATCTGAGGTTTAGAGATAGTCATAGCTTGACCAAGCAACTAATAAGAGGCCTACATGCTACTGTATAGAATAATTTAATTGTATAGGAAATTAATAACAGAACTCAGCATGTAACTTGTATCCATAAAGTATGAAAATCTAATTGACTTTCAATTAAAAAAAGTGTTAGAAAAGGAGAAGGCCATATGCTGAGTTTATAACAGCCACCCTTCAGAGCAGAAGGTTTTGTTAAGGGAACAGATATGTCTTTCTCTGAAATGGCTGGTATTGCCATGACAATAGGAATGGGGAGTAATCTGTGTCAGGGAGAGGGTCTGAATAGACAACAGCATCCACTTTGTTCTGTGAAGTCTGGCAATTGAGAGTGCAGTTGTTCATTTAATCAAGAACCAATATGGGCAAAGGTACAAGTAGTAAGCATGAAATAAAAGATGCTCAATGCTCAAACTTTGGAGCCACTTAAGACCAGGATGGCC
This sequence comes from Suncus etruscus, assembly GCF_024139225.1. Lineage (NCBI taxonomy): Eukaryota > Metazoa > Chordata > Mammalia > Eulipotyphla > Soricidae > Suncus > Suncus etruscus. The sequence goes on from NC_064861.1 coordinate 56,309,137, forward strand.
CACTGCTGTTATTGGCAGCACTACTATGGGGAAGTATAGAAGTAGATTTAAACAAAAATTATAAATGTGGATACTCTTATTTCCTCTTCTACAAAAAACTGTCAAATATATCATTTAGAAAATACAGACGCCATATCACAGCCAAGTATATTCTGCCTGGTTGTGGGTTCTGTTATTTGTTTTTCATGCTATTTTTCCCCTGGCATCTTAAGTAGTACCTTTTTCATGGGCAGTAATTTTAGGAGTTATGACATCCAAGATGATAATACCCAGCAGTTCTGAGATCCGAGTGAGAGTACTCAATCCCAATTCCATCTGCTTAGGCAGATGGCAAAGTGCATTGAATTTCTCCAGCTCTCCCAGTGCTCAGTGCCCCATCAGCACATTGATTTCCTGATAGGAACATACGGAAGGTTTAGGGAAATGGAAAATTTTGTATTTTTACACTGAGTGTGTTGACAATAAGTCTATGATTCTTTCTGACATGACCTTAAGAGTAATGAATAAATGCATGTAGGATGACTCTCTTTATAGGAAGAAAGATGTGTATGACCTGAAAATAATAAAAGGTGTCAAGTATATTGAAGTGTGGTACAAAGACTTTCATTTTATTCTCAGAGAAACAGGAGACAATCTCTAGAAGCCATAAATCTCTCTGTCTTCTTTCAGATCATCAAGGTTCTGAGATGGTATATGAGATTGGTAGGAAGCGTCATTGACATTTTTTAAGAGAAAAAAAAGAAAGGAATGTGAGCATCTGCCTACAAAAAATGCTTAGCAATTTGACATACAAAGGTAACACAAAGTCTTAGTTGCTTTTAATCCATCAAGGCTGTGAATCAGTGTTGATCTATACATGTACAAAATTGAAAGCCACTAAGGCCCTAGTACAATTGTAAGTTCAGTACAGGGCCTAGAATTTAGAAGGCAATGTATGACAAGCACTAAAGGCAGATGAACGGATAAAGAAGCTGTGGCATATACACACAACAGGATATTAGACAGCAGTAAGAAAAGATGAAACATGCAGCTTGCTTGCTGCAAAGTGGATGAAACCAAAGGGTATCATGTTAAACAAAGTAAGTCAGATGCTCTCACAAACACCAGATGCTTTCACTCATAGTGACACAACAGGGGAAAAGACTATAACAAACAATGGCAAACCCTTGGCCTTGGATTACAAAATTAAATAAAGACATTTGGGGTATGAAAGGAATGGATGAAGTTCAGACTGGAGTTGACACAGGGCAATAGCTGAGGGTTAGAGGCATTTTGGTGATGTGATAGTGTTTCAATAATGTTTTATATAAAATTTATTTTGGTTTTTGGGTCACACCCAGCAGTGCTCAGGGATTACTCCTGGCTCTGTGCTCAAAAGTAACTCCTGGCAGGCTCGGGGAACCATATGGGATGCTGGGATTCGAACCAGGGTCCGTCCTGTACTGGCTGCGTGCAAGGCAAATGCCTTATCACTGTACTATTGCTTCAGCCCCCTGTTTTATATCAATATTATAATTTTGGTTTTGGTTTTTGGCCAAACCCAGTGATGCTCAGGGGTTACTCCTGACTATGTGCTCAGAAATCACTCCTGGTTTGGGAGACTATCTGGGATGCCAAGAGATCGAACTATGGTCCATCGTAGGCTTGCACCACCGCTCTGGCCCCACAATGTTATAAATTTTAACAATGTTATAGCTATATGATCTAAATATAATACTGCTTTAATAATACGGTAAATAAGAAAAATTATCAACTAGAGTAGCTTTGACAAAATATTGTTTGAAGTTAGAAGTTGTTAGAAGTAGGTATATTGGAATAATTTAAAGCATGCAGTCATTCATTCTCCGTCCATTCATCCACCTTTTTTAATATGATGTCAACCTTGGTAGAAAAGTTAGATATGCAGCTTTTTCTTTGAGGGTATTATTTCAGCTCAGAAGGAGAAATGATAAGACTCTGGAAGACTGATTTCCTGATGGTCACAAAGTTGATAAGTGCAAGAACAAGAACATCTGGCCAATGTCATCTGACTCCCATAAACACAGGTGCCAGCCCTTCAGGAGCATGACTGTAAAAAGAAGGCACTCCAGTAGATATATGGGCCAGACAAACCAAGGGAGACTTTACAGGGATTCAAAGAGCTGAAAGTTTCTTTTAATGAATCAAGATCAAAACTCATGTGAACATCACTGCCTCAAGCGAGAGTGAATCTACTCCTGTGCCCGACAAAAAGACTTACTCTCGTTTCCAAGGGACTTCACAGAAACTTCTACAGAGACCATGCTATAGTGAAACATACCACACTTGAAACCTGGATAAGCTGTATTAACTATTTAGGTATGAGAAGGGCGCTTAAATTCTCTCTATGCAGATTGCAAAGCTAGAATAAAAAGCATTCTGCAAATACTTCTATAGTACACATATTGATTGAAGATTTTATTTACTCTCTCTTCCTCCCTTCCTCCCTCTTTCTCTCTCTGCTTCCCTCCCTCCCTCTATTTTCTCTCCCTCCCTTCCTCTCTCTTCCTCCTTCCTTCCATCTCTTTCTCTCCCTCCCTCCCTTCATCTCTCTTTATCTCCTTTCCTCCCCACCTCTCTCTCTCACCTCTCCCCTTCATTCTCAGGATCACTGTCTGAGTCACTCTCTGCACAGAATCTGAGTTCTCTCCTGACATCTTGGAAATAGAAATCCACCACTACCCATAACATAAAAATCAAATCACAACTGCTTTGAATGAATGAGCACTGGAGGAACAGCAGCAAAGGTGTTATCAAACTATAACTAGTTTAGGGTCAAAATATGCTCTCTGAGCTAGGTTTGGTAGATTTTGTATTGATTCTGAGGACATATTCTACCATCATTTCTCCTTAAAACAACTAAAATTTTTATCTATCACACAAAATTTCAGGATAGAGCCATAGTGGTGAATGGCAGCTACTAATGTGATGACAGTTTCACTAAGAACACAACTTTGAGTAAATATGGCAGCCAGCACTTTGACAGAGAACTTAATTGCAAATCAGAGTAAAACAGTACCAGAAGTCAACTGCTTTTTCATTATGATCCCCTGTTTCCTATTCTGGTGATGGGTATCCTGTTCTGATCCTTGGGTAATACATTCATTAATCAATACATTCAGTACATCGAATAAATGCACACTAATTCTTTTAGGAAACAGTTGGAGTGTAAACATCAAGGATAAATACTAGTCTCTAAAATCGCCCCCACACAGAATTAAAGGAGTGGGGTGGGGTGGAGGAGGAAGGTGAACTCTCATTACCACAGGCTAAAAATAAGTAGTTGAGACTCTTTCAAGATTTTGTTCTCTATCTCTTTCATACAGCAGTTAACTTGCCTAGAAATGCTAGAATGGTAGATCTTGAAGAGCAGAAAGCACTTAATTTATCTTTGATTCTTCAACCCCAAGCAAAGTCTAGAGCATCATAGAGCATGCTCAAATAATATCTGCTCAAGTAGCAAAAGTAAGCAAGAGGTTAGACCATGAGAGATCAACCTTTAAAGATCACTGATGAAAAACTACAGCATAAGAAGGAAGTCTTCTGCCCCTTTCCATTCCAATTTCCTTCAAAGATTTTCTTCCACCCTTCACCAGTGTAGCTCTTCCAACTACGAACATTTTTAAAATCAAGGTGCTTAAATAGAGAAATTATTTAAATTTTTTTTCTCCCAACATTTTTGTTTTGTTTTGTTTGGGTCACACCAGGTACCTGGTGGCTCTCAGGGATTACTCCTGGCTCTGTGCTTAGAAATTGCTCCTGGCAGGCTCAAGGAATTATATGGGGTGCCAGGATGTGAACTGGGGTCTGTCCTGTGTTAGTGTGCAAGGCAAAAGCCCTACTGCTATGCTATCACTTCAGCCCCACTCCCAACAATTTTTTTTTGTCAGGGGTTACTCCTGGCTCTATGTTTAGAAATCGCTCCTGGCAGGCACGGGGGACCATATAGGATGACAGGATTCGAACCACAAACCTTCTGCATGCAAAACAAACATCTTACCTTCATGCTATCTCTCTGGTCCCCTACTCCCAACAATTTTAAAGATGAATGCTTCCTCCCTAAATCTTTCACTTCAAATGTAGAATGGCTAGATTGTACATATGATAAAGTCTGGGCCAGAGAGCAAGTTCAATAGGCTAGAGTGCATGTTTTTCATTTTGAAGGCCTCTGTCTGATCCCTAGCACACAAGGAGTGAGCACCAAGCACATACCTGGCAATACTCCCAGTCCCACTGGCTGTTGTCTAAAACTCTTCTAATGTCCTCTCCCCCATATGATGTATTCTTAACTATCAAAAGGGTGAGAGCCAAAGAACTAGTACTATGGGTTGGGCTCTTGCTTTGCACACAGCAGAATTTATTTCAATCCCCATTATCTTATTTGGTCCTTGAACACTGCCAGTAGTGTTTCGTGAATGGAGTCAAGAGTAACCACTGAGCATCTCTGGATATGACCCCAAAAGACTTTTTCTGTTTGTTTTTGTTTTGGGGCCACACCCAGTGACGCTCAGGGGTTACTTCTGGCTACTCGTTCAGAAATCGCTCCATATGGGGGGACCATATGGGACATGTGGGACATATAGTATTAAAATTCGGTCCATCCTAGGCTACCGCTTGCGCCACTGCTCTAGCCCCAGATCCCAAAAAACTTTTTAAAAATTTATCTAAAGGTTAATTTTGTCATTTGAGACAATAACTTATATAGTGCCTGATTTCAGGACACACCTAGCAATACTCAAGAATACTCCTGGCTGGTTGCTCAGAAGTTACTCCTGCTGATGATCAAGGAATATTGCAACATCAGGGATTAGACCTGGGACTTCTGCACGTAAAACATTTGTTCATCCTACAGAGACCAAGATTAAGAAAAAGTAAATCCACTTCAAATGGCATACTTGCAATTTTGAAGTTTAAATAAGATAGGCTGGGAGAAAAATACCACAACATGCCCATACAAAATTTGGGGGGGGGGGATTGGAATGACTAAATAGGATAGTTTCTCTTATATAAGGTAAGAGTGTGTGAATAGAATATCATCTTTAAGTTCATGCTTGTTTTATTGAGATATCTCAACTCTAAACTTTAAACTTTTTGTTTGTTTCTTTGTTCTTGGCAATGCTCAGGGGTTACTTCTGACTCTGTGCTCAGAAATTATTTCTGGCAGGCTCGATGGACCATAAGTGGTGCCAGGAATGGAACCTACATTTGTTCTGGAACACCCTACCATTGTGTTATCTTTCTTGCTCCAATTCTGAGCTTCTAATACCATAAGAACTGTGTGCATCAGTAGACAAGTTTTAGTCATTAACTCCATTTTTCTCTTTTAACAACCACAAAACTTTATTTTTTTTCTTTCTGCTTTAATTTTATTTTATATACCGTGGTTTACAAAACAAGAAATATGTCAACACTATATTCTGCATCTGAGTATTTGGTTCCTTCATTACAGTACCTCTTTCTGCCCTCCTCTTCTGTCCTAACTTCCAGTAGGAAGGTAAATATTAATGTTTTTGTTTTGTTTTGTTTTATGGGTCACACCCAGAAGCACTCAGGAGTTACTCCTGGCTCTATACTCAGAAATCACTCCAGGCAGACACAGGGGACCATATGGAATACCAGGATTAGAACCACCATCCCTCCTGAATCAGCTGCTTGCAAAGCAAAAGCCCCACCACTGTGTTATCTCTCCAGCCCCTGTGAAGGTAGGTTTTATTGAAGATCAGTTCTCATTTTTGTTGCCTTTATATAGATATTTGTTATTCTTCTATTATGATTGAATACTCATAGATCACATGCAACAACAACAACAACAAAAATTCATACCCATTTCTAACCAGTCCCATGCACAAAAGTAAAATAAAAATAGATTAAAGTCCTTGATAGGAAAACTTTTATCCTTAGTGGCATATGAAAGAACTCAACACATGCCTGGCACTAGTTAGCTTTCAGCTCATATTCACTTTGCTGATTGTTGTTGCTTCCATTATTTTTACAGCACAGAAGCATGCAAAATGTGCTCAGTATATTAAACAGATCTCCCACCTATATGCTTGAGTTTCTGTCTGAATATGTAGATTTGTGATTTCTCTTTTGTTAGAGAAGTCATAAGATCTCTGGATTCTTTAAATTTCTCTTCTGTTCTATTATTATCTTCATACAACCTCAAAGGCAAGCCTGCATTTTAATGAGCATATAAACAGCCTGGTAATTCTGAAACAAAATAGTCTTAGTGAGTGTATGCAGGTGTGTCTATGTATAAATTGCTCTCTGTAGAAATTATGCTTTTCTTGATCTCATTTAGAAAAGAAAAAAGAAAAAAAAACTAAGGCCCATTTCCCTTAAGGTGCAAATATGTACTGAGAGAAGTTACTCATTGATGGTTCTTCTGTTATTATTTCTGCTGTTACTATTTGGCAAACGCATTTCTCCAGATAAAATGCCTGGAGATGTTTGCTTCAAACCAGGTTTCTGAAATTACATTATTTGATTTGCTTGGACATAATTATATCTTCTCAAATCACAATGTTTCTTTATGACAAACTTCAGAGAACCACACACTACTACAGACCATAGATTGCCTTAGTGGTGCCAGATATATTTTGATATATTTTGGTCCCCATTTTACAGACAAAGAGACTGATACTTTGAGATCTTAGTCTACCTGTACAAATTCAAAATTCTCATAAGTGATCCAATTTCAGATTATTTTTGGCCCAAAGCCTGCGCTTTTTCCACTAGACTGATCGTCTTTAGTGGCAGCTACAAAAGGCTACTTATAGCTGATTTTCCTGGTAACAAAGGGGAAATTGCATTCTCTGTGTGTAGAGCTGTAACACACATGCTGGTTTTTTGCCTAAAAGCCTCCTCACCTCCCTCCTGCCAATCTTTACCTTTTAATCCCTGTTTGAGTCTGCAAAGTTGAGAACTGCAGGCAAATATTTATTCATGAAATGAGCCATTTTTCCCATTTCTAACCCATCCAAAACTGCTCTAGTTGCTCCTCAAACTTTGAAAAGCAATTTGTTTTTGCACTAAAAAAAAAAAGGCAGAGTGAAATAAAGAATTCCAGCCCAAAGCCAGAGCCAGAAATGATGGACCAAAGTGAAAGTGGCTTCAGTAAGACAATCACAGCAATAAATCTTAGCTACAGACAATACTTGTTTCAGATATTAAGGATGAGTCATCAGAGAACTTTCGGACCTGGGGTAAAAGGCTTCCCTCATACCCTTTTGGTAAATGGACAAAACAGAGATTAGAGTTAACTTGAGAGACCAGAGATAGAGGCCAACCCAAGATCTATCCTAAGCAACCCATATGGTCCTGAGTCCCACCAGGAGTGATCCCCAAGCATAGATAGAGTTAAGAGTAAGACCTGATCATGGCCCAAACAGCAGTAACAAAATAGTCAAATTGAGAAATACGAGAAAGACCCGATCTCAAATAATTTGCAAATAAATTCAGGGTTTTCCCATTGTTTTGGTAAAATAAAAGGTTTTTTACGAATCAACCTAAATTTTGGGTAAAGATCAATAAATACTTTACATGGGAGTTTTTACTGCTACCATCTTGCAAACAGGTAACTTTTACTAATAAATCAATCACTAACTGTTCTCACTAGGTCAAGATTAGCCCAAGAATCCTCAAGAAACGTGGTAACATTCTTCTCACCAGCCTGGGTTAATTAGTTGTTAAAGGCAGAACAGAGAAATGCCTTGTTACTGAGACTAGTGTGATTGTCTGCATGGTACAAATTTCTTTTCTCAGTTTTAAACATTTACTTTCAGGTTTTTCTTGATCCACCATTGCTGGACTCTTGTTCTCTTCTGTTTTGTTTTTGGAGAGGGAATGGAAGATGAATTAAAATGTAGGAAACATCAGGGAATTAGAGAAAAAGAACAAGTGATTCACAACTCCTTCTATGTTTACCAAGGACGGGTTTACCTGTTTGCCAACTTTGGACAGGTTACTGGAATACCATTCACCTCAGCTTCCTACAATGTTTAATTATTACTATGATTGGGCCAGAGAGATAGCATGGAGGTAAGGCATTTGCCTTTCATGCAGAAGGTCATTGGTTCAAATCCGGGCATCCCATATGGTCCAATGAGCCTGGCAGGAGCAATTTCTGAGCATGGAGCCAGGAGTAACCCCTGAGCATTGCCGGGTGTGACCCAAAAACTAAACAACAAACAAAAAATATATATACTATGATTATAGAAGTACTTCTCTGTAGCTCTTTTTTAATTGAATATATTTGACACAAAAACTTTAAATTTAAGGTGTACAGGATAATTTGATACAGCTAGGTATTGGAACGTGATTGTTCTGTAGTGATTATTCAGCACCACTCTCACATTACATAATTATACTAAATTCGGTGTCTGCAGTCATTATACTGTACAGTTAATCTCAAGGTCTTATTTAAAAGATGGTGACTGGTAACTTGTTTTTAATAGACAGTTAGTCATTTTCCTTTCCCTTGGTTTTACTTTTGCTATGCTGTCTGTCACACAGTCTTGGTTGAGGTGCTCACACACTCAGCCTAGGGGTGACTCTCCTTTAGTCTTACGAACACTTTAATTATAGTTTTCAGTGGGCTCATTGTGGTGCTCACATAAGCTCACAAGAAACCACACTCTTTGCATCTTTAAAAGTGCTCACAGTAAGTAATCACATTGCTGTTCTAGAGAGCCGTGTTCTGTTAGAGTCCCAAGGTTCTTAACAAGAAAGCTAGGGTTGTGCTCAGCATATGAGGTGGTGGCATAGCTAAAATTCAACCCTTATGTTTGAAAAGCCAGCACTCTTTGGGGGTAGGGGAGGATACACCTCCTAGTGCTCAGGTACTGCATTATCCTAGGGATCAATATAACTGGAATCTCAAGGAACTGAGCAATAGCACAGCAGTGGGGCTTCTGCCTTGCATGCGGCAGACCGGAGATGGACCCTGGTTTGATCCCTGGCATCCCATATGTTCCCCCAGAATCTGCCAGGAGAGATTTCTGAATGCAGAGCCAGGAGTCACCCCTGAGTGCCACCAGGTGTGCCCTCCAAATAAATAAAATAATAAAGAAAAGAACTGAAATCTCTTACATGCCTGTAGGCAAAGCATGTGCGTACTTATTCCTCTAGCCTCCAAAGTAAGCATTTAATTATTTTTTAAATTTTAACAACATTTTTCAGGTTGTTCGTGATATAATTGTTTCAAGCATTAATTTCAAACATCAATCCCACCACAATCATGACCTTCCCTCCACCAATGTCCCTGGTTTCCTATGCACCCACCCTAGTATGCTTCTGTGCATACTAGGGTATGTGTGCTTTTGCATATTAGTCACAAACAAATTTACTTTATATTGTTTTTTACAACACAAAAAGCCAAAGGAACAGACAGATCTCAGATCAATAAGGGTGAGTTTGAAATCTTGCTATATATCTCAATAGTGTCACTAAGGACATTGTCTTAGAATTCACTGAGCTGTGATTGGTACCAATTGAGCCTTCTCTGTTACTACTGAGGCTCACTGAGCTTGATAATCAACTATGTAACTTTTCCAGAAGATTTTGCTATGAACCTACTGGACTGACACTATTATAAAATATTGAGGTATTTCCTGGCCATCCAGGCTAGGATCTGGAATATATTTGATGACCTGGCTGTTTGATAAGGTTAAATTGTGAAGCTGGAAAATTTCTGTGGAAGGGTGTCAGATGTGGAGCTGGTCTACAAGCAGAAAGGGGAATCTGCCCACCCATTCTGAAAACATCCTAGTTCTTTTTAGTCTTGACCCAACTGACTAGGAAAAGTGAGTGGCCATCATTTTCTTGTTTTCCAAAGTAAGAACTTTTGCCACAATCCTCAGTCCTGTATTGATGTCTTCATTGGTATATGCATATATCCTGACTCGTCAAAGTAATTACATAAAACATGCAGATATATATCAGCTATATAAAGAGACTATGCATAGAGAACATGTAGTTTTATAAACAGTAAATTTTTACCCCAATGAATATTTTTAAATGCAAAAGTAATAAAATAGAAATAAGGAACTCTTCAGCAGGCAGAATGAGGAAACAGAAGAGATTGGCTGAATGGCACCAAAATATTTAATTACTGAGACTCAAAGTCAGTCCCTGTTCTAATCAGTGAATACTCAGCCACTAAGTCTTCCATAAACATTTACTAAGCATCTATTTTATGACAGATATTGTAATACAAGCAACAAAAATTGAAATTGATCTTGCCTGTTTCTACCCTTAAGGTAGAATAATTTACACACCTTGCAAATACCTTTGTTGAAATCTTAGGCAGATAGATGCTGTGTTGTCTCCATTTCCAACATATAAGAATTTTAGTTAGAGGATATGCAACATTTAATTCACTTCATTCAGAGACAATCCAAAAATAGAACCTAGAGAATAGAAGTTGTGAAGCCTTGGAGATAGCAGAAGGCATTTGGCATTGTATAATGAGGCATTGCAACCTTTTAGAAATGAGAGAGAAAGCACATGGTTCTCCAGGGAAGCCCCAGGAAAGGGAAGGATGGGAGCATGAAAATGTTAGAAGTGCTCACAGCATGTAGCCTGGCATGAGAATTTCATGGAGAGAATCAAAGGCCTAGAGAGATTGCACAGGAGGTAAGACACCCACTTTGCATGTGAACACATCAGCTGTGACCCCACCAACACATATGGTCATCTGTGCACCATCAAGGTTTGTTCTGAGCCAAGAATAACAACTGTGCACCACCAGCTCTGATTCAAACCCTCCCTTAAAGCCCCCATAAAGAGAGAATCGAGGACAGAGTCTAACTAAAGAAGCAGTGGGGAATAACTACTTTCTTACACATCAGAGATTCAAAGTACGGGATCTCTGGTAGGTTCAGAAACTTTATTTCAGTGGTGAAGAACACAACATTGGCAACATAACATCTTCCTTTGATTGTTCAGCAACTATCTGACCTGGGAAAATTCTATTAAATCTATTTGTCTCATTATTTTCTTTTATGATATATTACTACCTTCAAAACAGTCATCTTTATTTGAGAATGGAATTTTTTCAAGGAATTATAAAACTATTTCTAAAGTCTTTTATACCAAGGCCTATGACCTACAAAACTTAGGTCAACAATTGTGTTTATAAATAAAGATTTATTGGCATATGACTATACCCACTCATGTGTGCCATGTCTCTTGTTGCTTTATTACTCCTCTAGCCAAAGGAAGTGTCCTAAAAAAATAAGCAAGACCTGCAGAATCTATGTATGACGTTTGCAATCATCTAATTCTCCTTCAAAATGTTAGCCAATTCTTGAACTCCTGGTATAGAGCACTGCCTAAATTGCATGCATTTTTATTCACACATGATATCATGATATAAACTGTCTGCCAGAACAAAAAGTTAGATTTGGAAGGATCTGAGTCCAAAACCAATTTCTGTAATTCACTAATAGTGTGTTCCCAAACAAGTTATTTCATGTTTATGCCTAAGCTCATCTGTAGAGGAAGAGTGAAGTCCACAGTACCTATGAGCCAGAGAGATAGCACAGGGGTTACGGTGCTTATCTTGCATGCAACCATCCTAGGTTCGATTCCCAATTTGGCTTATGGTCTCTTGAACACCATCAGGAGTGATTCCTGAGCACAGAGTCAGGAGTTAGCCCTGAGCACAGCTGTGTATGGTTCAAATGCCAGAACAAAACAAAACAAAAATAAATAAATAAAACAATAGCATCAATGTCAAAAATTTAGGGATAAATATTTAGTAGAGCCTGCCACATGTAGAAAGTACTATAAATGTATTCACTGTTAAGATTTATTATTTGTCAACAGAATTGATCCCTTATACAATCACTAAAATAGTGAAATAAATAAATACTGAAAAATTGTCTAATGTGAATGCAAAGAATACCAAGAGCACTATGTCACTTGTGACAATTTGAATGTGATCACAGTCCATGGACAATTTTGAAGTTTTTGAATTACTTGCCCCCTTGAGAACCAATCAAAAGAGACATCGTGAAGATGAGAAATAACTTGACAGACTACAAGCAAACAGGCTGTGAGACATGGAACTGAAGGTCTCAAAGCAACCCATCATGTGTAAATAGACACAATGGTGTTCTGTGGCATAGTAAGAACAGAGAAGAAAGGGTAGGCTCCAGACAACAAGCACTATACTACCTCCCCCCAAAACCCAACCTATGCTTTCTTTTTGAAATTTTCCAAATCTACCTCTTCCTGTTCCACATCCTTGGGTAGGGTACATCAGGGGTGGTGAACAAGTTCGACACAAAATGCCAAAATTTTAAACTGTGAGAGTCAGAGAGCCACACCACACAATGACCTGCCAAAACAAACACTCACACAAAAGCATATAATTTTAACAATAATATATTAAACACATATTGCATTTTGCCATTTTGAGTGGGGATAAAAATCTTGTTCGCCACCCCTGCACAAGGCCATCCTCAGGTCTCTGCTAGAATATAAAGATTCCTGGTGCTCAGAACCATGGCCACTACTTGGAGTTGGCAAAGTTCCAATGCTCACCCAAATAGGAAACTTAACTACCCAAACTAGAAATGAGGGAAGAGAGATGTTCTTCCCTCTGGTCTGAAAGCATTTGATTGAACAATTAGCACTTGTGGAACCAGAGAGGTGGCACAGCAGTAGGGTGTTTGCCTTGCATGTGTCTGACCTAGGATAGACCACAGTTTGATTCCCCTGGCATCCCAAATGGTCCTCCAAGCCAGGAGCAATTTTTGAACACATAGCCAGAAGTAACCCCTGAGCGTCAGCTGGTGTGGCCCAGAAAACCAAAAAAACAAACCAAAACAAAAACAATTAGCACTTGCAATGTCTGTCTCCATGTAATGGAAATTAGGTAAATTTTTTTAAATACTAAATAAAGTTCTCTTAGCTTTTAGGTCCAGGAACCTATTGTTCAATTACATGGGAACTCATTCTTTAGACTTGGATATCAAAGAAAATAGATTCCCCAATTTCCAGTGTCTGTATGAAGCTAAGAATCTTTCTTCAGAAGGATGCCCCCTCACTTTCTACATTTTGTTTTTTGTCTATTTTGATTTTGTGTTTGGAATATATCAATATTTTTTCCCCAAAATTAAAAGCCACTGTCTTTATTTTTCTCATGTCTCATTGACATGTAAGACCACCCTCTCCCCACCTTCCCTCAGGTAAGCTGAAATCTGTTACCAGTATCTATAGGATACATTTTTGTGGGGAGGGGGTTGTTTCCTTTTGTTTCTTTGTTTGGAGGCCACTCCTGGCTCTGTGCTCAGAAATCATTCCTGGCAGGCTCAGGGATGGGATCGAACCTTGGTCTACAATGTCGGTAGGTCAGTCTCTGCAAGGCAGACACGCTACTGCTATGCTATTGCTCTGCCCCAAGGGATACATTTTTGTTGTTCATCAATTACACAAAGCATGAAATCAGTGAGTTTTTCACTTGTTTGCTTCTTTTTTTTTTTTTGCAAAATCCTACATAATTTCATCCATTTTGATGTGAATGTTAAAAGTTCACCTTTTTATAGTGAACTAGAACCCATCATACCACGTGTTCTTTATCCAATCATCTATCAATAGGCAGTTTAGTAGCTTATTTTTTTTGATATTGTAAATAAAACTAATAAATATTGGGCATACATACATTTTCGTATTCTTTAGTTAGTTATACAGAACTGGGTTTGCTGGATCAGATGATACCTTTTTTTTTTTTTTTTTACTTTCTTTTTTTTGTGTGCGTGTGTGGTTTTTGGGTCACACCCGGCAGTGCTCAGGGGTTTTTCCTGGCTCTGTGCTCAGAAATTGCCCCTGGCAGGCACGGGGGATCATATGGGACGCCAGGATTCGATGACATTCTGCATGAAAGGTGAACGCATTACCTCCATGCTATCTCTCTGGTCCCTTTTTTTACTTTCTTGAAGAAACTCTACAACTTTTTTTTTTTTTTTCAAAATAATTGAAAAAAAAGTTACATTTCCCTCAACCTATACTTTTTGTATGTGTGTGCTTTTTGTTGTTATTGCTGCTGCTGTTTCAATTCTGGGGGGAGGCAGAAGTGTTGGCCACACACAGCTGCGTTCAGGTTTACTCCTGGCTCTTGACTCAGAGATTGCTCCGAGCAGGCTAAAGAACCATATTAGGGATTGGAGATCAAATCCAGCCATCTGAAAGGATGCTCCTTAGCTTCTAGCACTATTTTTGCTTTTCTTTAAGAGAGAACAACCAGATGTAGCTGGGGATATAACAGATAACTGGTTGAAGGTCACTACGGAGGGTAACAGTGACAGAGATCTAGTTTGGGGCTTCTGAATACATATGTGCTCTAATCTCCAATACTCTTTTGTTTCAAGTAGGTTTCTTTTGTTGTTAGTTAGGTTTTTTTGGGGAGGGGGAGGGAATCTACACCTGGCTATGTCTGGGCTTTCTCCCAGATTTGAGGTCCAGGGTTCACTCCCACAGGTTCTTGAAGGAAATATATAGTGCAAACTTGTTATTCCATGAACTTCCATTTTGGTGGTCTGTAGGACTTGGATCTTGAATATTGGGTTTCTAAACTCTTCACAAATTAGAGGAAGATCTCTAGAATAATGCATAGAATCAATTTATCTCTGTATATCTATATCTAGTACATATATTTTCAAGAAAATGTTGACAAAATGCTGGTGTGTGATTATTGCTGGAGATGGATTGTAGTGATTGTGAGAAGAAAATTAGGTATTGCTAGCAAAGGGGAACGCAATCGGAATTTTTGATACAGGAATTAGAAAATACAATAAAAATTAAAATTCCACAATAGTGTGGAATTATAGGTCAGTATGAGCACAACAATGAGTTGGGACAGGAGCACAGAAGCCCACTAAGCACAATCAACAAAAACAATAATGCAAAAAATTTCAACTAGCTCAATAAATTCTCAAACAATGACTTTAATAACACCATTATAAGATGTAGCAATTTTCATAAATTTCCTTTTACTTAACTATTTTTTGATAATTACACTTACCATTTTGTTGTAAAAAAGCAGCACAAAATTATTTTTTTCCTGTTAAGGGGGCTGGTTTGGGGGCAGGGTGAGAAACTAGGGACAATGGTAGAGGAAGATCTCTGGGGGTGACATTGGGACTGGAACATCTAATGTTCAGTACATAATACAGTTGTATTATGAACAACTGCAAACTAAAGAGTTTAAAGAAAGTTAGAAATTATATCTTGGGGCTAAAGAGATAGTACATCGATAGGACGTTTGCCTTGCACACAGCTGACCTAGGACAGGTGGTAGTTTGAATCCCAGCATCCGATATGGTCTCCCATGCTGGCCAGGAGCGATTTCTTAGTGCAGATTGTAGAGTAACCACTGAGTGTCACCACCGGATGTGACTCAAAAAACATATATATATATAAATTTAAAGAGTCACGTAGAAGTAAAAAAATGAAAATTTTAAGATTGCTACTTTTGATTACAGGAAAAAGTATTTCTTCATAATCTGCTGCAATTTCTCTCTCTTTCCTTAACATCGTCCTCCTCCAGTGATGTCATCCTTTCCTTTTTCCTATTTTCATTTTTAATTTAATTTTATTTTATTGAAACTACTGTGACTTACAAAGTCCTTCATAGTTGGGTTTCAGGCATACAATGAACCAGGGCCAGTCCTACCATGAGAGTCTACCTGTCTCCTCCAATGTTCCTGAGTGCATGCCATACTACCCAGCCACCTAGCTGCCCAGCCTGCTGGTATAAAACGTTCATTTCATGTTTAGATTATTAGAATTTGCTTCTCTTGTTCCATTGTTGTTGTCTTTGGCTTGGATATTTAGTTCTGTCCTTTTTTAACTCTAGCAGTACACCTGAGACCACTTGGCCACTGGCCCCCATCCTTTCATATTTGTTTTTTTTCCCCCTCCACTCAATTTCTTTCCTTCTCCTCACTATGCTCTGGGGCTAAAGTTGTTCTTAAAAACTCCTATTAAACCATTGCATTTTTTTCATGCGGTTATTCTAAATACCACATATAAATGATATTCTAAATTTATCCTTCTTCTTCTGGCTTTCCTTTAACCTTCCTTTTGTCTGAGCAAGATGTTGTTGACTTTCAGAGAGATAACCTAAGTTTTTTATCTCTGCAGTCTTCTAGTACATGATAAAAACATGATTTGTTGAATAAATCAATAGCCAGATATACTTTTGATTTGATTTGTATTTTGGGGGGAGTTATTGGAAGGGGGAACCACAGTGGTGTGACTCAGGGCTTATTTCTGGCTCTATGTGCAGAAACCACTTCTACTGGTGCTCGGGTGACCTTACAGGATGCCAGGGATTGAACCTGAGCTGATGAGTACAAGGCAAACATTCTATCTCCTGTACTATTGCTTCAGTTCCCCAGAGTCACTTCTTTTCTTATATGAAAATTACAAACTATGTGCATAGCAACACAGTTCAAAGCAACAGTGGAAACAGTCTCTGAAATTTCACTGGCTGAGAGACCAACAATCTTTACGTATTAATTGTAGTGAGAGATAGAGCAAGTTTTTAAAGGTCTTTGACTCTCTGCCTTGCATGCATAACACCAAAAATTTGTTTCCCAGCACCACCCCCACAGAGCTATTGCTGCTGATGTGAATACTGGTGCCACAAACGTGGCAACCCCTGAATAAAACCACCATCAAGGTGCCAGAAAGATAGCATGAAGGTAGAGCATTTGTCTTGCATGCAGAAGGATGGTGGTTTGAATCCTGGCACCCTATATGGTTCCCCTAGCCTGCCAGCAGCTATTTCTGAGTGTAGAGCCAGGAGTAACCCCTGAACTCTGCTGGGTGTGATCCAAAACAAACAAACAAACAAAAAAAACCATCATCAAGTGTGAGCTGTGACAACACTACAGTAGTGCACCAGATCTATACACTTGAACAATAACAACAGCAAATGGAAGAGGAATAAAGTGTTAAGTCCCTAGGTAGCACTTAATAGACACAGTGGTAGCTGTTAATAGACACAAATGATTCATATGATTGGACCAAATTGCTATTGCATCAATAGCAATTTGAGCTCTAGGAAAATGATCCTGAAGTTTTGAAACATATATAAATTAATAAGTTTACTAATTTAGGAAGCTAAGTCTCAGGAACTCTGATTTTGAGCCTAGAGAAAGATTTTTTTTAAGAAAAGAAAACAAACTAGCACTTCCCAGTGAGTGAGCCCAGAGGTGGTCTATAATAGATAATGTACATTTTTAGAAAGCAATTTATTTGCTGCCATGAAAGTCACTCCTCTGTTTTTTTCAATATTCACTTTCATTGTGAAGTCAATTCTAGACATGCAAAATATACTTGTAACATACAAAGGTAAGGCTAAAGAAGATGATTCAGAAATAAGACCCACTGGTTTATCAATCAATTGAAAAAGAAATAGAACAAGTCTAATATAGGAAAACTCAAATATGACCTTACACTATACCTCTCTATTCTCCAACAGAGAAATACCACCACTTTGAAATCTACATTGAACAAACCTTACTTTTCTTTAGAATTCAAACCTTCCTCTGTTTCTCAGACTTGCTTTTCTCAACTCTATTTTTGATATTTATCTATGCTGATATTTTCAGCTGTAGTTCAGTCATGTTATGATCACCTTAGGATAAAAGAATACTAAATCTATCCATACTGGGACCAGAAATGTGATTCATAGTAAAAAAACATGAGTGAGGCCCTAAGATTTTTGTTGTGTGTTTTAGTTTTGAGATTTTGGTTCTGGGGAATTCTGGTGGTATTCACACATCACCCCTGGTGGTGCTCAGGGGACCATATGGAGTGCTGGGGATCAAACCCAGATCTTCTGTGTACAAGGCGAGTGCCCTATTCTGCCATACTATTGCCCCAGTTCCAATACCCTGGGTTTTATTCCTGACACATTATGCAAAATAAAGTAAAATAAAACCAGCAATAACATGGACAACAAAAAACATATCTGTATTATATTTTCCTATTCTACAAGAAATAAAATGTGGATGTTTTACATTGCTTAATATGACAAGCAAGGCTGATTTATATCTGTTACTCTAATATCTATGTCTATGAGAGTTTCAAGGACAATATTTATTTCACAGAAGAACTGCTAGGTAATAGATGCATTTATGTCTTCAATTTTCTTGCTGTAAGGAAATATAACATTAATTTGTTTTATGTAGCCATTTTAGGAGTTTACACACTACTTTACCTTATAGTTGCTTTGTGGGTTGGGGGGTGAATATGGTCAGTTGGGCCACACTTGGTGGCAGTCTCAATGAAGGGTGTTCACATGTGGCAATGGAGACTGAATTGGATTTGGCCATTTGCTAGGTAAACATTGAATTCATTTCTTCTAATTCTGTAGTTTGTTGGCAAGACTTGTTATTTAACAGTTTTTAATCTGCATATTAATTAGTCATCTGAGAGTAATATATTTCTTTGTCTTGATTTTTAACTTGTTTTTCATTGTATTTTGCTTATAAGTAATATTTCTTTGCTACATATATTGATAAAAATCCTGTCAGTAATGTATGTCTTTTTTATATGTACTCTTTTCTAATGTTTTGATGTTTAAACCAAAATTATTCATTTTAATGTGTATACTATTTATTTAATACATATTTCCCTACCCTAAGGACTTAAAGCCTATTTTCTCATAAATATTCTAAAACATAACACCTTTCATCCTTAGGGGCTTCATATGTCTAAAACTGATTTATTTAGTAAATGATATAAAATAAGAACCCACATTGTTTCAATGATAATTAACTGAAACTGAGCTATTTACTAACAGTTGATCTTTTGTCATTGACCTCTAATACTATTTTTCTTCTATATCATGATACTCCATATGAATGGCCTCTCTCTGGACTTTTTTTTTTTTTTTAGTTTTTGTGCCACACTCGGTGATGCGCAGGGGTTACTCTTGGCTATGCCCTCAGAAATCGATCCTCGCTTGGGGGACCATATGAAATTCTGGGGGATTAAACTGTGGTCCATCCTAGGGGCAAGGCAAATGCCTTACCACTTGCACCACCGCTCCAGCCCCAAGGACTTTTAAATTCCTTTCTATTGTCTATTCCTAAGTCAGTACTCCAATATCTATTCTCTTTAAGATGAATCTTAATATTTATAGTCATAGCTTTGAGCTTTGAGGTTGTTTGTTTATTTTCCAAATGTGAAGATTCACTGATCTGATCTTTATACTTGTGAGTAACATGAAATTCCTAAGCAGGTGGGTCTGAAATGCTATTTGGAAGTTAAATATCTCCCTGAAAAAGCCATGAGATAGTCCAGACCTGTGCTGATCTCATCTGTAATCATTAGTTACATGTTGCAAATCAAATCAATATTACAATTAAATTTTCAGCTAATCAATCTCATTACCCATACTTCAAATACAAAATAGTCACAAGTGGCTAGTATTTTTATACTGGAAAAAAACAGAAACATTTTTTTCATTACAGAAATTTATAGGCAATGATGTCATTTTATATCGTTATTATAGGGTCCTCAAAAGAAATTGCTTTATTTGCTTTTGAAGATAGATTTAAGCAATAAACCTAATAAAATATTTGGATTTTTCCAGTTTTCCCCCTCAGTCTTTATATTTTGCATCATTTGAATTTCTTGAAATATTTGACATATAATATCTATGCTAGTAAGTGTAAATTCAATTCCAATAGAGAAAAAACTGGAAAAATAAAGACAAAACAAACAAAATCCCTAATATATAAAATAGAAAATCATAATAGTCTCAAGTATGTTGGACTTTATGTCTAGATAAAGACATTTACCTCTGGGGCTGGAGAGATAGCATGGAGGTAAGGCATTTGCCTTGATTTCAGAAGGACAGTGGTTCAAATCCTGGCATCCCATATGTTTCCCTGAGCCTGCCAGGAGCAATTTCTGAGCATAGAGCCAGGAGTAAGCCCTGAGCACTGCTGGATGTGACCCCATAAAACAAACAAACACAAAAGATATTTATCCCTTTTTATTGTTTTAACATATGAACCCCTTAGTCACTTGCAGATCAGGAATCTCTATTTGTAAAAACCTAATGCCAACAAACTCCTTATGATCTTTATAGGCTTTCTTATCACCTTGAAACACAGATAGAAGGGCACAAGGACCACTCTATGCATGTAGGAAACACAAGTGAGAGTATGTGCTATCTAAATGTTTAAATAAGCAAAGGATGAAGTAAATAATAAGCTTGACATTAACAAACAAAGTTCTACGTCCCGAAGCTTGGCTCTTCCTCAAAAGTTAGTCCTAGGTGAATCAATAGAAAAGAATAAAGGAGGTTGACAGTGCAGCATGCTATATAATCAGGCTTTCAAATTCTTCAAAGTATAAAACTTAAAGCACCTTCAAAGTCTAAAGCTCCTTGGAATGCCTGTTAGACTATATGTTGCCCAACTTACATATCATTAAGTAAAGTCAAAATCCATAAGGTATTTTAAGATTTACAAAGTTAAATTATGTCCTTTAACAATGGCTTAATAAAAATGTCTGATTCATCATCCAAATTATTCAAGCACGAGAACTAAATCTGAGGAAGAACTCAAGTGTATGACCTAAAAAAAAAACAAAACAGGTCTGGCCTGAGTCATCATAGTAACAGTGATTGTACTAAGCAAAGACGAAGCACCTCTGTGAGCTGGGGGCATGCTTTTTAGTTTACAGAGTTTTAATGACAAGATAAGACAGTATAAACACTATCTAAAGTGACTGTGTGAAAGCAGATTAGTCAGAATAATCCATTATAATGGTACTTAGCTCAGTTCTAGATTCTGTGAGCCAATGATTGCAAGATCTTTCAAGTACACCTGGAATGCTTTCTTGCCTAGGAAGGCAATTTCTAATACAAGAAAATGAGAAAGGGTCAGAGAGATAGTACAGCGGGTAAGTTGCTTGCCTGTGTTGTGATGCATCTGGCATGTCTGGCAACCCAGGTGGTCCCCCAAGCACTTCCAGGAGTTATTTCTGAATGCAAAACTAGAGATAAACTCTAAACCCCTGGGTATTGTGGGTGAAACCTAAAAGTTAAAAATATTTTCAGAGAAAAGACTTTAAGATTTGGTAGTTTAAGTATCTTAATGGAGTTATTTAAACTCTTACTTTTTAACTTACTCTTCCTTTTTTTTTCTGTGACTTGTTTTTTATTTTCAATTTTTTTCAGACTATCCTTGTTAGTGGCTTATGTTTTATTTTTTATTTATTTTATCTTTTATTATTAATATACATTTTCTTTATCATTTATTTGGGGACCCCACCCAAAGGTGCTCAGGACTTACTTTTGGATCTACATTCAGGGATCACTCCTGACTGGCTTAGGGGACTTTCTGGGGGTACTACAGGGCATTGAACTTGGGTCAGTAAAGCTGTAATACCCTATCCACTATACTACTGCTCCAGGCCTAGTAACTGATTCTTGAGATACAAATCTCAGGTATGCTGGCCTGCCTATTTTTCAAAAAAAATAGTGTTTGTTGTTCAATTTTTGTTATTAAACGATAAAGTACTGAGATTAGGCTTGAAAGCAAAATCTTCTAAATCTGATATTATGAAGTTTAAAAAAAAAAGAAAGTACTTCCATGTACTGATTCACTCTCTAATAGTAAAGAATAAACAAGTTTCAAGGATTTGGCATAGTGTATTAAAAATATACTGGGGCTTCATTATAGATTGTACACTTTGTAGGCATCTTGTCACTTAGTTCTTATAATGACCCATAGAGATAAAAGAGAATTACCCCCCCCCATTTGACAGGAAATCAAACTGAAGCTATGGTAGTAATAGTGAAGCAGACTCCAATATAGAGATGGCTGAGTTTGTTTTTATTTTACAATATGATGTCAACAGTATGTATCACCCTATTACAACAATTATAATCAACCTGGTATTTTAGGTTGGCAAACACAGTCTCCAGAAATAATTCATCCTTTGCTAGTTTATATCTGGATATTAATATGAATATAATTGTTAGCATTTACTAAGTAGTTACTTTGTTTTAAGGACTTAGTATAAACTGCCTCATTTAATGTTCTCGATAACTTTATGTTGGATGAAATACTAGCTTCATAACTTTGCAAGGAAGAAAAATCTAACTTAATAAATTTCCTAAACTTGCATTATTAGTAAATGTCCCAAGCCTTTCAAATATATACAATAAGCCTTTAGGCTTGATCTATGCAGATCTGTATTTATGATTTGAAAACAAGACTGTTAAATTAACCAACATGCCATTATTAAAACTGAGACAATTTAGGACTTGGGTGTTATCTGTTTCCTTTATTTTAGGAAAACTGCAACATGCTAGAGAAATTATATTCTTTGCTGTGTTTGTATGGGAACCACACTCAATTGTTCAGGGTTTACTCAGACTCTGCGCTCAGGGGTCATTCCTGATTGGCTCAGGGAACCATATGAGGTCCCAGGGATAGAACTAAGGTAGTCAGGTGCAAGGCAAATACTCTACCAGCTGTATATCACTCAGTCCCCAACACAGAAATTATTTTTCACAGATACATAAGGAAACTTAAACAGAATAATAAAACAAAGCCATAAAACTAACTCAGTAGTCCTCATAGTACAGCATAGATGTCCTAAAATTTCAACAAGTGAGTGTTAAGGAATTAAATTTTAAAGAAAGATAACACTATAGAAAAGAACCACAGTCAGGGACAGAATTTGATAAGCAAGGCAACTAGTCACCTAATGCACATACAAAATATAAGTTTCTATCTTTGATAAAGCAGGTTTGTTTTAAACCACATCCTTCAAGTTGTGAATATTTTGATAATAGCAATATAAAACCACCTTAACAATATGCAGCAGTTTTTATGACAATCCAGTTCTTTTTCCCTAGCCAGTCTTCATGAGCTGCAGATACAAACAAATGCAAGGAAAGACAAATCTAGCCTGTTTAGATGATAGCGGAGCCTCCTCTATTAAATAAATATAAAACTAATCAAATTAACAAGTGCAGGCAAGCTTACTATTTTTGTCATAAATTCTACAATTGTATTGTAAGCTTTTTAGATCATATTTGTTATTAATCCAAAGAAGAAATAAAAGGCTGTTGGCCAACAGTTTGTTGGTAATTGTTAACGCTGGCTTCGAGCGTTTTGAAACTGTGAGATGTTAGCCAGGAAATCCCAGTGTTAGTCTGAGTAACGACATAAAGAAAGCTGCTGAGGCCAGTAATATTCACACATGAGATCACTGCATCAATATAATTTTATTCCAAAAGGAATTGGATTTTTTGGCAATGGAGAAACAAAAGTGTCAGGCTACAGAGACGACTTGGAAAGAGCTCCTAAAAACTCTCTAGCAAATTTTCTTTGGTCTATATTTGGGCTCCCAGTCAGGAAAGTTTCTCTAATTATGATGAGACCTACAAGTAACTGGAGACTACTGCAAACCCTTGGAAATGAACTGGCCTAGAGCCTACTTAGCTCTAATGAAGAGAGAGAAAACAGAAGAAAACTCAAAGGGATGCTTGAAGCTATAATTTCATATATCTGCACTTTTTTGCACAAAGGTGGTCGTATGTTATTGATTCACTGTTTTTATTTTTAGACAAAGGGAATGGTTGAAAATATTCTGATAAAGACAATAACACGATTGACTAAAATGAGTTCCCTCACCTACACAGGCTGGGTTAGTGGCAAAGCATTGTTAGAGTTTAGGTAAATAATTTTGATAGAATAGAATAGAGTTTACGATGAGCTTTCATAGCAATGTCAATGTGATTTAAAGCAGTTAGAGCCACTGCCCTGTGAGAGCAAAAGACATATCTAGAGATAAAGCCAGTGCCAATGGCCCCAACTCAAATTTCCATCTTTTTTTCAGAAATGTGCTTGTGTAGTTGAAAAGTCCCACTTCCTGCCACTAAAAATCAGTGATGTATTTGGACACCCATGCTCAGCATCTGTGATTGATCAAGAGATGAGGAAATAGATATACTATATTTACTCAAATGCAATATAAATGCAAGAAAAAAGTTTCCTTTTCCTATTCTTTCTTTTACATTTTAGCACAAGTTAAGTGCTCTATTAACAAGAATAAAATATTTTGATGATTTTAAAAACTGTATTATGGACGTATTTTGCTGTTGTGTTAATCTTAAGATTCTATGACATTATATAACTTGTTCAAAACAATGAATCTTGTCTCAGGAACAACCTAGAAAACAGGTGTTGGAATGTCCTCAGAAAAGTAAATATCATATGCTAGTTGCCAAACAAGACTCAAGAAATGGACAAGAAGTTGGGGCTGGAGTGATAGTATAGTGGGCAGGATACCTGTCTTGTACCAGGGTTTGATTATAGGTATCTCTTCTGCTCACGAGAGCTTTCCAGGAGTAATTCCTGAGAAAAGAATCAGAAATAGGCCCTGAGTACCAATGGATGTGGCTCAAAAACAAACAACTAGATAATAAGAATAAGTGAAAACACTATACCTCACATTTCTGGAACTTTGGAAATGAACAGTATGCAATCTCTTTATCAGAGAACATTGATAAATGTGACTGTTGTTTACAATAAAAATACAAAACAAAGATGTAGTGGTTAAAAGAATATCTGGCATAGAGTGGCTCAGGTTAAATGAGTGTTATCATTAGCTATTACTATAACAGATTAGGAAAAGGGCCACTCAATTCAGTCATAATAGTATATGCCATGCATTCTGTGGGACAGTCCACCAGTTATCAGCAGCATCTTTGTTCAAGTGATTCACACATATAGTTCTTTTTGCTTATATACTGATTGTTGGATTGACCGATTTCATTCTATTCAGGATATTTCTCATTTGCTGGTGTTTGTTACTCATTGGATGGAAGCACCTTTGGATTGAAACACCTTTAGGATTGGTGTCTTCCCTACCTGTTCTCCACCCCAGGGTGTGGTCTTTGGGCTCCCAATAAAGCTTCAGGAAAAAAATGGCTTTTGCTGTTTCAATTACTCGCTGGTTCTCGTATTGAGAGCAGAAAGAAAGCTTGTGGTGGAAGTTCCTAAACCTGTTTTATCTCCATAACTGTGTGTGGATTATTTCATCTGTTGGCATTTGCTTCCAAACCCACATCTCCACAAACTCCTGGGATTGAGGTATGAGGCTACCGCTTCACTGATCATGTCAAGTGCATTCCCATTTTACAGATAGGAAGTTGATTGAGTTGAATCTGGAAATGTACATTAGCTGAATAATTTTAGACTCAGGATTTGCCTCTGTGACTGCGCCAACAATATGTCTTCACTAACAATACTCAAATAAAAATCATACATGCATACCCTAAACCAATTTGGCAAGTTCAGGAATCTAATTTTCTATAAACTTCCAGAGTTAGCACGCTTAAGTCATTTTAGGTAAGCAGGGGCGGGAGGGAAGGAAGTGCATCTATTAAGGTAGCGCCATCTGCCAGGCAAGTGCGAGGCACTTTTGTGCGTGCCGTCTGTACTACAGATTTCCCTCTTTGTAAACTTCTGCTCTCATTTCCTCACAGAAAGCACGAGTAGCAGGAATGTATGTGATCATAACCTTCTAGCTGCTCTTAAAACTTAATGCAATTTCAAAAAGACTCAACTTCAGCGGGCAATAACACGACTTTAAATGTCTGGAGCACAGGGAAAGTTTAGCAAATACTCTCACATATTTCACTTTACCTGGTACTTAAAACAACATTTGGAAGCAGATGGAGGATATATAGTCATCAATTTTACAGGTGAGCAAGATGGAGTTTCTGAGAAAATGAGAGTTGTGCCTAAAGTGACCTGGGTTGAGAGGAAAGTGGTTCTCAACTCCTTTCCCATATTGACTGTAGTCAGAAAATTTGGATGTTGTCCAAGATTCCAATTCTAGAATGAATTTGCTACTCATGCGATGCAAGCTGCTCTTAAGAGACACTGGGCATTTAGTGCTCTGCTTTGAAACTTTTTGATCAGGTAAAATATTGAAAAGTATCCCTGCAACCACTTGCCAGCAAAACATACATTCAACCTTTGTTTTATGCGGGGTAGGGTTGGTTCATTTTTGCAGGAAATAAAATATAAAGCAACACATCCGGTTTAGGATTGCGCAATAAAAGGGATGTATTTTGTTTGGGATCTACCACAAAGTCAACAGTATATAACTTTCCTACAATACATCATTCAGTAGAATAAAACCTTAATAGAACCAAGGAATTAAAGTTCCTGAATAATTACTCATCTAACATTAAGTATAGAGTACCTAGTTGGGAAGTCATAGGGGTATAGACATAAGGAAAAATACCTCCCTTACCTTCAATTATCTTCCCTAATGGGGGAGACAAAGGGGCTTATTCTTGGAGTACTAACATATCCAACAGTGCAGAAGAGCTACTTTGAGATTAGTGCTTGGGGGAATCATACATTCTGGCAGTAATTGAGGACCCATGTAATGCCAGGGATCAAACTCAGGGTTCCTGCATACAAAGAACACTCTCTATCCCATTGAGCGATTAAAAATAGAAAAAATTAATATGCTTATACTAAATTCAAAGATCAACCTTCATACATATACAGTGAATCTAGAAAACTTCTAGGATTTATAGCTCTCTTTGATCAATTCCTCTTTTTCATAGAATCTCTTGCTGTATTTTCTTTTTCTTAACTTTGCTAGGGGGGAAGGGACACCCAACAATGCTCAAGAGTTAGTCCTGGCTCTACATTTAGGAATTATTCCTGTTGGTACTTGGAGATTTACTTGGCATACTGTGGATCTATGCTGGGTCAGCTGCATGCAAGTTAAATGACCTCCTGTCCCCTGTCTCACTGTATTTTATAACTGTAAACACTACTTAGAACATTCACTGAAAGAGGAGACAAATGCCCTTAATCCTTTCAGTCTTTCCTTTTGGAGTCCCTTTTAAAATTGTTTATCATAATTTTTATGTCTACAAATATTATTGGAATAGATAGCTGCATGCCATAGAATCTTGCTATAGTGCTCATTCGTTGAGTATGTTTTTGCAATTTATTTTCAATTCAAGTAAGTTTACTAGTATATCATAATGTAGTTGTTGTCAGTTTACTTTCATGAAACATGGATGTTGAAGACCAGTTAGACAATATTTCATAGCGTAGGCTCCTTTTACAGTGATCATTACCATATTAATTAGTATTCTAAACTCAAAATTATTATTTTAAGAATGTTCTATGTAAAATCTAACCCAGGAAGCCTTTTTTCAGCAAAGTTTACCCTCACCAATGATGATTTGCCTAGGAATTGGAAAATGTTCCCAACTGACCTGCAGGCTTTATAATTTTAAGTGCTCTGACCCATTCCACCTGGGTCAGTTTTTCAACTGCAACCTATGGCTTAATCTTCGTTGTCTGTTTATATGTGTGTGTGAAAGTCTGTGGGAGGGCCACCTCTATGTCTTTCGAATGTCCACCTCTACTGCACATAATGTCCGTCTATATTATATATAGATAACTTTCCCCTGTTTATATATTACTCTTCATTTCCCCCTCTTTCCTGCTTATCACTATACAAATCCTTTTCTATACATTTGCTCTCTCATCCTGATCTGTTATTTCTCCATATTTAACACTTTTTACCCTCAGTTCTTAACTCCTCAGGAACTGAAAAGCTCCCCTCATCCCAATCCACTGCCAGCCAATTCCCAAAACAAAAGAACAGCCTCCAAGTCCGCCATGCCTCAGCCCAGGTAGAAGCTCTCACCACCACTGCTGCTGTTTAGATCTTGGTGACCACTTTTTTCCCACCTCTCTTTGCTGTGGATTGTTACTTGCTATCAGATTTGGCTTTAGGACATTTCCTGATCTGTGACTGC
This sequence comes from Suncus etruscus, assembly GCF_024139225.1. Lineage (NCBI taxonomy): Eukaryota > Metazoa > Chordata > Mammalia > Eulipotyphla > Soricidae > Suncus > Suncus etruscus. Next base: position 56,337,005 of record NC_064861.1, read on the forward strand.
TGCAAGCATTCTTTCAGACACCAAAAGACTAGTCACAGGCTGAAGATATGCTCTGGATTTTATCTTTCCCAGGCCATTTCAAAAGACTCAAAGGGGATATGTATGTTTCCTTTGAATATTTCCTTATGTGAATTTCTGTAATATGTATATTTGTTATTGTGTTTTTTCTTATGTAGAGGTAGTTTTCTCCATGTTTTCTTTTTATATTTTTAGTAGTAAATTCTAATAGATAAGTTTCTCTTGGGTTCCAAGCTTATGTTAGAACCAAATTATAGGGTCTGTTATTTTTACCGTCATATGCACCAGTAGTATCCTGTGGCATTGTTTCTTTTGGCATAGGCACATTAAAATGCAGGAAATCTTAAGTATAGAAAGAGGTTCTTATCTAATAGTAATAGGATCTCCTAAATTTTTTATTACCAGGGGGGCGGGGGGAGGCTTTCACCCTGAATATTTATCATAGTGATTTGATATAGGTTTCAGATGATGAGACGTTAGACATTCATCCCTAAATCTTGGATGCTATCTTTGGAAGCAAGTGGAATGGTTTTCTTTTTTATTTTTGTTTTGTTTTGTTTTTGAGCCACACCTGGCAGCGCTCAAGAATTACTCCTAGCTCAGGGCTCAGATATTGCTCCTGGAAGACTTGGGATTATATGGGATGCTGTGAATTGAATCCAGGTCTGTCCTGGATTGGAGACATGCAAGGCAAATGCCCCACCACTATGTTATCTCTCTTGCCCCATGGCATGGTTTTCTACACCAGCACCAGAAATCAAACTTCTACCAGGTAAAATCCTAATGCTGCCCTGGCTCCGACTTGCTCCAGGGTGGGCTCATATGATACCCTGAGGACTTGGAAACCACAACATCTTGTTTACAGGTTGGGTATTTTTGCCTTGGCACCTAATGATGAGATGAAACCAGAATATGCTCTATGACACCTATCAACATAGGATCTGTGCAATAATGAAGATCTCTAATTACTTAAGTCTGACTATGAGAATTGTGATTGTGGAGAATTTTTCTTGGGACCATGAAGAAAGACTTGGGGTCAAACAACTTAGTATGCACAGACCTTGTAATTGACTGTCTGACAAGAAAGACTTTGGGGTCAGACAACTTAGTATGCACCTGTAATTGGTCTTCTGACAAGATGTTTCATGGATAGGAACACCCTGTTTTTTAGATCAAAGTTTTTTTTTCTTTCTATTTTCCCCAACTTTTGCTGTGCCTAAGCAAAAAACTGCCATTTTTTTTAATCTTTTAGGTAGGGGCTTCCACATTTTTCATAGAATCTTGGGGCATGAATTACTTTACCTCATATTTCTGCAATTTTTCTATAAAATTAAGAAGAAAGTAAAAAAGAAAAGATGAGGAAAAAGTGGTCCATATAAAGTGGTAGAAATAAAAATGTACAGAACTAAATATTCAAGCCAAAGGGAATAACAGTGAAGTCAAGAGACACAAACTAACCAACTCAGCTTTAAATGGGCCTGTTATACTAGTAGACTGGGGGGAAAAAGTGTGGGGGTTGGGTTACACTCTGGGAACATGGTGGAAGGAGGTTGACACTGGTGGTGGGATTGGCCTGATTCATTTATATTTGAAACCCAATTACGAAGAACTTTGTAAATACTTTGAATATAGTTTCAATAAAATTAAAAAAAATAAAAATAAAAATAAAATTATTTATCAATACTGTTTTTCTTTAAGTTATTCTCTAAGTTTGAAGGGAGAATGTGTGATGTTAACAAAAATATGTGCATAGCTAAATAAAGTCAAATATAGCCCAAAAGAATAGGATGTGAAAACTAATCTCCTCTCTTACTCAAGTCTCTGTTTTCAAGTTCTCTCTTCAGATGCAATTACTGTTTTGACTCATATTTTGCACATGCATTTATCCATACACAAAGAAATATTGAGTACATACAAGTATAAGCAAATGCAAATGTACCTTCTATTCTTAAGATTGAAGTGATTAAAAACAGTCTATGGAGATAATTCATACCTTGAGACCAGTCCATATCATACATAATGAAATCTGATGCTTCTACATAACTGCATAGTATTCCATAGGTCTACTATTACCACTGATTTAGGTATTAAAATAAAAATCTAATCTCATTGGTGCTTTATTTTAAATCTTTGCTGTCTGAGCTTTTCCTTACACTTATTACAAAACCTAAGAATTCCTTAATTAGGAAGTGCATTGTAACTAAATTTTGGTGTAAGTATCTCAATAGTATTATATACTGTAGTTCTACATAATGGCTTAATATTTTTGGTTGCATTTTCATTTTGTTCATTTGCACTTTTAATCTATATAATATCTACACTTCACTTTGCCCCTCAGTCTCATAAAACTACCACTCAGAACATTTTAGATTACTCTTACCCCAACAGTGGGCCACAGGTGCAAATTGAGTCAGGCAGGGTGCCAATATCTCCTCAGCAACCAGAAGTAACTTCCTTTATAGTATTTATTATACTGTATTGAAAGAGTTGTTTAATATGAGTGCACCCCCAGTTGGCTATCAATTATCTGAAACACATAGACTGTGTCTTATTAATCTCTATACCAATAGGGCCTAGCACATAATTTACCTATTAAAGGCCAAGGGAAATTCCCTGATTGACTAATCGAATAAAAAAATTGTTATGAATTCAATCTAGTGCTTTCTCAACTACAGAGGAAAAAAAGCTGCAAATAAAGCCATTTTAGGCATATACTAGTTCAGTGGCACTGAAAGTATGGTCTGTATACAACACCAAAAGTCTGTCTTGGGAACTTGTTAATAAATGCAAATTCTCAGGACCATATCTCGGCTCAGAGACTCTAAACCAGAAACCCTGGCGATGCTCCTCTTCTCAAAATTCAGCTTTCAGAAGCCTTATCTGAGTTTGATGTTTGTGGAACTTCCCTGCCTACACTAGGGGTAGAGTATATTTCTCAATTTTTATATAGATAAATATACATTTATATATAGTATTTTTATATATATTGCATTAGCTTTTCTACAATCACTTTTGTCCTCACAGTAGAACACTAACAGCAAAATACAGTCCATTGTTCCTTCTACAATCCTCTCAAAGTTCTCATTGTGTCCATAATACTTACTTTCAGCAAATAGATCTGTCAGGCCAAAAATATTGGGGAGTAAGAATAATGATAAAGTTTCAGCAAAAATGTATTCCTAGTGATAAAATCATCCTAGCTTTCCTGTTCCCAAACAAGATCCCCAGGGGTAAATTTTTATTAAATAGGGAAAACATCAAATATAAATATAAAGAAAACATTCTGCTCTGAAAGACATGGAGAGAATTTCTCATGATAAAATATTAAAAATGAGAAAAGATCTCAGACTGGAACATATGGAAAAACTATAATAAAGAAGAAAGGGGGAAAATCAAGGAAACTAGCCAAACATATTTATAGAGGTTATTGAAAGCAAATTATTTTTTCCACAAATCATTTTGAATTCTTAGGTTCCAAGAACAAAGATGGAACTAGGTATAAGTAGACATGCATGATTTTACTTGTATTTTTCAAATGTGTCCCATCCTTTATTTATTCTTTATTCATATACATGAGGAAAGAACAGCTTCATACTAGGCATATTGGGGACCCATTATAATATTAAATGCTATATTATCACATTAGTGTTCAACTCAAATCAGCATGTCTTATGTCCTCAGTATCCCAAGTTTTTCTCTCACTTGCCAAATTTGGTAAATAAGATATTTCCACCTGGGTTTCTCAATACCTACCCTCCCAAAAAGAATTTGGGGGTTCTTGAGATGGATGCATACTGATCCTAATTTTGGGTGAAAGCTTCTATGTCCTTAAGCCATGCTGCAAAGATAGGCCAGGCAGACAACTTTAAAGACACATGTCTCCTTCCCCTGAGGACAAAGGAAAATAAACCTAACCCATACTTGCAGATAAATTCATCAAAATGCAAGGCCTGCGGAAATGTTTATTGGTGTGTTCTCTACGGTTTTGTTCTGTTTTGTTCAGGATTTCTAAGTTGGAAGGGACCTGATACATCATCCTGGAAGCAGAGATAAAAATAACTATCCCAGGGCTAAGGTGGAGCCCACGATGGAAGAAGCATCATTCCTTCTAATTGGACACAGTGGTTCCTTCATAGCCACTGCAGGGAATGGCTGGCACTGCACACACAGGGCCAAGTGTGACTTCATCAGACAATAACTGCACTTAAAGATTCCCATCAGCCACACCCAGGTGAAGCAAAGGCTTGCCCAGGAGGCAGAACATAGCACATTTAAAAATGTTCAACTACAAAGGGTTTGACTTGGGAATATGTGAAACCATCTAATATTAATGTTTCCTAAAGCTGTCACTTTCATTCTTAAGTTTAGATGTTCTTTCATAAACACAGACCTAGATAAGAGGGTCCTCCGAAGTAGGGCAATTTTTGACCTAAATCCATGATATTGTAATGATTTCTGAAACAATTTCCCCAAAAACAATTATATAAATGACACAATTTATATAGGAAAAGGCAATGGTGGCATTTAATCATACACCTCGCTCCACTCACGAGTTACTCCAGGCAGTGTTCAGAGGACCCTCAGTGATTCTGGGGAGTGAAGCTGAGTTGGTCGCATGCACGGCAAGTGACCTACCCACTGTCCAGTTGCTCTGGCCCTAAAGCAGTTAGTAAATCTTTTAGTAAAACTTTTATGTTAGCTTCTCACAACATCAAGCCTGCTAGAGTCTACTGACCTAATTATCAGGACTATCCTTATTTTTTCCACAACCATGCCTTATAGTATGTGATTTTAAATAACATAAGAAATCCTAAAGAAATGAGAAAAAAAATGCCTATTTCTTTGGAATCTGTTTATACTATGCTACATATATCATCAAAATAATAGGCTTGGTACTTATCAACTAGTGGTTTAACTAGCTAGGAATCTAAGGACTATGCATTAACTGCTGTACCCCTACATTTTCTCTTGTTCCTACTGTATCTTTCTAAGTAAGAACAATCTCCAAATAATTAGGGATTTCTTCAGATTAAGACATAAATTCATAAATGTAGAAGGAAAAATGGTTATATAAAATTACCAGTGGTGCTAAAATTGTGAAAGGAAAGTATGATTGCTAAAAAAATACAATTTGTTCCCCTGGGTGCTGGATCAGATGGCCAGAAATGGGTTCAGGTGGATTCTTAGGGGTCCTCAGGCTTCCCTCCTCCTTCGGTACTCCAGTGGGGAGGTGCATGAAGAGGAGGGCAGGCAGATATCTGACTTCCGGTTTCCCCTTTGATTTTGAAGGCCAGCTCTTCTCAGGTTTGGGGTTTGGGAGTCCCCATGCCAGAGGCCTTCTTCCTAGCCTGGGGAGAGCTGGTATGCTTGGCAGGCCCCCTTCCATCCCTCTCTTTTTCCCCTAGACTCCAGGCCTTCCCTGGCACCAGTACAGGTGGGCTCTATAGGGATCATCAGGCTTTCCCCCTACCTCTCCCTACAGTAATGAGAATGCACTTTGGGAGGAGGGCGGGTCGTTCTAGCACTGATTTATGTTGGGACAGTCACTGGAAATTTTTTCTCCTTGGCCTCCTATAATAGTATTGTATGCATATAGTTTATATATGCATAATATCCATCTTGTATTGTGACCTTGATACTGCCCTTACAAAGCTCATTTCTTATCTTTTACTGCCTCAGTCCCAACCCTTATTTCCCCCCATCTTCCCATGTAGGTGCAGCTCATGACATGAAGCTCACCACACAGAGTGATGAGTGCAGTTAGAGAAATAACTACACTGAAAACTATCATAACAATGTGAATGAATGAGGGAAATAGAAAGCCTGTCTTGAGTACAGGTGTGGGTGGGGTGGGGAGGAGAGAGATCTGGAAAATTGGTGGTGGGAATCTTGCACTGGTGAAGGGGAGTGTTCTTTACATGACTGTTATCATACAACTACAATCATATTTGTAATCACGGTATTTGAAAAAAGATAATTAAAAATACAATTTGTTGTTGTTGTTGTTGTTTGGAAGGCACACCCAACTTTGTTCTGGGTTTACTCCTGTTCTATGCTCACAGAACATTTAGGGCCTGGAATTGAACCCGGGTCAGTCATGTACAAGGCAAGTGGCCTCCTCACTATTCTCTCTTCAGCCCTAAAATAAATACAATTTTCATGAAGTTTGTACCCATAAATGATTTACTACTTCCTAAGGGGAAAATAGTTGGGGAAACAGCAGAGAGCAAGCAAGTGAGCAAAATTATCGTCAACAATATTGAGAAATCTGTGCCTCACGTGTATGATATGATACACTGAGAATGTATCATCTTCAATAACCTGTGTGAATATCAACTTCTTGGGAACTGGAATAGAACAAAAGGTGAAGAAGGACTGAATGTGATTTCTTCATGTGTTGATGAATCCATCTTCTCTTGCCTTCAAAGATGAACATTAATGATACTCAGCTTTTGCACTCAAACTGAAACCTATTCCATTGAATCCTGATTATAAACCTTCAAGCTTGGACAAGAGCCACAACACTGGCTTTCCTGGGCTTCTTGTCTATATACAAAAGATCATGGATTATTCTATCTCCACAATTGCATGAATCCATTCTACACAGTCACACAAAAAATAGCTTTATAGCTTATTGGTTGCTTCTGTTTATATAATCTAGGAAAAATACAGTGGCCGAATCTGAATCTTAAATATTCATTTATTTCTTCTTTAGCTTATTTTGGGTTGGGGACATTACCAAGCATGCTCAGGAGGCCCGAGGGTCTCACCTGCAAGTTCTTGGCCAAGCAGGTCAGTCCTTGTGTCTTTGCATGAAGGACACAAGATGACAAATTGACCTAAGCAATTTGTGCTGTTGGAACTTATCACCTAGGACACCCTTGGAGTACTACAGGGTGTAGGGGTGAGGGTCTTCAAAGTTACACTGGGGCATACTCAGGGGCCAACATGGTGCCAGGAATTGAACATGAATCAGGTGCATGCCACAAGCACCCTTAATTGTAGTCTATATTCTTACTCCTTAGCATTTTGATTGTATTTACATAACATTACAGTAATGATGTTACATTTTTATTGTAGATGGTGCTTCCATCAACAAAATGTCCACGAACCTGCATCTGCACCACTGTCTCCATGCCCTTCCTAGTCCAGTTCTTTCTTTCAGAGTTAGTACTTTAATGCAAGACTGACTAACATTTCTCAATGGACCACACTATCTTCGACTAAGCCTCTTGTTCCTGGACACAGAGGATGCTGAACTTCAACGCAATCTTTTCTTGTTTTTTCCTCTGGGCTATGCTTATGTGCTCCTCTTGTAAATCAATGAAGCGTGCCTATCGGCTGTTTGGCTTGAGTGACCATGCAGAGATGCCAGCTCTGGAATCGAAGAACCTCAAGGATGAGAGTGACACTGCCACCCACACAGAGGCTACCTGCCATCAGAAAAGATCTTCAAGTCTCCTTTCTCATTCCAGTCACCTAATTGAGCTAAAGAAATGAAACTGACTTTCTGATTCCAGAGTGTGTTTTCTCAAAGAACAGAGTCTTTGTTCTAATGACTCATTGTGCTGAAAGATTTAATGAGGTCAATAAGGGGGGGTGGAGCTTGAATTCGAAGAAACTGGGAGGATTTTCTGAAGAAGATAAAATAAAGACAGTGGGGCATAAGAAAGGAAAGAAGTTTAGTTACGTGCAAGAGACTTATTAGCAAACAAAACCAACTCTCAGCCTGAGAAGGCTTAAAACCATAATGATTAGTGGTGTCTTAACATGACCTGATTATCAATCATAATCAGATGAAAAATGTTTAAATAAGTTGGTAAAGCCTATTTTCTGAGCATTCACTCTATGAATGATTTTTGGCTAGGTATAATCCATTAATTCTTTTCAGTTGTTGGTGCCACAAATCGACTCCAGGCTCTCACACACGCTAGGCATGTGTTTTATTGCAGAGTCGCATTTCTGAATCTTCTTTCCTGGGTCTGAGATAGAGATTAAAGTTGAAACATTAGAAGGTGGGGAGGGGAAAAGGGAGGTACACTCAGTGGTGCTCAGAGAACCATGCACCACCAGGGATGAACTCAGAGCACCTGTAGGCAAGGCATCTTCCATAGCTCAAGTCCAGTATTCATTTAGCTGGAGATTAACCCCAGAGCTTCATACTTGTAAAGCAATTACTCTACCATTGGACTATATCCCTGATCAGTGGTTATATTTTTATATTTTTTTCTCATTTAAGCCAACAATATACAATAAGGGCCAGACAGTACAGCTGGTAAGTGCTTATCTTGCATGGGACTGACCCACTTTGACTCGGCACCCCATGTCATCTCCTTAGCACTACTAGGAGTGATTCCTAAGCATCACCAGGTATGGTCCAAAATTAAAACAAAACCTGTATAATAAACAAGTAGTTTGCAGATTATAAAAAAAATAAGCTAAGGAGCAGAGATAGAACAACAGATATATTGTTACCTACATGGGTTCAACCTTCAGCATCACAATGTCCCTGGAGAAATTCTTGGTACAGTACTAAAGGTTACTCCCCACTTCAACCAGCAGTGCCTGGTGTGTCCCTGTGGCCCCTAGGATCACAGGGGTGCCTGAAATCACAGGGCCCAACCAGCATTCAATCTTCTGGCCCTCCCATTGCCAATTCTTTGGAACTGGACGAACAAATGTCAGAGATCAGGCCACCTGGATCTGTATTTATTACATTAAATAGAATCTAGGTTTCTCATTATGCAATTGAAATAACAATGTCTAATTTTTAGTATTACTATGATACTAAACTAAGACAGTGTCTGCAAAGTGCCAATGACTATTATTTTAAAGGACTCTTAGAAGGATATAATCTGACAGTGTGGCAATTGTAGGTGTTGAAATAGAAAATCTGATATTAATATGCTATGCATTAGTATATTATGAAGCCATGAGTTAAATGTCCTACCAGAAAAAAATCAATGTGAACTGTGAAGGTTTCTGTACATTGTGTTATTGTATTTCAATCACGAACAACTTTGTCTATGGAAATACAAAACAAAATGAAAATAATAGTATTATGAACAACCTTATAGCTTATAACTAATGTTTAAATACAAAAAGTTAAAAAAACTTAAAAATAATATATGAATAGGGGTCGAAGCTATAGCACAGTGGTAGGGCGTTTGCCTTGCATGTGGTTGACCCAAGATGGACCTGCATTCAATCCCCAGCGTCCCATATGGTCCCCCAAGTCAGGAGTGATTTCTGAGTGCATAGCTAGGAGTAATCCCTGAGTGTTCACAGGATGTGGCCCCAAAACAAAAACAAATATGAATATATATCCATCCCCAATAATCATCATAAAAATACAACATTAACAGCTACACCCCCATGCATATATAAAAAAAAAACAAATTTCAGGAAATCCCTTTATCTTGAATACACATGTCTTAAAACAACTCATGTTCTACCTATTTAGGGTAAATCACTTTCAAAACACAGTGGGAGAAAGAATGTGTGCATTTATTTAGCACCTACTACCATTAAGTGATTTGGTAAGTTCTTATAAAAATGTTTCATGGATATCTCACTTAGTCAACAGTTACTGTGTACACACAGTCTACTAAAAAAATTGAACTGACAGTGGCTGCTGCAGCAGAGCAGTATTGAGAAGGAAATAACACAAAGAAATAGTACAAAGAAGAAATCAACCCTTTGGCTAAAATCTTAGTTGAATCATGTCCTCACATCTCCAAACACAGTTTCTCACACAGTTGCTGAGAACATTTAACTTATTTTTTCTCATGCAATGTCTACTGACTCAAATTTTATGCAATTTAGAGTTGTAGTGGTAGCTGTAGTAGTAGCAGCAGTGTAGTAGTAGCTATTGGTTGATAGATAATAATCAGTTTTCATTGCCAACATTATAGTTAACAACCACTATAATATACTATTCTCATTCCTGCTTCTTATCAACTGACGTGATGTTTTCAACAACCCTGGTAAGTAAAATGATTACCTTAAGACACATAATATAACTGAGATTTATTGGCTCCAAAGAGGGATTTTGACTCCTCTTCATTGTTAATAGTAATGTAGATTCATACTCACTTTACCACAGATGTCCATAATTGAGAGGAACCAGAGAAAGTTGGACTGGGAAAGCAAATTTCTCTGTTAGATGACACCCTGCTATTACCTAAAACAAAAGCTTTCCCCCAATTTCCTTTTTCCTTTTCACCTACCCCTTTGATATGTCCACCTGGATCTCACTTACACTCCCCATTTGTGAATTCCTACTGCTGAAACAAAGAGGTTTAAGTTTTGGTTTCGTGAAGAGAGAGACCACAAGGTGAGACACAAACTGACTCTATGATTCTTTCCTGCCTGGCTTGGTTTATTAAATCTTTGCAGCTACCTACATCAGACCCATTCACCTGAGGTTGAAAATACAGCATGGGCATTTATTAAACACTGAATATATGCAGATAATTGACTCAGATAATCTCTCATCCCAATTCTATATTTATAATAAGCATGCCTAGAGTTGATCAAATTGAACAACACATACTAGATAGACACACATACTAGATAGAATTTCCATCTTATCTCATTTACTAGGGATTTCCAGTTTAGGATAAAAAAAAGAGAGATATGCCATGATTCCTAATGAACATGTTTTTTGGTGGGATTCACTCTGAACAATGCATGGTCATGTGGTGGTAGAATTGAACCCAGAGGTTCACCTAAGATGAAAAGCATGTACTATACAATTTATGTCAAATCTTTGGCTTTCTGAGGATAATTTAAACCTCAGAATTCAGTTCATTGAAGGGAGCATTAGACTGATAACTCTGTGTATGTGTTTGTGTGTGTATGTGTGTGTGAGATGTGTGGATATCAACCTGCTGTGTGTATTTCTTTTCAAAAAATTGCCCCATGGAGACAAACAGCCCAAGGTAAATACACAATCTATATATTCTGCTTTGGACTGGAGGCTTAACTTGTCAGTGATAATGATTTACATGATGATCCTCTCTGCCTAGAAAGTTGCATTAGCTTCAAGCTATGTGCTCTGTTAAGAGTCATAAGGAGAAAAATCCTTCCTATTTCTAGTTGGTTTGATTGTTAATTCTTTTCCAGGGGTGATAAAAAAAATCTAAATAAAGTACGGGAACTAGTAGCAATGCTGTTACTGGGAAAATAAGTGGATTTGATAGACAAAAATAAAGGTAGGTAAAGTTTCTTAATGATTTAATGGCACAGTACTGCATATTTCAACTTTTTTTCTTGAATACTTCACTTGATCTTAGCCAAAAGGCCGAGAAGTGATTTTTCTTGAATACTTATATCATCCACAGTCCTTGCCTATATCATAGCCACCTCAGCAAAGGCCTTGGCACTTAATATGTTCCCATTAAATGTTGCTGAATAAATATATTAATCTACTTTTCCCAATAACATATCAGCACTTCAGAATAGCACATTAATCAATTTAATTGATTTTGAAAATAAAATGTAAATAAATTTGTGCAATGTCACATTAGTTTTTAAATTCTGTGAGTCTGTGGTTGCTGAAATGAAATATATTCACATTATATTACCTAAGATTTCATCAGATTACCTAAGAAATTCAACATATTTTAGTGAGGCCACACTCATCTGTGTTCAAGGCCTACTCAGAGCTTTATGCTCAGAAATCACTCCTGGAAATTTTTATGGGATCATATGTGATGCCAGAGTTCTATTCTAGGTGGTCCATATATATAAGGCAAGCACCTCTTTCATGGTATTATCCCTATGACCCCTAAACTTCTTTTAAAATAAGTGTTATGAATTAGGAAAGTTTATTGGAAAATGTGATGGCAAATATAATTGTGCTTGAGATCTAAGTGAGAAATTTTCAGCTGGTTAACAAATAACCTCATGAAATCCTTTTATGTCTATAAATTGAAACCTTTTCTAATGTGTAATACAGAAGGGACATTAAAAAAGATAAGCTGGAGAATACACATTAGCACTGGCATAAAAAGACTCAAAATATAAGCCAATGGACTTGTCATAAAGTCCAATTAAAGTTAAATTTTTTCTTCATAAAGAACCATAGAATAAAATTATAATATCTAGAATTCAGTAATGTTTAGAGATGAACTTTTTATAAATCACCTCATTTCCATAAAATTATATCAATAAAAGTCTTAGCTAAATTTATAGGTATTCCACCTTATCTTTGATAATGTACTTAACCATTTCTATAATTAAATATATCATAAATTTTTGGTGTAATAATCTCCATTAATAAGATAGTTAATGTTTATTTAAGTAGACATAGAACTTGGGTTATAGATTTATGGAAGGGGTAAATATTTAAATATAAATCTAAAGTTTCTTTACCTTTCGTGCTTATAAAGTATGTCATTGAAAATTCATTTTTACTTCAATGAGTCTCATACAGTATTTGCTTTTACTTACACAATAGTTTGAAGGTTAAGTTTTCTTGAAAATTTGCAGAAAACAAAATAGTACTAAGTTATTCTAATGAAAAAGTAGCAGATATCAATCATGTTTTAATAATGTGGTTCTTTCATGAAGAATCATTACAAGTTAGTATAAATTTAATAATTCATTATGGTTCATATTGTTCTGATGGTAATAACTTTATATCTATGAGCCAAGAAACAGCTTCAAGTCTAGTCTAGCTTTTTTTTAGGGATTACTTTTAACCCATCAAGTTGAAAGTAAACACTCCTAATTATTTAGTGTTTCTCTAAAAATGAAATCGAACTGAACTCACCTGATCTTCCAATCAATTTTATTCGATAAGTTCTTGAGCAGGAGAAGTTAAAAGTAAGTATCTTCATCCCACCCCTCCCTCATTTTTTCTTCAGCCATTATTTCATCTACATAATAAGATAATTAAGCACTAGAAATGTTTTTTTATTGATAGGGAATGTTCTTCAGTTTTTCAATTATTTCAAATTATTTCAATCTGAATATATTTACTTCTCCATAAGAAGTGATAGTAAGCACAATTTAACATATTCTTTCTTCTAGGAGTTCAGAAGGCACCAAAGTTAGGAATCATTGTCCTAGACCTGAAAGATAGTACAGGGGATAAGGCATTTATAAGGTTTTACTACACTTGCCTTAAATATGCCTTAAATATGGCAGATCCCCTCTCGATCATCTCTCCTATGTATGGTCTCTCTGTATGGCCTAAGATCACTCCTGTGCACAGAGCCAGAATTAGTCATTGAGCACTGCTAGGTGTAGCTCATATCCATTTTGCCCAAATAAAAAAACACTGTCCATTCTCCATAATAGACCTTATTCGAGCTCAGAGTTTTAGCACTTTAGATGACTTAGAATCTAGCAAAACAGACTGTTTTTGATAAAGGCCAAGGACAGTTTGGAAGAAACAATGTCATTTACAAATTTGTAGTCTTAGTTACACAAAAATGAGATTTAAAAATTTCCAGCAGCAAGCTGGAGCAATAGCACAGCGGTAGGGTATTTGCCTTGCATGAGGCCAACCCGGGACAGACCCAGGTTCGATCTCTGGCATCCCATATGGTCCCCTGAGCCTGCCAAGAACAATTTCTGAGCACAGAGCCAGGAGTAACCCCCGAGTGTCACTGGGTGTGGTACAAAATCCAAAAAAACGTCCAGCAGTAATATGATCTAATGTTCATGTCTACAGATATTAAGGGAATATGCAACTGCATGCCATAAACTCCTGATACAGTGCTTAGTCATTGAGTATGTTATTGCCATTTGTTTTCAATTTTAGGTAATTTACCACTATATCATAATTCTCATGATTTCAGTTTGCTTTCAGGAAAGAAACTTGGACACTCCAAACCCACTGGATGATATTTCATGGTGTAGACTCTAGACTTGAAAATTATTATTGTTTTTAAGACAGCTCTATACACAATTGAACCCAAGAAGCCTTTCTTCAGTAAAGTTTATCCTCACCAATGATGATTTGCCTAGAAATTGGAAAACCTTTACATCTGACTTGCCAGCTTTATATTTTTTAATCATTCTGACCCATTCCACCTGTGTCAGCTTTTCAACTGTAATCCATGGATTGATCCCAGTGTCTATTTGTGTAAATCAGTGTGTGTGTTGGCCACCTCAATGTCTGTCTAGTATTCATCTGTAATATACATAATGCCTGGCTATGTTGTATATTTTCATTACCTTTGTTATATATAACTCTTCTTCTCCACCTCCCACTTACCACTTTACATATTATTTTCTAGCTCTTCATTGTCTCATGTCCAATCTGTTATTTCTTCCTATTTAACCCATTTTATCCCCAATTCTCAACTCCTGCTGCCAACCAGCTCCCAAAGTGAAAAGACAGACCCCCAGCCTGCCTTACCTCAAGCTTCAGAAGAAGTTGCTATCACAGCTGCTGCTGTTTTGGTACCAGCAGCCACTTTCTTCCCAGCTTCTTTTGCTGTGGACTGTTGCTCACTATCAGATTCAGTTTTTGAGAAACCCCCCGTTTGAGGACATTTCCTGATATGTGACTGCTGAGAGCCATTTTTGAGACTCCATAAGACCATGTCACAGGCTAAAGCTATTATCCGAATTTTACTCCCCTCTCCAACAGACTATTTCAAAAGACTTAAAGGGATATGTATATCTCCTTTGTATGTTTCTTTAGATGTATTTCCTTAATAGTTATAATTTTTATTGTTTATTTCCTTATGTAGAGGTAATTTTTTCCTTCCTTTTTAGTAGAAAATTCTATTAGATCATTTTCTCTTGGGGTTTGAGTTGATGTTAGAACCAGGTTATAAGTATTGCTTAGCTTCTTATCTTTATCCCAATATGCATCAGTAGTATCATGTGGCATTGTTTCTTTTTGCATAAGCACATTATAAAGGACAACTTTTACATGTGAAACAAGTTATTATCTAATAAATATAGAAACACATAAATTTTATATTGCAGTGGGGACTTATATCCTGAACATTTGCCATAGTCACTTGGCTTAGGTTTCAGATTATTGGACATTGGTCATTCACTTCTGGATCTTGGATCCCATCTATAAAACTAGCACAGTTTTCTGCACTGGCACCAGGAACCAGACTTCTACCAGGGAAGGCCCTAATGCTGACCTGACACCAACTTGCTTCAGAGTGGGTTCATATGACATCCTGTAGATTTGGTAATAGCAACAATTTGCTTTCAGGGCAGGGTTCCCTGCACTGCCTCCTAACAGTGAGATAAAACAGAAGAGGATCTGTGACACCTTGACTTCATCATAGGATTTGTGCAAAAACCAGGATATCTAACTACAGAAACCTTACTGCAATAATCGTGATTGAGAATCACAAAGAAAGATTTTAGGGTTAGACAACTTAGTATGCCCGAAGACATGGCAGGTTGTTTCATGGAGAGGGTCTCCCTATTTTTAGACTAAAGGTTTTTCCTTACTCCGCTACTGCTGTGACTAAGGAAAAAAATAAACTGACCCTGATACCTTTTTTTACTTTAAAAAAATTTGGGGGGCAGAGATACAACACAGTGGTAGGGTGTTTGCTTTGCATATTGCTTCCCTGGGAGGAACCCAGATCGATTCCCGGCATCCCATATGGTCCACCAGCTTGGCAGGGTTGATTTCTGAGTGCAGAGCCAGGAGTAAACCTAAGTTCCGCGGGGTGTGACCCAAAAACTAATAAATAAATAAATAAAGTTAAAAAAAATTTATTTCTTATCTTTTAAATAGGAGCGCCTGATTTTTTCATAGAAATTTGGAGCATGGATTACTTTGTTTTAACCCCATGTTTCTGCATTTTTTTTTTATAAAACTAAGAAGAAAGGAAAAAAGAAAGGCTGTGGGCCAGGGCCAAGTGATCTCTCATGCATTGGTGGAGAAAAAATAAGGACAGAACTAACTATCCAAGCCAAAGTCAATGAAAGAAAATCAAGAAACCTAAACTTTATGGGCCTGTTATACTGACAGGGGTGATGGTAGAGGATGCACTCTGGGTTCCTTGGTGGAGGAAGGTTAATACTGATAGTGGGAATGGCCCTGACTCACTGTATATCTGAAATTCAATTATGAAGAACTTTTGTAGATCACAATGGTTTCAATAAAATAAATTAAAAAAATAAGTATAGAAGTAACCACCAGTAAGAGCTGTAGCCAATAACAAAAGTTCAAGATGTGCACAGCCTAGAATAGTAACAGCAACCAGTATAATTAGTCTTTGCTACATTAACTAATTATGCATATCCATTACTTGGGGAATCTTAGAAGAAAAAACAAAGCTTCTTATGAATCTATTCTCTAGATAAGGAAACTAAAATTTAATAAGAATAAAAGACATACAAGGTCACAATCTGCAGTATGTGGTTATTATTATAGGATGTGAAGCCCAGAGTGGTTCAAGTTCAAAGTTGAAGTCAGCTTCATGTTAGAGCTGGCTATATTTTCTTGAATGTTACTTACACATGTATCTTACAGTGTCAGGGATCAAACTCTGGCCTCACACAAAAAAGAAACGCTATCTATTCGATATCCAAGGAACACACTCTATCACATCACAAGCTTGAGGTGACCCCTTTAAAAGAAATGGTTGGGGTCAGGGAGAATGTTCAAAGGACTAGAATGCATGCCTGCATTTGGAGATCCCAAATTTGATCCTTGGCACCTAACAGTCTCCCAGAAACTGCTGAGTGGCCCTAGTGGCTCTCAGCACCACTGGACCCAAAGCAGCACTGTTTCACTTAGCCTGGGCATTGAACTATAGTCCACAGCCCAGTCAAGAATCACAGGAGTGGCCCCAGGCAGTAGGCCCCAGCAATAGTTTTGAATTTTAAAAAGGAAAAGAAAATACAAAAAAGGAACTGAAAGAAAATTCAAGGGGCTAAACATATGCTTTGGGGGAAGCTTTAGTTGGGGAGTGAAGAGACTTCATTGCTGGTGGGAATGTCCATTCATTTTTGGAAAACAACATGAACATTCCTTAAAAAAACTTTTTTGAATAGAGCTTCAAAAAAAATTGAGACAGGGGAAATAGCACTTGTGATCGAGCACTTGCCTTGCATGTAAGAGGCCCTAGATTCGATCCATAGCACCACAAACTCAAACCATATTTTTGACTTAAGATATATTCAATTTATGAATAATATCAGCCTGTAATCCCTTTGTAAACTGAGGAATTTCTTAACCTTAAATAATCAACTAAAGTAGAAAAGACCAGTCCTTTCAAAGAACTGAGATTGAATGGAAAGTTTGCAATTGGCTGTATTAATACTTAGTTTTCAGAGAATGGGGAACAAATACTTAACCCCTCATTTGATAGTCTAGGAAAAGTTTTCCTGGTGCCAACACTTTGAGAAATTTCAAAGGAAAAAAAAATCTCTCATACTGTGCAGAGTTTCCAGAGCAAGAGAACCAGGGGGATTTTCTTTCGCAAAGATCCTTCGAAGTCTCCTATTCCAAAGTAGACGTCCTTTCTTCAGCTACCTCAAAAGTTTGCTCAGGAGAGCCAAAGCTTCAAACAGGCTTTCACTTCCCTATCATAACTCTGCAGAAAAGCTCCCAGGCTCACTGGCTCCCTTTGTAAATGTGACAAAGCTCCCCTGCCAGGTCATCAGATGTAATTATTTCTCAGGGTTTTCCATGTCAAGTCATAGACTTATTTCACTATTCCTTGTGCCCCTTCTCCCTCCTTGCGCCCCAGTTCAAAACTGACTATTCCCACAGAAAGATTACATTTCCAAAAATAAGGTTAAAATATTCAATGATTTAATTTCCAAAGGAATATTTTAGGAAAAAAACACTACAATTTTCTTGCATTTCTAGTTTCGAGGGCCTACTCTACACAGCATCCATAACTTGAGGCATTAGGCTGTATTAAAGTACACAACCTTGGATAATTAGGAGTCAAATGATCAAAGGACAGTGCAGGTATCTGAAAGTCTCATACAATAATATTTCTCGTAAGGGTTGGAGTGATCAGAAAACAAGTAAGATACCTGTCTTATACATGGCTGATATAGAGTTGATCCTGGCACCACATATGGTTCTCCAAGTCCTGCAAGGATCAATCCCTGAACTCAGAGGAAAAGGTAAACCTAATAACAATAATAATTCAAAGGGTATTAATGATCCAAGTTCTTGGTCAAATAAGAGATGTCAAGTCGGCCCCAGATTGAAATAAGACAGCTTATACTACAGTATATGAAAGTCTAATAAAAAGAGCATCTTCTGCAGTTCTTCCCTGCGTTGCAACTAGTAAGCTGCAGGATGTAGAAAGGTACATTTTATGAGGGCTGCACAACCATGCAACCAGTAATGTCAATAGCAATGTCAAAAGGGTTTCATAAGGAGAGGATGTACATAGGAAAACTCAGTTGAGAACACAAGGACTGTGGGAAATGAAGAAACTTCTCCAAGGACACTAAACACAGTGTCACAAGCTTCATTTTCCAGGCATACTATCAGCTCAATTATCTTCAGCAGGTCTTGGATTTGCTGGAATGATCTAAATGGAATGATCTAAAGACAGATTTATTAGAGAAAATGATGTTGTATAAAAATAATATAATTTCTGTACTCTCTAGGGGTGTGCCCAGATACAAACAGACATAAGGAAGAACCATATAAAATGAAAGAGTGGAATAAATAGGCAGGTTTGGTTTGCATTTCAACCCCAATTTCCCACATTGTCCATCCTGAGACAAAAAGAGAAAGAAAATTGATTTCTTTGTAATTTGAGGGTGATATTCTTAGTCCTTCCTATAGTTTTCATTCAAATGAAGGTTAAAACAAGACTGTTAAATCCTGGAAGCCTTAGGTATAAAGTGTGGAGATCATAGATATAATACAAGGTTCAAGTGCTTGCCTTGCACACAGCTGACCCTGGCTCAAGTACCACATGGTCCCTTGAAGAACACTCAAAGTGAGACTGAGCACAAAGATAGGCATAACTGAATTCCTTAGCATTATTAAGTGTGCCTAACTAGAACCCCCAAGAAAAAGAGGGTCAGCACCCTTCGCTCAAGCTATATATAGTCTCCAACTTTTGTCTGGGAAAACTTTTTGTTATTTGTTTGTTTGTTTGTTTACTGATGGTGCTGAAGATCAAACTCAAAGCCTCAGACATGCAAAGTTTTCTACTGCTGAGCCCAATCCCTGTTATACATTGACTAGTCTTTCTTATAGCATTACATGTATTTATTCAAATATATATATATAATATATCTATGAAAGGCAGCCAAAAGTTAGCTTACTTTATAGCCATTTTATTTTGCTTAAAATTAGTTGCAAAAATTATTTCCATACTGACTATACCAGAAACAAAATTTTATTAAAATTAATATTTATCTTTTCCAATATTTCTCAAAAAACCCAGCTGTAATTTTTAAAAATGGTAGAAATGCAAGTGGTCCAACAACTTCTCCTGATTCTTTTCCCTCTTCCCCACATCTTTTGTATACTAAAATCATGGTCTGTTTTTAGGAACTCTGTAATAATTTTATTTTGAAATCCATTAGTAAATTATTGTGCTCCTCTTATTTGAGGTAAAATTTTTTTTTGTTTTCTAGCACCAATTTCTAGAATGTCTGTCATTTTAAAAGCCAACATTATGTCCCATAAAAGATTTTAAGAAAGATTATCAAGTTTGCTGATTCATTCAAATTGCTCTGATAACATGCTTACTAGGTCACCAGCCCAGACTGTATAGTGGCACCGTGTGTCAAAATCTAAATGCACTCCTGTTCAAAAGCCTGGAAGGATCAGAAATGTGTGTTGACATATGCACATCTGTCCAGGAGTTGAAGGAAATTAGCCTGGGACACAGAAAAAAAATTACTCAAGACTAAATATCCACTTAATAGCCCCAGAAAAATCTACTGAAAATTTTTACAGTGAATTTTTTCCTAGTCTATATCCTAATTTTTGAATCCTGGATTTGATTTTTAGGTATCTCACCCTTTTTTTTTTTTCCTGGATCTAGCTGTCCTTCATCCATGCTCTTATTTATCACATGGCTATAATTTAAGTGTTCTGACTTCCTCTATTTGCTTCCTGTCTCACTTTCTGTGTCTCTTTGACCTCATTATCTCATTGTATGAATGTGTACTTGTATGCTGGGGCATGTGTCTACAACTGTGTTTACTGTTTGCTCTTTCAGTGTTAGCCACCATTTTTCCTGAAACTTCCCGCTTAGAGAAAAATCTGTAAAACTTGGAATATATTTCCTAGGGATGTGGAATTCTGTTTCAGCAATAGGGAAAATAAAAATCCCCAAACTAAGACCTCTATAGTCTGAGTCTAATGACAAAAAAAAGCAGAATGTGAGAAACAGTGGCTGTGATCAATAGGACCCGTCTTTGCAATGTCTAATGATTTCTGAAAACACCGCACAGGCTGATTACAAATGTTCCTGCAAAACTGGGGACACAATCAGAGGATGAACTCTGCCGAAACTACACCGCTGTAAAAAAAAAAAAGGAGATACACACACATTTGCTTTCCCACAGTCACACATGCATGCATGTATAAAGAAGCCATGTATGACACAAGGCAAGCTGCAATAAGAAATCCATTTCTATTTTTTTCAGTTCCCAGAAGTACATAAAAGAAAAAAAAATCAAAGCAAAGCAAACTCCACTATAAATAACCCTGCCACATTCTAAATAAAGCCTTTGAGTGTCGAGGGAGTCTGATTGCTTCGAGGAGTTACAGGATTTGGTCATTTTTAATAGCCATGTTTGCTATTTCACCAAATTACTTTTCCTCTGAGAATGCACTGAAGGCACCAGGGGTTCCTTCTCATTGGTCGAAGTACACCAGTGGCCAAGGACATGAAAAGATCTGTCTGGGAGAAGGTCACAGTGATAAGCACTGGGAGCAAGGAGATGAAACAGAGAAGCACAAATTCATTTGGAAAAAGACTTTGGGAGTTGCAAGGAGTCATTGCAGCAAGCTAAGTAAATTATAGATCCCACCGCTGGAGCCTCTGTAGTGCTGTCCACCAGCTCGGTTTCCAAGTGTGCAGGGAACTGTTACTAAATTATTCAGCATTAACACAATTAGTTCAAGCAACTGGAGGGTACAAGCTTTTTGTCTTCTTTTAGGGCCTGTCGATGTGTGCAGGATTCTCTTTTTGATTCCTTGCTATCCTTCCACTCTCCTTTCTGCTGTTCTGTGGATTCTCAGTTTAAGAGGAACCCACAAAATTGCACCTTAGTGTCTAAAGATCCCAGGGAATTCTCTAATAGGACAGCCTTGGAATGGGTTAAGAGCACTTTTGAAGTCAGACAAAAGCTATAATCATTTCATTCTAGCCACTTAAGCAATATAATTTACTTTAATTCAAACACCTTGATTTTTTATTTACAAAAATGATGATAATAACATCCATGAATATACTGAAAGCAGCTAGTAAGATGGCTGATAGAGTCAATAAAAATGTTTCCCAGTTCAAAACATTTCAATCCCCAATACCATATGCACCCAAGAGTACCACTGAGAAATCACCCCTGAACTTAGAACTAGGAGTAGCCCCTGCACATAACTGAGTATGAGCAAAAACACTCACATACCAACACACACACACACACACACACACACACACACACACACACACACACACACACTCGCTTTGGATCAGACAGATGGTCAAAGGGCTGAAGTTCATTCCTATCATGGATGAGGCTTGGAACTTGAATCCTGCTACTGACTGACCCCTCTTCTCCATTAGCATCACTAGATGTAACTTTGAGCTGGGATGCCCTTAGAAATCCTTGGAAATGTTCTTTGGGCCTCATGAGCCCCTACTGGTAGCTTTTCTGGGGGCTACTCTTCTCTACTTACCTTCTTTCACATCAGTATTCTCTTTATCATCAAAATTAATTTAAATTATTTTTAGAAGAGGAAAAACAAGGCTAGATACTGTGCCAGCCAGCTCCAATATTTGGAAAATAAGCTGCAAATCACTTTGTACATTGAACCAGCCCTGCCATATATATTTCTCCATGAAGGAAATAAAACAGCCACCACAGACAAAGCCCCAAGGACATCTCCCTTCTCTCATGGGATTTATATTCACCTTTGTCTCTAACTAGCAAAGCATACAGAATTATATGGCAAAAAAAATTGGTATACAGTTGCTCTTCGAAGCCCTTCACCTTTATTTAGAATATGGCAGGATTATTGATGGGGGGGTTACAAGCGCTCACCCCAGTGCAGTAAGAAATCTACGTATGATGTTTCACTTGCCCAAAACATAACTACTAGTAGATACTGCTCCCTGGAAGCTTTGCTGATAACAGTCAACAAATATACATTTTGTACGTTTTTATACTATGTGCTCTTAAGCTAGAGAAAATAAAATATTAAGAAAAGTCATAGTCAATGATAGTTGGAAATGATCATTCTAGACAAGTAGGTGCTAAAAAGAGATAAAGTGATATGCCTGATGTCCCTTCTGTAACAATATTACAAACCTCAATTTCTAAAAGAAAAAGTGAGAATGAGAGAGAGAGAGATAGGGAGAGAAAAGGAAACTGCCACGACACAGGCAGTGTATCGGGTAGGGGGAGGGCAAGAGGGCAACTGGGGACATTGGTGGCAGGAAATGTGCACTAGTTCAAGGTGTTGTATATTGTATGACTAAAACTCACTCAAGAACAACTTTATATCTAAGAAAAAAATCAATGGCTGTATTATGAACAACCTTGTAATCATAGTGTTTAAATAAAATAAAAAAGAAAGTTGTAAGTAAAATACATTTCAGTATCATGTTGCATTTATTGATAGCCTGAGTTGCCACAATTTATTTATAAATAGGTTATAAATAAATAGATTGACTAATAAAAATTTATTTATAAGAAAAATATTTATAAGAAAATTGTATGTGATTAAAGGCAGTGCACACTGGTGGGTTTTTTTATATAGCTATTAGGAATGGCTGTTGCTAGTAGACAGACCTCTCTAAGGTTGAGTTGAATCTCAGTAAAATTTACATTTGAATTGTAAAACTTGGGTTCACTCCAATGAGCCTCATTTTTCTCACCTGCACATGGGGGCAGTAGTTTAGCTCACTCAGCAAATTCCTATACAGGGGGGTTTCCAATTAGAAAACTGATGCTATGGCTACAGGAACATATGCAGGAATCTTAAAATCCTTTACTTTACTTCCTGACTCACTTATTCACTATTACTATTGGTGTTACTTATGAGTTTGAAATATATTTTTCCTACTGAGCTGAAAATGGGGACAATACCTGCATCCTTGATGAGAAACAGCTGACAAACTTTCTATCAAAAACAAACATTAGATGGAGCTGAAAATAAACTACAGCAAATAAGACACTTAACTACCATATACCAATCTTGGCCCAGCACCCCATCTGGTAACTGTCAGTCCCACCAGGAATGATCCCTAAATGCAGAGCCAAGCATAAGGCCTCAGCACAGCCAGATAGACCCCCAAACAAACAAATGAGTAAACAATAAATATTGTTTATCTGAATAATTTAAACTTTCGTTTTTTTTCCCCCACTTTAATCCCCTAAGTATTACCATCAATTTCATGATTTCCAACACAGCTTCATTTAAAGAAAAAATAAACAAATGATGATATAAGCTGCATAGTTGGGCTTTTAAAAATTAGACATAGAAATATGCTCAAATGTTTTCTTCCCTGCTGTTTTCCCCAATTTTCCTCAGCACTTCTGATCAGGCTCATTTTAATTCGGCTGTAGTCTGCTGTGGAGGCCCGATGACATTTGATACTCTGCAGATTTCAGAACACATCTGCCACAGTGTGGCAAACACATGCAGGAAAAAAGAAATGCAAGGATCTGAGCTGGGAACTGTTCCTGTTAACTAATCACGCCTGGGGGTCCACAGGCGACTGCCTCCACCATCACCTGCCCAATGGCAAAGTAGTCTCCATAGCCTATGGTGCTCACAACCTATTTCCTGGGCTTCAATTGAGATAAGCAGCAGCTTCAACCCCAAATCTTGCCTGGGGCTCTTCCAAATGTCAGTCATCTTGACCCTTCTCTTTAATTGAATGTTATTTAAAATGTACCTGGATGGACACAGATTGCAAGAAAGCATGGTTCAAGCTATCTGGGGATTGATTTCTTTTAACACACACACACACACACACACACACACACACACACACGTAGTGTTACAATGCAGACTTTGATTTCTCAAACAGAGAATTCAGGTAAATAAAATCTGCATTTTCAGGTCAGTCCCAAGTGAGGCTATAGCTGTAGCTGCTACTGAGTCTGTGATCCCAATAATAAAATTATAGTATATTCCATTTCTCCTCCCAAATAGTGCACTGAAAAATATGTCTGTGTATTGAAATGCCAGGTGAGGTAGTCGGAGCTGATGAGAAAATATATCCTAATATTAAACCAATATTCATATTTTTGTTCTTCATAATATTTAAAATATTCAAAGACTTAGAAACAGAAACATGTATGATCCTATTATGTTAAGGAATACATATAAGTATGTGAACGTGAGTGTGAGCAAATGTATATATGTGTGCAAGTGCTTAATAACCTATGTTAAATTAACCTTAATAGACATAATAAAGTGGCCGAAATGAGAGTATGGCGGGTAGGGTGTTCGCCTTGCACTCCACTGGCCTGTGTTCTATCTCCAGCATTCCATATGGTCGGAGTAATTCCTAAATGCAGAGCCAGGAAAAACCCCTGAGGACTGCTGGATATGGCCCCAAAACCTAGTCATAATCGTCATCATCATACTAATAAATATAAAAAAATGTTAAAAAATTAAAAGAAACTAATGTCTTCAATTTGTATGAACTGGCTAAATACATACCGGTAAATGCCATAATAGTTTTCTCTTTTTAAATAATCTAATTTCTAAAATAACTTTCTAAGTTATTGTTATTTATTGAAAGGTTAATAGCAGCATGTATTCTAATTATATAACTTAAAAACTGCAAATATAGTTTTCAATTTCAAGGCCAAATATGACATCTTCATTTCCTGTTAATATCTGGTCTATGCCCTGGTAATGAGAGTTGTTTAAATTTCTAGCATTTCAATTCATTAATTGATGAGATTGGCATTGCAAATGCTTAACTTAGGTGTAGTATTTTTAAGTAAAGAAAATAAAATTCTCTTTACCAAATGGGTTTCATAGTTAATAATGATCACTGAGAATTTGCTTTAATAATGGAATTGATTTTAAGAAAATTGAACAATATAACAATGTCATATTTCTCTCATTTTATAAAGTGCTCTAATGTAATAATAGCATTTCTTAGAAAATAAAATGTAGGAATTGATATATATAAAAAACTTGATAATCCAGCCTTAAATATTGTAAAAGTATTTGAATATGTTTCTTTACACGTTCCCCTTCTTTGATTTCTGATATGGCAATTAGTGTTAATCAATGAAGGAGATTCATTTTAATATGAATTAAATATAATCAAACATTTGGGTTTTTTATTTATTAATCTATGTTATTTTTACCAAAACAATATGCAACCATTTAGATATGCTATGATTCTCCCTACATTAATTTTTGTTTTTGGTTTTGGGCCACACCTGGTGAAGTTCAGGGGTTACTCCTGGCTATGCGCTCAGAAATCGCTTCTGGCTTTGGGGACCAAATGGAGGATAGGGGATTGAACCTCAGTCTGTCCTAGTTAGCATGAGCAAGGCAATTGTCCTACAGCTTGCACCACCGCTCCAGTCCTCCCTACATTAATTTCTAAATAAAGAATATGAACTTGGGGGCTAGAGTAATAACACAACAGATAGGGCATTTGCCTTGTATGCAGCCAACTTAGGTTCCATCCCTGGCATCCCATATGGTCTCTCAAGACTGCCAGGAGTAATTTCTGAGCACAGAGCCAGAAATAATCCCTGATTGCCAAAAGTGAGGCCCAAAATACTTAAAAAAAAAAGTTAGGGGCCAAAGAGATAGTGTGGAGGTAAGGTGTTTGCCTTGCATGTAGAAGGATGGTGGTTCGAATCCCGGCATCCCAGGAGGGATTTCTGAGTGTAGAGCCAGAAGTAACCTCTAAGCGCTGCTGGGTATGACCCAAAAACCAAAAAGAAAGAAGAAGAAGAACAAGAAAATAAAGAAAGAAAAGATGAAAAGCATCTGAAAACAACAGCAGAATTAATAAGCAGATTAATGGACAAACAAGGGCTCTTGTAAATGTTTAAATGTATACATTATTCATGCATATATACACCTAAGTAGTCACCTATCAAGTCTACATTGTGCATGTATTGAGGGGTCTTCAGGGGATTACTGATGGCTCTGCTCTGGGGTCACTGATGGCAGTGCTTGGGAACCATGCAATACAAGGGGGATGGAACTAGGATCTCCCACATGCAAAGCATGTGCTCAGCCCTTTGATCTATCACCAGCCTGATACCTGTATTTGCCACTTAAATTTAGACACACTTTGCATCTTGTTTCTGGTATTCGTTTTTTGCAATCATGTTCCCTTGTTATAAGAACCTTAATATTCATTCATACTATTGTGTTGGGTGAATACACAATGACTCACTTTTCACTTGTGGGCACTTCTCTCTGACTTCTGGCTTTATACTTGTGATAGCAGCCAATGTTGTCTGCTTGTATGCTTGTTCATTTTTTTGCCATTTACTACCTTGTGACTATTTATCCATAATATATGGGTTTCTTTTTTTCACTCATCAGCATATTATTATTACTTCTTTCCTAAAGAAATTAAAAAAATTCTTGGGGTACAGCAGGTAGGGCATTTGCCTTGCATGGGGCCAACCCAATTTCGATCACCGTCATCCCTCTGAGCTTGCCAGCCATGATTCAGGAGTGCAGACCCAGAAATAATACCTGAGCACCACCGTGTGTGGCCAAAAAACAAACAACAATCTCAATGTAACAATTCTAGAACTGACAATATATAAAGAATTTATCATAAGAGTCTGAAGAGTCTGAATTTACTTTCCAGGCTAGCTATAGAGATGTCTATAGAAATATCTACAGGGTATCTACTGATTAGCTCATTTTCATCTTTTCTCTATGTAATAAATGAAGTTAAACTGGGGATACAAATAAAAATAGATTAGGAGAAGACTTGAACCTTACTGAAACAAAGAAAAGACTGATGCACGAAAGTGCATAGAGGGGTTTGTACATGGATGTGAATGTGTGTGTGTATGTGCTGAGGGTTTCTGCTGATTTACAAGGCTAATACGATTCCATTTATTTATATCTGCAACCTAAGATTGCCAGCAGTTTTGGGATGCCTGTTATTTCTAAGTTGGGGCAGGAGGCAGACAATTCTCATTGTTTGGCCAGATTGAGACGAGTGGTGCAACTTGCTTGGCTGCCAAATGACGGTTACACAAGGCTCAGTCTGAAAAGGCAGAAGCTTCATGGAACTGACAGTGAATTGTTCTCACAAGGCCGAAGAGACAATTTGGCTGTGGCTGAGAAGCCCAGTGCTCTTAACATGCAAGCGGCCAGCAGAAATAATGGCATGTCAAGTGCAATTTTCTCACCGGCCACTGACATCGTAAACTGTAATATAGGATAATTATTCAGCATCCCGTGTCCTTCATACTAAGTACCACCCAAATGAGTTCCCAGTTATGGGAAGAGGGAAGGTTAGAAGGTCAAATTTAAAGAGAGAAAATGAGTCAGTGCCTTGGAGGGAAAGAATTATAAATAGATGTGGCATCAGATCCAAATAAGGAATGGCCTAGGTAGGAGGGAGATAGGGAAGGAGAGCAGAAGAATTTATGTAAGAGAAATGATTTGGAAAAGATATCTGACCACCTGGAATGCAAATGGGATTTCCCCCAATAGGAGGTTCACAGAGGCACAAAACAATAGCTAAAGAAATTCAGGCCAAATGATCAATAGATGTCACACACTATTTTTTTAAGTCCTGCTTTCTTTTTTGATTCTGTAGGGTTTGGTACTTTACATATATGTCTGCAATGCACTCTCTTATTTCAAGTAAGAAAATCCCTGGGGCCAGAGAAAAAAATACATTAGGTAGGGCATTTGCCTTGCAGAGTTCTATCCCTGGCATCCCAAATGGTCCCCTGAGCATCACCAGCTGAGCCAAGAGTAAACCCTTGCTCGCATCCAATTATGACCCAAACACTCCAGTTCTCTCTCTCTCTCTCTCTCTCTCTCTCTCTCTCTCTCTCTCTCTCTCTCTCTCTCTCTCTCTCTCTCTCTCTCTCTCTCTCACACACACACACACACACACACACACACACACCACACACACACACACACACACACAGAGTAAGGAAACCCCTGCCAGAGAGTGGTCCTATGACTTTCACTACCAACTGCTTTGCAGCAGACTTGGAAATCAATGAAGCAGATCTCCAAAGAGCTGGGCCTAACTTCAAATTCTGATTCAGAAGATCCCCCCCCCCCCTCCATCCTCTGCTCACCCAGTTATTTCAAACAGATCTCAACTTAACACATGCTATCTCACAGCTTGTTTTGTTTGGTTTGTGCTTGGTTTGTACTTGGTTTTGTGCTTGGTACATGCTATGTCCTCCACAGGCAATGTTTTCTCTTTCCCCTCTGCCCCTTCCATAACATTTCCAGGGGACAACTCCTAGCTTAGAACTCTAGAGTTACTCCAGTGGTGTCTGGATCAAACCCCAGCTCCTATTTGGGTGTTTGTTTGCTTTGCTTGTTAGGTCACACCCACTGATAATCAGGGGTTACTCCTGGCTCTGCACTCAGACATTACTCCCGGAAGGCTCGGGACTATACAGAATACCAGAGTACTGTCACTGTGGCCCCCAAACACAGAGATATTTCTTAATCTTCCATTTATGCTTTATTTTATTTTTGTTTGGGGCATACCCAGCAATGTTCAGGAATTACTACTGGCTCAGCAATCAGGAATCACTCCTGGTAGTGCTTGAAAACCATATGGAATGCCAAGAATTGAATTTGGGATGAATCTGTGCAAAGAAACTTACCCAGAACAATAATAATATTTTGCCCATTATTTATATTTTTAGTAGAAGTGACATCTTTTAGTATTTAGGAGGTCTGAAGCCACTTTCAGTAATGCCAAGATAGTTCCTGGAAGAAAAGTTGTTGGAATGAGGTACCAAGATTGCAATTAGGTCCTGAAAGGCCTGTGCTATATCACTTGACTAGGATTTCTATTTCCATTTTAATGTGACAAGTATTTTTATACATATTGTTTTAAAAGTCTCTCTAGTACCAGGTATGTTCCATGATAGAGATCATGGAACTGAGAAAATTTAGCAGATATTAGGTGCTCAGTAAACTTTTTTTTTATTTGAACAATCACCCTCCTATTTGAGAATGAAGGGCTCTCGTGATATCAAGAGTCCATATTAAAGTGTCCAAGCACATTTGATAATGAGGGCAGTATTGCTAGTTTTGGTTATAAGTTGATCACTAGAACACAGAAGCATAGAAGCAGCTTCCCATGCACCATTTTTTTTCCAGTATTGCAGACTAACAAGGTAGCTTCACATGAGTTTGATATCCATAGTGGAGGCCCAAGGGATGTAGCAGGCTTAAATTTTATTTTTGCGGAAGGACTAAGGCAGGAGGGAAGCCTGCTGGGGCAGTTTGTTTTCCAGAAATTCAGAATGCAGATTTCAGGTCTTCGCTGTGCAATAAACATAAACATGTTTTCAGACAGGCCAGAAAGAAAGGGATTACCTCTTTACACTGTTTTCTATCACTGAGTAAGACAAATATAGTGGGTGGCCCCTGCTGCATCCTCTGAGAGTAACTCTAGCAAGTTAACTTGTCTTCTAGCATTGCCTCAAAGTGAAACTCTTTATGACCAATGCATCAAAGTCTAGTCTACAAAATAAACAAATGCTATTTGTTTCATATCTGATTTGGGTTCATATCACTTTTATTATTATTCATACAATTTACTGATTCATTTACTCAAGGAATATATTTAGCATTTTCTATGTGCTGGGGCACATAATGAAGAAGAGAGAGGACTCAGTCCTTCTCTTTGCAGAACTTACATGCTTAGCAGACAACAAATCCTATATAAGATAGCACATAGTAAGTGTTAAATAATGATCATCAGGAAGAAGGAAAATAAAATATAGTCAAATAGTTCAAAACATTGGAGAAGAGACAGTTATGTTTTAGGCAAATGGAAAAGGGAGACAGTTTTAGGAATAAAACTTTCAACTTCATATTAATTCAACAGAATATACATACTTAAATTAGACCTGGACAACAAAACCCTTTTTATTCTACTCCATCCCTCATATGTTTTTCAGGTCCCTTTGGTCCAGCTAAAACGTCTTTCTCTTCTACTCATGCTATCAGGGCAAGAGACATTCACTGAAAGGTCACCTCCACCATAAGCAGCTTGGGTTAAACAAAAGGCACTTCCTTAGGCATATGAGTCTTGTGTTCACCTAGAGGTATAATGTTTGCTCATCTGTCTACCACTTCAACTACACACACACACACACACACACACACACACACACACACACACACACACACATACACACACACACACACCATTTCAACCACACACACAAAAATACTCAGCTAACTAACAATTACTCAGTTATCTGTGTCAGTAATTAAACATATATCTGGAGTTTGTTTGCTTTGACTTTTGGGTTACACTGGTGATGATGGGGATTATTTCTTGCTCTGCACTCAGGAATTATTCCTGGTAAAATCAGGGGATCAGGTGGGATAGCTGGGATTGAAATCAGGTCGGCCATATGCAAGGCAAGTGCCCTGCCCACTCTACAGTAAGTTTGTATATATTTAGTTTTACAAACTCTCCTTTTGGTAGACCTCCCAAGTAATGGCTTCAGGAATTCCAGGTTAATTACAGCTGAAATTTGGACAACTAATCCAGATAATTCAATGATAGGGCTCAAGGAGTAATAGCTGCTCAGGTCTTGAGGTTTAGGGGATCACTGTGGCTTTGCTCAGGGGTCTACATGGTTCTGGGATTTGAACTCTGCATGCACTCCTAACCGCCGAGCAATTGCTAGGACCTATTACTCATATACTTTTATCCTATTAGCATAATTATTCTATTAGCATAATTCTTGAAGAGCATTTGTCACTTCCCCAAGTTTACACCCACAAAGTGGTAAAGTCAATAGGCAAATGTCTGCAGAATGTACCTCTACAGCTTGATTCATTTTCTGCATTCGGCTGCATACCAATATAGCAAATCAGAACATGGATATTATAAGGGCATGCATAAAGCTCTAAGGAGCCAATCACTTAAAAATAGCTCTGCCCTGTAGTTTGAACTTAGACAGCCAGGTCCTGATGCCCCCACCAGGCTGACTTGCAGAGGGCCTTTTAAAGAACAGTCATGCTAAGTAACTCACACTTCTCTGCTAGCTCCTGGGGAGAAGCTCAGTGATGAAATGGTTTCAAGTAGGATATGGAAGAGTGTGCACAGAGATAAAACATTGTAAAGCACTGGTGGTTACCCCGATACGGATCATCCCCACACTCAGTCTGACTCATAATCTGAAGCAGTCACCTGAAATGTATTTTTGGCTTCACTACAACCCGAGATCCTCAAAACCTAAGCTGTCATAATTCTGGAGTAATTTTCTCTAAGGGGAAATATGTATGATTGGAAAGCAGGAAAGCTCTTTGGAACCTAAGATTAACTTTGACTTAACAATCATTGAGGAGAGAAAACAAGGGAAGTCTAATTCATAATAGCAGCTCTCAAGAATCAGGAGCATTTTGGTCATTTCAAAATCTGAACATTTACTCTCAGTATTTCTGTCATTCAAAGAAGCATGGACTTCATAAGTGATTAAGTTGTCAAAGGATGAATACTCCTTGTTTGTCTCTATAGTCTTTGTGGGAGAGGGATCCTAAATAACTCTCAGAATCCCAGGGGACCTTCCTGGTAATTCTACATCAACTGGGCCAATGATTCATTGCAATGATCAGGGATGTGTTACTGCTCAAGCTCTGTAGTGCTAAGGATTACAAGGTCCTCTAATGGTGCTTTTTAGGAGTATTCTTAGTGGTGCTAAAGAAGCCATATGAGTTTGAGGATCAAAGTGGTATTGGCTGAATGCAAGCCAAGTGCCTTAACTCTTGGATCATCTCTCCAACCCCTGTCTATATTCTTTATTTAAAGATTGTGAGAAAATTTCTTTTTCAGGGTCTATGAGTCCAAAACAAACCCAAACCCAAACCAAATATTTCTGCAGGGAAATATATGAATAGTTGCAATAATGGGAAGTCTGATGACTATAAATAGCCTCAAGACAGTTTTGCTACCTGAGACTGTATTAGGCATTCAAAAAAAATTCCTAACATCCAAACTTAAATTACATTTCTATGCAGGTAAAAATATAATATTCTCCTGATCATAACAAATTTGGTGATTAATACTGGAAGACACCATCCAAGTGGCATACCTTCATAAAGAATTTACAAAAAAGGGAACTATCAACTCTCTGTTCTTAAATGCAGATATATATTATATTTCATACAAAGTCCAGTTAAAGAAATTCTGAATATCCATCAAGTGGAAGTTTAAGGATTTTGGTTTTTATACTCAATACCTCTAAAATATAAATGAGAGTTTAAACACCTTAGTAACATCTTAATGACTAAGATGTAAAACTATGGGTAAAATTGTGACTTTAGGAATCCTCAGCTTGATTGAAACTCAAATCATCTACTAGTTTTGTGATCTTAGTTTGCTTAATTAATTCATCTTCTTAGATATTAGACTTGCAGAAAAAAAATCTGGTCAAGAAAGACCTATTCAAAACCCAGTGGGATAGATGTGCTTTGGAATTCAAAGTTCTCACATTTAGAAACATATTAAGATATATAAACTGTATACTAAGTAATACTGTCAGCAGGGAATGGGATAGCACCCTGTAATCAAACACATTAACATTTCTGCGGGGAAATATATGAATAGTTGCAATAATGGGAAATCTAATGACTATAAATAGCCTCAAGACAGTTTTGCTACCTGAGTCTGTATTAGACATTCAAAAAAAATTCTAACATTGTTTTCTATTTTAGACTTAAGAAAAAAGGAGATATCTACCTGTTCAAACATGTGTGTCAAATCATGCCTGCATGCACATATATGTGGCACATAAAGACACACACACATTGAAAGGGCTAGAAGGGGCTGTTTTGAGGATTAAATAGAATTATCTTCTCAATTTATACTTTTATAATAATGGTCCACACATATGAAGTACTCAATATTGGTCATACTTAGTTACTTGAAGTCAGTGGTCACTGTTGTATTCACTGGCATGTCCCTCATATGCCACAAGAGTGTCATCTAGATAGAAAGTCTCAATAGTTTTTGAATCAATCATAATATCTCTTCACCCAGGCTTCCTTAGTCTACAGAGAAATGTATGGAAAGAGAGAACATAATCCTTGGGGAGATTCAATCTGCTTTGCAAGATAATAGATAGAAACTAGAAGGCTATCAAAAGTTCCTAGTGAAATACAAAGAGTTAACTAAAGTCCCCAAGATCCATAGTTAGTTTTCTTCCTACTTCTCTAAATCCCTGCATTTGCAACATAAATAATATTGGCATGAATCACTTCTGAATTTGACTTTTCAGGAAAATAAGCCTTTGGCAGACTCATCATTGAAATTCTACCTATGATGGTAGTTTTGTGCATCAAAATTAACAAAGCTTATTAACAGTTCTCAGGAACAAGCATGAAGCATCTCCAGTAGCCCATCTGTGATTTCCGGAAAGAAAGCAACACTTAGCTCCATAAGGATATGACAACAGTGAGAATAAAACATAAATGTAAAACTAAATGCAGTGTGCATACATACAAATCACATGTATGCATATATGCATTTATAGTAGATTAAAAATCCTCACATACATACACATACATTTAAATTAAAATTCTATATATTTTATTTGATTTTACAATGAATGATCTCATGTCCTATTATAAAAATTTTGTTTTGTTTTTTGGGCCACACAAGGCGGAGCTCAGGGGTTACTCTGGCTCTGTGCTCAGCAATCACTCCTGGCAGGCTTGGTGGACCATATGGAATGCCAGGCATTGAATCCTGGTCTGACCCAGGTCATTCATGTGCAAGGCAAACACTATACCACTGGGCTATCGCACTGGCCTCTCCTATTGTAAATTTTATTGAACTCCAGTATAAGGCACTGTTATCTATACACTCTAAGAATTTTCCTTTGGAACCAGGAAAATAATTTAAATGACTGGCACATATGCTCTGCTCTGCATGTGCAAAATCCAAACTTTGACCTCCAGTACAGCATGACTTTCTGAGCACCACCAGGTGTGACCCTGAAAGAGCCTACTACCTAGCACTGAACTGTTGGACCCATATACACAGTCCCAAGTACCATCAAAAGTGGCCATCCACATCCTTGTATTGAGTGGGAGCACTCAAAAAGTGTTTTATAAAAAAATCTCCCTGGCACATATGTGCTGCCTGGGTACATGGTTCCAGAGCACTTACAGCCACATCTTCCCTCTTGAGATGTGGACTTCTTCTATTTTCATGCTGAGCTTGTACCAGAGCATTCTATCCCTTGGAGAAGCCCGTGTTTTCTCCTGAGCATATTACTCTTTACTCTCTGTTCTTATTCTCTCCTTTGCCTTTCCCAGTACCTCCAAATAAAATTTTTTACTTAAAAAAATCCCCTTTCTCAATCGTAGAATAAGTGTAAAAACCACAAATGGAAGCAAAATAAAAAAAAAAAAGAATTATGAGTAAACAGGAGATACATGAAATTGTAAAGAGTTGGACCTCAAAATGAAATGAAGCAAAGTAACATCTTAGGAACTGAACTAACAAAAATTCACACTGACCAAAAAATGCATCCTTCCTCCCAGAAATATTAATTACTGAAAAGGATTGGCACACAGATTTCTTGTATGTCATGAAAAAGAAAAACTTATATGTGTATCTATATAACCCAACAATGTTATTATATCTATGACAAAGTGGAAAAAACTAGTTTCACTTAGAAGAATAATTCTGTTTGCACTTAATACTGTTACCCTGGGATTATTAATTTTTCTAAAGAAATCAACAGGTAAATGGAATCACCATCTGGAGTTAAGTGCTTACGTGTGATAAGTCTGATGTCAAAAGACGAAAAGGAACAGAAACTGAAATTGGGGTCATAAAAATGGAGCTTACCCGGCCAACAAGAATCGGTTCTGGTCCAGAAAACTCTTCCAGCACGAACATTTGATTCCAAACCCAGCCTCTCTTGGAGCGGTTTAAAATCCGCTGTTCTTCACTTAGCCTGTTTAGTTCCAAAGGGGATCCACTCATTAAAACTTGAGACTGATTCATCGGAGCCATGTAAATGCAAGGGGCAAGAGTAATCCATAATATTATTAATGGAGTCCAGAGATCCAGGAGCATTTCCGCTAGCCGTTCTGGCATGGTCCCACCAGTTAAGCAAATCACCACGAAAATGAGACAATTATTTTTTTTGCCTCCGGTCTGTAGCCATCCAATTCATCATGCAGCGCCGAGCATTTACTTACAGCTCTGCCACGTGTTTATAACACAGGAAACAGACATGTCTAAGCCGTTTTTCTAAGACTACGATCCATTGGCTTTCCTTTTCATTGAAATTTTCTGCAAAAACAGAAAGGGAGAGAAATGAAGGTTTATAGAGCAGGGTTTAAAACACACAGTGCTTTGCAAAAAGCACTAAAAGGAACAACCTGAATTGCCTAAAGTTGAGAAAGTGCATCTCAGGAACTAAGAGAAGATGAACAGGTCAGCTACATTTTAAGCGTTGTTTATATTTACTACAAGTTTATATCTATGTTAATTATCAAATACTGTTTCAATAAAAGAAATTCTCCATTCCCTCTTGCTTTCCCCCACCTTCTTTTCTCTTCTTTCTTGCCTTTTTTCCTTTCTTCTTTCTTTCTCTATTCTTCTCAATCTCTTATTTGGGGTGGGGTGGGGTGAGTGGAGAGAGTCACCACACCCAACTGTGCTAGAATTTAGTCTTGGCTCCCTGCTGAGGGATCACTCCTGTCCATGCTCAGTGGGCCATAAATGGTGCTGGGATTCAAAACAAGCAGGCCACAAGTAAGAGAATCATCTTAACCCTTAGGTCTTCTAGCTGAAGCTTATGATATGAAGCATTTTCTTCCCTTTTGTAAATTCTGCATATCCTCTCTCCCTCCCTCCCTTCTTTCCTTCTCTCTCAGTTCCCACTCACTAAGAAAATGAGTTCTAGTTCACTTTTTTGCTGAATTATAGGAAACTAGCCCTTAATGGTAAAGACTTTTAAAATTCTTTTTACACATGGGAATGGGCAGAGAAAGTCCCCCAATTTTTACAATCTTAGCTGCCACAACCTATCAGAAGGGGATTGCCCAATTTAGGGTGCAGAATGCACTTCTCTGCCTAGATGCTAATAATGACTGAATAAAATTAGAAAGTTCCCAGAGAGAAATTCTGTAATGTCCAGTGTGTATGCTATAATCAGGACAGTGTCAGGGCTCCCATTCTAAACGTGGAGTTGAACAGAAGGTTTAAATTATGAAAAGCTCCTTTGGGAATGAAATAGGGTAAAAATACAATTTTCAATTGAGGAGATTCAGAGAGGAATGGAGAAAAACAGAAAGAAAAAAAAAGAAAGAAATCCCTATTACCTGAGGTGTCAAATACATTTTTTTGCTTACCTTTAGCGTGGCAAAATGTATTTCTTCCCTCTCAAAAAAATTATTTTTAAAGAAATAATGCTCACCACAGATCCCAGAGAGAAGCCTTGATGAATTAGATTCAATGGGAAAATAATTCCACAGGACACTATAGGAAATGGGTTGGCTCAGCGAATTCATAATGGGGTAGAGAACTTTCCCCTTTAGGTATCCAGCTCTGCTCTGGCTCAGATGGGAAGGCTTATCGTCATTAAAATTGGGTACATGAGTCGGAGATCTTAGTGAATGCATTCAGGGCAGAAGATGGGCAGAACCCAGCGAGGCTACAAACACAAGTTAAATCTGATCGACCAAGAGAGTAGTAGCATTATCCCACCTGATACTGTGTCGGGATTCAGGTCATTCATCCCAACTCTGCATCTCAAAAATGACCCGGTGGCAGATTGCACAAAGAGGCGCTAGGGTGAGCAGACTCTCTTCTGAAAACTGAAGAAACACAGGTTTCCCCTGGGGAACCGAGTCATAAAAGAATCCAGAATCATGTCCTAAAATTGCAACCCAGGCGGGGCAACCAAAACTTACTCTGGAACAAACACAATTTCAAAAGATTTGGATGAGAAACATATAACCCCCAATACTCATCTCATTCTGAATTCCCACCCCACATATTAGCCCAGAGATCTGTAAGGTCAAACGCCTGGCACACCAGGTTCTTTCCCAGATGGGGAAAGAAGAATAAGGATTTGTGGCAGAGTGCTCAGCAAGCAAGATGAACCTGAGTTTGAATCTCAGTTTACTCCCTCCTGTCACCACATTTACCAACAAAGTTCTAGACCTCTCTGAGTATTGCCTTTCTCTTCTGCAAAACAATCTTTGCTCTTTGGTGGCCGGAAGGGGACACATGTACACAGTATCACTGGACTGCAGAGCTTGCAGTTAGCCTGACTTTGACTCTGAGACTGGGTTAGGATGACCCCTACCCTTGAGAGGCTTAAAAGAAAATGCTTGGAATAAGCAGTTAAGTTGTGTGGCCTCTGAAACAACAGGAAAAAAGACATTAAAAAAATAGATAGTTGAAGAGTGACACAGACACACTCAATATCATCCTTTAAGGTCGGATAGAGGTGAGTCTAGAGAGGAAATTTTGTGCCAAATGACAAGAGAGTGTGAATTTTTCTGTCTTTGTTCATTTTTGAACACTGGCATTGCAGTTCAGGGATCATCCAGTGATGAAGATGTAACCTGGATTCTAGCATGCAAAGCATGTGCCCCTGCCCTCTGAGTCATCTCCCCAGACCGGAGATTCTTTCTTGTCACAATGTCTCAGACTAAACACATGTCAGGGCAAATGGATGGAGGCTCCCCAAGTAGACTCTTTTCCCCCAAGGCCAGACCTTAAAGCACAAAGGCCACTACTTCCACTCACCATTAGCCCAAGTTCTAGTGCGAAAAGGAAAACCCTGAGACCTTTGTAAAAGTTTCCACTAGCATCAGGCTGCCTGGAGGTATCATACATGTTAAAGAATAGCACTTACCTGGGAGTCTATAAACAACTACAATATACCTACTGGCAGCTTGATTTTAAGGACTTAAAGACTCTTGGCAAAACAAAACAAAACAAAACAAAAATACAGGAAAGGATAGAATATACCATTACTTTTATTTGATCTCTTGTGGGGAAGCCTGGGATGTTTGGAACTATACCTAGTAGTGCTCAGGAGATATTATTCTTGGCTCTGGACTTATGAGTGATCCTGGAAAGATTCTGGCAGCACATGGAGATGCATTGCCAGAATTTCAAACCAGGGACAAAATAAGTGCATTGCTCTTTAACTTCTTTCTCTGGGCCCTCTCCTTTTTATTTATTTGTTTGTTTGTTTTAGTCACATACAGTTGTGCGCAGAACTTAATCCTGGCTCTGTGGGCAGGGATCACTCCTGACAGTACATAGTGGGCCATATTCAGTACAAGACATCAAACCTGAATTGGTTACATGCAGGACAAGAATCTCCCACACCAGTCATCCTGTCCTCCGAACTATCTTTCTGGCCTCTAAATAGCTACTTTTGAGTGGTATTACATATTCTCAAGGATATTCTAGTATTAATGATTCCAAGCAAAGGACTGTAATCCCAGTTTAATCTTTAATTGACAGCTTCCTTGAAGGAGACCATCAAGTAGCCCGAGGATGAAATGTGAGGTTCTCTGAGCTCTCTACCTGAACTTGCCAGAATCAGGAAAACAGTGATAATAGACCCTGAGACAGTTTTATTCAATGACAGAGCTTCATTAGTGATAATGAATGGATTAATAAATAAAGGAATATCTGCATAGCCCAAAATAGTATCCATTAACATAATAGCTTACAGTTAGATAAAGCTTACTAATGCTTTGCACTGTTTGCTTCAAAACTGAGGTACAGAAGAATGACTTATTCAAGGAACACTGCTGGTAAGAATTATTTGATTCAAAATAATCTAACGCCCAAATCCTCCCTCTTAGCACAAAACTTCCTTCCATTATATAAACACTGAATTAGCTGAAGTTGTCAGGCACTATAGAGAAGAAAGCAAAAAAGATCAGGAAATAGAGTGTCTAATGAACAATTTCTGAAACATAGACACATACAATAGTTACTGACATAGCAGTGGTCCTCAAACTATGGCCCGCAGGCCACATATTGTATTTGTATCTGTTTTGTTTCTTCATTGCAAAATAAGATATATGCAGTGTGCATAAGAATCCATTCAGAAGTTTTGTTTTTACTATAGTCAGACCCTCCAATGGTCTGAGGGACAGTGAACTGGCCCCCTGTTTAAAAAGTTTGAGGACCCCCGATAGGGGATCCAGAAAAGATCGAGGAATACAAAGTGAGGTCAGTCATCTTGTATCACTTATTAAAGAAGGCTTCCTTTAGGAACTGCCAAATCATTTTGGTTGTTATTTTGTTTTTGCTTGGTTTTGGTATTGGTTTTGTGGTCACATCCAGTGATGCATGGGACTTAATCTTGTCTCTGTGTTCAGGGATTTCTCCTGTTGAACTCACATTGGGTACCAGAAATCACACAAAAGTCAGCAGACAAAATTTGCCATATTCCCTCTCTTGTGCCAGAGAGAGTCATCTCAATGTTTAGAAGGTCTTCCCTGACTGAAAAATAGATGTGAGAAGATATTGAAGTTAAGCCATTGATAAGAGTAAGACACCAACTAATCTAGGCTCACCTAGAATCATTTTCAAATCATTTCTTACTACATCAGCTAAGTCATGGTCATCTCCTCTTATCCCTAACCCCCCTATCTTTAATGATCTGTGCTACAAGTTGAATAGGATGTGCTTCTCTTTGCTAGTTTTTGTGGAGAACTGGTTTAATTTCTCAAAAATTTTAAGGAGTAGCTATACATTATCATCACACTAAGAGTCTTGAAGACATATTATTCAAACCAACTCCTTTTCAGAGAAAGGATAATTTGGCTGATGTTCAGCAAACAGTTCAGGCAAAAATGACCCAGTTATATATGACCTTAACTCCATGAAAATCCTTCATCTATCTATCCAATCTCACTGCCCCTTGAAGTATACCTCCTCATAGAGAATCTAAAAACACACATAAAACCCTACCTCAAATCTTACAAAACTATTA
Source organism: Suncus etruscus (assembly GCF_024139225.1). Taxonomy (NCBI): domain Eukaryota; kingdom Metazoa; phylum Chordata; class Mammalia; order Eulipotyphla; family Soricidae; genus Suncus; species Suncus etruscus. Next base: position 56,377,358 of record NC_064861.1, read on the forward strand.
TTTTATATTCTGTTGAAAGTTTATTTAGTTTTATTTAAATACAGGAAGATGATACCATTTAACACAGAAAGACTAACAGTGAACACTTAGAAAGTGAAAAATAGTTAAGAGCACGAGCAGTAGGGTGTTTAACTTGTCAGAGACCACCTCAAATATAATCACCGATACCTTCTATGATGCCCTCAACTCACCAGGAATGATCCCTGAGTGCAAAGGCAAGAGTAAGCACTAAACATTACTGGGTGTGACCCATTCCAAAACAACAAACAAACAAGTGAATAATAAGTAAATCTCAAAGCAGCTGTGGTAATAGCATGGGAGTCAGGGAAGTGTGCCTCAAATGCCTGAGAACCAGGATGGATTGCTGAGTACCATCTAGTCCTGGATGCATTGCTCCTGAGGTGCTCAAGCATCATTGGATGTAGCCCTGGGGGCCAGCACCATTGGCTAGATTTAAATATTGGTCTTTCTGACCAGGTTGTCTGAGTGTCAAAAGGAGTGGCCTCTGGACCCTGCAAGCAATGGTTGGGAGCCATAAAGTAAAATTAGACCAAAAATATAAGCCCACAAGGTTAAAGAGTAGATATGGAGCCAGAGCAATAGTATAGCAAGTATGGCACTTACTTTGCTTACAGCCAACCGAGGTTCAATTTCTGGCATTCTACATGGACTCCTGAGCCTGCCAGTAGTAATTCCTGAGTGCAGGGCCAGAAGTAAACTCTCAACCATCATCAAATGTGATGTCCTCCCCCAAAAAGTAAATATGTAGACATATGTCAAAATAACCCTATGATGTTTCATCACTATTTTATTGATCATCTCGTTTTAGAGGGAAGCAAACTGGAGTGCTGATCTTTCAAATAATACCCCATTTTTACTGAACAAGATGCTTTCAAAGCCTGAGGTCATTTTTGCTTCCATCACTTAGAGGTAAAAGTATGCTGTCAAATATTTAAGAGGCTCTCTATTATTAAAAAAAAAAATCCCCAGATTAACTTCTGAAAATGTATCCCTCATCTCAGGTCAGAATCATCTCCTGGGCACCACAAATGGGGTATATAAAACTTTAATCTGCATGAAAATCACTGGCAATCTTATTTAAATGTGGATCTTAATCCAGCAACTCTAGATCAAGGACTGCTCTGCTATATGCCTCATCAATTTTCCTGCAACATAGAGGAAAGTGAATTGATTATCATGGTTAGAGTCTGGGATTGAAGTGATATTAGCTCCTAATTTGGCTTTCTACTACTAGTTGCAAAATTTTGAAGAACTCTGTAGTGTAGCAGAGAAACACTCAGTATTACTTACTTTCATGACCATGGAAAATTAATTATTATTGTGTCTAAAAATTGATGTACTATATGAGGCTTTGGCAAAATCCAGTACTAGAATGCCTGGCTATCTGGAATTTGTATGAAGGCATAAAATACTTTCTTCAGTTCCTACCTACTTTGTGTGTATGTGTGTGACACTGGAGAAAATGCTGCGATCACTGAAGTATCCACATGCTATCAAAACGGGGCGAGTGGGAGTTGGCCCTGACTTCAGGGAAGTCTGTGTATTGGAGAGAAATAGGATTCAACTGTGAAAATTAGAACCATGCTATTTTAATGTTTATGCCTCTGCCACTGGCAGAGCTCATGTTGTCCTCTTTGATGATCAGAGAATGGCTTTATGGGAATTCTTGAGATGCAACAGAATGTTATGTCACTGTTATCAGAATTAATAAATACCACACTGCATATACAAACTGCTTAACTCAATGCAAGAAAGAAGAAATGGAATAGGTTGTAAAGCTTGGGTAAAAAAATCAATTTTATTTTTAGATTTTCCAACCACAGTATGTATGTCTGGCCAAGTAATCCACTTTATTATAATGCTGCTGCATTGATTTACACCCAGATAGTGAGATGAAGAGATTTTACAGTCTCTCTGGAATTCTTACAAATAAGAAAGTCTTTAGAATTTCCCCATGAGAAGATATCTTTTCTTAGGTAAGGCATATGCAATCTGATTTCTCATTCATACTTACAAACTACATTAGAGATAATTCTAATTACAGCCTGGATGTTCGTTACTTTGCTTACCCTAACATTTTTTTAAGGTGAGCTTGGTCAATTCTTAGATATGTTAAGTCATTATGCAAAAATTGCACCATCGATTTTATAAACAATGCAGATTCAAGTCCCAAACGATGAGCTGCACACTGATAGGTGAAGTATAAAAAAAGACAAGTTTTATAGACATTTTAGGGTTCAGTCCAGCAGATTATTGTGCTTGACAGCAAGTTATGCTTTTATTATCCAGTGGACTTAGTGGCTACAGTATTTCATGGAAGCATATAAAAGGACATATAGGACCAAAGAGTTGCTATTAAAAGTGTCTGGCCTTGAATTTAGAGCCATTAGCTGGCTGCTTCAAAACAGGTAAATGCACATTGAATTCAAAGTGATACTTCAGGTTAACAGGGAAGTGATTTCAACATGTGTCACAATACAATTTGCACAGAGCCCTGGATGACCAGTGCAGAACAGATAAAGTATTTGAATTCTGTGAAGGGGAAAATACTTGTATGTGTTCAAATGTAAACAATGCATAAGAATCTTCTTGCTTTAATGCCTTCTGAACTCCTGGAACAACTCCCTTGACAGAATAGAACTCTAAATATTTTTGTGCACTCAACCACATACATTTGTTTGTTTCTCTTTTCTCTTAGTTACAGTTCTATTGGTCATCTTGAATTGGCATCAACACATATACTTATTCAGTGTCTTTTTTCCTTTTTTTTTTTTTTTTAAGAAAATCATTGGCTTGTTGTGTCACCCCTTTCTTGATTATCAAGGCACTTCTCATTTTTGTTGAGAAAATTTAGTTTATGTTAAATTTTACAATTACTGGCTACAATGGTCAACATTAAATAAAGAAAACATGTCTCACTCTGTCCTTTCCTAGGTAGATTCAGAACTTTGTACAGACAAACATTTCTGGATGTTAACTTAGTACAGAATGGGATGAGTAAAACAAATATAGGATAAAGTCAAAACAAGGCCCATCTCTAGCATTTGAGATCCAAACGTTTATTTCTAAAACTTCCTTAGAAGTGTTACTGGACTGAGACATTGAAGATTGTTCTTTTCAACTTTCTACAGGAAGAACAGGATTGTGATCATCTCAAGAGGATGAATGGAAGCCCTACATCTACCTGGCCAATTACAGACACAGTTGTGCCAGGAAGGCACTTCTCTAATATAATCTAATTCCTTCCTTCTCGATTTAATAGCTACACTCTTTGCTATCTTTAAATTACCTCTTCAAATTTAATAGTTAAAGACCTAAGAAGTGAAAACAATTTGTACTGGTCCTTTAAGTCACAGAAACAGAATCAATCTTACTTATACTGTCATAATACTAAAGTGTAGGGAGCTCAAAGTTGCAGTGGTTGAGAACATTGACTCTGGGACTCACAAGAAATAGGTTTTAGCACATTTCTATTATTGTTAAAATTAAGTGACCTGGGAAAATTCATCTCAACTAATGGCAGATGAGGTAATCAAAGCTATGTGTTTAATGCTATAGGACATGTAGGATTTTAGAGGAAAAAATAAGCCTAAAGTATGATAACATACATAAGACAAAGTATTGGTCACTGTAGCAATCATAGTTTTAATGGATTGAATATTTTGTCTGGGGACAAATTATTTGATTTGTAAAAATTATTTCATTGCAATTTCTTGCAGCACTAGAAAGAATCCTCAGTATTTTATACAGACAGGTAATAAAATAACTTTTCTAATTCTTCATTTTTTTTTAAATGACCAACACCAATTTGGGAAAAATAACATGACTTTATATTGGTTTTATAGGGGCCTAAGATATAGTACAGGAGTTATGGGTCTAGCTTTTTACAAGGTTTACCCAGGTCAAATTTCATATGCCCCTCCCCCCCATTAGCCCTTAAGCACAGAACTAGGAACAGCAGTCCCTGAGCACTGGTAGGCATGGCCTAAATAAATAAATAAACAAATAAACAAATTGTTTCATTAAACCTCTTAAGTACATTATTTTTATCTATCTCCCCCAAAGTCAATCCTGCCTCCCTTTTCCATAGAAGACATGACCTTGTTCTTTCATAGTTTTCTTTTTTGTTTTTGTTTTTATTTTTGTTTTCAGCCACACCCAGTGACGCTCAGGGGTTACTCCTGACTATGCGCTCAGAAATGCTCCTGGCTTGGGGGACCATATGGGATGCTGGGGAATTGAACTGCGGTCCATCCTAAGCTAGCAAGATAGACGCCTTATGGCCTGTGTCACTGCTTCGGCCTCTCCTTGTATTCATCTTAAAGAGCAAAGCAGAGTCATTCACTTTCAATCCAATTTAATCCACTCTCCAAAAAATAGGGCATTGCATATTTTGGAATATTGGTCCAAGTGGAGAGTTCCTCCCTACTAATTTAAAGATAGAGCCAAGTGCTCTAGAAACACATCTCAGGGAGGAAATACTCTGAGATGATCAGAGTAATTAGAGTTTAGGTTCAAATACTGTCTTGTGCCCAATACTACTCACCAAATTTCATTTATTTATTTCAAGGAACTTTAGCACTACTCTTGACAGTTAAAAGCTCTCCGGATTTGCCTTAGAAATGCAGGCATAGTTAAAAATCCAGTAATATCACATAATTAAAGCCATGATCTACAGCACTGAGATGGAAATGCTGTCAAGTATCCCAAAGTAAGTGAAGATTCTGCCAATTAGATTCTACTGTACAGTGATCACCCTTGTTGTCTGTGTTCCTTACTGTCTGTCATTCTCTTGTGCTTTAAATATTTCAAAGTGTCAAAGATCATCCACTGTTACTGTGAACTATGGGACACAAATGTGGATAGGGACATACTAGAAAGCAATCACAATCATTTAACTAAAGTAATATAAGGTACCACACATTATATTCAAGTCATTAAAATGAAATTGCTTATACAATTTATAAAATAAGCATTTTTATTTGGGCTATTTTATTTTACTGAAGTTCTAAGACAAGTGTGTTTTATACTCTAATCAAAAAGGTTTGAAAATGTTTTCATATTCCTGAGCATTCCCATATTGATAATGGGGAATTCTTGAACACAGAAGAGCTAAAGTCTGCTTGTTGAGTTAAAACATCAATAGCTTAAGTCATGAAGAACAGAATGTTCTTCTTGACATGTTTATATCAAATGTTGGAGATGACATTTCATAAAATAAAAAAGAATATTTAAATCACTGCCCATTTACTTATGTTATTTATGTCATTGTCACATCAAAAGTCAAAAACTCATATTGTATGTCTTCATTTATGAAAAAAGATCCAATAAATGGATTTTTTTCTTCTAATAGTCGTGAATATACTGCATGACATAATTCATAATAGTCATGAATTACTTAGTGACATATTAAATGATTAAAATGACTCAACTTACTGTCCCTTTGAAATTATTCAAAAAGCTAAAATACCAATAAACACTCACACATGACTTTACTATGGACAATATATTTTTCCTGCATGTATGTTATTATTGAATATGATGTTCATTAAATTCAATATAGAGACAAGAATTATCTAAAACATAGGCTTAAAATTCACATAAAGTTGATGAGAACTACTCCATTCAAATGTAAGATATATTCATTTTAAAAAGAAAAGAGGGTGATATGGTTCTAATGGAGCAAAGCAAAAAAAAAAAAAAGTGAGTCCTTTCTGTTACTTTTTTCCATATATTTTCTGTCAGCATAAGGCACAGACATTCAGTTGCTCATACCACAATTCTATAGTTAGAGAGCATTTCACTCAAACAAAACATACAACTTTGGAACACATAGAGTTTAACAACATTCTTAATGCAAATCTAGTCTAGGAGGAGTCTCGTTTTTAACAGAGATAAATTATGTCATTTTTTTTTACTACCATAGTATGTTTAAAATGATTGTCAGGAAGAAAATATATGTTTTGTGAAACATGACTAAAATTGATCTTTTAAAAAAATCAAGAAAAGCTATATCTAAAACTAAACTGAGAACAAAATATAAAATTTCTAAGAAAATAGAGGTAATCACAATATTAGACTTCAGATATGGTTGTATTTCTTCCTATCTTTCTCTAGAAACCATCTAATAACAGAGAAAGTACACATCTATTCTAATTGTTATTGCATTTTATTGCTGAAAGAATACTAACTCTCTGCTCAGGCCTCAATGGATCATCATTACAGTATCCGTGATTGTCTTTAGCAGTGAAAAAAAAAAAGGTATATGTTTGGAGGTTCTAAATGCAAGTGTTTTTCTTTCTAAAGAGATAACCCCCCAAAATCACATCTATATAATTCTATCTACTAATGGACATATGAAAAATGAGAAAAATCCAAAGGCAAGGTGGTGGCTGACTTTTAAAATAAAAAATTGCACGTGACACTTTAAATTTAGGAAATCAAAGTTTGGGACAAGATAGAAAAAGAACACAGTATTGGTCCTGGTATTTTGCTATGAAGTTCAATAGAGATTTAGTTACATCATATGGGAACAGGAGATAAATGGCATTCTTTGAACTTATTTCTTTTCTGACCTTTTGAAGTTGCCAGGTTCAACTAATTTCTTCTTATGGTTGCATCTACCTGGGTTCCAGAGGCATAACTAACAGTTCAGCAGAAACACTGTTCTATTGCAACTTTCTTTGGAAATGAACTGAAAGAGGCCTCGAGATTCTTTGGCTAATAATGTCGCCCCACTAAACTGAAGCTTGGCCTCAGTTGGTTAAAATATATTTTTTCTACACCACTTATATACATTTTGTAAATACTGGGAAAATTTTGTACTGCCACAAACAAATAATATACAATTCGGAGAACTGAAGAGGGTACATTAAATAATCAAAGGCAGATGCAAAGGCAAAGGGTATATGAGCAAAATCTCAAGTCTAAAGCAATGAATAAATTAGCGAGTTGTAAGCATGTTTACCAGTTTTCTGTAGTATTCAAAGTTTCTCTGTGTGATATGTATATCAGGCAATACAAAGAAATGGCCTTGTTTATTCTATACTCCATGTAAATAATACATGGAAGTTAGAGGTTTTTTCATATCTAAAAAGCAAACTTAACTATTTCAGCTGTGAATGCCAACAGTGCTAAAAAAGAAAAAGAAAGAATGGAAACAATGCCTTTTCCTGCTGTTTCTGTGAAAAGCTCTGCAAAAATATAAAATGGCTAAAACCAATAGCACCATTGAGCACAATCTTTTAGAAAAAGTTTCGGATCTGAGATGGCATCTATGACTGAAAGATGACTGATTATGCCTGCTCCTTAAGCTCCCAAACTTAACCCTCTGCTGTAGACCCCAAAGGCACAATTGATATATAAATCCTATGACAATTTATCTAGGAAATACTTTGAGTGTTGCATGGAAAATTTGCTCAGACTGGACTGTTGATAAAGCTGTGAGCTTTCTTAAAGCACTTTAAGAAAAAAATAAAAATAATTTCTTTTCAAGGCATTACTGTACTTAAATGCTAAGCTTCTCTAAAACAGCAGATGAACTTTTGTCTGTAGGTTGGTTCCTTTTTCTCACTAACAGACACAAAAAGGAACTTGGAAAGCAAAACCCTCAGGAACAATTTCTTGAATAGAATCATCATACCTTCCTTCTCTTGAAGTTGCCTTGCTTGGCTCTAACAATGCAATGCTCTGTACTAACCAGAAGGATCAGACGTTAAATCTGTGCATTGTTTATAAGGAAATGGTACATGATGAGTATATTCATCTAACAGCCTTTATAAATGCCTTCTCAAGTGGTCTATTTCATCCCGCTGAGCATGCTTTATGGGTTGTTTGTTTTTGTACATCCAGCAAGCCACTACTGGCTACTTAAAGTGTATTCAGCACTAAATTAAGGGGTTGATGCTTGACCAGAGTTCTACATAATGCCCAAATAAAATTCCTTTTTTAGGTTCAAGATTTCCTTCATTTAAGAGCTGATATTTGTACAGCAGGAAAAGAGAACTGCTATTCTAGTGGGGGCTGCAAGAAAATGTTCTTCAGCTAAATTCCCAGAACCTTCAAGACCTCAGTGGATGCAACCTGGACACAGACAGCCCCCATCCAAAAAACACAAAACAGGCTAAGATCTTGCTATCTGCCCAGCTGGAATCTAGTGGTTTAGCTGGAAGACTGTACAATTTAACACAGAATAATTGATATTTTAAAAATCGTAATACAAGATGGAATTAGAAGATTTAAGTTGCTGGAAGAAGGCTGAAAAAGTTGAAATGGCAGCATTCTGTCCAATTTTCAGCAAACATCGGACATCAGGTCCTGAAAATATTTGGACAGCAGTAATGGCCACAAAAAATGTTGCTACTCATTTGGGTGATAGGGGATAGGGGGCACAGAACAAGTAGGATGAACTACCAGGAAAAAGCCCGGAGTACAATTCTCCCAGATGTGATGGGAGGCTTTTCTCCCTTTTTCTCAACTCCAAGTCCTCCTTAGTGTGCAGGAAAAAAAAAAAATATATATATATATATATATATATTTTTATATATATATGTATATATAACATATATATGTATATATAGTGATTTCACATCCTTTATTTCAGCATAAAATGCCTATTTCAAATATATTACAGCAGAATTATAGAATATTAGTATTATTTAATAGGAAGGATAATAGCCCCAGAATTGAATAGTTTTTTTGGTGGTTTTTTTTGTTTGTTTGTTTGTTTTTTGTTTTTTTAACACAGAACTCAAAGAAATGGAAAAACCTGCCTGGACAAGATTATGAACTCTCTGACGGGGGAAAAATGTAATCCTCAGAGAACATCCTTCAAAGGTATCAGACTTGCAGTAAAAGAATCTCTCTCTCTCTCTCTCTCTCTCTCTCTCTCTCTCTCTCTCTCTCTCTCTCTCTCTCTCTCTCTCTCTCGTCTTGCTCTCACACACAAATACACATACACACAATACATCACACATCCACACAACCACCCTTTAGATAAAATTTCCTTGCAAAACCGGATGCAGCAGATGAAAGGCAAGAGCTGGGCAGAGACCTCAGTTGTGTTTAGCAGGAAAGCTTAAAGGCTCATTTTGCATGCAGTGAAGGTATCCCGGTGAGGTTGAATGGATGGAAAATCCCACTCTCGGATCTTACATAAATATCTTTCTCACAGAGAGTTTTCCAGTTGAAAAGCTCCTATAACGACGCCGGAGGTGACAGCTCCGGGAAGGTGGTTAACCAGAGAAGCTGTCAAGAAGGGGTTGTAAAGAAGGGGGAGCTAGCTAGGCTACAAAAGGGGCTCCGGCCACCCAACCCTGGACTCTCCCAGCAGCTCCTCTAGAGAAGCGGAGGCCAGGGCTCCCTTCATCATCTCCTTCTGCACCCCACCCACCCCCCAATGCTGCGAAGCCCGGAAAGGCAGCCGCTGACTGATGCGCCCAGGGAGGATCTGATCGCGCTGCTGCTCTCTAAGAGAAAAAAAAAAAAAAAAAAACTCTTGTGGAATCTTCAAGCAAACGGGTAAAGTTGCAAGCACCTTTTCCTCCCTCCCGCGAGCCAGGTTATAAGCTCAGTCCTTTCACATTGGAAGTGCAGGGAGCAGCTGCCAGCTTGCCATTCCGTGATGGACTAATGTGCAATAATAAACAATTTAATGGGGTTTGATTTCCTTACATTCAGCAACCCGAGCAGACAGCTGCCATCTCCACTCGCCAAGGCAAAAACGGCTAGGCGGTGACCTGCGGCAGGGCTGCGGGCTGGCTGGGGGGAAGGTCAGGATTCCAAAAAACTTGGGAGCTTTGTGCGGGCTGGGCTGGGAGCCAGATTGTGTTGTCCTGGGGAGGGAAAAAAAGGGGGCGCAGGACATGGGGGATATACCTGTTGGCATCAGCAGTGGCGGCGGCAGGTTCCCACGGCCTCCCAGCTTTTGGGCTGGAGCCCGGGAGAATGCAAAGAGATGCCTATGAACCTGTTACGTGCCGGCAGAACCCAAGGGTGAACAATCTTCAACTAGGGGCTCGCGGGGTTTGTGTGGGGGGGGGGGGAGCGACTGCCACCGCCAATTTCCCCTCCCACCAAGAATGCACGCAAAAGGACCCTAAGGAACGCAAATCGCAGCGATAGGGGTGGAATGGGGGAGATGCCGAGGAGTCCCCGGGTTCTGCGAGCCTGAACGGACACTAACCCGGGGTGCAGCCTGAGTGCGCGCCCGCACCATGGAGACTGCAGAGCCGCCGGGCAGCTCTGGAGCCCCGCAAGTTTTGCACCGCGCCTCCCAGGCTTGGAGCAGCCACTTGTGGGAAAGCCTGGAGCCGGGGGGCGCTTGCTGCTGAGTGGGGTCCGCAGTCCCCGCCGCGGGGGTCGCCCGCCCACCCTGCTCGGGGGTGGGAGGAAGCAGCCAAGCAGCCACGGGGCAACACTTCACCCCCCGACAGCCTTTCATTGCCCCTCTGGCTCGCGCCCTCCTACGGGCCGGCACCAGGCGCTTTCCATGCATGGCACGGACCGGACCCCGCAGTGAGGGCGCGCGGCTGCAGCGGCGCCTGGCTGCGTCGGGAGGCGAAGAACCCGCTAGGCGACCGTAAGGAGGGTGACCCGGGGACCTAGGGACCCGCAGGGAAAAACCTGGAGGTGCACAGGCTGCTCAGTTACTTCCCTGATACCGGAGCACAAGAAAACCATCATGCACATCCGCTAAGTGTCGGTCCCTATAAACCATAGATATCAGGACGCAGCTCAGCTCCATGCCTGGGCAGGGAACCCGCATCTACCCCTTGGGGGGTGGCAGGGAGGAGGCTCGCGAGGTGTCTAAGAGCGGGTATGTGGATTCCGAAAAAGAAAGGGTTCCTTCGGAGATCTCGAGGGGGCTTGGGGGACTAAAGGGGTTCAGGGGAGATCACTTACTCTTGCGGGGCTCGGCGTTGGTGGATGGATTCCCAAGCCTCTGGATTCACAAATAACTGGAGGGACTCGGGGTAGGTTCCCGAGGGCGGTGAGCAGCACCAAGCGGACCCCGCGTGCTGGGCAGGCGCCTCCGGATTCTGTGCATGCCTCTCTCGGGGCTGCGGGGCAGGCTTGGGTGCGGAGCTGCGGAGCGGGGTTGCGCCGGGCTTTTTTTTGGGGGGAGGTTGTCTCCGCTGGCCCCAAGTGCCGCGCGGGGCGGTGGGGTGGGTGGACGCTACCGTCTGGGTACCAGCTCGGCGACGAGCGGCGGGTAGGCTAGGCAAGGGCGAGTCCAAATAAAATCCGCTAAATTCGGGAGACCGAGCGCTCCGGCGTGCTAAACCCGCCTGGCTGCCAAATGGAACTGTGAAGTGAGGTGGAAAAGTGAGCCGGGTGCCTCCCCTGATGGATCTCATTGGGCAGAGCGCAGAGGCAGGTCTACCACTTGGAAATGGGGGAAAGCCGCCCCCCACCCTGCCCGCCCCCCCTCCCGGCCAGCCCCCCTCCGGCGCTCCCGCGCGCGCTCGCTCCCACGCTCGGCGACCAAGTGGGCGCACAACTTTTCGCTCGGCGCTCCCGAGCACGCCCCGCGCGTCTCCGCCGCCAGCGCCGCGGCAGCGTGGAGCTGCGCCCGTCTGTGCCCAAGAGCCCTGGCAGCAGCTAAAGGGATGCAGAGGAGGAACCTGCCAGTTCGCTTCGCTCTCCCTCCCTCTCTCTCTCTCTCTCCTCTTACCTGAGCTGGCGGGATCTTGAAATGCTTCTCAGAGACCCAGGGCTTTTGGGGTGCGCCCCGGCAGCTCTCCTGCTGGTAATTTCAAGAACCTCTTTGGCAGACCTTGTGTGTCTGTTGGAAGGGGTGGTGGAAGGGTGTCTGGGGAGGGAGGGTTGTAAATCTCCTGATTTCGGGGTTGGAGAGGTGCTGGGTTGAGATCCGTGGCGCATTCCTGATGGCTCACCCCTCCCCGCCACGACTGATCTGGGGAGATGGGATGAGAGCGAGCGCGCGGAGGGGCAGCCACGAGGGGCGCGCAAGAAGGTGGGGGAGAGAAAAACAGAACTTGCTGGGGATATGAGAGGAGGGGGTGCCAAGGATACTCCGTGAAATGTGCTGGCCTCTCAATCGCCTCTTGGGAATCGGTGATTGCAGCTCTTCTGCTCCCACCCAGAGATGTCTGTCTGGACTCGCTGCCAGTCGCGGATGGACAGCACTGCGCTCTTGATAAAAAAAAAAAAAAAAATGCTCTGTCCTCCCTCCACCCCCTTAGTAGAGCTAATGCTAGCCGGCGGGCTGGAGGGCGTGGGATGATGCTTAAAAAACGAGAACATTGAAGCTCTTATTTATTTTCTCTTCTCCATATAGAAGCCGACACTTAGAAATAGTCACGGTGGTCACCTCTTAATCAATTATTGGGGAAGCAAATAAACTAATTATTACTTGTCTTATGTGACACCTACCTTTCCCCCTTGCACAGGACACCCTGATTTAATCCATGCATACCCCGTGCATTAATTAGAAGTGATCTCTAAGGGAAGGTGTGGTTTGGGGGAGATTTTTTTTTTTTTTTTTGGCTATCTGGGGAAAGAGCCAAAATAGAAAACTGAAGGGGGAGAGGGTGCAAAGGACAAGGTCTGTAGATCTTGTACGGTGTGACTCAAATTAATGAGACTGAGTGAACAGAATGAGAAAATCGGTACAAGATGCCTGTAATATTCATGCAGATTTGGCAGTTGTGGGTGTGCTGCATCTAACATCCCATTGTGACAAATGAAAAAGAATATTGGCGATAGGTTTAATAATCTGTCTGCTTCATACACACACACCCAGTTGTTAAGAGCAAGAAACTTAGTAAAGTGTTTGAGAGAGGAAGGAATGGAGAGGACCAGGGGATATCTTTGTCTCAAGCAGTGTCTAAGTAATTCTTTGTTCTCTTCTCAGACTCTGCTTACAGGGTATTCAGAAATTGCCTAATTCTGTCTTGGGGAAAAAAAAAACACAGCAGTCAAGTCTCAATCAAATTATTGCCGCTGCTAGACCAGACAGTCCCAAATGGAGTGGAATAGATCCCGCCTTGGGCTGTGCTTAATTTTTCAGATATTCATTTTTTTTTTTACTTTGAACAAATGTTCTGAACCTTTCCTAAGGGTACTTTCTGACATGTCTATGAGAACTAAAAAAAAAAAAAGTTATGTTTACAGAAAGCTGGGAATTGTCACACATGTGCACACAAGCAAACTTATCTCAAAGGAAAGCCAATATACTCCAAGTTCATTTTCTTAAGGAGAAATAAAAGTACTTTGTGCAGAGTCAGGATCCAATGGCTTCAGGTCCCACCAGTTGAAATGATCCACATATACTTAAAGCAATCACACCTATTGTCATTCTTGAATTTTGGCCAACTAGATTTCAAGGTAACCCTTTCCACCTGCTGATTACAGCAGTAGGAATTTCCTACTAATTTTCTCCTGATGCCCAGTAAAGATCTAGATGATTAAGCAGTGTGAAACAGGATTTGGTGAATGTTAAAAAGTTCTAGAAGATTGAAAAAAAAATACCCGCAAGGATGCTGAAAGACAAGGCCGTTGCCTCTTCTCTTTCACAATTGTACACATTCTTAATAGGATGCAGAGTAATGTCACAGTAGTGAGAGCCTAACTCCTTAAGAAAGTGTTTTCTTTTCAACATCCTGTTTAGGGTTATAGCCTTCCTGCAGAAAATGAATGGTGCTCTATATGCTTTTTCATCAAGGACTGAAATTGTATGTGTCCCAAGGTCTTGCTGGGAAGAAAGTAGAATTACCTAATAGTAGTACAGGAGTATAGCCAGGGAAGGAGTTGGGGAGCTAATAGGAGAAAATGAAGCGCATTGCAATCAGAATAACCTTGACTGATACCTAAAGAGGGATGAGGCAAGATATCTCCAGCCTGGGTTTCTGTGCATGCAGTTTTCACAGAGGAGTCTACTGCAGCTGAATGAAATGGAAAGGAAAACATTGTGTAGTAAAAGACACTTATTTTTTCAGTAGTGGAAGTATTTATGTAATGTAGACTGAGAGGTCAAGTTGACCAATTGTTCATTTATTACAGTCTGAGGAATCACTCTAAGCTTGAAGCAGTTGTGGAAGAATATGGGTGAACCAGGAAGATTCCAACGTCTGTAGTTGCAGCAGATGGCAGAATGAACTAATCATTTATTGCACTTCATTTTACAGCACATAATCAAACAAAAGGACACCAAAAGAAAAAAAAAATCTAACCTATCATGATAGAGTTACTGAGAACTTTCAAGTTTATTGAATTGTTTTAAAATTAGATTTATTCACTCGTTCATTTATTTCTGGACTGTCTCCTAAATGTGAGATTTAGGAAAATCAACTTCATAAATGGAAAGAATTTAGTGTGATGCCTTTCATGGGGATTAAGAAGACATAAAGATATAAGAAAGAAGGCCAACATATAAATTTTACACCAATTAATGCATATATTTCTTAGAAATGTAGACACCATTTCCCCACAGTTTTTATTAGGGACTCTTAATGAAGAAATCTGAGAAGTGCCATGTCTTATTTCTTTCTGTCTTTTATTTTACATCTTTATATATATTGTTCATTTATCTGGAGGCAGTAGTAATATATGCAAGGTGGCATTACAAAAGAATCTCTGAAATTTTATTCTGAATTCCTGTATTGGAACTTAAATCATAAGAATGACAAAAATTAAAAAGCAGTTTTTAAAAGTTTATAAATGTTCAATAAATATAGGAAAGAAAGAGATAATGGGCTCAAGTGGAGCAATTGTAGCCATTATATTGCTTTTCAAAATGAGATCTTTGGTCAAGAGACAGCCTTCGCCCTGTAATCAGGCAATTTGTTAGAAACACAAACTCCCATTACCAGAACCTGAGTGGGACTTTGAATCCTGAATTTTCACAAAAACTTAAGAAAATTCTGTAGCCCTTTAAAAATATGAGACCCATTGCCATAGTCTTTTTTTCTATAGTTATATGTATATAGATGAGGAAGAATAAAAATAAAGTGGTATATTATTACTAACATTTTCCCATGGAATATTGTAAAATTGAATATTCTTAACCAAACAAAATAAGGAGGAAAAAAGTGTATTCCTATTAAATTCATCATGTCATTACTTCGCTGGTTTATAGTGTGGGATTTGAGAAACTAAACAGATTTCTTTAGAAGTGGTTTTGAATCTGGGGGGGGGTGGGGGAATGCCAGTGAGCTTGTTATTCAGAGGGATGGGGTTCTACATTTCTTGGCTGCTGATTTTAGCTATCCCTGAAATTAGGCCTGTATCTTAATATTGGCTGTAATTACTAATCTTGAGCTTGCCATTATATTTTCAGTAAATGGAGGTGTAAACACTTTCTGAAAACCACATCTGTGCTCAGAGCATTTTGGAGAAGCCTTTTTAAAATGGCATTATCTCCCATCTTTCCAGGTGCTAGGAAAGAGATAAGCTCCAATTCAGCTTCTAAACAGAAACTGAGGGAAGGCAGTAGATAGATTTAAGGGGACTGGTATAAAGCGACCAAATACACCAACCTAGGTTCAGTAAACTACACACTGGCATATTCTTTTTCATTTCTCCCCCTTGTTGTTGTATTTGTTCCCCCAAACAGAAAAAAACAGCAACTAGATTAAGATTCCAAATTCCTTCCTTCCTCACCCTCTTCCATTGCTAAATTTGGAAGTCACAAAAAAGAAAACAAATAGTTTGCATTGTGTGTGTTTTTTTTTAAGGAAAAGAATGGAGAAATGGGGGAGTGGAATCCTTCCTTTCCTCCTACCCTATGAAATGCGACTAGTTTGACAACTCTGATTATTTTCAGTCTCAAAGGTAGAACGAATTTAATGGGTCTAAGTCTTATTTAAATGATTGTCATTTGAAATGTACATGTTTATATTAATGCACATTGAACCAGGGAGAGGATAGTAGATCTATAGGCAAAAAAATGGGTACCGCAGCATCTATTATCATTCCTACAATGGAGTTTAGAGTTCTGATTAGTAATCATCTAATTGATTATTCAAGAGAAGACTGCTCTGTGCTTTTTTGACAAAGACTCCATGCAATTGAAAGGAAACGGCCTTACTCAGAACGCTAATTTCTTCATTAGAAACAGCTGCATAACGAGATCTAGGGATTGTTTGGTTAGAGTGTTGATGAAAGATGCTGCCCTGTGGAAAATGGGACACAGTTTTTAAGATGCCGCCTGCAGAAGCCAGCGGTCCTGTTAGATCGGATGTCAGGCTATTTTTTTTCCTTCTACCTCAAGTGCCCTCTAGCGTGCGATATCTGTGCAGGTTGCTATGTAGGAGGGAGAGAGAAGAAGGCAAAAATGAAAGTCTCCCAATCACTCTTTACATTTCTGAATTGCTCTTCTTTTCCTTTTCTCCTTTCTCCAAGGGGTCATTTCTACCTAAGTGTTTGGCAAAAAAAAAAAAAAAAAAAAAAAAGAGGTGCTTTTGCTTTTGCATGAAAAACAAATCACTCATTTGCTAAACTGAAAAACAAATGCTAATCCTTTCTCAGGGGTTTCTTTTGAACATTCATCATCATTTTCCAGAAGTTTCCTACACTCTAGTAATCAGGCAAATAAAAGCAGGTAAGTTGCTCCCTAGGAAGAAATTTCATTTTGTTCCTAACTCACAGCCGACCAGCTATGAGACATTTGATGCAAATTGATTAACCTCTCCATGGGTTTTTAGTTTGTGTCTCCATAAAAGTGCTTACTACTTCTTTCTTGCCTCAGGGGGGTGGTATGAGGCCTAATTGAGGTTTATAAAACAATTCCAAGTCCTTGAAACAATTTGATATACAGTTGAACCTGTCTCTATTCTTGCATTGACTAACAGGGTTTCACATTCTCTTTGGTAGTCCAGGGGGAAACTGATCAGGATTTGTGTTTTTATAAAGATGTTAAAACAACTCATACTTTAAATAGTGGAGTTGCTCAAGAGACTTAGAATGGTAAAAATACAAGAAAGAATATTTGGAGAAGAAAAAAAACTGCACTTGCTTTTTCAAACATATCTGTGTATAAATAAATATAGCTAAATAGGAGGCAGAATTCCTTTCTGACATACATTTGGGCATATCTCCCTACATTTTAAATCAAGCTAACAATAACAGAAGGTAAAGTTACTCACCCAAATACCACCCACTAAACACACTTAGTCCCTGAAAGAGAAGCAGATAACTGTAAACAAACTTATGTATTGACATCCATTCAGATGGGAGGACAGTTGAACACCTGTTATGAAATGCAGACTTTTTTTCACTAATGATTATTATGCAGTGCTGTGTTTTACTTACCTAGGTTCCCACCACTATCTAAAAGTAGAGTTTCTATAAAACCATTTGTAATCCAAACAATTCAAAACAAAGAGACTGCAATGAGTGTTTGTGGCTTATTTTCATTCCAGACCCCCAAATAGTCTATCATGCCATACAAAAAAATAATAAAATAAAACCACATAATTTCTAAAATAACAATAGCATATAGTAAAAGCAGTATAAGATAAAAAATATATGTCATCTGTTAATCCTTTCCCAAATATCACTGAAAAATCACAGGAACTGATGGATTGAACAAAAAGGTGCTTTATTGTTGTGCTTCTGTGTTGTAAAATCTGCCTTAGCTATAGGGGGCGCTGCAGAGAGGGGATAGGATCAAGCTTTATGCCAAATAAAGCAATATAACTTTCTTCATGTATTTAGGATTTTTTTTTTCAGGAAAAATGATGCATCTTTCAGAGGAGGAATGGTGAGTCTATAAAAATCAACATGCAATAAACATATATAATAATATACTACATGTATAGAAGCCTCACAAGGGATGTGTCCTTTACATGGTAATGAGGAACATGGGAGGTATTGGTCAAGGTTGTCTTGAATGTGCATTCTGCACAGACCCATTTTATCTGTCTTTAATGTAGTTCCTCAGAGGACGGGTTGTCACATTGTCCAATCTACAAACCTCAGACCAGTTTGTTTTGGCTTTCCTTAGTCCTCCGAAGTTCATCTCAGCTAAACACACACACACATACACACATACAACACAACACAAAGTTGCTCAATGTTTTGATTATTTAATTACATGGAGTCTGAATTTCAAATATTAGCTTTGGGTTGATTTTATCTGTTCTCTTGGTTTCTTTATATATCTCTCATATAAGTGAAGCAACTGGTTGTTGTCTTACTCTTTGTGATAAATTTTACTTTTCAAAACACCCTACAGGGAGTGATAGCACAGCACAGTAGGGCATTCACCTTGCATGCAGCCAACACAGGATGGACCCCATTCGCATCCAGGCATCACATATGGTCCCCTGTGCCTGCCAGGAGCAACTTCTGAGCGCAGAACCAGGACCCTGAGAGCCACCAGGTATGATCCCAAAACTAAAACAAAACAAACAAACAAATACACCCTAAAACTTTATCCACTCATCCATGTTTAGGCATATTATTTATTTTCAACTCTTGGCTATGTTAAATAGCAGTGCATTGCACAGAAAAGTATACATGTTCTTTTGTCTACAGATATATATGTATGTCTACAGATACATGTATATCTACAGATATATGCCATATAGTGGAACTGCTGGATAGTCCAACAAGTATTTTAACATATTTTTATTATTGTTGTTTTGTTTTGTTTTATGGGGCCATACCTGGTGGCATTCAGGGGTTACTCCTGGCTCTGCTCTCAAAAATCACTTTTAACAGACTCAGGGATCATATGGGATACCGGGGATTCAACCTAGCGACATACAAGGCATATGCCCTACATGCCATACTATGCTCTAGCCCCTATTTTTAACAACTTTTTTGTTTATTTTTGTTTGTTTGTTTGGGGGTGGCACACCCAGTGGCTCTCAGGTGTTACTCCTGGCTTTCTGCTCAGAAGTCGCTCCTGTCAGACTCAGGGAACCATATGGGATGCCAGACATTGAATCCTGGTTCATCCTGGGTCATTCATGTGCAAGGCAAACACTGTACCACTGTGCTATTATTACTCGGGCCCTGTTTTTAGCATCTTAAAAAAAAACTTCCTTAATGATCTCCAAAGATTCTGGGAAATTTACATTTTCATCAACAAATCAACAATACACAAAAAAATCTCTTAGCAACACTTGCTATTTTTTTTCTTTCTTTCTTTATTTCATTTTTGGGTCACACCTGGCAGCGCTCAGGGGTTACTCCTAGCTCTGCACTCAAAATCAGTTCTGGCAGGCTCAAGGTCCATGTGGGATGCTAGGAACCGAGCCCGGGTCTGTCCCAGGTGGGCTGCGTGAAAAGCAAACACCCAGCCATTGTGCTATCGTTCCAGCCCATACACTTGGTATTTATATTTTTTTGGAGAAGGTGGTCATTCTCAAGAATTATGGGGTGATATTGGTGGGGGAAGGACCACACCTGATATTAATCAGGCCTATTCATGGTTCTGAGCTCAGGAGTCTCTTGCAATATCCAAAGAATCATATATGGAGCCGAATCAGATTTCATGGTTAACTAAAGCAAGTTAGCAAAATTGTGATTTGGGGAGGAGGCAAATAATAGGACTTTGATTCAACCTGATAAAACATTATTTGAGAGACTCTTTGAGAATACTGAAGCCAATGCCATCAAAGTTCTTGTTTAGGAACTTCAGAGTCCAAGATGAACTTACACTTATGCTGTTATTATTTAAATCTCTATATCCCTTTATATTTATCTAAGCACATTGTCTCTCCTTTATAATCTTTGCAATAATCTTTGGAAAGAGAAGATTAATTCCCTTAGTTTTACTAGGTTATAGTCTTTTTTAGAGTCAAAAGAATCCTAGAGCCTGTACTCAGAATTTATTTATGGGTTTGAGGGACCATGCATGGTGCTGGAGATTGAACTCAGGTCAGCCTCATACAAAGCAAGTGCCTTGCCCACTGTACTATTTCTCCAGAACCTTGTTCTTTAGTAAAGCCTCATCATTTACTAAGAAAGCAATTGGGTAAATATTTTACTTTTGAGCAGAAGTTACACAATTCATTTGTGACAAGTCATCACTAGCTCCTATGTTACTGGTCTTTAAAGGATATGTGAAACCAAAAATGAAACCACAAAAAAACAAACAAAAAAACAGGGGCAGGAGAGAGAGCATGGAGGTAGGGCATTTGCCTTGCATGCAGAAGGATGGTGGTTAGAATTCCAGCATCCCATATGGTCCCCCAAGCCTGCCAGGAGCAATTTCTGAGCATAGAGCCAAGAGTAAGCCCTGAGCACTGCTGGATGTGACCCAAAACCAAAATAATAATAATAATAATAATAATAATAATAATAATAATAAAATTTACAAAAAGGATATGCAAGATTGTCACTTATCTCAGTTAATCTGACTCATGAAAAATTCTTAAGCTAACCTTCTTCAAGACAAGAAGTCAGAAAACTTCTAGGGAAAACTGTGATTTTGGAATTCTGACCTAAATTATCTGTCTACAAAGATTCACTTTCATTTCCTGGTGAGATTCCATTTACTTCTTTCACCTAGTATCTGCTCAGTCAACTACTATATCTTGTCTTGATTGGATAGGTTCAGTACCTCAGTCTTTGACTTATTAATGCAGCCACAAAGGCTTCATCAAAGCAGATATTGTATGTTGCAAGGTTTTGGAGTGAGAATTACTGGTAATCAGAGGTAGACAATAATAAAAGAAATCTATAATTGTGCTCTCATGTTTTATCAGATACTGTGATATTTTCTTTGATATATTTTAATAGGAAACTCAATTCAAATAGAGATGTGTAAGCATCTTTTACATTCTATCAAAACAAAAAACATGAATACCTATGTGTGACATGCCAAAATACTGGAGTCTTAAAGAGTTTGCCTCATTCTTCTATATGCATCATAATATTAACTCTGGATTTCTTTCACCAACTTACCTCCTAAATCTACACTTTATTTTTCACTGGGTTATCACTCATTTATCAATCAAGGCATATATTTTTCTGACATAAAAGAAGTAATAAATGGCCCTATTTGTTAGTGTTGATAATCTTACAATTGTCTGATTGATATCTTACCAGGACAAGGGATTAATTAGTATATTTTAATTCATTATTCTTTAAAAAAATTGCTCAAGTTTTAAATGAATGGATTTTGAATGCAAATATTGTTCTCTATATCTCACTTAAGTCCCTATCTCTCCAAAATAATTTTATAGTATGATCCTGTTTGTTCTATTTATACTAGAAAAATAAAATTTTCCCTGTAATTTGATAATGTCCTCTTATTTGAGGGCTAGGAGATTGGAAACCTTATAGATAGAGCAAGATATTTGGATTTATAAAGCTTTAACTTCAGATCCTAGTAGAACACATTACTGGTGCTATAAATTAGATCAGTTAATTGATTAACCAGTTTAATGAATTTTCTGAATCTCATTTACCCTTGTGTAAAGAATTATATACCTTTTGTAGTGTATAACTCTCATGACAATTGCATTAAGGAATGCAACAAAAACAAGAGCCACTTTTGAATAATTTTTTTATTCCCTTCTCAAAGAGATCCATAAAAAAGATTCACCTGAATCCACTGATTCAGATGAGCAGAAGGCTAGAAAACAGATCCTTCCAAGACCCCTAGAATGACTGCTCCCCAGATTGTATAATTCTGTTGCATAGTTAGCTGGGGATATTCAGTCACACCTTAACAAAAAATATATACCTGGTACAATTCATTGTTTTCCAACGCTTTTTGAATTTTAGACAGGCCAGTCCTTCATAACTTTTCAAATGATTATTTTCTGAAAAGTTATCTAAACCAACATATTTCTTCATGAAGATTAAATAAGTGTTTTTGTGTGCATCTTATTTTGTACATACAATCTTTCATTCATGAATGACTAAAGACAGTAATTGTGAGGTCTTCTTTAGTATCATGACTCATTAAAAAAATTACAGGTTAATATTTCATTTCTAATTATCTAAATAAGAAATAATGGTATCCAAGATACCAATGAGGAAAGAAAAGAGTTAAGCTCAGTTGTCCTATGGAAGAAAACTTCCCTATACTACTGACACTTTCTTATCAGTTTTAGTTAAGAGGTGTTCTAGAACCTACCTCGTAAAAAAAGACTTGCCACCAGGCTTCGTACTAGTATTCAGAACAATTCATTTGTGTGAGACACTGGCAAGTAAGGACTCATGAAAATAGTACTCCCCCATCAGCGCGTTAGCCACATATGCATTTTGCATTAGTGAAGAGGAAGTTTGTGGAGTGACAGGGTTTAAGTCTTACCCAGTTCTGCTTAGACACTATTCCTGGCTCTGTGCTCAGGAATAATTTCTAGTAGTGCTCAAGAGACTCTGTGTAGTGCTGGGAATTCAAACTAGGATTGGCCACCCACAAGGCAAGTAGCTGGCCTCTAATATTTTTCTCTAGACCCTCTCTGAAACTCAAAGATGAGAGTTTGATACCTTATGCATGGAAAGGTGTCAGATGAATCAATCCAGACAAAATTGTCTAATTGATGTGAATAAAATGGTATATATCCTTTGGATTGTTTGTAGCCTAAATTTTCACAGCAACTGCACTGTATTTTGCATATTATATAATACAGATATTATACATCTATTAGTAGATGCATTGCTTTGGATTGCTGGTAATTTTAAGAATGCAGGCTCCTGAAATACTATTTGAATTGCCACTAGGATTAACTCTGCACTCTGGGGATGCAATTGATATCATTTTAGTGAAGAGAACCAGAGGATAGAAACTTCTTTTTAAAAGAAAGAAACTTTCTTTTAAAGGGAGAGCCCACACCCAACTGTTCTCAGGAATTACTTCTGATGGGGACTGGGGAGGTTTTATGTGGTGCTGGGGATTAAACCCAGATCAGCTGCTTGCAAGGCACTGTACTATTGTTCCAGCCCCAAGAAGCTAGCTTTTCTGTAGGTAATCTCTCGGTGATATCAGCTGTTTAATCCCCCATATAGATCAAAAGCATGATTAATTTTCTAAAGAATTTACTTACAGGGACATTGATAGTTCTCAGCTACACCTTGCATGCGCTTTCAGCATGAGATTAACACACTTGTGAGTTTGTCTACTACCTTCTTCACTAGACTGATGATAAACTCCTTGAAAGCAATGATTGTATTGTCTAGCTCTGTGTATCCTGAACCTAGCCCCAAATCTGCTACATAGTTGATGTTCAAAAATTGTATTATTTAAGATAATGAACAAATTAATGTGACTGCAAAGATAACTATGTGTATTATTGTCAACAATCAGCTTAAAATAGACTAAGATGAGGAGTGAGAAAAATCAGATGGCCCAGCAGATTGGTGTGGTGAGCTCAACGTGGAGAACAGATTTTACTGAGAAAGAGGGGGGGAAGAGAATGACAAAACAAAATGAAAAGAAAGCAAACCAGGAAACTCAATCTTCTTGACCAGAAATAGAACAGTGAGAACAACAGACTAAATGGCTGAATGATTGAACAAAATTAAAAATTCTTCCAACTGACACAATTAAGTGTGAACATCAGGAAGCAATTCAGAGCCCAAATGGTGATTTGCATAATGGTAGTAGTAATACAAAGAGTAATAATAATTATAATGACACCAAGGATAAATGAGCATCTCTCTTCTCCTTAGTGCCTCATCCTGTAATACCTGAGTGTTTACAGAGCAATTTCCTGTTCAGGAAGTAATATGGTCCCTCATGAAATGTACTGTCTCTCTAGTCTTTAGACTTAAAAACTTGTCGCCTTGTCCCAAAGATAGAGTTCTACTATAGATTCCCAGAGTTCTGTCTTCCTCTAGGGCTAGGGATTTCTTGGAAGACCAGACAAATCATTGTGTTCATTTACCTTTGAATTCCCTAGTAGCACACAAGAGAAGTTTGATATATTTCAGATGATTTATCATTTCATATATATATCCCACAGCAAATTGAAAGACAAATTGATCCTACAATACTTCCATTTGTCAGATGAGGAAATTGGAAATATACTATGAGAGCAGAGGCTGGGAAATCAACCTAAGGTCTTGGAACATATTGGCTTTTTCTGCATTGTTGAAAAAGAGCATTGCCACAGTTGTTTTGCTTATTAATATCTGCTTTTATGGTCAGAATTCAGAGACTCTGTTTCTTTACTAGTCATAGAGAAGATCAAAGAAAAGTATGCCTAAGTCACCACTTTGTAAAAATCAAGGGTAAGGTGTCACGTTTTTGAGTCAGTCTCAAGCACCTGAAAAGGCCCTTTTAAATTCTCAAGTGACTCAAAATAGGATAGGAATCAGGATGTTAAAAAAAAAAAGCCATTTGTATTCTAAGGGAAATGAAATCCATGCATTTCTGATTAATTTACACTTAAATCAATGAAGTGTTTTGGAACAGATAGTTAATGTTCAAGAAGCCTTTTAAAAAGATCCTAATGGGGCTTTAAAGCTGCTTTGCTTTAAGAACTTATTCCCTCCAAATTCTGACAACCAAACAATGTGATTCCAGTCTCAGGAAGAAACTTTTCAAGCTCTCTGACTGTTTCACTTTCCCCTACCCAGAGGTGGTTAACCTGTGTTTTATTTATTAACCTGCAGTTTATTAGGATATTTACTGTGGGATTAATCTCCCCAGAAGACTTTGATCAGCAGACTAATATGTGCAGACTAAACCTTTTTCCTTAACTTGCTTTAGTGTGGGGAACTAAGGTCAATTGCAACTTTATGGGTTTTAGGAGAGATGATTATCATTAGAGAATGCAGATGCTCTCCATTTGAATCATAAAGAAAGATTTTTTTAAGTATTCTTTATTTTAGTATTGAAGTATTTTTTAAAATAATTTTTATTTTGACCAAAGTGGATTGCAAATCTTTCACAGTAGTATCTTAGGTACATAGTGACATTGAATCAGGGGCATTTCCACCACCAATGTTGTCCTCCCTCCACCCCTATTCCCAGCATTCGTCCCATATCACCCCTTCTTTGCCCCATCCCACCCCCTGGGATGCTAGTATAAGTGGTTCCTTCTGTGTCTAGTTTGTTGTAGATTGGGTAAGCAGAGAAACCTATCCTAAGATAATGCATCTTTCCAGACTGAATCACCTGGAATTATCCCCTTCATCTCCTATGGAATCTCCTCTTTCCTTGGCACCTCAGGTCCTTCAGTTTGAGATTTATACCCTTATTTTTCTCATCTTTGTTCTTGCATTGATATTTTCCCTGTACTAACCTTTCTGACATTGTTTTGACTATTCTTCCAAGCCTTAGAGAACCCAGAGAAAAGGGGGTTGCCTCTGTACCCTGACATTAGTAGTTTTTCCCTTTTAAATTGTTTAGTTGTTTTTCCCACATGTCAGATAAATTCATGTGTGGAAGATGAAGATAGGCTGTTATTTTTCTCAGGAGGAAAAAGCTTTAGAGCATTCTCAAGAAATGAGGGGTGAGTTACACAGGTTACAAAAGAAGAATATGTGAAGAATGAGGATGGATTTAGGCTAGCTGGAGTTTTTGTAGTAGTAGAATAGATAGATTGAAGGTTCAAAATGTATTGAAGGAGGGTGGTAAGTAGAAATAATGAAGCAACCTTCCTGTGTAGTATTTGTATAGAATTAGTTCCCTCCCATCCCTCACTATCATTGAGAAATATATATTTCAGTTGAGGATGGTGCCTTGAGCTACTGGCTCTTATTAGAAGACCCCAATAATTGTCCTGTAACACAAGGCCCTCAACCTCAATCCCACTTTTCTAGGTGACTTCTTGTGAGCTACAGTTGCAGAAAATATATACCATTGATCACATGGTGGAAAAGACACTCCCTTCTAATTTTCTTTCAACCTTCTGATTGTGTCAGAAAACATTTCCTGGCTCTGTCAGTGCTGATCTCTCTAACAAGCAAAATGCTGGCCCCAGGCTCAGAGCCTCAAGCTGACTCCAAGTGCCTTGTTAGATTGTAAGAACATCGTTTTGCATTCATTCATTTCTTTTCCTAGGTCTGCCTTGTGTTTATGGAAAGTGAAAATCATTTCCTTATTTTTTAAATGAGGATATAATGTTCCCCTTTAAAACAACTGTTTACCTTCATAAAGAAGTGAATTGATTAAAAAATTATATTATGCAGATGGTGTATAGACATTCAAAAAAAACTGACACAGACTACACAAATGACTGCAAATATGGGAGGAAAAAAACTATATTAAATCAGCCTCTTTTCAAACTAATATTAGCAAGTAAATTGTCCCTTAAACGTGAAAGTATACAAATTTAAAGTATTATTTCTGAGCTTAAAGTTTTTATTCAATATTAAATGTTCCAGTTTTATCTACTTTGATTTCCTATAAAATCAACTCTTAAAAATATAAATGTCAGATCTGGGACTTAAAAAAAATTGAAACAGTAAACCCAATTCCAGTGGACATTGTAGAAGTATTTTTTTCTTTAGGTACAATTTTTATTCATATGCCAGTACTGCCCCCACCACTAATATTTTAAAACAATTATCACCCTCCTTGAGTCACGTCTTTTATGAGGATTTTGAAAAATTCACTATAGTGTTTTATTTGGATGTAGAGGAAACTGAACTAAATAAATCAAATAAATCTTCCAAGAATACAGATTTAAAGTATTTAAATACAGATTTAAAGTAGTATTTGTATAAAGTAGAGAGATAGTAACAACAACAACAACAACAACAACAACAAAACCCTAAATCTATTTCCAATTTTTGTGCCTATTTTATTTGGTTTATCACCCAGTTTCATTTGGGGAGAAGTAGTCTTCTTCAATGAGAGTTTATTATTTTTTCCTTGCCATTGCAAAAGAAAGTCAACATAGTGCTCATAAAGTGTTAAAGTCTTTATGAACTGTTGATAGATATCAAGAAAATGCTCTAAGGATTAAGAGGTGAAATTGTGGCAAAATATCCACTTCCCTTAAATATTACCTTCAGTAGCTTTATAGCAAATATTGCTGAAGAAAGAGAATATAAATCATTTAAATCCCCCAGGAGTTAATACTGAAGTACCATTTATGTTTTCCTTTTGTTTGAATTATGGACTAGCACTCTAGTATATGAAGGAAAAAAACATTTTACAAAGAAAAGAGGAGAGAAAAAAAAGAGAGTAAGTGTGATTGAGGAAATAGAAAAGGAAATAAGTGCCAAATACTCTGTCTGATCTCCTTTTTATATTTCTGGGTTTGAATGGCATAGCCAGCTCCTAAGAGTTTTGAAAACTCCCATGGAGACTGTCGGCTTTATGAACCACACATATTTTTTTCAAGGTTTGATGTGAAATATATATTTTGGTAAAATAATTGGGGAATTTTTTAATTTGGTCCCCAAAAATCTATATTCTGGGCTTCGTTACTCAAATTAGAGAGCCTTTCGATAGTGAAAGAACTATTATCCTTTTGTTATTCTTTTTTTTTATTTTGTTTTTATTTTGGGTCACACCCATTTGATGCTCAGGGGTTACTCCTGAGTAAGCACTCAGAAATTGCCCCTGGCTTAGGAGGACCATATGGGGGGGATGGAACCGAGGTCTTTCCTTGCAAGGCAGACACTAACTTACCTCTAGCACCACCTCACCGGCCCCTGTTATTCATTTTTAAACACTGGAGATGGGAGTTATCTGAGCATAATTAGGGTTCCTAACTTGGTGCTCATGGATCCTTATGGAGTGTCAAAGATTGAATATAGGGTGGGTCATATGCATGTCTTCCTCTCATACTATCTCTCTAACCAAGCCCTTTTGTTGTTTTGTTCCGATTGTCTTTTCAAGATGAGGTTCTAATTATCATAACTTGACCAAATTATAACAGGACTTCCTTGTTTTCATTTCAGCCTGCCTGATGAATTAAGGTCTACAAAGATATAAAATAGAACTTACTATATGGTCTTTTGCATTGCCATTGTAATGTCTATACAGAACGCAAATCTCCTTGTTTCTCTTTTTGCAGTCAGCACCCTTTCTGCCTTGCGTTAATATCCACAAGCCTCAATTTTTCCATCTATAGCTAGGTTCTGTTCAGGCCCAGCTAGGTTCTATTCTATTCATGCCTCTCTTTCTTATGGATTCTAACAAAAGCGTGTTGACTATACTCCTCAGTAAGTATTATATTTTATCTTAAAATGTAATACCAAAGTTGAAACCAGGGGCCGGAGAGATAGCATGGAGGTAAGGCGTTTGCCTTTCATGCAGAAGGACGTTGGTTCGAATCCCAGCACCCCATATGGTCCCCCGTAATTGCCAGGGGCGATTTCTGAGCGTCCCCGGTAGGGTCTCAAACTCAATTTACTTGGGGGCTGTAGGAGGCAAAGTCGGGGTGACCCTTGAGTGCAAAGTAAGTAGTAAGCCTTGAACATTTGGGGGTGTGACCCAAACAACTAAAACAAAACAAAACAAAAAAAGATTCCTCTAGGGCAGGGCCACAAAATGTTGTAAGGAGGGCCGTTTGCCGCGAGTTTGAGAACCCTGGCAGAGCCAGGAGTAACCCCTGAGCTCTGCTGAATGTGACCCAAAAAACAAAACAAAAACAAAACAAAACAAAACAAAAAAGTTGAAACCAACCAGTAGAATTCTTCCTAGTCTTCTGAAATTTGGAACTTATCTGTCATTTTCCATAATAATATTACAAAGAGTTGAGAGTCCATATAGAAAATGTGAAACCAGGGGCCGGAGAGATAGCATGGAGGTAAGGTGTTTACCTTTCATGCAGAAGGTCATTGGTTCAAATCCCGGCATCCCATATGTCATCCGTATCTGCCAGGAGAAATTTCTGAGCACGGAGCCAGGAAAACCCCCTGAGCACTGCCAGGTGTGACCCCAAAACCACAACAACAACAACAACAAAAAAAAAAGAAAGAAAGAAAGAAAAGAAAAAGAAAATGTGAAACCAAATGCTTCTCATCAGCAAACGTCCTGGCCTGAATTACTTTACAAATCTTACCACAAGTGTTTCGGATTAAGCTCCAAGGCATTATGTGAGTGCTTAGCAGTAATAATATTGTTTAGTTTGTTTGATTAACCCACAAAGAATCAGTGTCTTGTTAATGTCAAAATAGATGTATGTATAAACTCATTTTCATGACTTCCCAGTTCCATCAAGTATGGATTAATTCTCTTGTTCGACAAGTAATGAGGGGGGTGTATAGAGGGCATATAGCATACAAGGGAAAGTGTCAGGTGAGGCTCCTGGGTCATGTGCCCCAAAGTGAAATTGGCCAGCTTACTTTTTTCTTGATCCATAATACTTTTTGGCTAGCAATTCTGGTCTTCCTGAGGCACTTTCTTTCCTAACTACTCTATTGGACACTAATCTACCAAGTGTCTCTCATGTTGAGAGATACCCAGTAGGTGAGCAAATACTACCTTCATGATAGTCACATAAGAAAAATAGATTGCTCTGAGGTCTTAAACTTCATAACCATCCATTAAAAACTCCATGTCAGGCTCCAGAGAAACAATACAGAGGTTAAGGCTTTTACGTGCCCAATTCTGATTTGATTACCAGTAGCACATAGTTCCTAGAACACCATCATGTTCCTACCATCATCATTCCTACCATAGCTGGGTGTGAACAGAATAATATCCTCCTGCCCTTGTCATTCAGCTGCCAACCTGATTAACAGAATTGCCAGGAGTATTTCCTTGAACCCATGAGAACTGTTTAGAACCTCCTTCCCACCATTAATTCCCACCATTTAATTTTCCTTTTTTTTTCTTTTTTGGTTTTTGGGCCACACCCATCAGCACACCAGATTACTCCTGGCTCTGTGCTCAGGCTTCATTCCTGGCAGAGGCTGGAGGACCATATCAGATGCAGAATTTTAAACCCTAGTCAGCCACATGCAAGACAAATGCTCTCCCCACTGTGCTATCACTCTAGTCCCAACATAGGTAATCTTACTCTAATGTCAGAGATCAGAAATAGGGGAAAAATAGGGGTTATATAGTTTACCCACACAGCTAGTAATCCTACCCCTAGAATGAATATTATACATTGAAAGTACAGATAGAAAAATTGAAGAGCCTGATGGGAGCTAATGCATTGTGAAAAGGTACTTTTCATTTTACTGGACGATTTGATTTGATACCTCTTTTCTGATTATATTATTAACTTTTTTATGAATCACAGGTTATAGGACAAACACTCTTCATTCTACATGGTATTATTTTAGACTATATTTTATTGGCACTTTAATACATAGCAAATAGCAGGTACCTATATTGGTTTACCAAATGCACCAATGTAGGTGATGGGATTAGAGGTGTCTAAAGGTTCCTAAAATTCCAAGTGTGGTATTTCACTATAATTCCACAACATGTTACATAATGCTCCAGGTAGCCAAATGTAATATGTAAAATGTGATTTAATATGTAACCATAGGCAGACAGGCTGAAGCAAAAATATTCTTTCCTTTCACAAAACATTTTATTATTCTTAGACTAGAATTTCCTACACTTACATGACTTCCAAGATCCAGCTGCAATTCAAAAAATCTTTCAGTACAAGTTGTTGCCATGGCTGCCACTGAGCAACCTTTCTACTAAGTATTTAGAAAACACACTGAGGAGGCCAGAGTGATAGAGCAGCAGGTGGGTAGGGTGTTTGCCTCATCTATAGCCAACCCAGGTTTGATTCTCAGCATTCCATTTGGTCCTATGAGACCATCAGGAGTTATTTCTGAGTTCAGAGCCATAATTTATTCCTGTGCATGGGTAGGTGTGCCCCCCAAGCAAAACAAAATAAAAGAAAACACTGTGATATTTTATAGGTATCTTATATTTATTTGTTCTATCACTACAAATAAGATAGCTGAGAGGATAGAGAACGTGCTATGTAGCCAATTATAAACTATATGTCAGGTACTAATTATTAAGAAAAATAATATGCATTATTCTTAACATTGAACAGATATATTTAAATTTTTTTGTGGAGCAATAGTCTTACATCAAATTGGTCCTATTCCAATTTCACAAACAAGATAGTGTTTCATAAACTATATACCAAATGTATAAAAATTTCTTCATAATGTTGTAATTGTTTCAGTCTGAAACCCTAAGTTTTCATCTGTCCAAAATTCCCTTCATTAACCTATCTCTTAAATTCCTGTCCCTTTACCAGGACTATAAAATTTACTAAAAAACTTTGGTCCATTGAGTTATTAGATTACTTTGAAGATGACAATTAGTGCAGATGTCTCTTTAAAACTGTACATGGCAGACACAAATCTACTTGATCAAGATAACCATTAATAGACATTGATAATTCTTTTTTCAATTCATCTTGTCTTGCAAAGTTCCACTTTCTCACCCCTACCAGCTGATATGATAAACTTCATCAACTCATCTTCTAGTGTTTTGTCGTTCACTTCTAAGATATTGCTTTAATACGATCTTGATTTTTTTAATGCCTCCTATGAAAGTAGCACAGTCTACAGCACTTAGACAGTTGGTTCTATGGCTATTGCCATTTTATATATTTTGGTTTTGGGGCCATACCCGGAGGTGCTCAGGGGTTACTCCTGGCTGTCTGCTCAGAAATAGCTCCTGGCAGGCACGGGGGACCATATGGGACACCGGGATTCGAACCAACCACCTTTGGTCCTGGATTGGTTGCTTGCAAGGCAAACGCTGCTGTGCTATCTCTCCGGGCCCGCCGTTATATTTTTATCACCTTTTTACCACCTTGCTCCACTTTACTTGACATCTCTGTATTCTAGAGCTGATGTATCAAAACAATAAGACCACGGCCAGAGCAATAGCACAGCAGTAAGGCATTTGCCTTGCATGCAGCCAATACAGGACAGATCTCAATTTGAATCCCAGCATCCCATATGGTCCCCTAGCCTGCTAGGAGTGACTTCTGAGCACAGAGCTAGGAGTAACCCTGAGTGCTGTCAGGTGTGACCCCAAAATAAAACAAACAAACCAAACAAAACACAAAATAGGAAGGCCAAGACAATAAATTGACTCCCAAACTCCACAATTCCAGAGGATGAGAAATTCAAGATCAAGATGTTGGAAAATTGATACTTTTTTGTTTGCTTGTTTGGTTTTGGTTTTTGGGTCACACCTGGCAGTGCTCAGGGGTTACTCCTGGCTCTACACTCAGAAATTGCTCCTGGCAGGCTCAGGGGACCACATGGGATGCTGAGATTCAAACCACAGTCCTTCTACATGCAAGGCAAACGCCTTACCTCCATGCTATCTCTCTGGCCCCAATTTTTTTTTTGAAAATTGATTCTTAATGAACTTTCTTTCCGGCTTACAGATGGATCCATTATGCTATTTGCTCACATTACCTTTCCTAGATACATGCCATGGAATGAGTGATAAGCAGAAAGAGTGAAAAAGAGATAAGAGAGAGAGGAGAGAGATTAAAGAGGAGAGGGAGAGAGAGAGACAGAGACAGAGAGAAACAGAAAGACAGAGCTCTTGAGTTTTTTCTTGAAAAAAAAAAAGAGCAATCCTCTGGTGAGGCCACACCCTCATGACCTCTTCTATGAATTTCCAAAGACTTCATCCAAACACTATTATTTTGAAAAGTAAGGCTTTAATATCAATTTTATTGAAACACATAAACTAGGTCTGTTTGAACATTGATGCATAATAAACATGTTATTACATTCCTTCTGGTATTTCTCTATTTCGAGGACTCAGGTGGAATTCAAGATTAACTGGATTGATGCATAGAAAGGAAACAAATCCAGGGAGAGAATGATGGAGCTTGGTAGAAATCAACAAAATGAATTTGAGGGGAGGGTAGATTGACAAGGCCATTATGCAAGTTAATTTGTTCTAAGATGACATCGCCATTCTTTGCTTTCTTGGTTTTCAATCTGCATGATCACCTTGTCCTATAGACAGACAGACAGCTTTGGGGTGGATTAAATAATCATTCAAGTGAGAAGAGCATCTACCAATATGTCTGCAAAAACACTTCTATTTCAAGAATGATTATTAAAAGCCACAAGGAAGGCAGTGATAACACAATTGAAACATTGACTTACTGATCAAAAGAGACACTAATATGCACTCCTTAAGGGAAGCAGATTTTAACATGCATACAAATAAATCCCCATGCTCCTTTTCTCTTCTGCATTGCCACACAAAATTCCATCTCAAGTATTTCCCATTTGGTTCATAGCTCTTCCTCAATAGTTTCCCCCCCCCTCTACTGTTTGGTTTTATTTCTTTTCTTTTCTATTCCCTTTCCTTCTTATTTATTATCTTCTTTTTTATTATCTTCTTTTGACAAGACGATTTTTCTTTGGACCCTGTCTAATTTCTCTGACAACTCTTTTGTTTTACCTTTCTCCCTTAACTCATTCATGTTTTCTTTTTCTTCAGTTATTTTTTCTCTTCCGACAGCTGGCACGACAGCCAAAGCAGCAGGCAATGTATGTACTCTTGGAGGAAAAAGGAATGCTAGGGCCAGAGTGATAGTACAGTGAGGCTGTTTACTTTGCTTGTGGCTGATTTGGGTCAAATCTTGGTATTTCATATGGTCCTTCGAGATTGTCAGGAGTAATTTCTGAGTGCAGAAGTAGAAGGAATTCCTGATTACAACTTGGTGTGGTCCCAAAACTGAAAACCAAACAGGAAAAAAAAATAGGAATTCCGTCAAGTAATAATGAGATGTAGAGCTTAATAATTTTTTGTGTAGGTAAAATACTTCTTTCGAAGTCAAAATGCCCATTTATCAGAAATAATATGTGTAGAGTATAAATAGAACATGTGAATATTTGTTATTGGTAACTGGGTCACTTTCATTAATTTTTACATGAGAAAATTAGGGTGTCTAGATGGACTCAAGCATTTTTCAGTTGGATTCTTCTTTATAATATTTTGGCTTTTAAATCATTCTATGAATGGCAGAGCATGTTCTAGATTTCTTTGTTTCCTTCAACTAGCACAACTGTCTTTGACCCATACTAACACTTATTTCTTTAAAGCAGGCAGAGAGGGCAGCAAGGTTTTTAGTATTCTCAAATAAAGTGCCTTATGCCTCAAATGTAAATGGGACAGTGAACCATAAACAAATCTCCTGACAGAGGCTGACAGTCATTGATTGGATTGTTTCTTTTCATTGATGACAAAAGACAAATTAAAAAAAAATTACATGCTGTCCCAAGTTAACTCTTTCTAACAGAAAAATCTGTCTCTGACTTAGAATGCTAAAATGTCAAAATGCCAAAATTCAGAGGAAATTAGAGCAACTTATTCCCCACTAAACTACTCATCTATGTATCACTTTAAAATATATTTAGGGCTATTTGCTACAACATGGATAGAACTAGAAGATATTATGTTAAATAAAGTAGGCCATAAAATAAAGAATAAATACAGAATAATATCACTTATATATGGTATTTAGAATAACTGCATGAAGAAATGCAATGGTCTAAATAAGAGTTGTCTATAACACCCATGAGTATAGTGAAGAGAAGGAAAAAATTAAGTGGAGGAGGAGAAATACAAATATGAAAGGATCAGGGGATAGGGGCCAAATTGTTTCAGGTGAATTAGTAGAGGAAAAAAAGGATAAAACTAAATATGCAAAAGACAAAAAAGGACGATAACTAAATATCCAAGCCAAAGGCAACAACAATGGAATCAAGAGACCCAAACTTTAACCATCTAAAACTTAAAATGGGCCTGTTATACTGACAGACTGGGGCCAAAAGGTGGTGATATGGGATGCACCCTGGGAACATTGGTGGATAGAAGTCAACATTGGTGATGGGATTGCCCTGGTTCATTGTATGTCTGAAATCCACTATGAAAGACCTATAGATCATAATGGTTTCAATAAAATAAAATTAAATTAAAAATACATTTATGGGGGTCAGAGAGATAGCATGGAGGTAAGGCGTTTGCCTTGCATGCAAAAGGATGGTGGTTCAAATCCCAGCATCCCATAAGGTCCCCTGAGCTTGCCAGGAGCGATTTCTGAGCATAGAGCCAGGAGTAACCCCCTGAGCACTGCCAGTTGTGACCCAAAAACCAAAAAAAAAAAAATTATGGAAGGTGGGAGAAATAAGTTCCTTTTCCAAATATTGCTCAACAATGAGTGGTGAGAACTGGGCCATTTCAGAGCTGGAAAAACTATGTGCAAGCTTATAATAATAGTAATTATTATGTGTTTTAATAGTAATTATATTTGTTTGAGGAGAAGGCACAAGATGATTCCTTTTACTCAAACCTCTTCTTTGTAATGGAAAAATAAAAATATTTTTATAGCGTTCTACCCAGTAGTGCTCTGTAACATGAGAAGAATTCCAGACAGTGGTCAGTTTGGAGATGTGATACTAGGAAATCTTGTAGTAGCAGGGATCAGACTTGGGGCCTCATTTGTTGAAAGCATGAACTCATCCACTTGAGCTATGTTCATAGTCCCTTTAGAGAAAAATCTAATTTTTGGTAGGGACGTATTTTTGCTTATACCTGGCAGTGTTCAGGGTCTTTCCAGGCTCTTTGTTTAGGGGTGCTCCCAGGGGTGCTCATTAGACTATGTGGTGAGAGGGATTGAACAAACCAAGAACAAGGAAAACAGGTACCTTAATCCTTCTTAATCCTTGTTCTCTCCCTCTCCCCTCCTGCCTCCAAGAAGACTCCTTTTTGTATTGTTTGTTTTGTTTTAAGACCACATCTGGTGGTGATTAAGGATTACTCCTGATCTGCACTCTGGAATCACTCCTAGTGAGTTTAGGGAATAATCTGAGGTGCAGGGGATTGAACCTAGGTCAACCACATGCAAGGCAAGTATCCTACCCACTGTACTATATCTTCAGTCCTTAACTATTACTCACTTTATAAAAATGGGATTTATTATTTGGTGTTGGAACTTGGTGATATTTGGAGTCATAACTGAAGGGAGGACTGAAGTTAGAACCCCCAAAATGGAGAACTGAACTCCATTCTTTAATTCATGGTTGATGTGAGAGCTACCTCATCTCCTACTCCTGTGAACCTGGTTTTTAAGATAGGTAACAGAGAACTCGGGTTAATTAACCTTTCCTAGAAAACAAGGTAAGTCTGAGAATTTGACTTGATTTATTTTTAGTGGAAAAGCCACACACATAATTTCCACCAATTTATTTTTTTTTACCTCCTCGAGTACATTACAGTGTCTGATAGGAAATGACATCTTATACCAATCTTCCTGATGCTAATGAATAATGAATACACTTAAACTTATATACATGAATATGATGCATTCATGTGAGTATACATAGATTCAATTAATTAATTACACATATTTATCAAATATCTTTTACTGAAGCTAATCAATGAAATAGTAAACTTGAATTAAAAGAAGAGAACTATATCTGACTAAGTAGAAGTTGAAGATTCTTTTTTTTTTTCAATTTTTTATTGAGACTATTTTGAATTACAAACATTTCATAGTTTTATTTCAGGCATATAGTGACAATGAATTAGGGCCATTCCCCTACCAGTGTTGACCTCCCTCCTCCAGATTTTCCAGTGTGTATCCCATACCTCCACCCTTAGCCCACTGGTCTACCAGTGTTACAGGGCCATTATTGTGTTTAGGTTGCAATAGTTTGGGTCTCTGGATTCTATTGTCATTGACTATGGCTTGGGTGTTGTTAGGATATTTAGTTCTTTTTTTAATTTTCTTTTCTCTTCTCAATTTGTAGAAAAACATAGGAATATGAGGCAAAATAATGTGATTCATGTTCTAAGGTTCTATGAAAAATATGGGAGACCCTACTAGAAGTTACAAATACAATTTGAAAAAGGGAGAGCAGGTGTGGCAGGCTTTTTGTTTAGAAGCTTTTTGTTTAGATGCTTTGCAGAAGTAATCTATCTAGAAGATCCTTACAAACTAGCTTTTCCTTGTTTAAGATAAATACAGATTATACTTTTTTTTAGGCAGGGAGGGAGCTCATTCAGAGATGCTGAGTATACTCCTGGCTTTACACTCAAGAATTATTTAATTCATGATGGTGTTTGAGGGCTGTATGTAAGGCTAAGGATAGAACCCAGGTTGGCCGTATGTATGGCAAACACCTTACACATGGTCTCTTTATCTCCATTTACCAATTCTTTTAATTAAACCTATATAATGTCCTCAGTAAAGCTAGGCTTACCAGAGAAACAACTCCAAGAATGTCTCTATATTAATTCCTCATATGGCTGCTACAGGGCCAGAGTGATATAATACAGCAGATAATGTTCTTCCCTTGCTTGCGGCAAACACTGGTTTAATCCCAGCATCTCACATGGTCCCACTCACAGTACCAGAAGGAGTTATTCCTGAGTGCAGAGCCAGAAGTAACTAAAGAGTATCACCAGGTCTGCCCACCCCGCAAAAAAAAGCAAAAAAAAAAAAAAAACAAACCAAAAAACAAAAAACCCCAAAAAACCCCAAAAGCATGAGTATTACAAAGGATGTAAAATGGTTATCCCCATTTTTATGAATAAGAATACTCAAGATCAGAAACTTAATTGTTTTAGTGTTTATAACCATGATAGTTCTGTTGTTACTTGTGCATAAATATTCAAATTTTCAAGGCCAGAGAAATCATACTGTGGGTTGTTCACTTTCCGTACATGAGGTTGATCCTGGTTGAATTCCCAGTACCGCATAGCATATAACCTCCTGAGCACTGCAAAGAGTGATGCCTAAGAATAGAGCCAGTTGTTGGGGCCGGGCGGTGGCGCTAAAGGTAAGGTGCCTGCCTTGCCTGCGCTAACCTTGGATGGACCGCGGTTCGATCCCCCGGTGTCCCATATGGTCCCCCAAGCCAGGAGCAACTTCTGAGCACATAGCCAGGAGTAACCCCTGAGCGTTACTGGGTGTGGCCCAAAAAAAAAACCAAAAAAAAAAAAAAGAATAGAGCCAGTTGTAAGCCCTGCATTCTACTATATGTAGCCTCCAAACAAAAAACAAGGTTTACACCTCAAAGTGAAATTTATACATACACAAACTCACAAACAGTACACACAAATAAACAGATAAACTTCCCTTTGTTATGAATTATTATTTTTAAGCAAAAATGATCATTTTCTTTTAACAAGATAGATACTAAATGTATGTATTGATAATAAATAACATATGTATATGTCTGTCATAATAATTTACTTATTGTAAAATTTTTTAAAAAATTTAAATAGGAGAAATCTAAAAGCATCTATAAAATTTAATAGTTTAGACTACTATTTCACAAACCTTTTTGTATCATGTTCTCCTTACCTTAATTTTCTTCTTGTGGTTTCATGACTTACTGTTTTTTTCCTTGCCTCATGCCATGACTCCCATTTATGTGATTGTTACCTGTAACCCCTTGCTATTCCCTGGAGTCTCATAAAAGACTCTTGGTTGAGAAAAATTGAGTAAATTAATGATTGCAGATTGGAGTTGGCAATAGCTCAGATCCATGGCTTTGCTGTATCCTTAAAATACTCTCTGAGTATGCGAAAATCATTTAAGAAAAATATTTCATGTGACTATTTATTGCTCTTGATTCATAGAGTTTCATGTTCCTGGGGGAAAGGTAGAGAAAAGTAGGAAGGACCCTTTTCTCACCTCCTGTCATTGTGAGGCAGATCCCAATACGCAAGTTAGAATTGGGACCATAGAACAATATCTAGGGGTCTCTCGGGGGCTGTTATCTGCACCCTAAACCTGAGTCTTCTCATCTGTAAAATAAGGCAATGATTGAAGATGTTATCTGTAATTGCTTGGCATGTCTAACCTGTCTGTCTCAAGTGAATAATGCACCCACAGAGGAAAACAAACTCCTAATTTCATAGAGGAATTGTTGAACTCATGCTGGTCTGCACTTCAGCTTCAGGACAGTCAACAATGGAAAGCCTAGAAATAACGATGAATTTCTCTTTTATATTCATTGTAAGTCTGTAGTGGGTGAGTGCTAACAGATTTTACTGGCATTTCTTTCCATAATGCTTTCCTTTCTTTTGAATGCCTATAGGTGGGTGTATAAAAATATTTGGCTATGAATAAAGGCATATTGCTCAGAGACCTTTAAAATTTCTCTGTTGCATGTTTCCTGCCCACCAGGTGGGTATTTGTAACACATGATTCTTTCTTAGTGAATGATGCTTGGGCCCACCCAATCAGAAGACTAGCCTGGATGTGTTTTTCTAACCACCCAGCTCTAAGTAAACGTGGCTGACTTTTCTAATTTCTCAAACATGTCTAGTTGAGAAATTGCCTTTGCTCTTTTCTAATTGTCCACCATCTCTTGGGTACCATGTTACAAAACTTCCCTAAGTGGCCTACATGGATCCTCCGTGCCAGATTCTACTCATAAAGTCAACTTTCCAAACTGCCCATCTGCTCCCTTAATTGCACAGCTGTTACCCTCAGCTTCCTCCTCTGCTCACATGATATGTTTTAGAACCCTACAGCAGTTGTCCTTTCCTCTAGGGACACAGATGAGTCTCACTGCCATATCTTTCAAGACCCTGAATATTAGGTTTCTATTGTCCCTCCTCCTGCATCTTTCTCTGTGCAGAGGCAATACCAGTTTTACTCAGTTGCTCATAACAGCCAGAATCCCCGTTTATCTTCTTTTTGGGGACCACATCTGGCTGTGCTCAGGTCTCATTTTTTACTCAGTACTCATGGATTACTCCAGGGTTCAGGGACTATATGTGTGCTGGCAATTAAGTGCCTTATCCACTTATCTCTCTAGATCAACTTATATACTATTTGCTTCTTTTTGGGATAAATGGAGTCCATACCTCAGGAACAATTCCTAGATCTCTGCTAAGGAAATCAGATGATACTGGTGACCAAATCAGGCTCAACTATAAACTAGAAAAGTACCTTAAACCCTGTATTATCTCTCCAGCCCTGCATGAGATTCCTCTCTGCAAGGAGCATAATGGCTCCACCCTCTGTGCTGCCTTAGTTTTACTCAGGATTAATGAAGATTTCAGTGAAAATTCTCTTTCTTCAGGAGAACCTTCCCTCGTTCCCCATTTCCTGCAAATGCAATATTTTCTTTGAACTGCTTTTATTCATCATACTGCCTCTTGTCTGCTATAGATACCCATCAATTCCTGGCCCTGCCTCATACAACTTTGTCACTGGGGAGAAATATTTCAGGTATTCTTGTCGTTTTTGCTTGATTGTTTTTGTTTTTCTGGTGCACATTTGCTGGTACTTAGTGCTTACTCCTAAAACTGTGCTCAGGTATCACTTCAGGCAAGATTTGGGGGATCATATGCAATGCTGGCATCAGAACCTGGCTAAGTCACATGTAAGGCAAGTGGCCTACCTGTTGCACTAACTCTCTTTCCCTCTGAGGTCACAATTTACTGGATGAGTGAAAATATGTCTCCATCACAGATGTCTTGTGAGAATCTGTGGAGTCAATTGCAGGAAAACAGAACGTTTTTATCCCCCGTGAGCCCACATTTACTGCACCACAATGCATACTGTGGTACACTCAACTCCCTCACTTTCCAGGAGCAGAAGCCTAGAAAGTATTCAATGGCACTTTTCACACTTAACCTCACTCAGTGTGTTTGGAAGGAAGGAAAGAGGCCTTTTAACAACGCACTCTGTTGATTGCTCTACCACCGCAGGATTCTTCCTTTAGAATGGTGACTAAAAGTACTGATACTTCAGCTTTACTCTTGATACCTGGATTCCAGTTCAGATTGCCCTACTTAATAGATGTGTAGCTTTATGTAGCTTAATTGTAGCAAGTCCCCTTTAAAATGGGAATAGTAGCAGGGCTTGTAAGGAAGATTAATCCATTCCAATAGAGTCCAGATAGAAGAAACATTCTGTGGATTCTAGCTATCGTTGCAGATTAGCTTTTACCTCCCTTGCTAATGCAATTAACATAGCTCTCATTTCATAATACCTTGGCAGGGCTCTTAGAATTCTGTAAAAGTACAAGGAAATGAGTGAAAGAAGAAAAATAAAGACAGCACAGAAGTCACCTTTTTACATTATTTATATATCATACACATTGAATTTAGGCAAGAGTGAAAAAAATCCATTTGTTTCCTAGTCTGTTATATAAATCAGCTTTTAGGGTCATGGAATGTAGAATGAATCTAACATATTATACAAAGCCACTTCTTCCCCCCAACATTATTTTTTCCTATTCAATTCATTGCTTCCAAGTTTCTATATGTTTCTTCAGGGCCTGTGAATACACTGGTGTCTGTGAACATCCTGAAAAAAGTGTGACTTTCAGACTATATTCATTGGGAAAAAAAAAAGATTTTTGGGCGAAAAGTGAAGGAGAGAAAAGATTTTATTTTTTAAGCCCTGACTTGTTCTCAGGAATGGGAATGGAAGCTCATTCATGTTTTTCTCATACATTTCTTTGAAAGTCCTGGGCTTTAGAAAGCCCACTTTGCTTTCTATACAGAAAGGAATCATGTCTTATATCATTTCTTGTTCTAAAGAAAAACATCTACATCCTGTGCAATTTTTCCTTCTGATAGCCCTTAACAATTATTTTTTCCTTTGAGACATTTCCCAATTCTTGACCCTTAACAAACCCTGCTGAATCAGAAGCAACATTTTTATAAAGAAATGGCACTTTGAGAATATATATATATATATATATATATATATATATATATATATATATATATATATATATATATATATATATATATATATATATATATATCCTAGAAAGAAGAACAGGTGGTCCAGTTCTCCTTCACCTCTTTCTGGAAAGAACAACTCTTCTTTCCTTGTCTGACTTTAATTCTTTAATGTTTAACTCAGATGTAATTTCTTGCAAGAAACTTGCCTGAACCTCCCCCACTGCCTAGGAAGGCCTCTGGTCATTAGAGAAACCCGCATCAACTTGGCACCTAATGTGTTTATAGTGCCATTGACCGATAGTTGCTTGTAGAATGATGGTGAAGTGGCAGTAGAGAGAATAAATTTCTCTGGAGTAGATTGTTAGTTGCCTCTTCCAGGGAATTTCTAGAGCAGGCCTGGCATTTAATCACTCACTTCCGCTGAGAAGCCTTCACAGACCTGATTCTTGTTGTACCTGAGTTATTCAGCTCTTTTCTTGAGTCACATTGCAATTTCCCCACCTCTTTCAAAGCTGTTATCATCTCGGTCACTAAAAATCAGTCTGCAAGTCCTCCAGTACAAGTCTGCAAATTCCTTGTGGGCAGCAGTTTTCTCTTGCTCATATCTGAATTCATGGTTCTTAACAAAGTCCCTGACACCTGATAGGCATTCAATATATGCACTATGTGCAGAAATAAACACAAAAAGATGAAGGATATAGTGAAGTTAAAACTTTAGAGAGAAAAATAAAAATCCCAGTGTAATGGACATGATAACTGGAGTGCCACCCTCTTCTACTTGCCTGAAATTCTTGGAGACATTCAAATCTTCAAAAATCTTTTAGGGATGTAAGAGGAGACAGATACAGGTGGAATTGTGTATCACTTCTGTTTATTAGATGGGGCTATCCAAGAGTGCTGGGAGCCTCGGCTGAAATGATAGCAGTAGGTAGGGCCTTTGCCTTGTGCCTAGCTGACCCATATTCAATCCCCCACATCCCATATGGTCCTTTGAGTCTACAAGGAATAGTTTCTGAATGCAGAGCCAGTAGTAACTCTTGAGCACCACTGCATCTGGCTCCAAAACCAACTAAACAAAAGGCCAAACCCCAAACCAACAAAACAAAACAAAACAAAACAAAACAAAACAAAACAAAAAAAAAGTGCCAGGAATCACAAGGGCTAGCTGCATCCTACAATGTTAGAGAAGTAAAGAAGTACTGGGGATCAAACCTGAGGCCTTATGCATGCAGGGAACATGCTTCAATTTTTCAAGCTCTCTCCCTTGTTAATTTGTTTTTATTTGTATTTTATTAGGATATGGTAGTTTACAAGAGTATTGAAGTTCTTCTATAGTGGTAATGTTATTTGATCAGTCTCTAAACCAATGTTTCAAAATTCCTCCTCATTATCCCAGTGTCCCTTCACCTTCACTGCCCTTTAGTCTTCTCAGTTCAGATCATGTTTCAAGGTCAGTTTTTATTGGCAGTGTTTTTTGTTTGTTTTGTTTTTGTTTGCCTCCCCATCCCACCACCTACAGTTTCAGGGGTTACTCTGTGCTCAGAAATTTCACTTGGCAGGCCCAGGAAACAATATTGCCATATTCCTGAGGGTTAAACCTGGGCCTGCCACACACTATCACTCAGGCCAACTTCTTGTCGAAGTTTTACTTTTTTAATAATAATTTCTTTTTAAAAAAATATTTCTTTTTTTTTATTTTTTATTTTGTTTTTTTTTGGGGGGGGGCACACCTGTTTGACGCTCATGGGTTACTCCTGGCTATGCGCTCAGAAATTGCCCCTGGCTTGGGGGGACCATATGGGATGCCAGGGGATTGAACAGCGGTCCTTTCTTGGCTAGCACTTGTGAGGCAGACACCTTACCTCTAGTGCCATCTCACTGGCCGCCAAAAAATATTTCTTATTTAAGCACCATCATTATAAACATGTTCATAATTGGATTTTAGCCATAAAATGCACCCCTCTTCACCAGTGCAACATTTTCCACCACCAATGTCCCCCATTTTACTCCTCCCCATTTCTGTCTTCAAGACAGGCATTGTTTTTCTCTCTCTATTATTGTCACATTAGATGTTAATATAGTTATTTCTCTAACTGAATTTACCACACTTTGTTGTAAGCTTCACATCATGGGTTGATTCTTTTGGCCCTTATCTCTATTGTCTCTGGATATTATTACTAAGCTGTTTTTTTATTTTTCTTAAATCCCACAAATAAGTGAGACTATTCTGTGTTTGTCTCTCCCTCTGACACATTTCACTCAGGATAATAGGTTTCATGTCCATCCATGTATAGGAAAAGTTCATGCTTCATCTCTCCTGATGAATACTATTCATAAATAATATAAATTGTGTTATGTACCACAGTTTCTTTAGCCACTCATCTGTTGTTGGGCATCTGAGTTGTTTCCAGATTCTGGCCATTGTAAATAGAGCTGCAATGAATATAGGCATGCAGAGGGCATTTTTGTATTGTGTTTTTGTGTTCCAAGGGTACATCCCTAGAATGGTATTGCTGGGCCATATGGGATCTCACTTTCTAATCTTTTGAGGGAATGTCCATATTGTTTTCCATAAAGTCTGGACTAGACAGCATCCTCACCAGCAATGAATGTGAGTTCCTTTCTCCCCACATCCACACCAGCAGTGGTTGTTCTTTGTGATGTGTGCCAGTTACTGTGGTATGAGATGATATCTCATTGTTGTTTTGATCTTGTCAATGTTTAGTATTGCTTTTAACATTTGCTGTCTGTGACCTAGTCCACTAGAAAGCATACTCATGCCCTCAAGAAGCACACTCAGCCCTCAAGCACAATTGCTTCTGCATCTCCACAGACACACATTTTAATTCTGATTCAGAATATTAATGATGGGTACAGAATAGAATCTACCACATGCAATCTGGAAGATTCAAGGTATAAAGAGAGGCCGTATTTGGCAATGGAATACTTGATGTTTCACTGAACGTTGACTGTTCCACACAGTGATTTTTCTGGTTGCATGATACTTCATCATGGCAAGGAACCCATATTCGAAACACCCTGTTTAAACAATCTCTTTCTCAAAGGACCCATGTTCTTAATGTCAATGCATATGTGACTAAACTGTTGTATATCACCAACTTTTTTTTGTTTTTGGGTCACATCCGGCAGTGCTTAGGGGTTACTCCTGGCTCTAGGCTCAGAAATCACCCCTGGCTGGCACAGGGGACCATATGGGATGCCGGGATTTGAACCACCGTCCTTCTGAATGAAGCAAACACCTTACCTCCATGCTATCTCTCTGGCTCCATATCACCAACTTTTAATGAGAGAATAAGACACACACATTTTAGCTTCTGTAATGGTGCAATATAACCATTCATGTCTTAGCTTCTGTAACTCAGACTCACCAAATAACTGAGGCTTTGATAGTAGAGCTATTTCACTTCTTTATAGT
Organism: Suncus etruscus; assembly: GCF_024139225.1. Lineage (NCBI taxonomy): Eukaryota > Metazoa > Chordata > Mammalia > Eulipotyphla > Soricidae > Suncus > Suncus etruscus. The sequence continues at coordinate 56,422,336 of NC_064861.1, forward strand.
GTTTTTTGAATAAAAACAAGGGATATTTTTATTATATATCATTAATTTACATTGTACTCCTATCCTAATTCATTATGCATTATTCCAGCTGAATCCAGAACAATGTATTTCTTTCTTTTTTTTTAGAATTCTTTTTTTTTAATGCATAATTTTTTTTTATTTAAACACCTTGATTACATACATGATTGTGTTTGGGTTTCAGTCATAAAAGGAACACCACCCATCACCAGTGCAACATTCCCATCACCCAAGTCCCAAATCTCCCTCCTCCCCACCCAACCCCCCCGCCTGTACCCTAAACAGGCTCTACATTTCCCTCATACATTCTCAATATTAGGACAGTTCAAAATGTAGTTATTTCTCTAACTAAACTCATCACTCTTTGTGGTGAGCTTCCTGAGGTGAGCTGGAACTTCCAGCTCTTTTCTCTTTTGTGTCTGAAAATTATTATTACAAGGGTGTCTTTCATTTTTCTTAAAACCCATAGATGAGTGAGACCATTCTGCGTTTTTCTCTCTCTCTCTGACTTATTTCACTCAGCATAATAGATTCCATGTACATCCATGTATAGGAAAATTTCATGACTTCATCTCTCCTGACAGCTGCATAATATTCCATTGTGTATATGTACCACAGTTTCTTTAGCCATTCGTCTGTTGAAGGGCATCTTGGTTGTTTCCAGAGTCTTGCTATGGTAAATAGAGCTGCAATGAATATAGGTGTAAGGAAGGGGTTTTTGTATTGTATTTTTGTGTTCCTAGGGTATATTCCTAGGAGTGGTATAGCTGGATCGTATGGGAGCTCGATTTCCAGTTTTTGGAGGAATCTCCATATCGCTTTCCATAAAGGTTGAACTAGACAGCATTCCCACCAGCAGTGGATAAGAGTTCCTTTCTCTCCACATCCCCGCCAACACTGTTTATTCTCATTCTTTGTGATGTGTGCCATTCTCTGGGGTGTGAGGTGGTATCTCATCGTTGTTTTGATTTGCATCTCCCTGATGATTAGTGATGTGGAACATTTTTTCATGTGTCTTTTGGCCATGCGTATTTCTTCTTTGTCAAAGTGTCTGTTCATTTCTTCTCCCCATTTTTTGATGGGGTTAGATGTTTTTTTCTTGTAAAGTTCTGTCAGTGCCTTGTATATTTTGGAGATTAGCCCCTTATCTGATGGGTATTGGGTGAATAGTTTCTCCCACTCAGTGGGTGGCTCTTGTATCCTGGGCACTATTTCCTTTGAGGTGCAGAAGCTTCTCAGCTTAATATATTCCCATCTGTTAATCTCTGCTTTCACTTGCTTGGAGAGTGCAGTTTCCTCCTTGAAGATGCCTGTAATGTCCTGTAGTGTTTTGCCTATGTGCTGTTCTATATATCTTATGGTTTTGGGGCTGATATCGAGGTCTTTAATCCATTTGGATTTTACCTTTGTACATGATGTTAGCTGGGGGTCTAAGTTTAATTTTTTGCAAGTGGCTATCCAATTGTGCCAACACCACTTGTTGAAGAGGCTTTCCCTGCTCCATTTAGGATTTCCTGCTCCTTTATCAAAAATTAGATGGTTGTATCTCTGGGGAACATTTTCTGAGTATTCAAGCCTATTCCACTGATCTGAGGACCTATCCTTATTCCAATACCATGCTGTTTTGATAACTGTTGCTTTGTAGTACAGTTTAAAGTTGGGAAAAGTAATTCCTCCCATATTCTTTTTCCCAATGATTGCTTTAGCTATTCGAGGGTGTTTATTGTTCCAAATGAATTTCAAAAGTGTCTGATCCACTTCTTTGAAGAATGTCATGGGTATCTTTAGAGGGATGGCATTAAATCTGTATAATGCCTTGGGGAGTATTGACATTTTGATGATGTTAATCCTGCCAATCCATGAGCAGGGTATGCGTTTCCATTTCCGTGTGTCCTCTCTTATTTCTTGGAGCAGAGTTTTATAGTTTTCTTTGTATAGGTCCTTCACATATTTAGTCAAGTTGATTCCAAGATATTTGAGTTTGTGTGGCACTATTGTGAATGGGGTTGTTTTCTTAATGTCCATTTCATCCTTATTACTATTGGTGTATAGAAAGGCCATTGATTTTTGTGTGTTAATTTTGTAGCCTGCCACCTTGCTATATGAGTCTATTGTTTCTAGAAGCTTTTTGATAGAGTCTTTAGGGTTTTCTAAGTAGAGTATCATGTCATCTGCAAACAGTGAGAGCTTGACTTCTTCCTTTCCTATCTGGATTCCCTTGATATCCTTTTCTTGCCTAATCGCTATAGCAAGTACTTCCAGTGCTATGTTGAATAGGAGTGGTGAGAGAGGACAGCCTTGTCTTGTGCCAGAATTTAGAGGGAAGGCTTTCAGTTTTTCTCCATTGAGGATAATATTTGCCACTGGCTTGTGGTAGATGGCCTTCACTATATTGAGAAAGGTTCCCTCCATTCCCATCTTGCTGAGAGTTTTGATCAAGAATGGGTGTTGGACCTTATCAAATGCTTTCTCTGCATCTATTGATATGATCATGTGGTTTTTATTTTTCTTGTTATTGATGTTGTGTATTATGTTGATAGATTTACGGATGTTAAACCAGCCTTGCATTCCTGGGATGAAACCTACTTGATCGTAGTGGATGATCTTCTTAACGAGGCATTGAATCCTATTTGCCAGGATTTTGTTGAGGATCTTTGCATCTGCATTCATCAGTGATATTGGTCTGTAATTTTCTTTTTTGGTAGCGTCTCTGTCTGGTTTAGGTATCAAGGTGATGTTGGCTTCATAAAAGCTATTTGGAAGTGTTTCTGTTTGTTCAATTTCATGAAAGAGTCTTGCCAAGATTGGCAGTAGTTCCTCTTGGAAAGTTTGATAGAATTCATTAGTGAATCCATCTGGACCTGGGCTTTTGTTTTTCGGCAGACATTTGATTACTGTTTTAATTTCATCAATGGTGATGGGGGTGTTTAGATATGCTACATCCTCTTCCTTCAACCGTGGAAGATTATAAGAGTCCAAGAATTTATCCATTTCTTCCAGGTTCTCATTTTTAGTGGCGTAGAGTTTTTCAAAGTAGTTTCTGATTACCCTTTGAATCTCTGTCATATCAGTAGTGATCTCTCCTTTTTCATTCCTGATACGAGTTATCAAGTTTCTCTCTCTCTCTTTCTTTGTTAGGTTTGCCAGTGGTCTATCAATCTTGTTTATTTTTTCAAAGAACCAACTTCTGCTTTCCTTGATCTTTCGGATTGTTTTTTGAGTTTCCACTTCGTTGATTTCTGCTCTCAGCTTTGTTATTTCCTTCTGTCTTCCTATTCTTGGGTCCTTTTGTTGAGCATTTTCTAGTTCTATTAGCTGTGTCATTAAGCTACTCAGGTAAGCTCCTTCTTCCTTCCTGATGTGTGCTTGCAAAGCTATAAATTTTCCTCTCAGTACTGCTTTTGCTGTGTCCCATAAGTTCTGAGAGTTTGTGTCTTTATTGTCATTTGTTTCCAGGAACCTTTTGATTTCCTCCTTGATTTCATCTCGGACCCACTGGTTATTGAGCATGAGGCTGTTTAACTTCCAGGTGTTAAAGTGTTTCTTCTGAGTCCCTTTGGAGTTCACAAATAATTTCAGAGCCTTGTGGTCAGCGAAGGTAGTCTGTAAAATTTCTATCCTCTTGATCTTATGGAGGTATGTTTTATGTGCCAGCATGTAGTCTATCCTGGAGAATGTCCCATGTACATTGGAGAAGAATGTGTATCCAGGTTTCTGGGGATGGAGTGTCCTATATATATCCACTAGGCCTCTTTCTTCCATTTCTCTCCTCAGGTCTAGTATATTCTTGTTGGGTTTCAGTCTGGTTGACCTGTCCAGTGTTGACAAAGCCGTGTTAAGGTCCCCCACAATTATTGTGTTGTTGTTGATATTATTTTTCAGATTTGTCAACAGTTGTATTAAATATTTTGCTGGCCCCTCATTCGGTGCATATATGTTTAGGAGAGTGAATTCTTCCTGCTCTACGTACCCCTTGATTAATATAAAATGTCCGTCTTTGTCCCTTACAACCTTCCTGAGTATAAAGTTTGCATTATCTGATATTAGTATGGCCACTCCAGCTTTTTTATGGGTGTTGTTTGCTTGGATAACTTTTCTCCAGCCTTTTATTTTGAGTCTATGTTTGTTCTGACTATTCAGGTGCGTTTCTTGTAGGCAGCAGAAGGTTGGATTGAGTTTTTTGATCCATTTAGCCACTCTGTGTCTCTTAACTGGTGCATTTAGTCCATTGACGTTGAGAGAAAGAATTGTCCTGGGATTTAACGCCATCTTTATTTCAAAATTTGGTGTGTCTTTTGGGTAGTCTTGTCTTAGATTAGGTCTTTCAGTTTTTCTCTTAAGACTGGTTTTGTGTCTGTGAAGTTTCTGAGCTGTTTTTTGTCTGTGAAACCATGTATTCTTCCATCAAACCGGAAAGTGAGTTTTGCTGGGTATAGTATTCTGGGTGAAGCATTCATTTCATTCAGTCTTGTCACAATATCCCACCACTGCTTTCTGGCATTGAGCGTTTCTGGTGACAGGTCTGCTGTAAATCTCAGGGAAGCTTGCTTGAACATGATTTCCCCTTTTGATCTTGCTGTTTTCAGAATTCTGTCTCTATCTGTGGGATTTGTCATTGTGACTAGGATGTGTCTTGGGGTGGTTTTTCTGGGGTCTCTTTTGGTTGGTACTCTTCGGGCATGCAGGATTTGATCACATATATTCTTTAGCTCTGGAAGTTTCTCTTTAATGATGTTCTTGACCATTGATTCTTCCTGGAAATTTTCTTCCTGGGTCTCTGGGACTCCAATGATTCTTAAGTTGTTTCTGTTGATCTTATTATAGACTTCTATTTTCGTCTGTTCCCATTCTTTGACTAATTTTTCCATTGTCTGCTCATTTGCTTTAAGTTTTTTGTCCAATCTCTCCTGCTGTATGGAATTGTTATGTATCTCATCTTCCACAGCACCAAGTCTATTCTCAGCTTCTGATACCCTGTCCCAGAGCTTATCCATTTTGTCATTCACTTCGTTTACTGACTTTTTCAGTCCTGTTAGTTGACATGTTATTTCAGTTTGGAGTTTTGTCATTTCTGCCTTCATATTTTCTTGGTTCTTATTAGTGTTCTGTTCAACTCGATCCATGGTTTCTTGGAGTCTGTTGAGCACCTTCCATATTGCTAGTCTAAAGTCCTTATCTGAGAGTTTGATTAGTTGTTCAGTCATTATCTGGTCCTCAGAATTGTCATCTTCATTCTCTATGTCTGATGCTGGCCTGCGTTGTTTCCCCATTGTCACACTTGTATTGTGGGTTTTTCTACGTGTTGTGGTGGTATTCATTGTCTATATGATGTAGGCAGCACACTCCTCTGGCTCCTCCCTTTCTGGATGGGCTGACTTGCCTCTAAGGGAGGGGAGTCCTCCGTGGATGAGGCCTCACACTGGGTCAAATCTTAGGCCCGAGCATGCAACAGAGAAGACAGTCCAGAGAGAAATGTTTGCTTCTGTGATATAGCGCCGTTCTTAGTGTGATTTTTCCTTCTTGTTGCAATGGAGTTCTTTCCTTAGAAAGAGTGCACGGCCGCGTAGCGAAGCAGAGCGGCCGTGCATCTCTGAGCCTCTTTTTGCCCCACTCGCAAGAGTTTCACGCAAGAGGACAGTAGACAGACATAGACAGGTCACACTCACAGTCTTTCACAGTTGAGCCCCACTGGGCCGGTGTACTTTTGCGGATTTTCCCCGCCTGGTGTCACACACAGGGAGCCAGCTTTTGCAAAGGTTAGCCGGTTTTAATGCTCTGAAGTCCCTCCCTGAAAATAGCGTCTGGGCAAGCGAGGTTTCTGGAGGCTCTTTTTGCCCCACTCGCAAGAGTTTCACGCAAGAGGACAGTAGACAGACATAGACAGGTCACACTCACAGTCTTTCACAGCTGAGCCCCACTGGGCCAGTGTACTTTCGCGGATTTTCCCCGCCTGGTGTCACACACAGGGGGCCAGCTTTTGCAAAGGTTAGCCGGTTTTTATGCTCTGAAGTCCCTCCCTGAAAATGGCGTCTGGGCGAGCGAGGTTTCTGGAGGCTCTTTTTGCCCCACTCGCAAGAGTTTCACGCAAGAGGACAGTAGACAGACATAGACAGGTCACACTCACAGTCTTTCACAGCTGAGCCCCACTGGGCCGGTGTACTTTCGCGGATTTTCCCCGCCTGGTGTCACACACAGGGAGCCCTTTTTAGAATTCTTGATGTGGTTGTTTTTGCCCCACAATTTAAATAAGAACATATGTAAAAATGTACACCTGAGTTCATGGCACTTCAAGAGAATCAAGACATTTTTAGATCAAGAAACTCGAAAGAATGGTTTCAGCATTTTAAGATATTTAGTTGGAAACATTTTATATGTAGAATAGTTATAAATAATCATGTGTAAATCCCAAGTTAGTGCTTTTTGCAAAACTATGGAAATTATGGCTATTAATAATAACATAATTATTCATTGTAATAAAAATGAAAAACAAGGTTGTATAAAAATATGGGCTTATTTTTCCCCAATACTTGTTTTCAAAAACAGTCAAAAAAACCCAATGCCTAAAAGGATTTTTATATTATTTCATAGTGCAGATAAAAAAGAATCTGTAATAAATGCCATGATTTTTATTAAACTACATCTGGAAGTGTTCAAGGCTCTGAGCTTAGATCAGTCCAAGTGGGGTTTGGGATCTAACTCATGTAAGGCACTTGCAAGGCAAATAAATACCTTACCCACTATACTATCATTCTGGCATTTAAAAATCTATTCTTTTTTGTGTTTGTATTTCACATCTATTGGTGCCCAGAGCTTACTCCTGTTGGGACTCTAGAAATTATATGAGATGCCAGGGACTGAACCTATGTTGACAATGTGCAGTTCTACTAACTGTATTATATCCCTGACCCCTCTAAAATGTCTTTAATGTCTAGAAGCTTCAGTGGAAAAAAACCTGGCAAAAACACTATCTAGTAGTTTAAGGGTTCAAAGTAGAGATCTTCAAATTTCTGATTTTGTAACCCCAAAATTGTCTTCTACAACCAGATGTTCTGTGCATTTAGAAGCATGAGGGGGAAAGATTCAATTTGAGAATGTCAACCAATAATCATAACTTTGATAACATTAACCTAAGTACAGCGGAAGAAAATGTTTTCTTGCAGATATGTACATCTGGTTTCTGTGTTAGGATCTTTCATTTCAGAAGCTCATATCAGAAGAGAAGTGAGAGTTGCTTTATAACTAGACTTCAAGAATATGTTCTTTTGTATATTGTTATATGAGGAATCTGTGGATATTTGTTCTATTTTTAGAATATACTAAATGCATTCTCTGCCTTTCATTTTCTTCAGGACTATCAATTGGTTAGAATTTAGAAATCGTTGCATAAGTCATTGACCTATTGATTAATTTAAAGCCATATATGGGCCCTATTTGTATGTGGCAGCCCTGGGTTTTATCCTGAACTTCAGATGCTCTTCTAGGACCTCCAAAGTGGTCCTAAGAAGAAAGCCTCTATAGATGAGTCAAGAATCAGCAAAATGAGTGAAATGAGTCAGAGGGAGATAGGCAAACATATATGATCTTACTCATCTGTGGGATTTAAAAATAAAAACAACAATTAAATCATATATGAAAATAATACCAAAAGACAATAGATATGATATGGGGAAGTTCAATTAGGACTTAGAAGGAAGCACTATGATAATAATATTTGGAAGTGATATTCTAGATAAGAACTGGGAACTGTAAGGAAGTAAAGTGATATACAATACACCTGTACAGTAACAATATTGCAAGTCACATGCATAAAAAAAGGTGGTGGGAGAGAAAGAGACAGAGAGGGGGAGAGAACAGAGAGATATGATTGAAAATGATTTATCAACAACTATTTAACTATGTATTTCATAGTGGTTTTATTAAAATATATATTTTAATAAAAGAAGTGACTTGGGCCACCGAGCACTATTTGGGAGGCCCAGTCTGCAAAAATAAAACTTCTTTTTATATTTCTTTCAGATATATGGCAAGTTGCAATTGCCGACAATCTTTAAAAAGAAAATTTTCTTTCAATTTTCAGTGACTTTTCAAACAATACATACCATATTATGTAAGGTCTGGAATTTACATGTTAAATGAGACAGCTACATACTATAAGTATCAATCACCTATTTCAGGCCAAACTCTTACTTCCATTACTTGTTATACTTTTTGAGAGTCTAATAAAATTACTGAAATTATTTATATTTTATAATATGGAATGTTAGTCTTTGAGATATAATGGGGCTTATTTAAGTCAGATAGCTAGTCAGTGACAGATTGGGCATTCATTTCATATCCATCTTTTTGCAAAATGCATATATTTTCTGCTAACATCTACTCCCACCCACAGACAAACATATTTATTTAAAACAGTTGCTCGTCTTGTGGAATTTAATTTTTTTCTGTTATTGACTGAAGATATTTGTATAAAGAGTGTAGTTACACTTGTGCTTCTGAAGACACATTCCCTAGTCTTGGATCGATTCTATATCTAAGTGTTTGATTAAGACAACATTCTGCCTCCTTGACTTGTAGTTGTACCAGCATTTCTGTGTAGGGTGGAGATTGTGAAATCCATTGCACAAATAATTTTTTTTACTCTTATTTGCTGAAATGGCTTCTGCAGCATTGCCCTGGACTCCTGGGAATGTTCCATTGCTGGATGGAAAGCACAGTGAGAGCTAGAACCTCAGAATATATGATCTAAAATATATGATCTAAAAAAATGGATCAATGATAGAACACCTAATTTTCACAGAGAACAAGCATCAGTGGGTCAAAGTTTCATAAGGCCAATTGTTTAAATTTTTACTCTCTGTTACACCTACTCATTTGACAACATCACATCAGGGACCTTTCGGCATTTAAAAGTTTGGGCGAAAGTTCCCTCAATCTTGTATCAGCTGGTCTGGGAGTTTGCTTTACAAAGGGTATTATAAGTGATATAGTAAGTCCAAAGTTGATTTCACCTTCATTTGTGCTTTTCATTCTAGAATGGAGTACCTCATTTTCCTAGTTGATACAAATATCATTAAACACTGTAATTGCAAATCAAGTGACTTCTGGCAGTCACTAATTCCTTACATCAGTTACACATAAAGAGAACAGATGGAAACAGTTGCAACACTCAGAGGCCTCAGTATTTTTCTCTGTTAGCAGGCATAAGCACCCATGGAATTTATGATTCCTTATTTCATTACCTCCTGGATCTTAACCAAAGACATAGCTCTATTGCTAAACTGGGATAAGAGGTATCTTTCACATAGGGTGTTTGTGCTGGCAGATTGGGGCCAGCACCTCAGGAAAAGTTAGCCTAAAGGGGCATGTCAGTGGTTAATTTCACTCATTGTGATCTCTAAAAGTTCAGACTGATTTTTCAAAGCTAATTTGACGTATTCTATTCAGATACCTCAGACTGACATCTGAAGAATTTTGCATAGTTTTGCTTAGAAAGAATTGAACGATTCTGCCCGCATCTTTATCTAAGAGATACTTATAGTATAAGGGGTCTAGGAGATACCTTGACTTTCTTTGTAAATATATTGATTAACATCAAAATGTCAACATTCACCTCCTTTGTTCCAGATCGAGCCTACAGTGCCAAATATTTATTTACCAAGAGTCTCAGTACCCTCCCTCAAACAAAAAAATAGACGATCAAAAGAAAAAAGTGCAGCGCTGAAATCAACAGTATTTGTTTTTGCTCAAACTCTGAACTAGACAGACATGCGGGAATCCTATTTGGTCTTTTATATAAAGAGAACAGAATTTTAGCCTTGGGCCAGAGAGATAATGCAGGGATTAAGGTGCTTTTCTTGCATGAGATCTACTCAGGTTTTGATCTCTGGCACTGCCCATGGTCCCTTGCGCACTGGCCAGGAATTATCCCTGAGCTCAGAGTCAAGAATAAACTCTGAGGATTGCTGTGTGTGGCCCCCAAGCAAAAAGCAATAGAAATCTTGACCGAAACATTTTCAAATATATGGTTTCTGTTTTTCTGCCTAAAAATATGTATCATCTTGGGATCTAAGATGTGCAAATCCCTGCATTGGGTCCATTAGACCACATGCTTCAAACCTTTGGAAGTAGCTCTCAATCTTTCCAAGCATCTTAGGATATATTTCTTGTTTGAAAAAAAATATATATATGTATGTATGTATAATTTTATGTATAAATAAATGATATGATGCATTTTTATTAGAAAATAATTCTATTAGGATTTTTGTTTAATATAGCCTCTGGTCAATCCTTAATGGAAAACAATATGAAGATATCTCAAAAAACTTAGAATGGAGTTCCCATATGACTCAGCTTCTAGACAACTACTCTTCAAATACAAAAATGTTGATTTAAACACACACATCTATGTTCATTGCAGTTCTAAGTATAATAGCCAGGTTATAGAAACAATTGAAATATTCAACAACAGATTCTAACAGATCTACTGAAAGGTAAAAAAATAAAAAAAGACACACACACACACACACACACACACACAGACGCCAAGGTATATATAAACCATAGATGTCAATAAACAGGATATATGGTCATGTGGGAGAAGGGAAGATCAGACTAGAGGTGACATAAAGTCATGGGCACTTTGGGGGTTGTGGGGGTGATGTGCAGTAACTATGCACATCAATACTATCATTTTATATTCTATTGTAACAATATTGGGTCAAACTATAGTAAATTTTTTACAAAGATGATTTATTTATTTTTTATTTACAAATAATTCTCTAATGAAAGTTATACTTTGAATTAAATTTTGGCATGACAGACAACATTAATTTTCCTGATTTTCATGCTAGAATTAAGAATTTTGTTTATCTCAACTTAGTGAAAATATTTTTCTGGGAAAAAACTCTATGCCATAGTTATGGCTTAGTTAAGCTTTCTAATCACCGGGTATTATGAAGGAAGTTCTATTCCTTTTCTTCTTAGCAAGTTTATCAAGTTTTAATTTTTTTTATCTGTTGTAGGGATTTTTCATTACTGGTGTCCCTCACTCAGCTCTAAACATGACTCAATCTGGAATTATCAGTATGAATGAATAATGTTCTAAATTTTACTTTCCTGAATCATAATTTTCTTAGTTGAAAAGGGTTCATTACTATATCCCTGCTATTATTATTATTATTATTATTATTATTATTATTAGTTTTTGGCCACACCCAGTGATGCTCAGGGGTTACTACTGGCTATGCACTCAGAAATGGCTCCTAGCTTGGGGCACCATATGGGATGCTGGGGGATCGAACCTCGGTGGAACCTTGGTCCATCCTAGGTTAGTGTATGCAAGTCAAAGGCTCTACTGCCTTTGCCACCACTTAGGCCCCCTGCTAGTATTTTTAATAAATAAAGTAAAATATTATCGAGGAGGAAGCAACAACAATGAATGCCCATTCAAACTTAAATGAGTATCTGTTATCATACTTCTGTGGACATTATCTCTTTTAATAAGTTATCTTTTAGAAAGTTATTTTTATATACATGATTTAGATACAAATAATATTGGAGCACTTACATACAATGAGAATTTATTAATACTCAATAAATATATTATTACTTGTACCTTGGAAAGTTTGGCTACTTAAATATATTCATTAACTTAAGTGATGATGACATTAATACTCATGAGTTCAAATCACTTTTTATTATTTGGGGGGTTTTTTGAGTGATTTTCTGGTGGGTGTCTGGAGGAGTTAGTCTAGTTGTTCAATGCAGTGCCAAGATGCAACAGTGTCAATTCAGGTGCTCTGGGAAGCTTCCAGAGCCATACCTAGTAATATTTATATTCAGAAAATTATATGGTACTGATGATGGAGCCTGGGTCAGGCAAATGCTAGATATGAACCCCAAATGCTCCACTGTCTTTGGCCTCTATTCTCAAAATGTCATCTTTGCCTATCCTCACATCTATATATCATAACAATTTATTAAAAAAGTATTTTATTATCCATTTAATTGTATTATAAGATATATATTAGCTGCTGGACATCTTTTATTTCTGTACAGTTAACTTTGGTTTGAATAAAATACATATGTGATTTGTTATGTATTATGTGTTTTGGACTTGAGAAATTCTCCTCACCAGTCTATTGCACTACTTGGAAAAATAGGGAAAAAAAGCCACAAAACCCTAAACTGTTATACAATTATATATTGGTGTTGGTGTCTATTTCCACAATGTACAAAACATTATTTTAGAAAAAGTTGCATTATTTAATGGTTTGTAGAGTCACCAAGGGACATATGCTTCATGCAAATTTTAACAAACACTGTACAACTGAAAAAGCTATCTAATTGGTGAAGTTAAGAGTGAAGAAAAAGATGTCATACAAAACAGAAATAATCAACTGCCTATTATTGTTGTGTAGGTAGATTATGATTAAAAATAGGATGCTTAAATAGGTTAGTATTTATAATAATGAAAATATTGAATTTTACATAAGGAAAATTTTAAAATAAAAAACATAAATTATGCAAAGCTAAGTATTAGTGGTAGCTATACTACTTGCATGGTATAATTTTTGTAATTATATATATAATTTTACATGTATAACTGAATGTATAATTTTTTAATTTTGGTTTTTGGGGGTCCACACACAGCTGTGTTTTGTTTCAGTTTCTTTGCACAGGGATCACTCTTAGCAGGCTTTAAAAACCATATGGGATGCTGAGGATAGAATTAGGGTTGACAGCATGCAATGAAAGCACACTACCCATTATATTTTCACTTTTGTCTTGGCATAATTAGTTTATGTCTGTCCAGTATTATAATATGCATTAAAGGAGTTGAGGCAGTAAAGTATAAGATGCTTTCTGTAAAGATCAACCAGCAACCATTCTGTCTTACATGCCACATACATATAAAATTTTGTATTCTATAGAGTTCATTTCTTTAGATTTTTAAAAGTCAGTTTAGTTAGGGAAAAACCCTCTTTTGCTAATAAAAAAACATCTATCAAATTTGTAAAGAAGATATAGTACAGCAAGCAGGGCCTTGCATGTGGTCAACCTGGTTTCAATCCCTGGCACCTTACATTGAGTGGCAGGAGTGGTGATGGCTGGTCTTTGTATTGGTCGTCCATGATTTCTAAAATTTTCTCTTTTTTTTTTCTTTTTTCTTTTTCTTTTTTTTTGGTTTTTGGGTCACACCGGTGATGCTCAGGGGTTTCAGGGGTTACTACTCCTGGCTTTGCGCTCAGAAATCACCCCTGGCTGGGGACCATATGGGACGCCGGGGATGTTCACAGGTCCGTCCTGGGTCAACCACATGCAAGACAAATGCCCTACTGCTGTGCTATTGCTCTGGCTCCATTTTCGAAAATTTTCAATAAAATTTGATTAATAAAGATTCACAGGGGCTGGAGAGATAGCATGGAGGTAAGGCATTTGCCTTGCATGCAGGACAGTAGCTCAAATCCCCGCATCCCATATGGTCGACTGAGCTTGCCAGGAGCGATTTCTGAGCGTAGAGCCGGGAGTAACCCCTGAGCGCTGCCGGGTGTGACCCCAAATCAAAACAAAACAAAACAAAAAGATGCTCAGTCTCAGTAGAGAGAAACATTTATTGGAAAGTAGAGGAGAAAGAAGGAAATCTCATATGGACAGGAATTATGGGTAGAACTAAATTAATATGGCTCATTTTATGAGGATTTTTAAAAGGAAAACTAAATTTTTGTATGGTCTTAAAAAGCTTTTGCATTCCTCATCAAATAATAATATCACAAAAAATGCAAGGATCCTGTATTGATCTGGTTGAAGTAAATGGTTGACCATTTACATTAGGCATAGATTACCTATTATCATTTTTGTTTGTTTTTCAGCCACACCCGGTGACACTCAGGGTTTACTCCTTGCTATGCCCTCAAAAATCACTCCTGGCTTGGGGGACCATATGAGACGCTGGGGGATTGAACCTTGGTCAGTCCTAGGCAAGCGCGAAAGACAGAAGCCTTATGGCAATTACCTATTATCTTAGACTGTCAGTGAGGCTAAGCACTGAGGCAGAATACTATTTTGTTTGTTTGTTCATTTATTTATTTGCTTTTTTGGGTCATACCCAGTGACACTCAGCAGTTACTCCTGGCTATGTGCTCAGAAATCGCTCCTGGCTTGGGGGACAATATGGGACGCAGGGGATCAAACCACAGTTCATCCTAGGTTAGGGAGTACAAGGCAAATGCCTTACTGCTTGTGCCACTGCTCAGGCCCAAGATTCCTATTTTAGAGAATTACAAGAATGTTTAAAAAAATTCAGGATAAGTCAGGCAAAAATGTGAATATTCACAGCAGCTGGCAAGGAGAAACTAAACCTATCTCTTTCAATATGGTCCTCAGAACATTGCAGGACTATTTCCTGAGCACAGAGCCGGGAGTAGGCCCCAAGCACCTCTGGAAGTGGTTCAAATCCCAAAACCAAACCAAAGCAAAACAAAAATAACAACAATAACAAAACCCTGTGCAAATGAGAATAGATTAATTCCCTTTATTAGTGAATTTATTTATTATATTTATTATCTAAAGAACCATGAGATATCATTTACTCAACCAATGTTTCACTTCAGACCCAAAGGTCAGATTAATTTTGGAAACAGGAAAATAGAAAAACAGGTTGTAAAAATAAAGATAGAAGGTGTGTCTTGGTGAAATTCAGTTGGCCAATTTTTCATTAGAGATCATACGAAAAACAGTGATCTTTCTTTGCCTGCCACAAAGAAAACACTTGCCAAACTACTCAGGAAACCTCTCAGGTTCTCAGTCAACGGGGCTGGTGGTTCAGTACAAGGACCATCGATGGTGGTGCTGCATCAGGCCCTGTAGTGCAGGGCCACTGCACAAGTGATTTGGGGTTTCCAGGGCTTTACCAGGAGATGTTCAGTAGACTATATGGTGCTAGAAGTTATTCGAATCAGTAGGCTACGTGCAGGGCATGTGGATTAACTTATGTGCTGACTCTCCAACCTTGCTTGCAATTCTTAAATTATATATAACCACTGAGGTATGGTAAAGTAGAGCTTCTCTAGGTAAAGCTGATGCCTATCCCATTCCCCTACTTTCTGTACCTGTGACTTTCCAAATAAATCTAAAGTTAGGAGAATATTTTGGAATAAGAAAGCAGAGTAGGCGTATCATCTCTAATATGAAGGTGAGCTGAAAATAAATTTGCAAATATGATGTGAAACTTGGCTTTGACAGGTAGGCCTGCCTCTGGAGATTTAGGAAAGATTATGGTTTACACCCAACGGCACTTTTCAAGAAGCAGTTCCCTTGCCTAGGGGAGGTCAGACTTTGTTCTATTTAAGCTTTCAAATGATTAGATGTAGCCCACCTCCATGAGGGAGAGCAATTTACTTTCCTCAAAGGTCACTGATGTAAATGTCAATCTCATTCTGAAATACACCCTCACAGAAACATCTAGAATAATGTTTGACCAAATCTTTAGGCACTTTGTTCCAATCTCGTTGACATAAAATTAAGGATCATAACTTCTGAATCTTTTCCCTTAGGTTTAGGATCTATTATCATAAGAAAGAAAGGTTGGAAGATTGTTCGGTGGCTAAAGCATTTGCTTTTTCTGTGTGAGACTGTAAGTTTGATCCCCAGTCCTATTGCTTCCAGCAAGTATAATCCTGTCTGTGTTCTGTCTGTGATGCTTGGCATTAAAAGAAATTTCTAAAAACACTACAGCCAAGTGAGTTCAAGCACCACAAGAAAAATATTCACTCTCCAGCAAGTACTCAACTAAAGACAGAGAAGCATGAGCATGAGAGGCCAGGACTCACTGTGAACACTATGTGCACTAGCACCCCCAATAATGGAGAGCACCCTCTGAAAATATACATGCAACTATCATAATGAAAGGAGTGTGAGCCCCAGCGAGCATCATGATTGACTGTGTAAGCCGCACAGCTAAAATATGTATCTTCACAACTCTTTTAACTTCACAACATTTACAGAGGACAGACAGGGAAGAGGGGAGAAAGGAAAAAGTTTATTTTCTGTTCAGAGTGAGGGGTTCTGGCAATGCATTAGGGTTTACTTCCAGCACTCAGCTGAGTAATCATTCCTGGGAGTGCTCAGAAAACCCTTCTATGGTGCTGAGTACTGAACCTAGGTTGACTGTGTTCAAGACAAACACTTTATCTGCTGTACTTTTGCTCCTGCCCCAAATCTTTTTCTCTCTCAGTTCCAGCATCTGAAAAAAGCTCAAAAACTCTATTGGTAGAAAAAGAATTTAGCGTTCCTAGTTGTAGGAAAGAAGTAAATAATGTAAATTTGCTTTTTAGAGTGTCTGGGGTGTGGTTATTGATTAAGGAGTTACCCAGAGCAACATGTCTGTCTGGACCTAAAACTACCAGATAAGGAGAGAGCCTTAAAGATGGGCTACAACTGAGTATTGGAAGAGACATTCTTTCACTCTCCTAAATTCACACATAGTACCAATGACAGTGCATTGCCTGTTGCATATACTTTCCTGGGATCTGAGTCACAGGAACTTTAGTGTTGCTCCCACCCTTTAGTGCAGTCATGTTGAAGGACCTTATACAAAAGCTCTCTGTAGTAAGTATACTACACAGTAGATAATTGCTGTTACCTTCAAATCTTTCTCTTCATGCACACAGTTTTTGGGTTGATGCCTAAACTCTTTTGTTGTAGTTGTTGTGGTACTGGAAGCATACCCATGGAGGTACACTAGGGCTAGTCAGTATTGGGATCAAACTCAGAGCCTCACATATGCAAGGAATTTGCTTCACTACTTACGGCACATCTCAGCTTATGTTTAAACACAACAGGCATCTTAGGTTCACATAGGTTTCTTAGGAGCTAAGGATAAAAGGCAATGGGATAGGTCAAACACTGAAACTATATGCTTATCAGTTTGAGCAGTGACCAGTTTAAATATCCATGAGGTTGTGCTGTCGTTTTACCTGTACTCTTAAGTGATGTGGAATTTTGTTCACACACTTTGGATCATACACAATTATACTGACCCAGGGATTTTTTCTGGTGGGTCTTGGGGGATGATATAGGATAGTAGGGTTTTATGATTTTTAAATGTCCCCATTTCAACAGATAACAGAGTTGGACGTCATGCTCAATATTTTCTATGAGAGCACTTAGGAAATTGGTGGCAATGTGTCAATTTAGAATTATCTAGATTTTAACAGGTATGTGACTTGGACTGCTCTGTTAAAAAAATGAGTCATATGCAATTTCAAAATTGTGATTCTGTTCTATTGTTGAAGGTATTTTATTTACTTTTATTACTGTTTAAGACTTTTATATCAGGTTCCTGTATCTGCTAAGTATCATTTCAAAAGTCTCCATTATCCACTAGGTTTGAAATCAGTTGTATATTATGTAGACTCAACATTCTTTGTTCCTATGGGAATAATCATTTTTGTCATCAAAATTACATAATAATTATAAAAATAAATTATTTTTATTTCTTGTATTTTGGATCATACAGAATCATACTTATCCAGGGATTATTTTTGGTGGGGCTCGGAGGATGATATTGGCTAGTAGGGTTAAATATCTGGTCACTGGCAAGCAAGGCAAGTGCCCTAGCTACTGTATTATCAATCTAGCTTTGTCATCAACATTGAAATCTATGAAAATCAAAGCTAAAATCTGCTTTTTGAACATCATAATCTACACATAGTTGACAAGAACATGAATATCATGAACTCACTTCATTTTTTTATGTTTAAACATTAGTCCTTAGATGATTGTGAACACTTGACTGTGGATTTGATAGGACAGAAATGGTGACATAAAAAATCTACACATAGAGGTAAAATTCCATTCATATTTTGAAGGGCAGGAACTCATTTTATTTCTTTGATTTTGGTCTCATTTTCTTTTTTTGGAGCCCACACCCAGTGTTGTTCAGGGCTTACTCCTAATCCTTTAGTCAGAAAGTACTCCTGGCAGTATATGGTAGACCATATACATTTACTGGGATCAAAATGGGGTTGGTTGCATGCAAAACAAATCTCATAATACTTATATTATCTCTTTGAACTCATTTTACAAAAAGCATTGGCTTTTTTAAGAGAAATTAAATGTGTTCCACAGATTTTCATTAGTATATAAAATTTAAAAATATACAGGAGTTTATATAGTAGACCATTTCTTAGAACTGGTGATCATAGTTAGCAAGCAATTCAGCTTCTGAAGCATTATTTCAGAGAAGTTTGTTTATAATGATGATAACCACTATGAAGATATTGGCATAGGTAATATTAGATAAGAAGCAAGTTTAATAAAAAAGGATCTTTGGGACCGGAGGGATAACACAGCAGTAGGGCATTTGCTTTGCATGTGGCTGATACAGGATGAATCTTGGTTCAATCCCTGGCATCTCATATGGTCCAGGAGTGATTTCTGAGAGCATACTCAGCTCTGGGTGACCCCTGAGGGTCACCAGGTGTGGTCTAAAAATCAAAAAAGGAAAAGAAAGCTCAAAAGGGATCTTCTAAGTCATTTTACATGTGCTTTTCCTTCACAGTGCCCTATTCTATCATAACAGGGGGACAATGTAACTTCTTGCGTTTTGGGAGTTATAATGTCTTAATACTTGCTTTCATTGAAAAGATTGTATCCAATGGATTACTTATTTTAATGACAATGGATTAGTGGCTTTAATTGTAAAGGGGGACATTCAAAGGATTGTCCTTTACAACATTAGGGGTTCTTAATCTTAATCTTAATCTGTTTAGCCAATACATCTGGATCTTGATCCTATGGTCAGTGGGGAAGTATTCTGATAAAGAAAAGAAACCAAGAAAGATTAAGACCTTACTCCTGGTAATAGCCATTTATATCCTTATCACCTCAAAGCCATAAATAGGTTATAAATAAAAATGCAAGTTAGCTGTATAGAACTGAAAATTAAGATTAGGTTTAAACACACTTTTTGCTTTTGTTTATAGGCAGTAGCTGTAGTATATACACATCACCATTAAAAATTTCGCATACATTTTGTTTGTTACTCAAGGAAAAGTTCTTTGGAGGAAAACTTTATTAAATTTTATAATTATACCATCATTTTAGAGATAAATAAAATAAGGCTTTCAGAGATCAATTTTTTTTATAAATTGAGCGCTTAAGTGCTTTATCCAAGTTTTGCTGTTCCACCTTCTCCATTTATTACTCTATAAAACTTCCAGTTCTTTTACTGATAATTATTTTTATATTTTACTTTGAAATAATTTAATTTTCTCAAATATTTATATAAATAGTATATAACTTTCCATTAGTTTCCCAAGTTTTTCATACTTTATATAACACCAATAGAAAAGCCATGAGTAGACATTGGTTGATACTGTTAGCTAGACAACAAATATAATTGTTACTGTTTTGAAAATTAATTCATATTGATGAAATTTCAAGAAAACTATGTTACTGACTTATAAATGTATAGTAGGATTTGCTTAGCTCAAATATGGAAACAACCTAAGTGCCCAAGATAAGTGAATAAAGAAACTTTGGTATTTATACTAATAGAATACTATTGGTCATCTATAAGAAATGACAAAATCATGCATATTTTGAAATCATGCTATGTGCATCTGTATAGAATCCTGCATATTAAAGTGAGTCAGAAGGACAGAGACAGATACAGAATGGTCCCTCTTACCCAGTTCAATTCCAGGCATCCCTTATGGTCCCCCAGCCTGCCAGGGGCGATTTCTGAGTGCCGAGCCAGGAGTAACCCCTGACGGCTACCGGGAATGGCCTAGAAACCAATCAGAAACCAATCAATAAACTTTAATAAATAATGATCTTTCTAATATGTGGGATGCAAAGAAATATAGTAAAGGAAGGAAAAACTATTGTCCAAAGGCAACTTCACCCTAAGAACTGGTGATAGAACTAATTTTACTAGATGGAGGTGGAAGGATAAGGGGGGGGTTGATGAAGGGAGAATGCAATAGTGGGGGTTGTATTATTGTAACATTGTGTGCATTAAACCCTATATTTCACATTGCTGTAACTCATGATGCCTCAAATAAAATAGAATAAAATAAAATATAAAAATGCACCCCCAAGAGATAGAAAATTACAGGTAATTTACAAATGAAGCCCTGGTATAAGCATACATCAAACACTGAAAATGAATGTTCATTAAAAGTGCAATTTCAGAGCCTTAAGAAAAGCAGGTCTTAACAAGTTGTGACTACCTGACATTAAATAGAAACAGGCACATCACGGATCCAATTTTCTCTTAAGAGCAAGTGTTCAGTACATTCTTTAATATCAAGTGGTCAGCACCATGCTTGTTTTATCTCCAAGTTATAAATTTCAAAAAAGAAATTTAAAAATCAATCAAAATGAAAATGTAGTGAAATAGAAGATATATAAACAGATAATAAGTTCTGAGTAGATTTTTTTGAACTGTGCATGGTTGAATAGGAAATATTCAGAGCATGTACTACATGCTGAAAACTTGGGCTGGATTAATGGGGGATAGACTTTTTAACTTTTCTTACTTTCTTTAATAACCCCACCAACTGGAATAACTAGAGAATAATGTCCTTGGAATGGAAGAATAAAGCTACTAAATTAACATAAAACGCCAAAAAAATAACATAATGTGCATGTATAAATAAGTATATCTTCTCACATAACATGCAGAAATGAAGAGATAAACAAATTCATGGACATTGTGTATTTGCAACAAGGTAAATGGACTACAGAAATTATTTTTGCTATTGATGGACAGATACCCTATTAGTAGGTCACGTTTCTCAGGAAACCTTTCAAAAATTGACTCAATTTTTAAATGACTGCACTTAAAGGAATGTATGTGATTGATAAAGCACTTCTTACCCATGGGGAATATTTGAGGGATTGAGTGTACGTGTAGAGAAGTCAAAATCCACTATATCATGTGTAAGTCTAACTCTTTATCTTTTCAGGACAAAATGTCAAGAGGAAATGGTAAAGGAGACTTTGCCACAGTGAAACTAATATATTTCACATATCTGTTGATAGTTTTCAGATTTTTCCCCAGGTATACCATTCACATTTCCTTCTTTTTTGTTTCCTCTGTATTTTCTTTCTGCTTATTTAAGTCTCTGACATATACCAACTGAGTTTTACTTGTAGCCCTTAATATAAGCACTCCACTATTTTAATATTATAGTCAATTATTTATGACATATATAGGTGTTTGTAAGAGTGGTGATTTTCACTGTATTCTTTCAGAACCTTGGCAGAGCAACTTTTAATCTAGAACAAAATAAAAAAGGGAGAATAAAAACAGCAAAGTATCTCTTACTTGCCTTTCTGGAGTATGGATTCCAATTGGACTGTCTTTTCCTCAGAAGGCCTTGGGCTAACATGTTCGCATTTTGTGGCATTTGTGGCATTTTGTGGCTATATATTTCCACTTTCAGTTCTTTTCTGTCATTCCAGTTCCCATGAATTTCTTCATCACATTTGCTTTCATCCATGGAAAAGCACCACACTTTTCTGGAAGTATTGTATAAGAATAGATTTTTAGGGCTTGGTGTGGTGGCACAAGTGGTAGGGCATTTGCCTTGCACATGCTGACCTAGGACAGATTGCTGTTTGATCCCTCAGTGTCCCATATGGTCCCCCAAGCTAGGAGAGATTTCTGAGTATGATTCAAAAACAAACAAAAAAGTATAGATTCTTAAAATAGAAAGACCATAAACCTGATATCATTAACCTTGAACTCTAATTCCAGTAGGTCACTTGATATTTTCTCAGATTTTGTCATTTTTTAGTTGTAAATTGTATCCAATAATGTTGTATATATCTGAGTATTATTGTAAAGATAAAGCATTATGCCTAACATTTCAGCACAAAACCTCGTACAAAGTTTAGAAACTTTCTAAATGCCACTATTAAGGTTTCTTTGATTTTTTTCTAATGTTTTAGAAAAATAATTTTGAGTTGGAAGTGTAGAGTGATTCTATTTGATGCTCAGGGGGCTGAAGGGTTTACTTCTGTCAATACTTGAACAATTGCTAGACATGTCAGAGTTCAGGTTCAAGGATGCAATGTTGCTTAACAGTATTTGGGGGTCAACTGAGACACACGGTGGTGCTAGCACCGTGTGTCTCAATCAGATTTTTTAAGCTGTCTCTCAGTCCATTTCCCACGTCCACTTTATTTTTTTTGGGGGGGGGAGGGTTTGCAAAACCCAATTGTAATTTTGATATACTCCTGGCTCTGAAATTAGGGATCTCGCCTTGCAAAGCTCAGTGACCATATGTGATGCCTGGGAGTAAACGTAGGTCAGCAGCATACAAAGCAAGTGCCTTACAAACAGTACTATCTCTCCACTTTAATATCACTGTTGTTCGTTTGGGTTTTTTTGGCCATATCCAATTATGCTTAGATCTTACTCCTGACTCTATGCAGGGATCACTCCTAGTGGGGCTCTGGGGACCATAGGATGTGCCAAGAATCAAACCTGTTTAGGATATATGCAAGGTATATATGCCTTGCTTGCTGTACTACCTATTCAGCCCCAGATTTTTCTTTTCTTTTTTCTTTTTTTTTTTTTGGTTTATTTTTGTACTTCAAATGATGGTGCTCAAGGCAATCTCCTCCACATGCAAGTCAAGCACCCTACCCACTATCCTATCACTCTAGACCCCAAAAGCTTCACTTATTTTGAAGCTCCCTTTCTTTAATAAACCTCCAATAAACACTACTTTGCTTTTCACTGTTTCTGCTTTTTCAAACCTCAGCAGTGGTATTGAGGGCCATCAGTGATACACCTATAATATAGGGAAGCCATGTGATGCTAGGGATTGAAATCAAGACTTTTGGGGCTGGAGAGATAGCATAGAGGTAAGACTTTTTCCTTACATGCAGAAGGACAGTGGTTTCTAATGCTGGCATCCCAAATGGTCCCCCGAGCCTGCCAGAGGTGATTTCTGAGCGAAGAGTCAGGAGTGGCTTCTGAGCGCTGCCGGGTGTGACCCCCCCAAAAAAAAACAAAAAACAAAACAAACAAACAAAAAAATCAAGACTACCTGCATGCCATGTATGTGCTCCTGTCCTTTGGGATTCTCCCAGATCCCTCAATATCCCTAATTTGGATAGCATAGAAATTAGACAGGTTTGCTTGTGAAAACACTTGCAATTCAACTTCTCTGAGAATTCTACTCTAGGAATTGCTTTAAGACTACTTCATTAACATTTCTCAACCATGGTGAAGTGCTGATTATGACTTTTAGGAAGGTTGGAACCAAATAAATGTTTAAATATCCTAGAATAAACAGATCAATAAATATTGATATAATTAATTTATTAATTATTCTAATTCAAAATCAACAATCAGATTCATCAAAAAGAGCAAATTCTGTAGTGTGAAAGTTAGTCATATTTCAAAACTGATAGCTCTTATGTTCAAATATGTGCATTTATATATTACATTGCCATATGTTTAAATATGGGTAAATACATCATTTTAAGTACATATGACAATCTGTAGTTTATTCTGGAGGTGTTTTATGCCATACAAGAAAATGAGAGTGCAAACACATGACACGACTTAGAAATTTCTCATTGCTAAGATACAGGTTTCCACAATTTTAAGAAAGTGAGTGTGGGTTTTTTTGTTGTTGTTGCAAACTGAAATACTGTAAAGCATTTAAAAATAATAAAGATCACCTGCTATACAGGAAAGCTATTTAGCAATAATAGATGTGAAAATAACCTGCCAACTTGTTCCAAATTACACACAAACCTAACATAGAATAAACCCTAACATAGAACAAACTTAGAATGTGATGATAAATTAAGTCATTCTTGGTGAAGGAACTTGACAGGGACACTCTTCCTGCTTAGTGCCTATTGCTTAGTTAAAAGCTTGCTACAACTAATGCAGAATATCATTCCCCTTTTATTGTAAAAGTGAAAATCTTCTTGAGATCTCTTTCAGTTATCGAGAACAGGTATTATTATAGGTCTTTTGTAAAGGTAAAGTAAGAGTATAGTGCTTCAAACTTTTTGAAAGGGCAATTTAGGCCACTTTCTGGGTTGCTCAGGAGCTACTCCTGGGTTTATGCCCTGAAGTAACCCCTGGAAATACTTGAGGAACCATAGGTGGGCCCCTTGAAATTAAACTGGGGGTTGGAGACTGCCTTATCTTCCTGTACTCTTTCTATGGTGTTATAACTCAAACTTTTGAAGTGGGGGCAATCTTTATTTATAAAGTCAAGGTAGAAATAACGTATCAAGCAATTTTATTCATATGAATTGGTGAAAGCAATCAGAAAAGTAGAAAATATGGCTTAGGCATGAAAGACTGTCAGAATTTCAGCAAAATTACTTCTTCACTGTAGGAGCTTGGGAACTATACTTATTGTCTTGAGGCCTGTTTCTACCCTATAGCCAGGAGCAATGACTGGCATGCCTAAACATGGTGTAGTATTTAATAATATAATATATGTAGAATAATCAGTTAAATTTTACTGGAGATAGAGTGTCATGTACCCTGCTATTATTAGGAAAGCATTTAGCAAATTTTAAGGTATAAAGAAAGAACTTGATCATAGGTTATTATAGGCTGAATGTGTCCCCACAAAATTATATGTTGCTAATATAAAGCTCAGTATTTCATAATGGGACTTTATTCTGAGATAGGATCTTTAGAGGGGATAAAGTGAAAATGAAGCTCTTGGAATAAGTCCTGATTTAATTTTATGGATGTGAATATAAGAAGATGAAATCTCGGGACCAGAGAGATAGCATAGCTGTGGGGCCTTTGCCTTGCATGCATCCAATCCAGGACGGATGGTGGTTTGAATCCTGGCATCCAATATAGTCCCCTGAGCTTTCTAGGAGTTATTTCTGAGCGCAGAGCCAAGAGTAACCCATAAGTGCCACCAGGTGTGTCCCAAAAACAAACAAACAAAACAAACAAACAAAAAAGAGGAAATCTTGGGCTGGAGCCATAGTGAAGTAGATAAGGCATTTGCCTTGCATGTGAGTGATCGAAGTTCAATCCCTAACATCCCTCAGACCACTGTCAGGAGTATTTCCAGAGTGCAGAACCAGAAGTTATATATGAGCATCACTGAGTATGACCCAAAACAAATAAAAAAGGGAATTTTGACATACTGATTATAGTAGGAATGTATGTATGAATATAAGTATGTATGTAAGATGTGTGTATCTATGTATGTATGTGTATATGAACCAAAAGGGAAGACACAGTGTGAAACCAGTGAGTAAGTGGTCTATGCAAGTGAAAGAGGGACATCTCTGAAGATACCAGACCAACTGAAACATTGGTTTTTCACTTTCAGCTTTCAGAATTAGGAGAAAATGTGTTTCTCTAGTATTTTGGCATGGTAGTCCTTAATTGACTAGTAGATAGGAAGTGACTAAGTTCAACAGAGCTGGGTTTTTTTGTATACATGAAAAGGGCTGAGACTGTAGCTCAGTTGGTACTATTCCTTCTCTTAGTGTATAAATAGACTAAAAATTCTTTTTTTATTAACTTGTAAATAAATATGCCCTAAAAGGTTGACTAAGAATAAATATCTAACTATACACTAAAATTTTAGTACATAGATGCAATTTAGATGTGTCAAGTCAACCACAAACATTGGTTATACATTTTAAAAATGAGAGTATAAATATAGTATTCCTTTCAAACAATGTTAGAAGTATTTTTATTATCTTAGATCAAAAATATTTATTTTCTAAAGATGCCTCACACTCATTGGGAATATGGGTCTGATTTGCATAATATAAAGAATGCTATTTGAAAAATATTTGTTAATTTGGATTGTAATGACTTCAAGGCAATAATTTCTCCTACAGAGCCCTCATATTTGTTTAAATTTTAATCTAAGAAGAAGATTCATATGTTGAGTCTTCTTTAAAGATTAAAGTTATTATTAGTAGATAGTGCTAGGAAAGCAATTATTCAGGCGTGAGTGTTCTTTATCATCATAGGACCACATCATGTCATACTTTTTTCTTCCTAAAGACTCAACACCCATGTCTAATCCATGGTTATCAATAACAGAGAAAATAGAAAGTCAATTTCATTTTATGATTTGTTTCTCATCATAATTAGAGGAATTTTATTATTTCTAGAGAAGAGTCATCAGAAGGCCCAATAAGATGCCATATTCTTAGTGTGGATTGCTGTTTCGAATACTCCCAAGAAATATTTTACCAGAAGGTCCGCTGGGAAGCCTCACCACTATGGCTGGTCAATTTCTTAGAGACATTCTTGAACTTCATGTTATGGCACTGACATTAAGCTTTCTATACAACTACACATTTAATTGGCCCTTCTCCCTTCTCTGTCTGTAATACAGGCAAATATAACCTTGATAAAATTTACCTTTGCCTGGAAAATTTCAGCACCAAATTAAAAACACATAGAAACATTTTTTTTCTCCATCACCTCAGAATTTACATCAAAAGGTTTGGCCAGGATATGGCATTGGGCTATCTAAACTTTTACCAGATATAAAATCTGCATTTCTTTAGATATAGCCTGTCTCTTTCACCCACTCCTGATATACAAAAAACCTTTCCCTTTAGAAATAGGAACTTGATGGAGAAACTCTACTCCTCATTATTCCTTTATTTTACATCTGAAGCTAGCCTGCCAGGAACTGCTTTGAGATGTTAAAATTAACTTTCTCCTTTGTAACTCAGGACTCTTACATAATATAGTCCTTTTCACCAGAGCTGCTATCCCCTAATGAATTGTTATGTATATCAAACAAGGCTACTGTTAATGTTTCTGTGTACCAAAAAGTGTCTTTTTTTTGTCAATCTGAAAATTCTTCTCATACCTATGACTGGCAAATTACCTTATATATACATGTTCCCCACCTTAAATTTTAGAACAAGCTTGTTCTCCCACATAGATTTTGTGTGGTCTTTCATTTTCTTTACATTTTGTCACCTGTTCATCCACTCTCTTGAGAGAATTCCAAGAAGTCCTCAAATGCAATAGGACCCCAAAGCTAGTTTGCAGTAGTATGTTTTCTAATGAATTTGGGTTCTCAGCTATCTGTAGTATTCTAATTTTGAACACTTTAATCTTTTTTTCTGGTCTGTCCTTTCTTTTCATTAATTTATATTTTTATCTAATTTAGCTAACATTGTCACATAGTATTAACTTGCATCTTTCCTTGAGATCTTCTAAAATACTTAATTGGAATAATTCACATTTAAAATTCACTAGCTTGAGAAGCCAGAAATATAATACAATAGGTGAGCAGTACTTGTCCCAGCCAAACTGAATTTGATTCCTAGCGTTTTTTATTTTTATTTAACTTTTTTCTTTTTTTTTTAAATTGTTATTTTATAGTTGACTTAAGTTGAATTTAAGATATACAATGAGTCAGGATATACAATTAGTCATTCCACTACCATTGTCAACATCCCTTCATCAATGAGCCTAGATTGCATCCTATACCTGCAATATTTAGCCCCTTTGGCCTGCCAGTATATCAGGCCCAATTCCATTTACATTGTGTAAGTTTAGGTCTCTTGATTCTATTGTTTTTGACTTTGGCTTGGGCTTTTAATTCTATCCTTATTTTTTTCTTCACCAATGCATCTGAAACCTCTTGTCCCCTGGCCCTCATCCTTTCTTTTCTCCTTTCTTTTTAGTTTTATAGAAAAAATGCAGAAATAGGGGTCAGAGCAGTGGTACAAGCAGTAGGGTGTTTGCCTTGCATGGGGCTAATGTAGGATAGACCATGGTTTGATCTCCGGCATCCCATATGGTCCCCCAAGCCAGGAGCAATTTCTGAGTGCATAGCCAGGAGTAACTCCTGAGTGTCACTGGGTGTGGCCCAAAAAGCAAAAAAAAAGTTTCTTTAAAAAAAGAAGAAGAAAACTGCAGAAATATTAGGTAAAACAAAGTAATCTGTGTCCAAGGTTTTATTAAAAAGGTTAAAGGCCCCATTTAAGAGATAAGAAATAAAAAATAGAAAACAAAATTAAAAAAGGGGTGTGCATGGCAGATTTTTTTGCATAGGCACAGCAAAATTTGGGGACAATATAAAAGAAAAACCACTGGCCTAAAACCAGTGAGATCCTACCCTGAAGCATCCTGCCATAAGACCAACTACAAGCTCCATGCATCTTAAGTTGTCTAACCCCAAAGCTTTTGTTTGTAGTCCCAGTAAAAGGTCTTCTCAATCACAATTGTCATAGTCAGGCTTTTGTAATTAGAGATCCTGGTTTTTGTACAGATCGTATAGTTAAGTCAGGGTTTCACAAAGCATCTTTTGTTTTATCTCACCATTAGGAGGTAATGCAGGGAACCTTGCCCTGAAAACATATTGTTGCTATTTCCAAGTTGTCAGGATATCATATAAACCCACTCTGGAGCAAGTCAGTGTTAGGGCAGTAATATGGCCTTCCTAGGGAGCACTTTGATTCCTGATGCTGGTGCAGAAAATCTTGACAGTTCTAGATCCCTTAATTTTCAGTCATGAAAGACAAACACTGATGTTTCTCTTTCAGGAAAGTGATGACTGAACATAAGGAGGCAAATCATTTACCAAGCATCACATAAAAGATAAAATATAGTGATTATTAAATTAAATCCCATATCAGTCCCAAGTTAGATCTAGAGCTCTTAGTCACTGTGCTCTATTTAAATTCAGAGAGTTGAAGTAGGAGCAGGGTCAACATCATGGGAGAGTGAGAAGATGGCCATTAATTTTTGTGACTTCCCCTGCTGCCACACTTTTATTTTAAAACAATGTCAAACTTACAAGAATGAACACCTAGTATGAACACTTAGTAAATTTTTTCCCATTTTACTGACATGTTTAATTTTTTTTTGTTTGTTTTGGGGCCACATCTGTCAATGCTCAGGATTATTCCTGGTTCTGCACTCAGGAATCACTTCTGGTAGTAATTCGGGGACCATATGAGGTGCTGGGTATTGAACCTGGCTTGGCTACATGTAAGATAGGCACCCTATCTGCTACACTATCACTCTAGTTTTATGTTTAAGTTGTTAAAATGATGTTCTCCCATTCACCAACATCCATCTACTACATAATCTTAGTACAATCATTTACATCAGAAAACAATATGGAGGTATTAGTTCTGTTATATTGCTTATACTTCATTCAAAGTTTGTTCTTGGTTTGTTTCTAGGACACATATAGCACTGCTTAGGGATTACTCCTGACTCTATTCTCAGGGATCATCCCTCATGCTAAGGCTCAGGGGATAATAGGGATCTCCAGGGATTAACCTAAGTTGGCCACATGCAGGGAAATTGACCTAATCACTATATTATTACTCTGACCCCCTCTATTTAGGTTTTGAACAGAAAGAATGGGTAATTTATATAGCAAAGAGGATCAGTCTAGAATTTAGTTCTTCTGGCTTTTGGTTCTCCTGTAACCTAAAACCATCCATCAGACTGACCTTGATTTCTTACAATTTTGTTACTTTTGAAGATTACAAGTCAATTATTTTGGAGACTCTCCCTTAAGTTGAGTTTCTATGAGAATTTTTAATAATAAAATCCATGCTCTGCATTTTTGGCAAGAGTAAAACTAATATGTCCATCTTGTGCAATCTTCTCACTGTATTTTATCGTGGGAGGCCCAGTCACCCTGACCAATACATATATTAATGTTAACTTGGAGAAATAAGTAAAGTCAGTATCTCACCAGAAACAACTATTGTTGATGGTATGCAGTAAGGAAAGAGTCACTATTCACTATTGAGCCTCTGTAGAAAGTAGCATGGATGTTCTTAAAAAAATTTAAAAAATGAGAATTTTCTAGAAGATAAAATCTTGTGTCTGAGTCCATGATTTCCTCTTATTTACTGTGCCTATACAAAACTGTGTGGTGTCCTTTTGTATTGCTAGTGCTATTCCAGGTAAGGATGACAGACCACACGTACAGTATCTGTGGTGTGGTCTGAGATTTTATCCCAGGCAAGATGTTTTCTTGGGTTTTGACCAAGCAGCACCAAAATTGGTGAGGGTAGAGATAATATGTATATATAAAAATAGATTATAAAGATAAAATTGAGATATATAAAAAAATGAAATTGAGAAAAAAAGGGAGAAAAGGTATTTGAAAGAAGAAAGTGATTGGGGAGGCTATCTGTATGTTTAGGAATACACATCTTAAGATACATTTTTTAAAAAGGTATTAAGTTAACATAGGTAATATAGGCCTCCAATTAGGTTTTCTGACATATTCTTGTGGGGAGCGAAAGCCAAGGTACTTTTTCATATCACAGACTTTGGTCTAGAGTTTAATATATGATTTGTGGCATTTCAGAGTCCTATAGTGTCCTTGAGCTAGGGTTTTTGCTGCAGCTGAATCCGGTATCATGCAATGATCCACAATTTGAAGAGGGTGAGAGGGGTCACAAGCTTGAGACAGGAAGCTTATTGGTTGTGGTTTCTTGCTGAGACACCAGATGAGGAATCAAGAGGGTGTCTTTCATTGAGGAGCTGGATGGTGGTCTGTTGGGAAGGAGGTCGGTCTTGGTGCCTAACGAGTTAAAAACTGAGGGTAAACAGGGTTAAATAAGGGGAAGATATACAAGGGTGCCTCCCATCCTGGACGTATGTCATGTGGATACAACTCAGTCTCCACGAGATTGGACAGTGTTAGTTCATTCTCAAATCCCATATCCCAGACATAGAACTGAAACAAATTCATGCAACAACACAAGGAACTAAGCTGCGTTGGGAGATATACTTGTGCCAGTGTTAATATGACAACAAGGACAGCGAGGAAATGAAAACTTGACCTAAGACCAGGAGGTCCTATCACATCACATCCTATCACATAACACTAAGTGGAAATCAGAAGAAGTATCATCCTTTGAACTATGGAAAATATGAGCACTAACTACAGAAAACTGACTTTGACAACTATGACTGAACAGAACCTACCTGGAGACCATTAAGGAAAACCCTACCCTAGACTATAGCCCAGGTCTTTTACAAAAATCAAAACTTCTTAGTACAGAGGCCCAATTCTGACAACAGAGATTGAGCAGAACCATTGGAACCATAATTTCCTAGACTTCAGCTTAGGTAAAGAGCAAAAACATGGAGCACATGATACAGAAAACTGAACACACAAACAATGGTGGAACAGTACCTCTAGAACCTTAAAGACTCTATATCCTAGGACCTGCACAAATACCAATATTGCTCGCTATAGTGGCCTTATTTTCTCATCCACAACAGAGAAGAAAGGTTCCTGACACCACAAAAACAAAAAATAACAACAACAAAAAACAACAACCCTGGGATATGGCAATGAGAAGGTATGGAGCCAGTGGTTGTTCCCATGACAATATGCTTCAAGAATGGAGAAACCCTGAATCTCTTAGGCCACAGGAATTTCCTTTCTTCCCAATATTTGCTGTGCCTATACAAAAAAAAAAAAAAAAAAAGGTGGGGTAACACAAACCCTGCCACTGCAGCACTTTTTCTGGTGTTGTTTTGGTTTTGTTTTTTTGTTTGTTTTTTGATATTATCTTCCTTCTCCTTTTTCTTCGACTTTTTTTTTTCTTTTCCACTTTTGTGGATATTATTAGGTGATTTTTATTTATTTATTTATTTATTTATTTTAGTAATTGATTCCAAATTCTTTCTCCTCTTTTCTTTAACCTTTTAACCTCCAACAGAATAGCACAATTTGAATCATTCAGCCTCATAAATTGAGGGGGGAGAAATGATACCAGGACCAGTCATATGAACATGTAGTGTAAATAAAAAAATGACCAGGGTGAAACAACAAACAGAATAGATACCCAACCTATAACAAGCTGTAAGGCAGCAACCATTTGCAGTAGAATTCTGGCGGGGTTAAAGGAGTGAGATGTGGGAGACATGCTGGGAATGAGTGGAGGGAGGATAACATTGGTGGTGGGAATGCCCTTCATTCAATGTCACTATGTATCATAAATAATTCTATGTAAATGAACTTCAGTCACAATAAAAAAATTAGAATTTTCATTGAACTCAGAGATTCTCTATTTGACTTTTGTCCCTTTAACACAAAATAAATACTTAAGATATATATATATATATGCATAATTATATTCATTGTAGTACTATTTATAATAGCCAGAATCTAAATAACCCAATGATAAGTGAGTGGATAAAGAATTTGGGAAATAGGTCTATAAAGACAGAACAGCAAGTAGGGTATTTGTTTTGCATATGGATAACACCTTGATCCAGACAATACATATTTTCCCAAAAAAACTTCTAGGAGTGATTTCTACCAAAGTCAAGAGTAAGTCCAAGCAGCATAGGGTGTGGACATAAAACACATACAAAAGAAGTTGTGAAATACATAGGAAGAGAATACTCTACAGGTTTAAAAAAAAAAACCAAAATATTGTCCTTTGTTACAATTTGGATAGGACTAAAGGATACTATGATAAGATAAATAAGTCAGAGTTATAAGGAACTATGTCAGATGATCTCACTTGAGGTTTATAAAGAAATAAAGCTGGAACTGTACAATTAATACACTTAGGAGGGCATTTGCCTTGCTCATGGCCAACCTGGGTCCAATCCCCAGTACAACAAATGGTATGTTATATACATTTGTTGTACACATTTCAAGCCCATCAGAAGTGTTCTCTGAGCACAGAGCCAGTAATAAACCCTAATCACTGCTGGTGTTGCCCCAAAACAAAGCAAAGCAAAATAAATAAACAAATAGAAATAAAGCAAGGACATAGACAGTATTTTATGAAAACCAGTCTTTAAAATTTTATAATAAAACTGAGGTTACCAAGTGATAGGAAGGAATTGGAAGATAGGGGGAAAGAGGTGGACTAGAAATGCTATAAAGGCAGCAGTGGAAGATCTTTGGCACTTAATTTTTGGTGAAAATACAGTAACTAGCAAAAGGACAAACATGAACACTATTACAACCATTATTATCTAATAAGAATAAAACATGTTCAATAAAATTAAAATACAGCGTCCTGAGTCTACCCTATTAAAAATGCTCACTTTACTAGTTGCAGTTAATAAGTATTTTATGGGGAATTAGCTGAAAATTCTGTATATAAACTATTCTCATAAGCCTTAACCAAAGTCATTATTTTTTAAAATTAGCTTTTTAAGTTTAAATTTCTTTGATGGGGATATACCTGGTGGTTTCTCAGGGCATATTCCTGGGTCTGTGTTTTGGGACTACTTTGGCAGTACTTGAAGGATCATCTGGGGTGATAGGGATCAGACCTGAGTTGGCTACTTGCAGGCAATCACCTTACCCACTATACGATTGCTCTGGCTCCATGAATGCTTTTGAGATATAGAGAGGTGTCAGGAAAATGGCTGAAAAGGCTGAAGCTCATACTTTAGCACATGCAATGACCAGGATTTAAGTTCTAGCATTATGTGGTCTCCTGAATACTCTACCAGAAGTGGCCTCTGAGCATTGACAATATTGCCAAGTATATTGTAATGATATGGAAAATATTGCATTCTTAGTTCCTGTATGGAACAAATGTTTGTGAGCTTTATTTAACTCATTAAGGAAAAGAGTAGAAGACAAATAGAGTCTTCCAGAAAACAATATTCAACAGATCTATCCATTGTCAAGAATAAGAGTTCACTACTTAAAGGTAAACTGCCTACATTTAAGTTTCCTCCTGTCATTCTGAATGACCTTGGGAAAATAACTTAATTTTTCTTGAAATAGAATTATAATTGTTATTTTTACCATTTTTAGGGGGATTCAAACTAGGCATATTGTGACAGGTATAGAAAAGAAGATATGACATATTGCAAATAATCACTAATGTTTATCTTTTTCTCTAGGATAAAGAAGAGGTTTTATTTTTTGGGGGGTGCATATCCTGAATAGGATGGAACCCAGTTAATCCAGTGGCACTCAGGGGTTCCTCCTGGCTCTATGCTCAGAAATAGGATACAGCAGGTTTTCTGTCTTTTTCTTGACTGCTCTTTCAGATCATATTCATTCTAGCAAGCCTATCCCAACCATTCAGTGATAGAGTACCAATAGGCTATTGGTAAAATATGTTTGCAGATGGATATAGGTTGAAATACCACTCTGCTCCCTGTGTTGCTATCACTGCTGCCAATTTCTTAACTATGCTACTCAATGGGGTTATCATTTTCAAATAGAGTAATATTTTCTGTTCACAGTAATGCTATTTCTCACCTGCAAACTTTAGTAGTAACAATAAGCACAAAAGTTTAGTGGGAAAGGGAGAAAACCTGGAAAAGATTATAGGGCAGTGTATAATGCACAGATTACTATCTAGGCTTTTTCTCTTTTAACTTATATTTGAAATTCAGGAACATTGAGATCTTTTACAAAATCATGTTTCTCTCCTCTTTTTTTTCTCACATAAGAGTCTCTCTCCTCTCTCCCTTTCCCTCACCTCTCTCTCCTCTCTCTCTTTCTCTCTCTCTTTATCATTGTCCCTTTCTCAAAGGCATGTGATTAGCTCCTACAAAGCAAAGTTACTAAGAAAATCCATCAGCTTAATGTCATTCCACTTAAGGAACATGCAAGAAAGCAGGAATAGACATGTACCTCAATAGGATGGGAGGGAAGAAAAGAATCCTTTTGTTTTGGATACCTGCTTTGTTTTCTGACTAATTCCAAATTACAGGTTAAGTAACCAGAATTTCATCTTGGGCATATCACTTATTCAACAAGGGACTTCAGAAAGTGAATTTCTCTTTGTCTGAGTCTTCTCTTCAAAATAAAATTAATAATTACAATCCAAAAGTGTGATGCACAAGTACAAATAATTATTCCAGCCTGGGGATATGACTGGGAGGGCTGGAACACAAGTTTTAACATATGGGAGCCTTGGGTTTGACCCCAGGCTGTCCTGCCAAGCACAGTAGGTATGACCTAAAAATCAAATAAAAATTATTATTCCTTGTCTGCCACATACTGTGCTAAAAATAGGTATTTAACAGTGAGGGTGGTGACAGAGAGAAGTTGAAATGTTTCCAGACAAACAAACCAAAGCTCCCAATAAGTGGCAAAGTAATATATCTAGATAAAGTGTCATTATTTTTTAAAATCTTTTCCAATAATCTAAAAATGCAGCCATCTTTGAGAGACATTTTACTCGTCTTAGATCTCAAAAACAATTATACATAAAAATTACCAAGGAGGGTTTGCTAAAATAGATTTCTGCAGTAGCTTAGAGTTTTTGATTGAGTAGATCTGAGCACAGCCTGAGAATGTAGCTTAAGGACAACAGAGGTGATATGCATGGTGATGATCTAGGAACTGCACTAGAGAACTGCTACTCTTGCTACTGCTACTATTATTCCAGAAATGCTTCTTGGCCTGGCCTATTACTAGGTTTCAGGAGTGACTGTTCTCATGACCTCAAATATTCCCAGGAGACAATAAAGACTATAATAATTCTAACTGATGGTGAGCCTGCAACCTCTACAGTGTTGTCAAATGGTCAACGTATATTTTTCAGTGTCTCTCCTATCCAGCTGCCAAAGAAGTTGCTTTGTGAAGGGAATTTACTGAAGCAGACAGACTTTGGGTTAGTGTCCCTTGGAATGCTGGAAAAGCATTTTGTTTGCGTGGTTGGAGCACCTTTTCTCTATCTGTGAGACATTTTCTGTTGAAATTACATTATTCACACCATTCATAGAAAATAATCCCAGGGGTTAGTCTAGTGGTGTCCTGTGGAACAAAAATAAGAGGAAAGCTCAGTGAGTGGGTCCCAGACAGAGCCTAACCTCCTGCTAAGATTATAAAGTCACTGCGGGCAACCCCCAAAATAAAAAAATAATTGATTTTTTGATTATTAAATAAAAGAAGTGCCTCACAGGCAGATCAAGAGACCAGATATTTGTACTTAATGAAAATTACTTAGAAATGGTGATTATTGATATTTACTCATCTGACTTACTAAAAATTCAGAGGAAATGTCTTCAATTAATTGAAAGTGGTCACCATCACTTTGGATTAAGTAAGATATCCCTAAAGAGCTGGGTTTAAATTCAGTCTCTGAAACTCAACTGTCCCCTAAAACTGAATTTTTTGTTGTGCTCCTCTGAACTTTTTATTAATAAAAGCTGCCACTATACAGTGGCAAGGTTAACAGGCCAGAGCAGTAGCACAATGGTAAGGTGTTTGCCTTGCACTTGGCCAAAACAGGATGGCTGCTGGTTTGAATGCCGGCATCCCATATAGTCCCCCAAATCTGCCAGGAATGACTTCTGAGCACAGAGCCAGGAGTAACCCCTAAGTGTCACCGGGTGTGACCCTAAAACCAAAATAAATAAATAAATAAATAAATAAATAAATAAATAAATAAATAAATAAATAAATAAAGTGGCAAGGATAAATTACCATGGAACTATAATAAAAACTCAGAGAGATTACTTAAAATAGGCACACTCAATATCTGAGACCATTAATAACAACGTTTTATGCTCTAATGTACATATGCATGTATTATGTCTCAAACACAAACTATAATAAGGCAGTATTTGCTTATACATTAGGTCAATATATAAGGGGGTGCTCTGTGGAGGGGATGGTTTTTGTCTCTAGTTATTGAGTTTGGGAACAAAATAGCTTTCATCTTAAACACGGGGGTGGAAAGCCCCATGGATTGATTTGGTCAATAAGAGATATAAAGTGAGCAATCCAAAAGAGAGTGGTACATAGATAGAGTTGTCAGAAACACTCCAGTCCTAAAAGACTCATTTTTCTAATGTGATAATTGCTATTTATTTTATGGGTTTGTGCATGACACATCACCACTGAAACTGCTTCTAATTCTGCTTTTATTATTAACCTCACTTTTCAATTCTTTATCGACCTTGGGCAAGACTATTTTCCCCTTCGTAGCATCAATAGAAAAGCCAGTACAAGTTTGCTTTAAAAGAAATTAATCTCAAAGCTCTTCCCACATTTTAAAGAGACCTTGTATGAGAATGTTAATAGCTGCTATTAGGCCTGGAATCAGCCCTTCCCTAAGAGAGAACCAGAAAAATGCAGGTTTAGTGTATTCCATTAGAGAAACTAATAGGATTGTCATGGGATGCTGCTACTGAGCTGCTTGGTGCAGGAGAAAGGCCAGACGGAACTGGCATACCCAAATGCTGGCATTTTCCAGTAGAGTGAACTTGGCTAAGTTTCTGGCCCTTGCTGTCTCTCCGTTTCTAACTCCATAGAGTGTAAATAATAATCCATATATTTTTCATGTTGATTTCCTGCATCTATTTTCTGAGTCACACACATGGAAGCAATAAAAGGAAGGGCAGGGAGGAGAGAGAGAGAGAGAGAGAGAGAGAGAGAGAGAGAGAGAGAGAGAGAGAGAGAGAGTATGGAGAGAGTGACTGTGTGTGTTAACAAGAGAGCGATAGAGAAGAGAGAGGTTTTTACCATTTAACCGTGAGAGTATATATTACATAGAGATATCAGGATGTTTTAAATTAGCCCTTGGTTGCAATAGGCAGGATTCTTTATTATTACACTCTGACTTGTACTCAGAATTTCATGTTTTAGACTCTCTAAGAGATGTCCTTTCAGCTTTTCCCCTAGAGAAGTATCCAAAAAATGAAAGTGGTTACTGGTTACGTACACACAATGTTTCAGAGGTGAAGCATAATTGTACTCAGTCAACACACTAACCTCTGAGTAAGATGCTTTCCATTTCCAAAGTGGAGCCCAAGGCTCACAGATTTGTTGAGAAATACCTGGGGCCACAGGATTGGTAAAAGGAAAAATCCCCATTATGAATCAACCTGTCTATCTGTATTGTGCAGAGACAACTGTAGTGTCCTGTTGCTGTGCTTCCCAGGTGTGAAGTATCAAGGAACAATTCAAACTATTTGAGCAATCGGATTTTAGGATCTCTTAATAACGTGGTCCATACTGCTTTTAGAACTTGTTTTAAAAAGTCTTATGAGAAAAAGATGCTCTGAATGCTCATACAGACTTCTTTTCAGAAGGAACCACTTGCAGAAAGTTTATAGATCAAGTGACATTCTAGGCAATTAAGGCCTCAAAGAGCCTAGGAAGGATGCATAAGTTTTCAAAAAATCATCTCCACTGTGGCAGAAATGCAAATTGATTGAAGTTACAATGTCACTCAGAAAGTTTGCTAGTCTTTTTCAGAATGACATTAAGCAGTGACAGACAGTTGACAGGACAGCCACTTCCACAGAGGTTGAAAGAGAACTGAGAAGTCTTAAGAAAAAAAAATTCAATGGGAGATAATTGTAATAAGGAATTGTGTTCTTCCTTTAATATTTTTTGTTTGGTTTGTTTATTTATTTCTATACTTTCAGATAGAGATGTTAAAAATTTTAGATTTTAGTTTTTGGTTGAGATGTTATAATATTTTAAAAATAAAAACTAAGACCAGATAGATAATACAGTTGGTAAAACACTTACCCTGTACTTAGACAACCTAGGTTTGATCTCTGATGTTGCAAAAAGTCCCCCAAATACCTCTAGGAGTAAGCTCTAAGCAAAGATTCAGGAGTAAGCCAGAGAACTATTAGATGTTTCCTCCAAAGAAACCCCAATAAATAAATGATACAATTTTGTTCTTTTGTTATTGGACCACACTCAGTGATGCTCAGTAGTTAATCCTGGCTCTGCACCCAGGAATTACTACTGGTGATGCTGAGTGGGATCATATGTGATGCCAGGGTTAAAACTTGGGTCAGTTGCACATAAAACATCCTACCCAGTGCACTAGCCCAGTGATATTGTTTTTCATTTTATTTAAATATTGTGTTTACAAAGTTGTTTATGACTGAATTTCAGTCTTGCAATGTACACCACCCTTCACCCATGAACATTTCCTTCCATTAATATCCCAGTTTCTCTCCTACCCTCCCCTCTGCCTGCTTTTGGGGCAGACATTTTAGCCCCTCCCCCTTTCTTTTTTAGACACTATGGTTTGCACTATTGCTAATGAAGGGGTATCATGCATATTACTTTATCTCTGTTTCAGCAGCCAGTTATTGTCCACAGTGACAGTTCCAACTCAACGATCGCATTTTTTCGATCAAATTTAAACATTGTATTTAAAGATCTCAAACAGCAGTATGACCTAGCTTTTAAACACAAACACCTTAACTAAGCAAAACGGAGTTTATAACACAGAACATATGGTGCCATCTGCACAATATTGCTGAGAATTTGGGGGAAAAGTGGAGGTGATAACATTTTTTTGCATCTACAACCTGCTCAAAAGCCAGAGCTTAGTTCTTGATAGCTCTGAAGTCAGAAAATTTCCAACTGGTTTCTCATCATAAGATGAAATGAGTGTGGATTAGAGTGTGACCAGATAATACTAGGATTTTAGATTTGGAAAAAAAAAAAGTTCTGCTGGTAAATTTTACAAGCATGGCACCTGGTGTGCAGATGGCCAAAAAAAGGCTTACTGTCTTTGTGTAACCAGGAAATGTCAGACCAAGGATTGAAACTTAAGTTTCTGTCTTGTCTGTTACACTTCAGTGCCACTTACTAATGGAAGAAATCTCCCCATGAAGAAGCAAAACTCATCTCACCAGTGTCTATAAACGATATAATATCGTATTTTCTTCTGTTTCTACTAGACTAGCTACTTTAAGCTATCATAAAAGTTGATGATCATATTAGCTACCTATTGCCATTTAGATTCCTCAGGGTAAGCTTATCAATCAATAGTTAATTACATATAAGTAAAACTTGTTCTAGATATAAACTTAAAAAAACTTTTTAGTTTAGGTCACATAGCTACAATACTTTTTATTTTCATTATTTGAAATATGAGGCTACTGAGCCTTCAGTATCACCACAGTGCTCAAGACCCTATACCACCATGTCACTCTGATCCACCTTTGTCTTCCCATCATTCTACCACTTCTACTAAGTTTTACAATCCAAGACAAAGTTTTTTTTTTTATCGTTTGATACTGTCAGTTCCCTTGCCTTTTTCTCTGTATTCCACAGATGAATGAGATCAGTTGGTATCTGTTTTTCTTTTTATTACTTACGTATTGGCTAGAATGCCCCCAGTTTCATACTCATTGCAGTGAATACTTTAATTCATACTTTAATTCATTAGAGTTGCAGACTCCAAGAAACGCAATATACATTCTGTGTATATACTAAAACCTGTTCATCTGTCATTGGATTAAATAAGCTTTTTGTTTGTTTGTCTTTTGGGGCCACATCTGGTGGCTCTCAGGGGTTGCTCCTGGCTCTGTGCTCAGAAATTGCTCCTGGCTCGGGGACCATATGGGATGCTGAGACTCAAATCTTGTCTGTTCTGGATCAGCCATGTGCAAGGCAAGGATTAAATAAGCTTTTACTAGTTCGTGTAGCTTACCTCTAAGCTTATGGTTTATATAACTCTAAATAATGTTAGTGATATCTAGCTATAATTATAAAGAGAACTACTAGTTTAATTCTCTATCTTGCAGTATTTGAATTCCATTTAAATAAAAAAAAATTTGCCAAGTACTTGTCATGTAGCAATCTCTCTGCCAGACTTCAGAGTATAGTTTCCAGTCAACCGTGTTTCCTCGTTTGTTTCTTAAACAATGGTGTTGTTCTTTTTAAAATAGATATGTCTTCTAGGTACTTAACTGGTATTTTAAGGAGTTTGAAAGAAAACAGAATAATGAAACTTAAAAACTTAAAAACCACAGTGTGTGCTGTTAGGACATTAGGTGATCAAACAAGTTGAATGGTGTATTGTTCACTTCCTTATCCACTATGGAGAATAAAAGTAAAAAAAAAGTAACACAAAACGTAAAGACCTTCTTTATTTTATTGCTTGGATGTGTCTTTACTTTGGAACAAAAGAATAAGATTTTAAAGTCCATGAAAGATCTTCATTGATAATGTTATTGTTTAAAAAGCACAAGGAGGGGCCAGAGCTATAGCACAAAGGGTAAGGCAATTGCCTTGCCTATGGCCAACCAGGGATAGATGTGGGAACATCTCCTATGGTCCCCCAAGTCTGCCAGGAGGGATTTCTGAGTGCAGAATCAGGAATAATCCCTGAACATTTCTGGGTGTAGCCTCCAATCAAAACAAACACAAAAATTACAAGGAAAAAATAAATGCAAATAGAAGCTCAAACAATTGCTGTGTTTCTTCCACGTTCTGTCTTAGAACTTCCTGAGACAAGAAGGCTTGATGAGATGGACTTTTGAATCAGATGTCTTAATTTTAACTTGATGGCTCCTTGTTGCCAGTTATAAGGCCTTTGGGCAAGTCATTTCTATAGATTGCTTTCATTAGCAAATGAATAGCAACAATAATGCTTCTTGAGGCATATAAATTATTTGAATCATAAATAGACTGTGTGGAAATAATGCAAAGTATTTAAAATTAAGGCCATTTTGGAAAAATCTATGAAAAGTTATTATGCACATAATTCACCTTGCAATATTTGTGAAAGCAATAATCAAGTTATTCATTAGAAATCAATAGATTATAATTAATAAAGAAATAAAATTGCAGAGGCAATGCATTTTGCTAAAGATCAGAGTGTCAATTAAAAGCATAGTTTTCCCTGGGTCAGGGATGTGATTTAAATGGTAAATCACATGCTCATCTGAACAAAGCATTATTGTAGGACTGTCCCCACCCACACACTACTAGGTATGCTAGGTATGGTCCCAATGATAATCTGGGCATCACTAGGAATAGGGCCCCAAAGTCTAAGAAATTGAATTAATAAATGAGCAAACAAATAAATAGGATGGGTTTAACGAAGAATTTTGTTTGTTTGTTTTTGGGCCAACCCTGCTGCACTCAGAGATTACTCCTAGATATCTGCTCAGAAATAGCTCCTGGCAGGCACGGGGGACCATATAGGACTCCAGGATTTGAACCAACCACCTTAGGTCCTCTATCGGCTGCTTGCAAGGCAAACACCACTGTGCTATCTCTCCAGCTCCTTGACAAAGAAATTTTTAATGAGGCACATCTGGTGAAGCTCAAAGCTCTTCTTAGTTCTGTGCATAGGTGTCCCTGGTTATATAATCAGGGGATTATATGTTTTGGGATCACATTAGGGTAGTTGCATAAAATGTAAAAGCCTTACCTCCTCAATAATCTCCTCAGAAAAACAAAATTTAAGAATAGTTTCAAGAATTTGAGTCTAATTCTTATCCCAAATACAATTATTTGCATACTAAATGACATTGTTGCAAACTGAATCTTAAAATCAGAATAGAGGGCCCGGAGAGATAGCACAGTGGAGTTTTCCTTGGAAGCAGCTGATCCAGGACCAAAGGTGGTTGGTTCGAATCCTGGTGTCCCATATGATCCCCCGTGCCTGCCAGGAGCTATTTCTGAGCAGACAGCCAGAAGTAACCCCTGAGCACCGCCGGGTGTGGCCCAAAAACCAAAAAAAAAAAAAATCAGAATAGAAATAATTCAATATTTGAGTAGCTTTCATGCCTACTTTAAAGATTACTGTGTTATTAATAAAATATACACAAGTATTAAATATCATGCTTGACAGTGATCAATATGAATTATTGTGGTTATTATAATTATTTATCATTGTTCATACCCCAGTATACAGTAATATGAGGAGCACATGACTAATTTCCCCCAACACTTAGATATTCACAGTAAACAATAAGATTTTAATAAATAACTCTTTAATGATTAAATAATGCTTTTGCAGCAACCAATGCTTAACCTCATTTAGAAGTTGATAGCTTCAACTGGAAATAAATTATTCTTCATGTATCCTGTTTTTCCTCCTTGCATTGCCTTTTATTTTGTAGATTCAGGCTGATTTGATTCTATTTAGATAGCTGTTGAGAACTGGAGCATCCAACTCCCATATTTTGGTAATATTGATGGTCAACAACTGACACCTGGGTTTCTTTCCCACACATCTTAATTCAGTCATAGGTCGTTCAGATAGACTATTGGGAGGAAAACAGTTTTGTCCATCTCTATGCTGGTGTGTCAGAGCTACCTGTAGAATCCGTGGGCTTCTGTTGTAACTTTTTAGTCAGGTTTCTTTTCTCATTATGCTCTTCTGTCTCTATGACTCTCTTAGAGATTTTTTTCTGAGACTATTTCCCACTAAGATCTTAGCATGCAGCTTTTCACGGTCTTTTTCCAAAGCATCCATTCCAAATTGTTCCAGGGTCCAAG
This sequence comes from Suncus etruscus, assembly GCF_024139225.1. NCBI lineage: Eukaryota > Metazoa > Chordata > Mammalia > Eulipotyphla > Soricidae > Suncus > Suncus etruscus. The sequence continues at coordinate 56,465,547 of NC_064861.1, forward strand.
CCCATATTCATATCAGATATCCTTCCTTTGGCTGAGTTCTAATTGTTCATAATCTTGCCCAATTATTAAGAATATTGTTTTAACCAACATCTCTAAACCATGTAACGGTGAAGAAAATGCAATCAACCACCCAATGTCATAAATAACATTGAGACTATCTTACAATGAAATACTGAATACTAAAAATGTAGGATATTGGTCACATAGAACTACATTTGAATTCATGGAAAACAGCAAGTACAACAAAACCGGGACTGTAATGTCACATCCATCTCTGTTAACACATCTGTCAAGCTTGACTGCCATGCATTTTTCTTTGAAAAAAACTAATAAGAAGCTTCAGCAATATAAGGAAATGCTTAGTTTTATCCAAACATGGCTCCTCTTGTAAAATTAAATTCAATTTCTTTTCTTAAGTTACAGCAAACAAAATTGATTGAATATACAATAAATAACATTCTTGTTGACAGACAGCCTATAATATTAGCTGTAAATTTTATTCACAGTGACTGTAAAACAAATGTGTTTTATATTTCTGAAAGTGATTAGTCCCTAAAAGTTCTTACGATTTTTCCCTCCACATAAAATTCCTTCTCCATGTTGTCCTACAGTAATTTTTTTTTATGATTCATCCAAGCACCTACCACCCTACCATTCTCTGTAATGAATCATAGGGTCCTTTCTGACTTTCAATCTTCTGATTCTTGGAGCACAAACCTGATTTCTGCCAAACACATATGAATAGTTCCGTCCTTCCATCAATCATCTGAAAGATTCAGTGACTAGGCCGGAAAACTAAGTTCTTGATTTTTTTTTATCTTATTTTAAGGTGTTAAGGTGTCAAAAGAAGAATTAATGGGACACAGAAAGGTTCTTTTAAAGAAAAAAAACTAGATATAGGAAATGAAGTTCATGATTCGAAGACTTTGAAATTTGCTCTCAACACACCTGATTAAGGTATATTGATGAAAATGACCTGAATACATGAGGTAAAGAAACATTTTTGCAAAGAAATATAGAGTACACAAATATCAGGTGCTTTGTTCTCTGGAAAGGTTTTCCTCTGAGGTTTGGCAGAAGGAGAACTAATCTCCCATTTACTCCAGTGCAGTTCTATTTTAATATCATATCATTCATGACATTTTATATAGATGCCCTCTGATTTGTGAAGAGACCCTTCAAATGTACTTTAGGCCAGACACTATAATCCAGATGACTCTGATGTTAGAATTATGATTGCAGGGACCTTCCGGTCTTCCAGCTCTGGAAGGATCTCCTTCCTTCCTGGGAGCCGGGAGGTTCTGCCAGCATGGGGTTTGGCAGTCCTCCGCCATGCCAAAGGCCTCTTTAACCAGATTTAGGAAGGGGTGCGGGACATGGGTCACCCCAGCACCCCTCTACCTCCTTCCTCTGGAACTCCAGGGCTTCCCCTGGCCACCAGCGAGGTGGGAATAGGAGCACAATAGTTTCTGGCTTCAAGAATTACCAGAGAAGTTTCCTTACTAAACCTGTACATTGTGAAACATATTGACAAATATTTGGATATCATTGTGTTTCATCTGTTTGTCATAATCTGAAAGCTGTCCAGGAGCTCGTTTTATTCCTTTACTTTCTTACTCCTATCTCCCGTTACCCCAGATTTAACCATTTTTCTGTACTAACGATTTTTGTTTTGGCGAAGGTGGATTACATATCTTTCACAGTAATTTTTTGGGTGGAGTCTGAAACTTCAACAGGCAACACTTCTCGGCAAGGCTCCAAGCTGTAGGCTTTTTTTTTTGCCAAGCTAAGAGGAAGATGCAGTGTCGGCTACCCCCCACAGCCTTCTCTCTCCCCCTCCCGGTTCCCAGGGTTATTCCTGGACACCTGCTCAGGGTCTTAGCAAGTGGGTTCCGGCGAGGTGCAATTGAAAAGAGACCCCAGGCTTCCTGCAAGGGGCTGGGAGAGGACTGGTGAACTTCCAACTTCCAGCAATTAGGAAGCAAACGCTTCTCGGGAAGTCGGAAGCTTCAGCAGGCAACACAGGGATTACATGGCTCCATGTGCTCTTCGCTTGTCCAAATCACAGACCAAAGTGGTGTCTTGGAAACAACACCTTCCCTCTTGACTATTTCTAAAACATAAAAGGGACACGTGTATCTTCTTTGTATATCTCAGATGTATTCCCTTAACATCTATAACTCTTTTTGAACATCCTCATATAGTGACAATTTTGCCTACTGGTTTTGTTATTTGATTGTTTGATTTTCCCCCTTTGAGATCTGTTTTATAAGCAATACTGGTAGAAGAGTATCTCTGTATAGATTTCATGTTTGAACCAAGTTATAGGGAATGTTGGACTTCATTCGTTGGCCCTCAGATGCACCAACAATATCTTGTGGCATTGCTTCTCTTTTGCATAGGCACATTAAAATGGGAAAGCAATACATATGCAAATAAGTTCTTATCTAATAGAGATGAGAACACAAATTTGGTAATGCAATTAGGCCTTATACCCTGAACATTGGCATAATGATTTGGCTTAGGTCTCAGAAGAATGGCCATCGGCCACACACACCTGAACAATGGATACCATCTATGGAAACAACCACAATTGTCTATTGTCTACCAGGATCCAAGCCTCTACCAGGAAAGATCTACGACTGCTTTGGCATTGACTTACTCCAAAGAGTGCTCTCAACACCCAGACGACTCAGCAACAGCCTGCTTGCAGGGCAGATCGCTCCGCATTTAATGGTATGCTGAAACTAGAGGATGCTCCACATCAGCCTGACATCAATGAAAGAGATGCACAGAATCCAGAGTCTTTAAATATAAGAATCTGATACCAACAATAGCTGAAGTGTGAAAAAGTTTCACCAGGACCATGGAGAATGACTCGGTTGGACAGACTGGTATGCCTGGAACCCAGAGTCCGTCTTTTGCCAATAAACTTCTGGGGTGAGGCCTTTTTGTAATCAGGTCAAGAATTTTTTTTCCATTTTCCCCATTTTTCTGGACCTATGCAAACAACAGTGATTGCCACTATCACACCTATACTATATATTTTTACTTTTATCCTCTAAGAAAAAATAATACAATTTACTGAACTCAAAAACAAATAACTGTAGTAGAATGCCTTCTCGAATACAGGCAGGGATGGAAAGGGGGAGGGGGAATGTTACACTGGTGAAGGGGGGTGTTCTGTTTGTGACTAAAACCCAACTATGATCATGTTACTTAAATAAAAAATATATTAAAAAAAAGAATTATGCTTGCAGAATTATTGTTTAGAAAGACAACTGAGTACTGACATTGAGAGGTCAATACCATTGAGAAAAAAACTACATTACTTGCCAGTTTGGGAAAAATAAAATTAGGATCCAGGGGTAAAGTCAGGACTAGAGGCTTTATGGGGGTATGGCAGGAGGAATAAGACAGGGCAAGATAAAGAACATGGGACCAGCTAGTTTTAATAATGTTGACAGCCCTTTAGGGTATTGTGGCTCCTTGTCTGCTGTCTGACTTTCCAGAAAATGGTGGAGGAACATTGTTTTAGTGTTTCTGAGTTAAGGAAAAACATGGGCACTGTCATGGTTGATTAATCTGAAATATAAAATGCAGGCTCTAGTTGATTAATCTGAAATATAAAATGCAGGTTCTAGGCATGCCTTTTTTTTTTTTTTAGTAAACCCCAGAAATGAGCTAGTTCTAAGAAAGGCAATCTTTTCTGGGATCTCTTTGGCCTAAGGAAAGATATAATAATATAAGATTTGGAAAATTGGGGAACATATAATGAATATACCCCAACACTATCTCCAAGATTCAATTCTTACCAATGATTTAAGCTATATGTTTCCTTTAAAACATGACAAGACTGTCAGTAGAACACTGAAATTTTAGTTGCCATTAAAAAGATCCTCTTCTGATTTAGAAAAAAAAAAAGTTAGCCCTGGTGAAAAAGGTAAGAGAGTACTGACAAGTCAGTTCCAGGTCTTAGCTGGGCTTTTTACATTGAAAGAAAAAAGCAATAAAAACGCTGTATGTGTTTTGATTCTCTGCACATCCAAGGTAAGTACAATAAAGATTATGTAAGTGATAACTATGTTGTAGATTTGTGAATTTTGCAAAATATGGGAAAAATTAAGATGTTTTTATCTTATTTTTTAAATTGGTTTAGATTCCTCTTCAAATCTTACTTTTCTCAGGCCATAGAGATAGTACAGGAGTCAAAGCACTTGCCTTGCATGCCCCTAATCTGGGTTCAATACCTGACACTACTTGTGTTCCCCAAAGTGATTCAGGTGTTTCCTGCGAATAAAACAAAAAGGTCTCCTGAGCATTGGGTGTGGTCCAAAAACCCAATCAGTTTAGCCATTTTTTTAATAGGTGTTGTGTCTGTGATGTTGGGAATCCACACTAATTATGAAACTTTCTGAGAGGAAGGTATTGCTGAAACAAAGACATTTTCTTGCAGATGGATTTCCCTGGCTTTCTGATTTAACCTTTTATTTTTGTTTTGGGGGGCTAAATTAAGCATACTCAGAGGAAGAAAGCCATGGAACCAGAACAAGTTCTGAAATAATATTTCAAACATTCTATGAAATCAAATAACAAACCTAAGAACATTGAGTACCTCTAAATTAATTAATTTATCTTCAGTTCTACCATGTTCTTAAAAAGTAGAGATTATAAAAATGAATAAATTAGACCAATACCCTTTTCTATTTCTTCATGTATTCTGGAAGAGCGAGACACATTTTATATTTATCTACCTGTTATGTGTCATTGGTTTATTTTGTTGTAAATGTGTACTTAATTTAGACTATGTAGGTTGATGTTTTGAATATGCTTTTTCTTTTCCTTCTTCAAATCACTTCAGCTGCTTGAATTATTGTATGAATGCAAGTAGAAGTGCAGAAAGACCAAGTGAAAAGCTATTCCATAATCCAGATGAAAGTGGATGGTGGTATAAATGAGAAGGTTGTTAATAGGTGGTGAGGAGATATATAGAGAATATCTCTTGGAAATTGTAATTTGCAGCTTTTACATGATAAGATCTCCCTGACTTCTAAAGCAGTAGGCAGTTCAAAGAATCAGAAAGAGACAAGTAGTTAAGAGAAGTATGACTTTTTCTTATAGTCAGTCCTCTGCTTAACTCTTGGCAGGAAAGTGAGGGTTCTGTCAATGTCCCAGATCCAAAATGTTGAATAATTCCTGATGCTGACAAGGCAACATAAGGCATGGTGCCTAAAAGCAGCTAAAGGGTGAGTAATTCTTAAAGAACATGAAAAACATCTTCCTACTTCCCTATTCCAGGGGACAGTTATAGAAATGAAAGGGAGATTAGCCCCTAAAAATACACTTGTATTAGCTATATAGGAAATAAAAAACTTGCTGATCATCAAAAGTCTACTCATTCACCTGTGTTTCTTTATGCTGTAATTCCATATTAGGTACACTGATGAGACTATTTCTGCCCTTTTGCTGAGTTATCAGGCAGATACAGCGAGTTATCCAGTAACAGAAATGAATGAAACTAATCTTGTTCAAGTAGCAACAAACTTACTAGTTCAATTGCTCCATTCTAGGAAATTGGAGAGACACACAGTACAAAAGACAAAGATGAAACTTGGTCTGTAATATCAGACTATAGTTGTGAAAAACAAATTTTATGCTATAAAGAATTAAGGGACATTTCCTCTTACCTGCCATCATCCTGCACCCCCCATCTCCCAGCTTGATCTTCAACTTTGTATTATAGGACAAGGTAACATTTTTATGAACAAGTTGTGTGTCTGTGATCAGCCTTCCTATGAAATTAGTTTTGTCCCAAATGCCTGTTATTCCAGTTGTTAAATTACTTCATGTCATGCTCCAAGGCTTATATAGTATACAACAATCAAAGGGAACAACAGTTTGCATAGCATTAAATGCCAAATATTCTCTGACACTCCAGTAACCGAATGACAGCCAAAAAATTATGAGTTTGCTAAGGTTCCTTGCTGTCCTGATTGCCAAGTGAGCCCAGCTTGGGAGATAGTGACTTGCCAAGTGTCAATACTGTGTTAATATTGTTATTATCCTCCCTGAGTGAAGAATATTATGCCATTTCCTCTAAAGGTATTACTGATGATGTGGATTACCATTACAATTTGTATAATTATTGCAGCACCAATAACTGAGTCCCCTTCATCAAATATTTATGTAACGATACTGACTCTTTTAGTTGTGCCAAATGCAGTGCCAAGGCATTCAATAGACTGATTCCTAGAAAATTTTGCTACCTAGTTGAATATGCAAAAGTTTACTAAATACTTAGGGGAGAAAAATGAGGGCATTTGATAAGATTTTACTCACAGGTCAATGAGGATGAACCAAAAGGTGTCAATTTGGATTAAAAAAATTCCTATTGACTTTGATCAGCTAATTTTCCTATTTCCTATAATCAAAGACAGGAGCTCCTCCCTTCCTGCATACAGAGGGATACCAAAATAAAAAAAAAAAGACTTTCAAGTCAAGTACAAAAGTATATTGCATAACCAGGTGGCAATACTGATTGTCCAGATAAAAAATATCCACTGATATTATTAAAATGTATGTGAAATAAAATCTGCTTGGAATTTTGAACATAATTTCTTAATCATTTTGGAATTGGAGGGGGAACCCTGATTTGAAGTACCATGTTATTACCAGCTTCTTGGTCACAGAGTTTTTGCTTTGGGAATTCTGTATAGATTAAAAGGGGAGGTGAGTAGTTGTTAGAAGATGAGGGATTTAATAGAAATAAGGGGAAAGGAAGTGACCATGGAGAACATTCCAATTTTGCCAGGTTCTATAATACAACAAGAAAATCTGATGCAAATCTCCCTTTAAGAAAGAAATGCTTAAAAATGTACAAGTATTTACTTAAGAAAGGGCAAGGGGGTTATGTGCATTCTTAGCGTTAAATTAAAGCAGTGTCTGGTGTGGTATTAAAAAGTCCCCAACCACAATTGCACCATGAAGGCGACGGGCCATTAGCCTTCATTAGCAAATCAGGGCTGGGGCTCACCCTGCTTTCCATCTGATTATAAAGACTGTGATACAGTCCATGCCACTTAATCTGGACCCAGGTAATAAGCACATCTTAATTAAGATGCCCCGCTGGGAACCAATTTAATGCAATATATATAATAGGATTTCAATTCTGCTTTAGCGTCTTTGTGCTAGATAATAGGGGTGGCTGAAGAAGCTTTATGTCACTAATTTCACAAACTGAATACAATCTCTGTATCTCAGCATGAGTATTTTGAAAGCTCAAAGGAGAAAAAAAATGAAATAACATCAACTATTTTAGAATGGTGTAAAGGGAACAGCTTTTAAACTCCTTTTCATCAGTGTCTCATTTTTAGAAGCTATGTTTAAGTGTACTGATGATAGCATCAATTGATCTCTTGTCTCCTTGTGGAGGGGCTTTGTAGCCTATTCAATATTTCTGGAATTAAAAAAGATGTTGTCCCCCAAATTTCTTCTTTGATAACTTTGAGAAAGAAGACCTGCCCTAGAATTCTTGAGATTTTGAAGAACAATTAGGGGGGATGTGAAGAAGCCTTTAGTAAAATTAGTATTCGTTATTTATTTATTTCAATGTTTTAATTTTAAGACAACAGAATTCAGTTTAACCAAAATGTAAGCAGCTATGTTCTTATACAACAATGTGCACACTGATGCACCCATTTGTCTACCTCCTAGGTAATAATTATGTGTTCAGTCATTAATTCATTCCATACTGGCGACTGGCATGTAAATATGCATTGTGTTAGAGTTCCATCCATTCTACAGGCAACATGCACAATAAAGACAAACTAGACTAGTAATGCCTGTAAATGTGAAAACTATTAGACAATAATAGATTGTTCATCTATTAGTAGGTAGTAGAGGTTTTGGTACCTGGTTGATTATATAGCAAATGTGAGGGGGTGACATGAATCAGTGAACAGAAACAAGAAACGTTTGCAGTTTAGAATTTTTTCCACAGAGGCTATATCCAGTAGTGCTTACTGAACCTGGGACCATTTCTAGAAATGTTTCACCAGGCAATGAAGACCTTATTCAAGGATCAAGACTTGTATTGCTGGGACCGGTGAGGTGGCGCTAGAGGTAAGGTGTGCGGTTCGATCCCCCCGGCGTCCCATATGGTCCCCTCAAGCCAGGGGCAATTTCTGAGGGCTTAGCCAGGAGTAACCCCTGAGCATCAAATGGGTGTGGCCCGAAAAACCAAAAAAAAAATAAAAAAAGACTTGTATTGCTGTGGAATGGGGCACCTGATGGAGTACTGGTAGTTGTTAGTTGGGGTTAGGGCATGCAGTGTTAGAACTCATGCTCAGAATTTTGTACATGATAGGCATGTGCTACATATGGAATATTTTAGGAAATCTCTTCGCTTTTTCTGCCCCAGTCAACTATAGCCCAAGATGATGTCATTTTTTTCCTAAGGTATAAAAATTTATCTGAAAAATCCTCAATATCCTAATATATCATATCCTATATATTTATTCTACATCTTTTTCTTTCACCAGAGTATTTCTACACTATTCTTTGTTCTATTTTCTCTTCCAGTCCATTTGTATTGGAAGCCCTGTTCAGGGTTATCTACTTTGTGGGAAGAAGAGAAAAGAATGATGGCAGGGATTTTTTTTTTATATAACTCACCGAACTGTGTTCCTCACATGAGTGAAGATCCGGTGTACACACTAAGAAAGCTAACTCCCCAGGGGTTTACATATTGATGAGCTTTAAGGAATAAAAGATAGGGCCTTGAATATGTAACCTCTATTCATTCCGTTTTGTTTGGCAGAGATTGCAAGAAAGCTCACAGCAGTGAACTGTAACAAATGGAAACCTTGATTTCAATTGCATTGCATTCTTGGGACCCAATGGTAGGTGAGTTAAATGGCTATGCTTAATTTAATTAACTATTTCATCATCAATTGCATTTATCTGCCTAACAACATTAACAGAGTATCTCCCAATTATTATATCATATCTATAAACAATTATGTACTTGAAAATGAGTCTGATGTTGAATTCCTGAGCTCATTAAATACAAATGACTTGTATTCATAACATCTACTAATGCAGATTTTATATCCTGAATTTCACAATTCCTAAAGAGTTATGATTTGCAAACAAATGTGAGAGTTATTACCTTGTCAGACTAAAATTTCTTTCAAATCCATTTCTACTACCTTAGGGAGAAATTATGGATTTGAATTATGAGTAATAGCTACCTATTTATATAGTATTTAAAAGTCTACATATTATTTATTGTTCATTTTAGTTTATCCCATTGACGTGTCTATGTTAGAAAGCTTCCTTTTATATAGTTATAACTTGATATCACCAACATTGTTATTGAGAAAATCATGTTCACAGTTTTAATCAAGAGACATTTTGATGTTAAGCTTTGTTCCCTCAAGTTCAAGTGAGCTCAAATGTCTCAACGACAAAGAAAACGGTGGGCATATAGAAATACATTTGTGAAATGTTAAGAAATGGTATACTGATATTTATGAAGCTAGCCCTTCCCTAAAGCTTTCAAAATGACAGATAAATACAGTTAAAATACAGTACTGTTAATATTGGCAAGCTCTTTTAAATATTGAGTTCATCATTTAGGATGGTCCACTGCCAGTTTTACTAATCATTAGAGCTATGCTGTGGAATGGCTGTTGTGATCATCTCTAAAGGTTAGTGAGGTTAACTGACTTGACCAGTGCTGGTGGTGTTCAGTCCTGGTGAGGGAGACATACAAAGGCAGCTTCTACTGTTGTTTGTGTCTATAAAACACTGTTTTTCCTTTTTTTTTAATGGCTTCACAAAAGCCATCTCAGAATTCCAAATATTATCTGAAATCTGAATGTGGCTCACCTTTCTTTGCCTCTTGATGTTTCTTCTGTCATCTTTAGATGGAAGCATTAACACTGGTCCTGGGAACTTGAAATTCTCCACATATCTCGGGGCATTGCTATTTCTAAAACTGCTTTTCTGGTAGAATTTTTTGTGAATTGTGTATCTGTCTTTGTAAGTGGTTGCTGATAGCCTGGGACAACACACTGCCAATAACAACAGTAAGCCACCCTTTCTAATTAGCCTTAGGATAAAATGGGTTAATTGGAAAGAATGAGGAGTCTCTATAAGCAGCTGGGATTTATAGAAACAGAAAAAAACTAATCTTTTTCTGCTCCTAGCCTTTCTCTCCCTCATTCTTTTCACTGTTAATCTCTTAATGTCACTAATTAGTTCTTTCTGTATTCAAGTCTTCTGCTTGAATAAGAACAGGGATATTTTCTTGCTGGCTTTCTTCATTGAACACATTTGAAAGGGTTTTTATTTCCTATTAAAATTATTAAGGTTACCCATGTCTATTTGTGGGCTCTCTAGTTTATGTCATTGGTCTGTGTGTTTACCTTTCCACTACTTCACAGTCTTGACTCATGCAGGTATATGGTAACTTTTGAAGTTGACTAGAATGGTTCCCTCTTCCTTGAAACAATGTCTTTTTCCCCGGGGAACTGCTTTATGACCTGACAGTGACAGTGTTTTATCAGAGCTGTTTTGTAATGACATTATCCTAGAATGCTTTTTTCCAGATGATGATTGAGAAGCTAATAATGTTTTTTTTTTGTTTTTGTTTTTTGGTTTTTGGGCCACACCAAGTGATGCTCAGGGGTTATTCCCGGCTATGTGCTCCTGGCATAAATTGCTCCTGGCTTGGGGACTATATGGGATGTTGAAGGATTGAACCATGGTCTATCCTAGGTTAGTGTACAAGGCAAATACCCTGCTGCTTGTGCCACTGCTCTGGCCTGTAATTTTTTGGTTTTTTGGGTCACACCCGGTAGCGCTCATGCATTACTCCTGGCTGTATACTCAGTAATCACTCCTGGCAGGCTCAGGAGACCACATGGGATGCCGGGATTGAAACCACTGTCCTTCTGCATGTAGGGCAAACGCCCTACCTGGTCAGTCCTGGTCAGGGAGACTTATACAAAGACAGTTTCTACTGTTGTTTGTGTCTATAAAACACTGGTTTTTTGCTTTTATTTTTATCTCTGGTCATTGAGCAATGCTGACAAAGATTAATCAAAGAGGATCAAATGAATCTAAAGTATCTTATGATTATTTTTTTTAGAAATTGCTGGCAATTTCAAGGTAGTTTAAGTGAAGTAAGCCCTACCCCTTTACCCTATATTATTTATGAATTGTTTCAGCTGAGTATAATCTAAGAGATTATGGGGAAGAAAAAATTAACCCAAAATATTAGGCATGTAATCATTTTCCAGAATAGCAAATGAGATTATTGTCTGTTAAGATAGCAATCTGTTTGAAATCATTGCTTGGCCTTCTCTTTTGAAGATCAAAGACTATAAATTTAATAGTAATGCTACTGTACTAGTTGTTGCAAGTCAGCCCCTAAAAAGGTTGACCGATGGAGGGATGGAAGATGAAGCCGTTCTCCTCCAGCTCCGACTACACGTCTGTTACTCTGTTCAGTCGGCGGTTCTGAGGTGAATGCGGCGGGAAGAAAGCCAACAGGCAGTCAGGCTTCCAAAGAAAACAGCTCTTTATTCCGTGAAGAGGCCGAAGCCAAAAGGCCTAAGAATAGGCCACAGAAAAAAAGCCCCTCGCCTTCCACAGACCCTTGCTTTTATGCCCCAGAATCAGGTACCACCCAATGGTGGGAGCAGAATCAGGTAGCACCCTAGGGTGAGAGCAGAATGCCAGGTCACACCCTAGGGTAGGGCAAAATCACCGATCAGGGTAGGGTCAGTAACATAATAATACCATTAAAATGTTTACATACACAACACTAGTAATACTAGTAATAATACTAGTGCAGCACTGTACTACTAGTATTGTACTGTAGTAATGCTATTGCAGTATTATAGGTTCATAACATTGTGGAGACTGTCTATAAATTGCAAATTGGAGACTTTCTGCAACTGGTCAATCTTGTCATTTCAAAACAATCTACAAAAGAAACTTTTACAATCTTTCTATCTAGAAATATGAATATATTCACACCAACTATTAGTAAGATTAGGACAGATGACGTGTTCATTAGTAGGCACACAGAATAGATGATATATCTGATGCTATTACATCGGACCTTAAGTAGGAAGATGCTTTATAGGTGTAATCCTCAGCAAGGCTGAATTAAATAGGCACAAAGCCAGCTGAAGCCTTTGGCCTTTTGGGCACAATCATCATACCTCCATTGTGCCCTCTTCTGTGTCATTCTGTCCACCTCTTCCCAGCTTTAGACCTTTAAAAATTGCCCATATCTTCCACCATGTGCATTGTTGGTGATAAAAGTTTCATTTGGGGCCGGGGAGATAGCATGGAGATAAGGCGTTTGTCTTTCATGCAGAAGGATGGTGGTTTGAATCCCAGCATCCCATATGGTCCCCTGAGCCTGCCAGGAGCGATTTCTGAGCATAGAGCCAGGAGTAACCCCTGAGCGCTATCGGGTGTGACCCAAAAACAAACAAACAAACAACAAACAAACAAAAACAAAACAAAAAGTTTCATTCAACCCTGTATTTTTACCCTTGACAATATCAGTGACTCACCAAAGTGAAACTCTTGGGAGAAAAGAGTGTAGCTTGTAGCTGTCTTTGAGATGCAAGGAGTTGAAGAGAGTTCATGGTGGCAATAAGAATAACACAAAAAGGTATTCAAAGGTATTATTGATGATGTAAGATAATTGAAGAGAAGCAACAAGATAGGGAAAAGATAAAAGGTACTTTTACTGTGTACCTGAGAGGAAAGGCCAGGGCATAAATACCCTGTAAATCAAGAGAATATATATTTGACATGATTCTAACAAATCAGTTCCTGTGCCAAATCTTTAGTATATACCTTGTTTAGACATTCTACCTATCAGTGTACTAATATGGTTAATTCTATAGCAATGCAGAATTATGTGATTTTTGAGAAGTAAAAATTTCTTGATAAATTGGGGGAAATGTATACATGAGTTTTACTGTATGTGGATATGATTATCAGAGGAACACTTAATTTTTATAACTTTAAAAATATGATTAAATTGAGAAGTATTTTTTCTTCTAAATCATATGCACCTTTTTGTTCAGTTCTTTTTTGTCATAGAATAGAAAAGTGCTAGTTGAAGACTTGCTTAAAGCCTCAAAATTAGTTCGTATACTGCAAAATTGTAACTAAATTTTATTTATTTTTTCCACAATGCTTTTCTATTTAGGAGCACTTCCCAAAATGTAAACAATGAGACAACAAACTTCCAATTTGGACAAAAATACAATAGGGCATTCAAAGACAATACTCTGGACATATTCAATTAGTAGTCTACTAAAAATTTAATCTTTCAAAGACATAAAACAATTTAAGGATTGTATTTCCCATTTTTTCCTATTTAGTTGTCTCAGAATTGAATGCAATAAAGATTATTTTTTTTGTTTTTACTTTATCCTCTCTATCACAATAAGATACCATATTTGTATTAATTTTAAAAATATGATGATGGGATGGGTCATTTTTTTGTGGAAAGGAAAAATAAAAGGAATCTCTTTTACTATTAAGAGCAACATCAAAACTTTAGCCAGAATTGACAGGGGTGGGATGAAAGAAAACAATATGCAGAAATTTTAAGTGAGCATCAGTTAAGTATTATGTAACTATAAAGTCTGCTTGAGTAAAAAGTGACATTTTGGGAGGGTGGGATTTACCTTAGGATCAACTTATATTTCTTTTTTATTCTAGAGATACTTGAATAACTGTGTGTTGAAAAGTAACTCAAAGTTTCCAAGTATAAGAAAGTTAGGAATTACAAAGCTTTGAAAGAAAGAAAAGTTGAAATATCCTAAGCAGCACAGAAAGGCTCTTGTTACGGTCCCAAGCTATATTTCTCTTCTTTTTCTTCTACAGATCTCATCACAGTTTCTGTTGTTTCATAGATATTCCTATTTATCTCAAGTAAAATTTTACCCAGATATATATTATAATTTCTTGAAATGCATATCAAACTTATTTCTGCCTCTCCCTACTAATAATTCCTCTTAGTTGAAACTGCTCCTACTCTGCATCTAAAATTCTGCAAATTCTTTTTTAATTCTCTTTGTTCCAAAAAGTTTTCCTGACCCTGCTTTTGTTTGAAATCTTACCATGTACAGTTCTCACTGCTTTTTCCTAAATTTTGTTTCTTTACTATATACATGACTACAGTTAAATCTTTTGCATTTTTAGCTTTAGTTTTCTGAACATTTGCCACTTGTGTATTATATATTGGCAACTGTGAATTCCCTCAGACTTTGATTTTTATGTATCATTTTATTAACTAAGATTTCCACATCTCACTTAGTGTTTCAACCTGCTCTCACCATCCATATCATAAAGATGCCAGTTTATACAATGACTTGACTGATATATTGAGTTATCCTGATTTATAAAACTAGTGAACACAGTGTGGGATGAAAATATGCCCTGGACCTTTCCCACACAAGAATATCTCAAAAGACTTAATGGGGATATCTATATTATTCTTGTATGTTTAATACATGAATAGTTATATCTCTCAGTGTGTTTATTTTCAAAGGAATAGATAGCCTCCTACATCCTTTTTTAATTATTAATTTTTAATATCTTTATCTTTTTTCATTTATATATATTTGTTAATTTCACTTGTTTTGGTTTTGCTTGGATTGAAATTCTAGAAGAAAGAGTCCTGCTTGGAATAAATGCTCAGGTTAAAAACAGGGCACAGAGACTGTATAGCCTGTTATTGTTACCCCCAAAGGCACCAACAATGTAATATGGCACCATTCCCTTTTGCATAGGCATACTAATAAAAGGGAAAATCTTATGTATAGAAACAAACTCTTATCTACTAGGGACAAATGCCTTACAGTTTATAATACAGAGGCACCACCCACCCTGAACACTTGTCATGAGGACTCAAGTCCATATGATCTGACAGTGACCATCCAATCCTGAACCCCAGATCCCAAATGACGACTCAATACAGCTCACTACAACAGCACCAGGAACAAAACTCTCTTGAGGAAATCCTTAATACTGCTCTGGCACTAACTTGTGACAGATTGATACAACAACCTGACAATGAGGAAACAGCAAACACTTGATCCAAGAGCAGGTTGCCCTATCTCATCATGTAACAGTAAGATGAAATCAAAAGACAAGCTGTTCTTTGATATGTGCAAAATCCAAGATCTCTAATTACAGAAGACAGACTATGACAATGGTGACTGGGCAGAACTTATTCTGGGACCAATTAAGAAAGATCCCAGCCTAGGCTTTGGCCTTGGATTTGTACAAAAACCAAGACCTCTAATCACAGAGCTCTGACTTTTACAAGCGTGACTTAGCAGAACTTCTGTTACCATAAGAAAAGATTCTATCCTAGGCTTCAACCTAGGCTTGGTGCAAAGCCAAGATCATTAATTACAGAAGACTGATTACAACAAATGTGATGGAACAGATATTCTAAAATCAGAAGGAAAGACTATCTTAGACTTTGACCTATGATCCGTTGAAATACCAAGATCTCTAGCTATAGAAAAGCAGAAAGTGTCCTGACACCATAAAAAAGACCTTGGGGCTCGATAATGAGAGTGTATGGAGCTTGTAGTTGCTCCCATGACAGTATACTTCAAGAATGGAGAAACTCTGTATTTCTTAGGCCACGGGAATTCCTTCTAACTTCCCCAATACTTATTGTGCTTATGCAAAAAAGAAAAACAAACAAACAACAACAACAAAACACAAAGCCTTGCCACGCCAGCCCTTTATTTTTTTTCTTTTCTTTCTTGTGGTTGTGGTTTTGGTGATGATTCTTTTTTGTGTTGTTGCTGCTGCTGTGTTTTTTTTTTTTGTCATTGGTTGTTTTTGTTTTGTTTTGTTTTTGTTTTTCCTTTTCTTTTTTTCTTTTATTTTCTAAATTGATATTTACAGCCTCTAGACAGATTCCTCCCTCCTTTTTTTTCTTTTTTTTCTTTTCTTTTTACAACAGAACCACAGAAATTGAATTATCTTGTTCTTCCTCACACCTTGAGGGGAAAAATGGATGGTTTTAGGAGCAACCAGTTATATGAATATTAAATGGAAATTAAAAAATGATCATACTTAAGCACCAAATCCAAAGTTAATGACACCAGAATCAATACCCAATCTACAACAAGCAATACACAAAGAAGACCTCTTATACTAGCAGTCTACAGGGCAACGGGGGGAGGTATGAGATGTATGCTGGGAACAGGGGTGGAGGGAGGACAACACTGGTGGTGGGAATGGCCCTAATTCATTGTCATTATGTACCTTAAATATTACTGTGAGACTTGTAATTCACTTTGATTACGATAAAATTATTAAAAATATTGAACACAGGAAAAAGAGGATTGTGGTAATAATATAATAAAATAAAAAACATGATAGAAACTATCAAAATGCTCCTCAAAAGCAATATGTGTCTGGTGACTTATTAAACTTAAGCTAAGTGTTAATAGGTTAGACTTTGAAAAAGGCAACAAAATTAAGAAATCATGTCTTTAGTATTAGGTTATTAAAAAGTAAAATAAAAAATAAATTTTAAAACAGTAATATGATATTCTGTTTTGTTCCCTAAAATAGAATAATCATGCTAATTTGTAATTCTAATATTTACAATTTGCATTTTTGAATTTTGGCTGCATTTTTTAGAGAAGTTTTATTCATACAATGCATTACTTAGCTGAATTGATGATCATCGTCCTGGCTTCTTTGTGCCAGCAAGCTTCCCATTAATAGTCATTGGGATATACAAGGAAAATACTGTTCTTTTAATTTTCTCTTCCTGACTTTTTTGTGTTTGTGAAAGTCAAGAGTAAAGGTCAAGATACCTTCTTTATTATCAAATAACTAAAACATGATAGAAAATAATTAAAATGTATGCTTTGAATTTAGATATAAGGAACATATTCCACTTCTTTACCTCTAATTACTTTGATCTATTAAATGTGAGCTCATCATTTCCTGGATGCCAGTTAAAGAACTATTATTGTGGCATAAAAATATTGAAGAACGATAACAATCAGTCTTCTCTGATTATAAAATCCTATTGAGTATTTGCTTTTCTCTCTACAATGCTTTTTTTATAACAAAACTTTTTCCCTTGTAGTATTCCAAACCATATAATATACCAGTAAATTTAACTCCTAAGAATTGTTACCTCTTTGTCCTTTCTCTCTCGGCTCTGTGCTTTATAGATTGCTTTAACTTCTATGTTTATTTTAATTTCTTAGCTCTATATAACATATAAATACTTATAATCAAAAAGGACAGGGTAGTTGATATGTGATGGAAATATTGATCTTCAGACACAAGAAAGGGAAGAATTAAAACACTTGTTGCAAACATGAAAATAGTGCAAATTTTCATCAGAGCCTTATATTTTTCCCCACAGCAAACAAACATCATAAACTTGAACATATTAGTAAAACTATTCAGGACAATGAATTTTTATTTTAAATCATATTATATTGGTTAGTTCTTTAGTCTGTTGAATTTTAACAGTTAGGCAATCTTAGGATGTAAGTGAAAGTGACTAGAAAATTTTATGGTCATTTTTTCAGCTTCCCTTAGAGAAGAGAAAATATCACAAGTAGAAGGAAGGCTCATAAAATTGAGTTAAGTACCAGCAACTTATGGCATTTTTTTACATCTCATGTAATCTCATTAAACATTAAAATATTTTTCTTCAAAAGGTGAACAAAACCAATCTCCTAGTATGTATTATGAGAATAAATGATGATAGAATTCATGGTATCTCGCATAGAATGACTTCCCCAAAACGAACCTTTTAAAAATTTATCTTCAAACTCTAATGGAACTTGTTTTCTATTTTCAAAAGCTTCACAATACAATTACTTTGGGTGGAAAAAAGTCAAACACACTTTTAATAACTAAGGTGTCAACTAATAAATACAGTGGCCTTCCAGTGCACAGGGTATGTACCTAATAAACTTTAGAAAAGAGTTGGAGGTTTTTTTTTTGCCCCTAGTACACAGAATATCATCTGAGGAATTAACATAAACAGGAAGAAGGAATAGAACTACTATAGATAACAGAATGACATCAGAAGTGTAGAGGAAATGGTGAAAAAGAAATAACATTCACCAATAAAGCCCAGGTGCCAAGAGAAGTAAACATGTGTTTTGGGTATTTTTGTTGCTGCAATTTTCATCACCCTTGAATGAAGTCCTACTTTGATTAGCCACAGCTCCTTAACCTACTTAGTAGAAGACATGACACAGATGTACCCTTATGTCAATTAGATCTTGAAAATCATGGTAAGTGGGCGGTTAATATAGCACAATGCTGAGGCATCAATCACTGTTCATTTGGAAACACGATGGATTAAAAGATCCCATTATTCATTTTACTGAAGTAATCCCATAATTGAGCATAACTAAGCATCAGTTATGAGCACTAGGTCCTTGTCATTCTTCCTGCCTTCCAACAACCCTGCACTAACACTCAAGCCTTTCTCATACCCTGCCACCGGAATTAGAAATGTGAAGTCTCATCAATCCTTTCTCTCCATCGACCCACATTCAATCAGCTATTCCTTAATCTCACCCGACCTTTCCATTCCATTGCCACTGCCTTAGTTCATAATTTCTTTCCTGGACGTTTTCAATATCGCCTTTCTCTTGCAATGGCCATTTTCAGGTTCTGTCTCTCTACTTCCTCCATCATTCTGAAGACAGAGTCAAGTGAATCCTCACACCGCAATGCAACCTTTTTGCTTGAATCTCTTCCATGGCATCCTAGGAAAATTTATCGCCTCAAACCTTTGGCTATGCTGTGTGCCCAAATCATAAAAAGGTGCTTTCTCCTTTTGCAGCCTATTTTCCACCACAGACGGAATTGTCTGTCCATCTTCATCCAGCCATTATTCCTCAGGCTTCTCCATCTGTACACAAGCTACATCCAATTCCTTGAAATAGATACTCCCCACATCTTAATGCATCTTAATATTTTATTCATGTTAATTCTTGAAAGTTTTCACTTAACAATACCTTTGCCTGCTGCTTCTAGTCCCAATAGATGTATTTCATTTTCTTATGGAGCAGAGGAAAGAGATACCCTGAATTTGTAGTCAGAAGGGCTGTGCCATATCTTCTCCACATTATTTAAATGGAAAAAAAAACACAGAAAATCTTTTCATTTCATTGGAAAATTGTGCATCTAGCCAAATAACTTTCCTAAATTGAGTCATTATCATGGGGCATTAATATGCTGTGCTTTTATAGAACTGCTGCCACTAATATGCTGTGCTTTTAGAGAACTGCTGCCACTTATAGTGGGCAACTTCTGAAAGATGCTGACTTGTCATACCTTTAATAAATATGTGCTAGCTATACTTTAAAAATTATTGTTCTATATCTTTGTTTTCTGTAATCAGTAGCAATGAGATAGTCAAGGTCATAGAAGATTAACTGGGATTTAATGTAATTTGATGTCTGACAATGATAATGAAATGTGTACTGTATTAGAACTTTGCTTGTTAAATAAGGACAGTTTTAAGCTAGAAAGGTTCATTCAAGTAGTAATTACAGACCTAAACCCTAAAAAACAGAATTTTGAACAAAGAAAGAAAAATCAGGTTGCTATTATTTTAAGATGCTCTTTTGTTTGCATGATGTTCCTAAGTTCCTAATGCAAGTTGCATGAAGGAAGGGTCTGAGAAAGGAAGGGTTTGGTTCTTTTAGTGCAAGAAAAAATATTATATATTAATATTCAAGAAACTATGCTCATATACATATTCAGCTGCATTTTAGGGGCAAGAGACAAAATATGGAAATACTTCAAGAGTTGTAATTGTGATAGATAAACTGTATCTTATCATTTAACTTTGAAAAATAAATCCAATCAAAGGTACCCTAGTCCTAGGATATACTATAAGGAGTAAGGTATTTGAATTGAACACAACTGATACTGGTTCAATCCCCAGAATTGCGAATAGTCCCTGAGCACTAAACCAGAAATAAACCCTGAGCAACACTGTGTGTGCCCCCCGCCAATACAAACAAACAAAAACCAGAAAACCTAATTTGCTTGGTTATACAACATTTAATGAACATACTGAGATGAATTTTATGAATATTTCTTTGATTCTTACATACAAATTGAATTTTATAAGGTCCACACAGAAAACATTAATAAATATTTATATGATATTAATTAGATTATGCAGTATTATTTATTTCTAAGTTATGTTTTCAATAAAATTATTTTTGGTAATAATGCTCAACTTCAAGATACTGAAGTGTCATTTTCCACTGTGTTTTATTATATTTTAATTTTTTATGATTTTTAGTTCCTACCCAGCAGTGCTCAGTGGTTAATCCTGGCTCTTCACTTAGGAATTACTGCTGGTGGACTCAGAGGACCATATGGAATACCACAGATCGAACAGGCGTCAGCTGCATGCAAGGCAATCACACTACCTGCTGTATTGTATTATCTCTCAGGCCCCTGCATTTAATTTTTTTCTAGGTAGTTATCTACTAGTCACTTTTCTTTTACTAGTCACTCTCCTATCTTGTTAAGATAATTGCACTTAATTGTTCTTGAAAATACTTATGGGTAATTGTTAGGATAACAGGGATTTTTAGGCAATAAAGTGACTTCAGTCTTCAAACCAAAAGCAACCCTATATAATCTAACAACCTGCTGGGTAGAAAATATTCCTGAGAAAATCTCACTTAAATGGGGCCTCCTAGACATGTCTTTTTGAAGTACAACACTGTTGTGTGTTCTGAAAATACCTACTGCCCTAAATTCCTTCTCACAGGGGAAGTGAATGTCAATAAATGGTACTAACAGAAGAAAAGGAAAAGGTCTTATTTTAGCAAAATTTACTCATATATTCAAAAGATATTATGCTCTAGGCTGACAATGAGACCAAGGACATAAGGATGAAGAAATGCATAAAATATAATTTGTTTCTTCAGATCTTATCCAAGAAATGGCATATAAAATATGTCATTCAATTACTGTGTATCCAATAGATTACACCATGATATATACATTGCTTTATAAGTATTCTAAAATAAAAATAAGCAATGATATATTTAAGAGCATCATTGTGCTCCATGCTGAATTTAATATTTACAGATACATTCCCATTGGATACTCCTAACAGTTTAATGTGATAGAAATATTATGATTATTCTCTTTTCTTGGGCTTTGACTTCATATTCTATAAGAATAAATATTACCATGTTAAGATTAACAACATGGAAACTCATGATTGACCAATCAGAAGTAACTCTTTTTCTGATCCAATTCCAAAAATCTGGTGTTGAAATGGAGCCTAAGGAATAGAGAACTCGCATTTATAAAACATATATAATTTGAAAGATGCATTTTCCTCTCTATTCCCCAGGCAAGATGATATAGAATAGCAGGGAGTGAGGTAGGGATGATTTGGACCATAATCAGCAATGTTTAGGACTGATTCCTTGCTCTACCTATACTCAGATCATTCCTAGGGATCTGAGGGCAACTTGTACTATCATTGTGCTAACTTGTACTATTACCTAACCATTGTACTAATACTTTGATCCTATAATGTAGAAAAGATGTTAATTTTTTACTTTGGTAGATAGTTTAAATATTGGTGGATAGCTTAAATCCAATTAATAGGCAAATCTCCCACAGTCATGTGGCAAATGAAAAGTGAGACTAGGTCTGAATTTTTTTTTATTCTCTGGAGCACATCTTTAAATGATACAGATGAACTAAGCAGACTAAATAAAAATTGAAAACTTTATTCAAATTTTTAATATGCATTTCCAACTCAAATCATCTTTGTGATCTCCATACCACCCCTTTAAACTTGAGCTATCTTATCCAAATTCTTTAGAACTGAATGGGGCTTTATGCCCAAACATCAGAATTTTTATTACCTTAACAGCTCAGATATCAGCTACGATTTATGAAGATTGTATGATTTTATTTTCAGGCACTATAGAAAACAATTTGTATTTATTATTTCATTTATTCCCTCCAAAAATTACTGAGAAGGTAGTATGTAAGAGATAAAAATCTCAGAATACTTTGTTCTTCTGAGAAACTCATCTTGCCAATATGATAAAGGGAGCTTTAAAATTGAATTTAGATTACTAATTGTAGACAGAATTAAGGTTTCTAATCAGTTGACTTTAAAAGAGGAGATTATCCTGAATTATCTGGGTGGGTCCAATGTAATCACAGAAGTTCTTTAAAGCAGGAAGAAGGCAAAAATAAATGAAGCACAGAAAGATAAGACATTTCATGCAGAAGCTGCTGTAAGTGGCTTTGAAGTTGAAGGAGGCCAAAAAACAAGAGCTTAATCACTGTCGTAACTGACCACCTCCTAGCTAATTATTTTTAAGACCTGCAGTATATAAAATATTAAAAATATCAACAGCTTCCAAATCTAACACATTTCAAGATTCCTACATCCAATAATTTATTTTTATGAAAGATAATTAAAACAATATTGAATAATTAAAACAACGCATGATTTTATTTGGATTATCCGTTAAATTTGAGATTTGGGAGATGCTCAGAATATATTTTTCAAAGGAGAGATGCCATGATCCTTGCCACTGCTTAGAATGACCCGAAAGCACTAGGCCAGGGGAGCTCCCAAGGACCTCTCAAATAATAATGATAGTTAATATTAAGTGTGTATATATTTAATATTAAAAATGGAAAGGAAATTCTTGCAGTGCCTTGTTTATTCCCTAAACTGCAGATCCAAATATTGAGTTTTTTCTTTCCTCTCTGTTAACAGTAACTGTTAATAAAATTTTCTCTACAGGTTGGTACACTTGAATTTTCATTTTGAAAGACACGGAGGGAGTGATATTGGTGTAAATTGGAAATGGAATGAAACAGAATATTTATACTGGTTTTAAATATTTCAACATTCATCATATGTCATTTTTAACCTACTGATGAAAGGTAAAGATGTCAAAATTTTTCATTTCACGAAACAGCGTGCGGTATTTCCTATAGTAGACATTGTTAGTTTTCTAAATTCTAGATAGTATGTTTCATTCCATTTCCAATCTATGTCCATGTCTTCCCCATTACATCTCATAAGGTTCAAATCAATATGCATTTTTATCATTAATAATAATATAAATGCTAACTAGGATGTAGCATGGGTTCGCTATCTACTAAAAACTTACAATGCCGTTTCTGTTTCCTGCATGTCGAACTGATGAATAAGACCTATTTGTAATTATGGGTAAGAAATGACAGACAATGCATAAAATGGAAGCACAGCTGATCATTAAAAAAAAAACACATCAATTCAAAAGGAAATTGCATGTTGATTTTAGGGGATTAGAAACATCAGATTTAATGTCTTTTTGCCTGTACCTTACTCGCACTCAAATCAAAGGACCTATGTATAGTCTTTTAAATGTATTGTTACGATTTATATGTATAGTCTATATATGCTATCTGTTTAAAAAATAATTCTGGATCATGTATTCTATCAACTGATATAATTAATATATACTTGATATATTAAAACAATTGATATATTAAAACATTTAATCCAGCACAGAGCAATAGTACAGCAGTTGGGTGTTTGCCTTGCATGTGGCTGACCTGAATTGGATCCGCAGCATTCCATATGGTCAGTCTCCAAGCTTACCAGGAGTGATTTCTGAGCACAGAGACAGAAGTAATCCCTGTGGACTGCCATGTGTGGCCCCCCAAAAAAACCTGAATCACAACACAACATTTAATTCTATTCTTTATTTCCTCCATTTGGTAGAATTATGTATATTTTCTTTGTTGTCTACTTTTCAGTAGCCCCCAGTAGAGTGGAATAAATTTGCTTTTACCATCGTACTGATGGTAGGTTGTCCACTAGAACTATGTTTTTTTTTTTTTTTTGCTTTTGTTTAGGGGTCATACCTGGCATTATTTAGGGCTTACTCCTAC
The DNA here is from genome assembly GCF_024139225.1 of Suncus etruscus. Taxonomy (NCBI): domain Eukaryota; kingdom Metazoa; phylum Chordata; class Mammalia; order Eulipotyphla; family Soricidae; genus Suncus; species Suncus etruscus. Next base: position 56,489,553 of record NC_064861.1, read on the forward strand.
ACTCTTGCTTCTCTGCTTAGGGATCACTCCTATGGTAATTGACGGTAAAACATGGGGTTAGAACCAGGATTGGCTGCATGAAGCAAGTACCTTACCCAAAGCACTCTCTCTCCAGCTTCCAAATGATGAAACATGCAAGAGAAAAGCTTTTGATGATGAAATTTGGGAGAAAATTCCACTACGTCATTCAGTCACCTTACATTTTAGTGAGCAGTGGTATCCTAAAACAATATAATTTTGTTTATTCTTTATGCCCTTCTGCTTTGGTATCACAAGTGCTTCCTTTGTAACTGTTGTCCCTCGCATAAATACTGAATGAGTGCTTGAATAAGGTTTAAGTACAGAGTACAGTGCAGTGTCAAGGCAGCTGGCACAGCGACGGAAAACCGTGTCACCCAGCCATGTCTAGCCAGGATTAGAGCATTCCACTGCCAACCTAAAAATGTCTAGCTGAGGTCATCAGAATCGAGCCAGCCTCACCACAGGCATCAAAAGTAACCTTTGCTTATTGTTGTATGTCATCCAGATCTTATAGTTGTATCTATACAGCACTGCTGCAGAAAGAGCTAAATCTTTTCTGTTTGTATATCTGAGTAAAGATTTTTCACCTAGCATAGTTAGTCCTGGAGACTTTGTGCAGCTCCTATATAACTGATTCTTCCATATCAAGAACAATTTATTTAGTTTTTCTCACATACCTTGAATAGTATTCATTTCATTTTACTGAAATGTCTTATTTGTAAATATTCTTTTGTAGTAATGTACCTCAGGAGACAAGAACAGAGTCTTATAAATATCTAGGGCTGCTACCTATCAGAATCTCTCAGTTAATTAATTTACTTTTTTGAATGGTGGAATGGTTACCTAAATCAACGTATTTCCATTCATTGATATTTTCCCCAGGAATTATATATATATATATATATATATATATATATATATATATATATATATATATATATATGGTTTGGGGTCACAATACGCATTCAGGGGTTACTCCTGGCTCTACACTCAGAAATCACTCCTGGCAGGCTCAGGGGACCATATGGGATGTCGGGATTCAAACCACCGTCCTTCTGCATGCAAGGCAAATGCCTTACCTCCATGCTATCTCTCCAGTCCCTAAATATAAATATTTTAATTAAAGATACCCAGGAGAAAAGTTAAAAACATGGAACCTGTAAAAAATAAATAATAATCAGTTTATAATCATAGTGGAAACTTACTTTAGAGCTCAGCTTCTTAAACTGTGGGGTTTTGTTATGCTCATATGGAGACACATTACTTTTTCCTTTAAAATAAACATATGCTTTATTAGTAGTACATATTTTATTTATATACTTATTTCATCTATCGAGGTATCTAGGGGCTACATAAGATTATTTGGTGAAAAGGGGTCAGAAGTAAGATGCCCTGATTTAGAATATCCTCTTAGTTAAATTCTAAAAGAATTTCCCTTTCCTTTTTCTTTTTTACCTCAAATATAAGATGAAGTCTTCTTATTAATATTTGTAAATTACTGATGTTTCCAAAATAACATTTATTGAGATTTTAGTTGTTATGTATTTATAGCAACATGAGTTTAAATCTCAAGGTAGGGTTGCAAACAATAGAACTGTTGTCTGATGAACACACTGAGCATATAAGAGAACCAAAGAAATTTGGGGATGTGTGTGTGTGTGTATTTGTGTGTCTAAGAGGTTTTGAGACAAAATTATGTTATGTAACTAGACAATTAGGTACTAGAGCTACTTCTGGCTCTGTATTTAGGAGGTGGAACTTTGGGGACTGTTGTGCAGTACTGGGGATAGAACTGGAGCAGGCTACTTGCATGACCAGAGCTTTAGCCAAAGTATTATCTCACCAGCCCCAACAAAAGAACCAACTGAAAAGATCAATCATCTGAATTTTTACCAGCAACATCATAAAGGAAAATTATCAAAGAACTACAGCTTGTTCTTAATATAGCTGTTGATCAAAATATCTCAAACTGAAAGGATCAATCATCTGAATTTTTACCAGTAATGTTATAAAGGAAAATTAGCAAAGAACTACAGTTTGTTGTTAATATAGCTGTTGACCAAAAAAACCTAGAACTGATTTTCAAAGTAGGCATTGAAAAGAGGTGCACATACCACATTAGATAGCTGATGACATGTTTGAAAACCAGAGGTGTAATTTCTAGGGTAATTTTCCCTTATATTAAAATTCACAATCTGAGAATAACAGGTTTTTTCTTTTGTTTCGGTTTTTCGGCATACCCAGAGGTGCTCAGGGGTTACTCCTGGCTCTGCACTCAGAAATCACTGCACACAGCCAGGAGAAACCTCTGAGTGCCACTAGGTGTGACCCAAAAACCCAACTCCCCCCCCCCATAAAGGAATAAATCACCCCTGGTAGGCTCAGGGAACTATAGGGATGCCAGAGAATAAACCTGGGTTCATTCTGGGTCTGTGATGTGCAAGGCAAATGCTCTACTGCTGTGCTATTGCTCAGGCCCCAACACTATATTTAATATATGCTAATTATATATATACATATATATATGCCTGGGGTGGGGTGTAATGTTGTGTGTAATGTATATGTGCCTGGGGTGGGGTGTAATGTTGTTTTAGGATCAGATTCAGGCCTATATATGCAAGACAAGTGCCTGTAATCTCTCAGCATTTTTCTCTGGCTTTAAGAAATCATTCTTTACTAATAGGGAAAACAGGGTGATATGCTCATATTGATTTTGTACATATTTTCTATATTTTTGCTTTATATTTTTGCTCATTTAAATGGTCTTTTCCTGGAAAAAAAGTCTATTTAAGTCTTATTACAATTGTAATCCTGCCTATGAATCTTTAGAACTGTTTCAGATTTTGTTATGTTAAGGCAGTTACTGTGCTATGTGATATACAGATGTTTATGTTCGCTCAATTTGAATTGTGATGGTTAACATCCAAATATGTTTGTTATCATGTATAATGTGTTCTAAATGTTCTGCTTTGACTGATTGTCCTTACCCCAGATTTTTTTTAACCAGTTTTGCTTTGTTTAGTCTTACTAGGTTTGCAAAAGGCCACATAGACCAATTAGAAAGTATCTTGGGCTTTATAATAGTAATATAATTTTGTTTTAAGCATGCCTTTTTGAAAAGAAAATTTTTGAATCTTTGTAAGGTTCATTTTTTTTATTTTAAAAGGCAATAGTTCAAAGAGCAGGGGCATGTGACTAACAGTAAGAAGCCCCAAGTTCAATCTTCCAGGCAACTCCCCAGTACCACCAACAAAACCAGTAGATGTAGCTCTGGTGGCTCCTAGCACCAGCCCTCTGTACTAAACTATCCAGTCTGCAGCAGTCTCAGAAATGACAGGATTAGACAGTGGAGCCCCTGAGCATTGCTTAGAAACTCCCTCCAAATGTAAATTAAGAACTGACCATGTTCTTAAGTAGCAGAGCAGATTCTTTGCAAGTGTGAGGTGCTGGGTTCATTCCCTGTGTCAAATATTTCTTCAGTCTTACTGACTGTGGACACCTGTCCCTGAACCCTGCCAGGAGCTCACTGCTTTCTTCCCAACAAAAGTGAAGTGAAGCCTAACACATTTATTGATAAGACTTGTGCCATATTACAGCATCAATACTGCAATACCCACTAGGCTATATTACATTTTCTAATATTTAGTAATGTGGGCTTAAAACTGACAACTTGGTTCCACCCAAAACAAAGATCAACAATAATTTCTTTTTATCTGTTTATTTGCAACTTGGTTCTACCCCATACAAAGATCATTCCTGGTTTCTTTGTATCTATTTACAACTTAATTTTATCCAAAACAGAGATTTTCCAAGATTTTTCTACTTAGCATGTATCAAGCAACCATCTTTGGGACTGGCTAAGGATAGGTCTTCTGTCTTTACTACCCTGCCTGTGGCTGGCCTCTGTACGCAATGAAAACTGCAGTCTGGTTGGCAGCTCTCTCTCGGATTGACAGATGGCTACTCAGCCATGTATATTTCACTCTCAGCTTTGTTTGGATTATTATTTGCAGGGACCCTTGCTCTAGACCCACTTTTCCTTGGTGGAAATATGGCATTATTGTTGGTTTACAGTTTAGTAATTCAACTAGATATTTCTTATTCTTTGGGTCATCCCTGGAAATACTCAGGGGTTATTTCTGGTTCTGCACTCAGAGATTACTCCTGGTGGGCTTAAGAGACACCCACAAGTGCTGGAGAGGTAACTATTTGGAAGTAGGGTTGAATCCAGGGTCTTACACTTGTTTGGTTTTTTTTTTTTTTTTTGTTTTTGGGTCAAACCAGGCAGCGCTGAGGGGTTATTCCTGGCTCTGTGCTCAGAAATCGCTCCTGGCAGGCTTGGGGAACTATATGGGATACCAGGATTTAAACCACCGTCTGTCTGCATGCAGGGCAACCGCCCTACCTCCATGCTATCTCTCTGACCCCAGGGTCTTGCATTTGTATTCTACTGCTTGAGCCATATCTCCTGCCCTCCTAACGCTACTTTGAAACTATAGTTATTATTAGTTTATATCACAGAGTTCTTGATTCAGGGCCAGTTCTAGGTCAGGAAGATGACTCAAGAGACAGAAATCCAGAATATGGGATGCTGAGGATCAAAACCTTGTCAACTACTTGTAAAGCAAGCACTCACTATCTGTACTATTATGTAATTTTTACATGATAATATTTTGCTTTAACTTTAAAATGACAATAGTTAGAAAGTTTTGTAATTTTGTGTTAGAAGATATTTTACTTATACCCATTTAAATGGTTTATATTAAATATTTTTGTATTTAAAGTATTTCTGTTTGATTTGTCATTTGTTAATGATACCCTTTAATCACACTAATTTCTTAGGAAAATAATTACTTTATTTTGTTTTCCATTTATCTTCACCTTTCTCTCACAATTTTTGGTGACATTATTTCTAGTTGTCAGAACATAGGATGAATCATGTATAGATTACATAGCTTATTTTTCTTCTATCCTCAGTCTGCCTTAGCTTTGATCTGATAAATGCAATATTTCATATTAAATACAATACTAATTTATCTATTAAGATTTTAAATGCTCATCATTAACCCTTAGCTTAATTTCCCC